>NC_054383.1:126689220-127889220 GCF_017654675.1 Xenopus laevis | reverse complement strand
CTCTCCCTGGCACGTCTGTGTGCCCCTTTCTCTGCCAGGGAGTGCCAAGTACATGCGCCACTGTATCACGGCGAAAATGTCCATCCGCAGTGGTATATGTATCAATGCGACACTTTTTTTTCGTACTTGTAGTGTGGCCACACTTTGTCTGTGGTTACTCTCCAGGGTCTATGGGCTGCATCCGCATGCCTGGCTCTGACTGAGCACCTTTCTACTGGGTTTGTCTCTACAGCCATGCAGTGGTTAATGTTCTCTATTCTGCTACTGTACAATGGACCCCAACAGTAAGTATGGCTCTCCTATGTATTACTCCCAATTTCTACTTACACCATGCCTGTTATTCAGCCACACTTGTGTGTATGTATATATATATATATAGAATAGTTCCAAAGGACCCGCACCCCTTTACTGTGAATCAAATTTCTTTTATTCAAACATGCGCATGAAATGCGTAAGAAATTGTGAATCAAATTTCTTACGCATTTCATGCGCATGTTTGAATAAAAGAAATTTGATTCACAGTACAAGGAGTGAGAATCCTAATATGAACTATTCTATATTACATTTTGACCCTGCACCCACGAAAAAATGAAGACCGGGCACCCAATATAAAGTATATATATATATACACTACAGTATTGTTCAGATTATTGCAAAGTCTGTTCTTGGCTATGTCAATGGCACATTTATATACTCTGTGTCTCTTATTCTGCATCTGTTGTGTGTGTGTGTGTGACTAGGTGTGTCAGTGCCCTCGCCTACATTTCTTTGTGGTTCTCTACCAGTGTGCGCGCCACTGTCTGTCTGTACCTTTCCCCTGGTTTATCCAATGTGATATTGTGATCAGCGACAAACAGCTCATTGCGCTGCCCCTGTACTTTCCTTTGTGTGTATTTGTATGTGTGTGTCAAGCTGTAGGTATGAAAGTATATATTTATATAGTTATAGGCATGTTATTATATGAGTGTGACACACTTAGCTGCTTGTGTTAGGCAGCTAGAGGTTACATTGTTGCATAATTATTGTGTACGGTTCATTGTGTAGCCAAATGCATGCGACAGATAGCCACAAACTAACTCATCTCTGTAATACCCATGCCCTGTGTACCTGTGTGCATGTATATAAACAGTAGAACCCCAATTTTACATCCCCTGATTTTAAGTTTTCCCTCATTTTACTTTGTTGTATATATTATGTATATTATAATTTAACATATTCCTGGATTTTACACCATTTTTTTCTGGTCCCCTGAAAAACGTAAAATAGGGAAATATATATATATACATACTAATCTCTTATACTCAAATGCAATATCAGCTCCCTCAATACTCAGATATGTGATTTGTATGCAGTCCAGGGTCCAGACACCCCCATTCTACTTTTTTCAGGGGACCAGAAAAAAATGGTGTCAAATCCAGGAAAATATAAAATCAGGGAAATGTATTATGCCTAATATATAGCTGGGTACAACAAAAGAACAATGTAAAATCAGGGAAAACTTAAAATCAGGGGATGTAAAATTGAGGTTCCACTGTATATATACTCTCAAAACTGTCAGTTTTGTCTTTGTTCTGCTTAGTTTGCCTGTGTCTCGCCGTTGTGTGTGTGTGACAGTGAATGTCAGCATCTGCAGCCATGTTAATAGCTATTGATGGGGGGTGGGGCTGACCAACAAGTCTCCTGTGCATTATGCACTTGTATCACCCCAGACAGTCAGGGAGGTCTTCTCAGAACCAGACACTTTTCAGGTGGCGAGAGGCAAGAGGATGGCTTTAGGCCGTCCAATTAGAGCTTGTGCTTTCTGCCACCACTCCCTAAATCTCAGACTTAGCGAGAGGCAAGGCAAATAAGGACACATTCGCGAGGTGCACTGGCGCATTAGCAGCCGCAATTGTGACTTCTGCAGTGGTGCATGGCTTGCACTGCTTTATTTTCCATTATTCTGAAATCATCTGAATACCAGGGCAGGATTTGTGATCGTCCTCTTGCAGACAGTAGACCTTTCTACCAAATGATAAAAATCCCTTTGCTGAAAGTGGACCTCCACTTTGCTATTTTCCTCCAATGTCCTGCAAGAGCATAACTACTTCTGTTCTGTGTCTCTTAGTAGAAACCCTTAGCAGGGACTCCAGGAATATTCACGGAGGAGCAGCGATCTGAAGAGGTAAGATAAGCATGTCTTCTAATCAGGTCTCCTTGTCTCTACCTCCATCTTCTCATCACTGCCAATGGCAAGTTCTGAAGCTCAGAAATATCATATACAAATACTCAATGTCTAGCAATTTGTATATAGTCTGCCACTCAGATTCTGCTCCTCAGACACTCATCTTGAACCCAAAGTTTAATATTATAACAAAAAGCTCAGACAAAACAGCGATGAGCTGCTTAGGGCTCAGTAGTACTCAGAATTTTTGAGAGATATCCTTATAGCTCAACAGAATTTCTGAGAGATATCCTTATGGTGCAACAGAATTTTTGAGTGATATCCTTATAGCTCAACAGAATTTTTGAGAGATATCCTTATAGCTCAACAGAATTTTTGAGAGATATCCTTATAGTGCAACAAAATTTTTGAGAGATATTCTTATAGCACAACAGAATTTTTGAGAGATATCCTTATAGCTCAACAGAATTTCTGAGAGATATCCTTATAGTGCAACAGAATTTTTGAAAGATATTCTTATAGCTCAACAGAATTTTTGAGAGATAGCCTTAGCAACAACATTTTTGAGAGATATCCTTATAGCTCAACAGAATTATTTGAGAGATATCCTTATAGCTCAACAGAATTATTTGAGAGATATCCCTTTAGCTCAACAGAATTTTCTAGACATATCCTTATAGTGCAACAGAATTTTTGAGAGATATCTTTATAGCTCAACAGAATTTTTGAGAGATAGCCTTATAGAGCAACAACATTTTTGAGAGATATCCTTATAGCTCAACAGAATTATTTGAGAGATATCCTTTTAGCTCAACAGAATTTTTTAGACATATCCTTATAGTGCAACAGAATTTTTGAGAGATATCTTTATAGCTCAACAGAATTTTTGAGAGATATCCCTTTAGCTCAACAGAAATTTTGAGAGATATCCTTATAGCTCAACAGAATTTTTGAGAGACATCTTTTTAGCTCAACAGATTTTTTTAAAGGTATCCTTATAGGGCAACAGAATTTTTGAGAGGTATCCTTATAGTGCAGCAGACAGACACGTATGATATAGATATGGTTCTAATAGCGAAACAAAATAACTCGGCAAATACTTTGCATTTTAGGGATGTCAAACTGGTACATAGTCAGCTGCCCAGACACTGAAACATGGACTGATCTCTCATTCTCAAATACTATATCAGCTCCCACAATACTCACATATGTGAGGGATTCATATGCAGTCCAGGGACACTGATAGTTGTACCTGATATTTAATACACAAAATATAATTTACACAAATAGCGAAAGACTTTTATATAGTCACTCCTTGTTTCATAGATTCCTCTTCAGAAATAATATGCGTTTTTAGGGACAGTATGCATTTAATTTGGCTTCTCACCACTCCTATTTGTAACTGAGATACAGGTATGACACATGTTACCCAGAATGTTCTGGGTTCTCCAGAGAATGGATCTTTCCATAATTTGGATCTTCATACCTTAAGTCTACTAAAAAAATGTAAACGTTAAATAAACCCAATAGGCTGGTTTTGCTTCCAATAGTGAAATCAAGTACAAGGTGCCGTTTTATTATGACAGAGAAAAAGGAAATAATTTTTTAAAATTTGAATTCGGATAAAATGGAGTCTATGGGAGACGGCCTTTCTGTAATTTGGAGCTTTCCAGATAACAGGTTTCCTGCCTCTGTATAACACCCAAGTATATGTGTCTTAGTACCCGACCAATACCTTTTTGTGCCTAAATATTACTGGTGAGAAATTCAGAGCTGAAAATCAACTGTGCAGTGGATCTATGTCCTGTTATGTCCGCCATTCTTAAAAAAACTTAAGAGTTTTTTCAGGGTATATTCATTCCCAATGGGTTCAGAATCAGAGGGAATGGTGAACACATTTCAACATACATAAGATTTTTCATAATCATCAGATATTTTCAAGGATATTGAAATGCTTCAAATTTGTAGCCTAACTCTCTAAAATTTTGGGGGTTATTGATTAAAGGTTGAGTCACGTTTTCTCCAAAAATTTGAGTTTTTTGAGGTTAGTTTCACTAGCAAAACTCAAGATTTATTATGCCCCGAAGCTGCTAAAAGTCTGAATCCAAAAATACTCCAGCTAAAACCTGTTAAATTCATGTAAAAGACAATGGTAGAAGTCCCTTTAACCATTTGAAGATGTTTTTTGCCTTCATGATTTTTGAGGTATTCAAGGTTTTTTTTTAACTTATAAACTCAATAACATCGAGGTATTCGGGTTTTTTCCCCCGATTTCATTCAATCGTGTTTTTTACATTCAGATTTTTTCATAAATAAGCACACATTCAAGTTTGTTCCAATTGTGAGCAGTGTCGAACTGGCCTGGCGGGAGACCGAGAAAAACCCAATGGGCCCCAACGGGCCAGACTCCCTCTTCCAGTATTTAAATTTTTTGAAATGCGTTCGCGCATGACGGTGTTCATGCATGCACACGGAGCGGCGCATTCGCATAGTCACGCCAAGCTCGGCACATCGCAGTAGGGGGCCAGAGGGGGGCCCTAGACCAGCAGTCCTGGTGGCCCTGGGCCCCCCGTCCGACCCTGATTTTGAGTTTATTCAAGGTAGAAAAAACCTCACAAAAGCGACCTTTAATAAAGAACCCCCTTGAAAACTCGATAATTTTGAGGTATTCAAGGTTATTTAGCCTAAAAACTCAGTGGGGGTCATTTATCAACACTGGGCAAATTTGCCCATGGGCAGTAACCCATGGCAACCAATCAAATTGCTGCTTTCATTGTTCTACTTGCAGCTGGCTTTAAAAAGCTAATCACTGATAGGTTGCTATAGGTACAGTAACTGCCCATGGGCAAATTTGCCCAGTGTTGATAAATGAGCCCCAATAAATTCAA
Source organism: Xenopus laevis (assembly GCF_017654675.1). Classification (NCBI taxonomy): domain Eukaryota; kingdom Metazoa; phylum Chordata; class Amphibia; order Anura; family Pipidae; genus Xenopus; species Xenopus laevis. The sequence continues at coordinate 127,884,168 of NC_054383.1, read as the reverse complement.
GGTATTCAAGTTTTTTCCCACGAGTTTTTTACATTTGGATTTTTTCATAAATAAGCTCACATTCAAGTTTGTTTAAATTGTGAGTTTATTCGAGGTAGAAAAAACCTCACAAACTCGACCTTTCGTAAAGAACCCCCTTAGGGTCACCATATCACTTCTAATACCTGCAGTGAGTTTTCTACTTGGTTCACTCATACTTGATCTGGTTATATCATTGTGATACTTACAGTGGCTTTCTATCATGACCTATAGTTGTCTGAGGTACATAATAGAGCTTGTAATTTACTTCTTGGATGAATATTACCACCGAGCCAATGCACTTAAGACTCTGAGACCAAAGACTGACCTTAAGAAGTAAATCTTGATAAACTCAAAAGAGCTAGAGCACAATAGCAGAGCAGGTGAACAATACCCACTAGACATAATAGAACCCTTCGCTCACAATACCATAGATGGGTTTGAGCACCACTGATGTTTCTAAGGGAAGAAATAATATTGATGGTATGGCCTTTGTTTGAGCGTTTGATTGAATGCAGAGTGTGCGTCACGTATCAGTTCCTGTGTCATGACTTTGAGCAAAGGATACTTGAAGATACTTTTGTGCGGGGGGTCGCCATGGTAACAAGCAGGATAAAAGAAAATGGAGAATACCATGAAGAACACGTCAGTGCTCATTGGCCTGCAGCATTGGAAACATACTACAGAAAATATGTCATTTGCATGGAAAAATGTAATTAAAATTAAAAAGGGGAGGTGAAAACGTGACAAAGGTTATATATAGTTCAGTAGGGCTTACATTAGAGTCATACATCAAATCCCTCCATTAATGGTTCTTATTACAATATAATAGTAATGATGATGAATTCAGACCTTGAACAGGGTTGGTGAAAAATGCAGGAGAGAAATCTCCAACCGTGGGTCTTCTGTTTAGTTGGCAATTTGGTCATCTAAGGATTAATAGGGACAAATATTTCTAAATATTTGCACCAATCTGTGAATTTTCTGACTTCATTTCATAAATACATAGTCCCATAGTCATTTATTAGAATTTGAAAAAATGCATGAGAGATATCACCAACCCTGGGTGGTACATCAGCCTCCTGATTTGGTAATCTAAGGATTAATAGGGGCATATATTTATAAATATTTGCACCAATCTGTGAATTTTCTGACTTAATTTCATACATACATGGTCCCATAGTCATTTTTAGAATTTGGAAAAATGCACAAGAGATATCTCCAACCCTGGGTGGTACATCAACAACTTGGGGATTTTCCTTAAATTTTCTCTCATCCAATCATGGCATGATCCCAGCGTGAGAGAGACCTGAGTGTATTTTCTATTGATTTCATGTAGGTTTTATCAGCCATTGGGAAATAGTCACGATCTCAATCTAACCTAGAAATATCATAAAAGACACAACGTTTGTTACTAGTCTAGAATAAGGCACCAATCAAACAGCAGGCAGCATTTACTGGCCAGCGAAACATCTGATGACCATCTGATTGATTGTTATGGGTTACAAGACCTCAGGAAAATGTACTTTCTTAGATTTAAAGCATTAAATTAAATATCGGTGGTTGTTGCTACATCTCACTATTTCCCACCAGCTTTGCAATCAGATATGTTGTATATTTATGCAATGAATCCAGGTGGCAGAAAGGGTGTAAATAAAACATAAACATGCTCCTCTTATATAATATTTTACTTTTCACCAACATTAAGGGGGTTATTTAATAAAATTCGAATTTGTCTCATATTTTTTATTAAACCAAGCTCAACCAAACTCCCATCCTCGATTTTATCTTATTTAGCGATAAAACAACTTGAAAAAGTCAGGTCGGGAAAAAATTTGCTAAAATAGAGGGACAACTCGAATCGTACAAAATTTTCAGACTTTACTCTTTTATCGCTCATTTTTTTCGGGGTATCAATTGAAAACCGTGAATTTTATTGGGCTAAACCCAGCACAGACCACAATATCTTCAAATTGGGATAGGGTCATCTGCCATTGACTAATACATGACCTCAACTAGTTTGAGATGCCGGGCTTCGGATTCAGGCTTTTTGCAGCATTGGGGTATAATAAATCTCGAAAAATTCTAGGTTTTTTTTCCATGAAAAATTTAAGTTTTTGCCCCAAAAAGCCGACCAGAAGGTTTAGTAAATAACCCCCTAAGATCCATTCAGCAAGTAGTTCCAGTAAATAATGAATCGTTGTAGGACCCAAGGCCTAAGCAGTGGTGTTTATGATGGTTTATATATTTGTAATGATATATCTCCTTTCTCACCAGGTTGCCCAGTATATACAGGTAAGGGGGTCACTGAGGATCTCTCATCAAGAAGTCATATCAATGGTGTGGTGTTCTGTCCCTGAGACCCTTAACCTGTGAGGAAGACATATGTCACAGGTGAGGTTCTGAGGAGCTGGGCGCCATACACAGACCATACGGATCCAATTACAACAGTTCCAAATAATACTCACCCAGCAAACATCTTCCAAGGAGTTTCGGATAAAGGTTCCTCAAATCATTAAAGGAGTAAAGAGTTCCCATAGGCCCCTGCTTAAATCCATTTTCGATACAAATGTCACCTTTGCGAGTGGATTCAGCAGCGCATCCAAAATCTGTAATTCTGCACAAAAATCCCACCCTTATATCTCCCGCCCCTTCCGTTTTAGATTGTAAGATCTTGCAAGCAGGGCAAGACTGTTTTTTTAGGAGTATTCATTTGAAAAAATGTGTATCAGCTCTATTGTGATGTTATGTGTTATGTTTTGTATCCCCTTATTATGTAAAACAGTGATCCCCAACCAGTAGCTCATGAGTAACAAGTTGCTCTCCAACCCATGGATGTTGCTTCCAGTGGCCTCAAAGCAGCTGCTTATATTTAAATAAGTTTTGGTTTACAAGTTTTGTTTGTATAAAAACCAGGTGTACTTCCAAACAAAGCCTCGGTGTAGGTTCACAATCCATGTTCAAAAGGTTGGGGATCCCTGCTGCATATAATTAATAATAATAATAGTGAACGGATCAGGGTCTACCACCTCCTGTTTTACATTGCAATGAATAATGTTACTCATACCATAAATGTTATCTCAATAATGGGGTGTATTCAGAAGAGCTGTTTATGAGAAACCTGTGATCTACTCCAGGGGTCACAAACCTATTTACCTTTTAGCTTTCTGGATCATGGATTTCCAGATAATGAATCCCATACCTGTATTATTAACTGAAGCATCTAAAAATAAAATGTCTTATGCAATAGGCCTGTGGTTGCCACCCATTTAATTTACCCTGTAAGAAAACTGGTACAGGTATGGGATCTATTATCCAGATAAGGGATCTTTAAGTAATTTGGATCTCCATACTTCAACTGAGGGATACCCAACTTTTTTTTACCCGTGAGCCACATTCAGATGTAAAAAGAGTTGGGGAGCAACATAAGCATGAAAAATGCACCTGGGTGGTATAAAATAATTGCGAATTGTGATTGGCTGTTTGGTCGCCCCTATGTGGATTGGCAGCCTATAGGAGGTTCTGTTAGTACACATGGTTTTATACAACCAAGACTTGCCTCCAAGCCTGGAATTCAAAAATAAGCTCCTGCTTTGAGACCACTGGGAGCAACATCCAAGGGGTTGGTGGGGAACCTGTTGCTCAGTTGCCACAAGTTAGGGATCACTGATCTTCTCAAAATCTACTGGTTGATACCATTGTTCTCCTTTGTTTGTCTTTCTCATACATGTCTTTCTGTTCAGTCCTGAATATGACATAAGAATCATCGCCATTATAGAATAAGTGTCTCCCTATCTCACTTCCAGAGGAAAGCTTCAGTCAAAATTCATGATCCCTTACAGAACCGTATCCATGATTTCTGTGGTCTCATTAACTTTACAAATCCCATTCTCCTACCCATTAAAACACAGACTCTCACATTAAGGAATGTGTGGCCAGTTTGTTGTGCAGAGAATGAAGCATTTAAAGGTTCCAGGTCTGGGTTATCATCTCACTGACGTGGGCACAGTACCTGGAGCTACAGGTTAGGAACCCAAATCAAACATAAAGGCATTGTCCTAATTATTTTCATATTGGATTCATTGGAAAAGTGAAGACACTAATGGTAGGAAAGGTTCACCAAGTAGATGCCCCACGTATGCTAAGAAAGGGGTTGGATTTCTTCTCTTTTATTATCTGTGTTCTCTTTGTGTGTAGTATGTGTAATAAAGCAAAATAATAAAACCTCTTTGTCTGTTATTAATTATATTGATGTACATTGTGTTGTCCAGCATCTCGGAAACAGAAATTCACAAATGTCAGCCAACATGGGGGGTGGTTACTTTTACATTTCTATATTTCTGAGCCATATATAATATATACATAAATAAATGGGGGCTCTTGCTGTTCCTAAGTGTTCTGGCCTTTTGCTTTCCCATTCGCTGCTTTCCAGTTCTCTTCTTATGTTTCTTATGTTCCTCTATGTTCTACTTCTCACCTTCTTTTGACTTTCTCACAACTGTGTCCCAGTTCTTTTCTCCTTTCCTTGTCTTTTGTTTAATCAACCACTGTGGAGCGAATTTTCGTCAGCGACCGCTTTTCCGGCACTTCGCCAGCCACAAATTCGCTACCACTATACTAATTCATTAAAATGCAAAGTTGTGTTTCAGCAGCAGCCGAACGCTGGCGAATTCTCACTGGCAGTACTTTGGCAGTGCGAGCATTTCATCGAATTTTCTCTAGAGTTCATGTCGTCCTAGCGAAACTTCGTTAATACTCTTACGTTCAGGTCAGTTTCAATAGGGCAGGTACATATAGGCCGTATATATGTCTTTATTAGAGATGTTGGTGCAAATGCTTGAAGTGGAGATAGAGTATGAACTTACGCTAGTGAATTGTCCTCTTCTCCTGTAAATTGGCGATGCCTCTGCGGATGGGATTTCTAGCGAATTGTCACTGGCGTTGGCCACCCTTTGTGTTTTTCTCTTCATATCTCCCCATGCCTCATTTTCTTCACCTCCTTTCTTTTCTTTTCCCCCAGTGCCATTTTATTCTCCATCTTACTTTCTTATATATGGTTTCCTTTTCTCTGCCCTGTGATCTTCCAGTCTCCATTTTAATGCTGTCTATTTTTGTTCTCTATTCTTCCCTGTGCCCCTTTATTTGTCTGCTGTGCCCTCAATTCTTCAATCTCTTAAGGGAATGGCAATAATAATGGGATGGGACATGTGGGACACCAGTTGGACAGCCCTGACATTTTGGATCATTCCAGTATGTGATCCATTTTCTTAAAGAGAATGTACACCATCTGTATTTGAAGGGATTATCTCACTACCTGCACTTGGCTTTTCCTAATGTATTTTTATTTATATCAATAGAGCACAAGCAGTATAATAACTAATAAGTATACATATACACAGGTTAAGTAGGATCTGAGTTGAGAGAGTGTTCCCTACTGAGGAGTTCAGGGATGGAGACAGTCAGTAACATACAGTGAGACGAGTGAAGAAATTTAGTGAGGAGCAGAGGAGTAAAGAGCTTTGAACGTTAGCAGAAGGGTTTTGTGTGCTATCATTTGCTTATCAGGCAACAACGATAGAGATTTTACAGAGGATGAACAGGTTCTCTCTTTGTAGCGAGCGGGAGGATTCATACAGCGGAGATTAAGACCAATTGAAGGGGAGAGGTCTGGGATACTGGTTAGTAGGAGGTTGCAATAGTATAAAAGGGCTAGGATAAGCCATGTTTGCATTTTGATTTGTGTAACTAGCTGTAGGCCTCTGCACTCTTTATGGAGACCTTCAGTATGCCACTTGAATAGAGTCCTGCCTGCGTTAGTCAATGTTTGATCCAAGAGGAGAGGACCGAGGGAATCACATAGTCACCCCCCACTAGATTATTAAATATGGCATTTAACACTTATAAATGCACCAAATCCAGCATTCGGTTCAGTATTTGGCCTTTTTCAGCAGGATTGGGGCGAATCCTCGTGCCTGGCCGAACTGAACCTGAATCTTTAAAATCACGTGACTTTTTGTCACAAAACAAGGAAGAAAAGATGTTTTCACACGGTTTTCTTTTTTCCATCCAGTACCTGATCTGCATATGCAAATTAGGGTTGGGATCTGTATTCAGCTGAATCTTTCACAAAGGATTCGAGGGTTTGGCCGAATGCAAAATAGTTGATTTGCTGAATCCCTAATTTAGACCCCATTCTGCAGTCGTCATGCAGCACTTGTATAACTGGCTCTGATAAATGATATTTAATGATAAATGGTATGAAGGTATGAGGGACATAGGAGCAGATTTACTAAAGAGTGAAGTGGCTAACGTTACTGACTTTTCGCCAGCGTTGCCACCTGCAGGGACATCGGCAATTCACTAACAGGCGCAGGCACCAATTCGCAAGCAAACGGGAGCGTTGCTAGTGGTCATTCGCGCGTAACGGATGATACTCTGCAAATTCACTAAAATGTGGATTTTACTGAATGTTAGCTCAGCTTAGAATGTTAGTTTCTCCAGACTTGCCTTCGCCACATCAGACCAGACGAAGTGCTAAAAAGCAGCCAGATCTTCCTCAATCCTCTGTCACTTACATCATATCATGTGAGCTGAAAGTACATTAAAGTTCAAAAAACGCTGGCGACTTTTCCTTTTTTTAAGCAGGATTGGCTGCAAAAGTCCTGACTTACTTTTTTGGGTAAGTGGTTTTCTCCAGACATTTTATAAAATATGGAACACTCATTTTACAGTGGCCTCATATGTAGGGCATTATATTAACTTTCTTGTCTTTATTAAAGGGATACTGTCATGGGAAAAAAAATATTTTCAAAATGAATCAGTTAATTTCTCAAAAGAGCAAACAGATTTTTTTATATTCAGTTTTAAAATCTGACATTGGGCTAGACATATTGTCAATTTCCCAGCTGCCCCAAGTCATGTGACTTGTGCTCTGATAAACTTCAATCACTCTTTACTGCTGTACTGCAAGTTGGAGTGATATCACCCCCCTCCCTTCCCCCCCCCCCCCAGAAGCCAAACAAAAGAACAATGGGAAGGTAACCAGATAGCAGCTCCCTAACACAAGATAACAGCTGCCTGGTAGATCTAAGAACAACACTCAATAGTAAAAACCCATGTCCCACTAAGACACATTCAGTTACATTGAGAAGGAAAAACAGCAGCCTGCCAGAAAGCATTTCTCTCCTAAAGTGCAGGCACAAGTCACATGACCAGGGGCAGCTGGGAAATTGACAATATGTCTAGCCCCATGTCAGATTTCAAAATTGAATATGAAAAAATCTGTTTGCTCTTTTGAGAAATGGATTTCAGTGCAGAATTCTGCTGGAGTAGCACTATTAACTGATGTGTTTTGAAAAAAACATGTTTTCCGATGACAGGATCCCTTTAAGGTTCCCTGGACATGTGTTATATAAACCAGTAACTTAAACCATTTGCAGCAACATTTATAATAAAGAAGTCCATACAACTTTAAATTTCCAGCCGTATGCAAATTGACCCAAGCGCAAGATCATTAGCGAAATTTCTCTTGGCACAAATGCTCGCACAACCGATGGAACGCTAGTGAAAAGTCGCCAGTGTTCAACGACCGGGACAAACTTCGCATTTTAGTGAATTAGCATATTCATAGAATATTTACACCTGGCGATGGGTGCGAAGGCGATTCGCCTGTTACTGAATCTGCCCCATAGAGTGATTACATTCTTGGCAGTGAAATCCAGGTATTGTTTTGTAAATGCTTGTTGGTCTCAGTTCAGCTCCTCTATCTCCCTGCTTCCCACCACACTTTAATAAATTCACTCCCATGATTATGATGACGCTACGTCCATGTTTCATGGCAGTTTTCAAGATGAAATACTGAATTCAGGTGAGTGAAACTGACAGTTGTGTGTCTGGTCTCTGTTGCAAGGGTGCTAATGTCTCACCAAGGTGTTCAGTGTTGGATCTTCACCCTTGTATTCAAAAAATGTCCTACAAAAAATCCCTAATCTTCATGTTGCAGAATGAAGCCTAATGATTAGACAGTCCTGATCAGAGCGTTGAAACTAAAGGTAACATTCTAAAACTATACCAGCGATACCAGTTTGGGGTTGGTATGTTTGACAGAGAGACCTTGTGTTTCTGGAAAGAAAATAGAGCAGAAACGTTGTACCACCTTCCTCCACAAGCAAAAGCTGCCTGATTCAGGTTAAACTGTCTTTTAGTATTCACAAAAAAGGGGCAGATTTATCAAGGGTCGAATAGTAAATTTAAAATTTACCCACTCGAATTTTAATCACCCTATTCAAATGTAAATTTGAATGTGAGATTTATCACACCTCCACCATGGAAACAGTATTAATTAAAATATTTACCACCTAAAACCTGCCGAAATTCATGTACAGGTCAATGACAGAGGTCCGTTGAGCCATTTGGAGATGTTACTAGCCTTCCTGACATTCGAGTTTTTTGTAAGGGAGAAAAACTTGATTTGAACGAATCGAATACGATTCGAATTTTAAGGTCGAAACCATTCGATCGAATATTAAAGATTCAAATTTTACGAATCGAATATGATTCGAATTTTCAGATCCATTCGATCGAATATTAGACATTCAAATTTTTTCTTAAATAACCTCCCAGTCAATTTGTGAGTATATTCAAATTAAAAAAAATTCACATGAAATTCAAAATTCGACCGTTGGAATGAGGGCCTCAAAGTGTCAGCCTGAGATGTAAGCTCAAGGCGGAGATCCATTTATTTATATATATATATAGTAAAATGCTTTACTCTCCTAATAATTCAAATTTGGGTAAATAATGCCCACAGAGGCCTTTTATATTATTGGATACGCTAATGACCCACAGTAATTGGCAGTTTAATGTTCCCTGAAGTGGCTGTCAGTATTCCTGTGGGACCCACGGCTCAATAATAAAGAAGCACCTACACACTAATGGAATTAGAGCTCAAACATATACCTAAACCTCATCACAATTTATTGGTCACCACGATTCCACTGGGGATTTGAGGACCATGCTTGGTAATTTAGATGGAACAGACTTTGACCATTTCTGTCTCAAGCCAAACGAGGGGCATATTAAAGTGATTATATTTCAGCCATTTATATGTAATCCATTCCTTAGCATTACCTACTAGCTCTGACCAATATGTAAACCCGAGCCATGTAGAACATTGTTAGAGGACGTCAATGTGTAGGGACGAAGAAGTAGCTTCCTATATTAATTTATGATAAAAATCTATTGATCTTAAATCCAAACCCCCCGTAGAGCATGTTCTCAAGATATCTCCATAGAAATGCTGGAGGAAACATAACAATGACCAACCCAATTATTGATCTATTGATCCCGAATATCCTAGAAACCTACTTAGTAAGGGGGCCTAAGGTTAGGGTTATTAACTACCCTGTATATCCCGTGACATTTTCATGGAATACCCTTAGCATACAAATAATGTCTCCTTACCCAAAAAATGTTCCTTGCGGCTCTGAAAATACCGAAATAGTGGTTTCTATAGCAACATGCTGCATCCCGAGTCCACATGATAGACCTTTATTTCCCCCCCATTGTTCTAACTGGCATGTCTTGATTAAATAGTCATTGGTTGCTTTGTGTTGATAAATCAAGACAACTTATGTCCATGTTGTTTCATGAAGATCCCTCTGGTCCATCAAGTCTTCCCAGGAACCCAATTCTTGATTATAGTCTGCTTCTGGCTAGTAGGAACCATTTCTCAAACACCTTAAAGTTCACAGAGTTATTCACTACACTGGTTATAACCCAGCCTGTCTGACTACATCCAGCTCCTTTCTTACTGGCTCCTTCCCCAAGTATACCTTCGGCACCCAGGGTCATACTGTCCCAGAAAAAAACCCGGTGGGCCCACACCGGGCCAGACCCCATTCCCGATCTCCTGGTCCGAGAAAAAAACAAAACAAATTGTGGCACCGCACAGCGTAGTTTGCACATGCATGCAGCATGGCTCCTTTTGTGCATGCGCCGCATCGCAGTAGGGGATCCGGGGCCCCCCAGTCCGACCCTGTCGCCACCCTTGCCTGCCCCTGTGGGAGTTGGTGGATTCTCGTGCAGTAAGTCCTGGCGGTACCGAGTAGCTGAGGGCCAAGTCCAAAGCCAAAGGTGATTGTTATAGGCAGAAGAGCACGCCTAGACAGGAATCCAGTTACTCACCTGGGATTTGTGTTTGCCATATGTGATAGTTTCCCTTTGAAGTAATAGAACGTGGGTGCTCATTTTGGAAGCCCCAGCTGCTTCACCATTCCAGTATAAACGAAGTGGCAATCTCATTAATTTGCATCAGAACTGAGCCAAGTACTATTGGCACCCCAAGACAATATCACTTCATCTGGTGCCCAAGTCACCTACCTACCCTGCCTATTCCTATTTCTGGGCTTTGGTTTGCATTCTTCCAACCTAAAGAACCTCATTGAGATCCCCCTTCCATTGTAGTAAACTCTAAACCAGGCCCCAAGCCATTTTTAACAAAACTCATACATGTTAGTGCTGCAGCGGGTCGGGTAACCGCGGGTTCCCTGCAAAAAAGCAGGTACCGTGTGGAATGAGGGTTGGCTTTTCAAGTGCGGGTATAGATGTGGGTCTGCAGTGTCGCAGGTCTGTGGGATGCAGGTTGGGTTGTGGGTCTCTTCCTGCTGCAGCTCTCTCCCTCCAGCTTTCCCTCCACTCATCTCCCCCTCCCTTCTGACTTCAGGCACGTCCGGTTTGCAGCAACATCACTTCCGGTTTGATGGTGGTCGGCGGGCTGTGGCTCAGTTGCGGATAAGGCAGTTGCGTGTCCGGCTTGGGTAGCGGTTCAAAGTGGGTAAATATGCGGGTCGCGTTTCAGGTTGCGAGCTGCAAGTTCGGGTTGGGCCCGGGTCAGTGACGGAACTAGGTGGGGGCGGGCCGTGCAGCCGGGCGCCGCCCCCACCCTCATCCGTGCGGCGCTGCAGCCGACTCCAGCCAGCGTGATTGCTGTGGGGGCCCTTGGGGGGTGCGGGCCCTGGCCTAATTGCACCCCCTGCTCCCCCGGTAGTTACGCCACTGGTACGGGTCTTAGAAATTGGTTCCGCACAGGACTGTAAGTGCTGCTTCCAAATGAAGACCTGCTATTCTGTTTGTGAACTCGGGCAGGCTTTGTTAGTAGAATCATGGAAGATGAAAGGCCTAGGGAACAGTATAAACCTTGGCTGACCAGTGAACCCTGCTTTGGAAAGATCCCGTGACCGTATGTTTGCTTTCCTCTCAGATTTTCCATAACTCGTCTATTAAAAGAGTGAGAATTGGATGAGAGTCCTTAAGTAGAGGATAAGTACAATGGAAAATATTTATTCTCTGCGGTTAGCATAAGCAACAGACCCTGCGAGTTTGCGTTCCGCCGATCGGCAATACCGTGAGCGACGCCTAAACGCTTCCTTGCACCATCGACATTTCCCTGTTTGCCCAGCAAAAACTATTTGGTCTCGTCAAGTTTTTAAATAAATAAAAAAAACCTTTAATAAAGCTGTTTGCCATAATACTGCTCTTTCTATAGAGCCTCCGTATCTGAGAAGCAAAGCAGAAAGGCTTGCGTTGCTTTCCCTGACGCTGCAAGTTTGGGCGTTGGGAGAAAAAGGTTATTTTGGGCAACACAATGAAATTCAAGAGGAAACCCAGTCTTTAGTTACATTCGCTAACACTGCACACCTCAGTTAACAAGGTGACCCCGCAGTATTTACAGTGATTGATGGTGGGTCTGAGTAATGCTATTAGTGAGCTCTGTGTGTATATATATATATAAATATAAACGTATATATATAAATATAGCACAGCACCTTTATTTTAACCCGATTGTTGCCAGTATTGGAAACAAGGGGGGCAGGCAGCAGATTTAAAGCTGTTTGAATCACCCAGTGCAGCTCCCTTGCATGGGGTAGGCAAGAGGGGGGAGTTGCCCCTCCCTGACTTCTACAGCTAGTTCCAAGAATTTGTTTGTAAATTTAATTCCCAATAGTGATGGGCAAATTTATTCGCCAGGTGCGAATTTTGCCGGCAATTTTCGCGACAATTAATAGGTGCCCATTGACTTTAATGTGCGCCAGAATTGTCACCAGAATTTTGAAGCTGGCGTCAAAATTCGTGTTTTGCACATTTTTCGCTATTTTGCTAATTTTGCAGGAAATTCGCAATTTTTTCTGCAAAACGGGAGAAATTCGCCCATCACTGATTCCCAACAATACAAAATGTTTTGTAAACTTCCCACTGCATGGCAAGCCTTAATTAGCTTATCTCTTTGTCACAGGTTCATCTTCAGTGGGATGCTACCCTGATATTACAAGTATCGGACCTGTTATCCAGAATGCTTGGGGCTTTCCAGATAACGGATCTTTCCAGTGGCCTAACTAGATATTACTGGGCCCCACAGCAAATTATTTTTAAGGCCCTCAAAATGTCTAGAAGTTGACCTGTTTTGGCAATATTTATTGAAATTGTATATGAATTAGCGCCTCATGGGGCCCCTATACCTCCAGAGCCCCCCTGCAGCCGCAGGGTCTGCTTCCTCTGTAGTTACGCCCCTGGATCTTTCCATAATTTGGATCTTCATACCTTAAGTCTACTAGAAAATCATATAAACATTAAATAAACCCGATAGGCTGGTTTTGCCTCCAATAAGGATTAATTATATCTTAGTTGGGATCAAGTACAAACTACTGTTTTATTATTACAGTGAAAAAGAATTTTTTAAAAAAAAAATGATTTGGATAAAATGGAGTCTATGGGAGATGGATTCAGAGCTTTCTAGATAACGGATTTCCAAATAACGGATCCCATACCTGTAGTTTACTTGCCCCTCCCTGGAAAATTTTCTGCGGACACCCATGCTGCCTTGTATCTAATAACATGTTCCATCAAGGGTGCATCCATTGGTTGTCAGAGTATAGGGGAGGCCTTCTCACAAATCAGGGATCACAAGCTCAGATTCTTATTGGCTGAACTGTCATTAACAGTCAAACTGACCATAACGGTGCCCAATCAGTGACTTCTAATCACTAAGAGAACTCTTTGTGAAGGTACGTTGTTGTTTTTTTTACTTTTTAATTAACAGGACAGTATATAGGGAAAATTTTAAACTTTACTAAGATGCCAAGAGGAGGACACTTGGGTCACTGACCCTACCAATGAATCTATGGCTTGACTGATAGAGTGTGAATAGGAGATGGGACTGCCTAACACTGATACTGTGACCCTGAGTACAAGTGCTGGAGTGTTATGGGGAGCACAAATATGACCCTCGTTGCTCATTCAAAACGGACTCACTTTAGGTAAGTGACTGTGTCCTGCACTGAGCACTGCGCTCTTCTCTCTGGCATTCCCTTTTAGCCGTGTTCTGCACCTTGGCCTGCAGACAAAATCCATCCTGAGGTGCAGAGTACAGGTATAGGATCCGTTATCCAGAAACCCGTTATCCAGAAAGCTTCAAATAATGGAAAGGCTGTCTCCCATAGACTCCATTTCATCAACATAACCCAAATTTTTAAAAATGATTTCCTATTTCTCTGTAATAATAAACCAGTAGCTTGTACTTGATCCCAACTAAGATTAATCCTTATTGGAGGCAACACCAGCCTATTGGGTGTATTTAATGTTTAACTTATTTTTTAGTAGACTTAAGGTATGGAGATCCAAATTACAGAACGATCCATTATCCAGAAAACCTCAGGTCCAGAGCATTTTGGATAACAGGTCCTATATCTGTACTTAAAGCCTGCCAATATGTACAGGGGCCCCATTGCAATTTTTTTGCACTTTGCACCCTGCCTTCCACATTGTAAATGAATCTTTAAAGAATAGGTGAATCGTTTCTTTTTTTTTAATCTTTAAAATGACTCTAAACTACCCCGGAATAGCATACATTTCTCCCTGCATTACATTTTTCTTTTCTCTATTACAGCTCAACGGCAGCTCTTTTAGTTACTTCATTGTGTATAGTATACAAAATAAAAAAATGAAGCCCAACTGACAAGTTGCTAAGACTACGACATTCTATAACAAACTAAAAGTTACTATGACTTTAGGAATAGTGCTCTACATCACAGAAAGATCCATTATCTGGAAAACCCTAGGTCCCACATATCCAGAATAACAGATCCCATTCCAGTATAAGTCATAAATGCTTCCAAAAAACTAAAACACCCCTATACATATATGGTGGCCTCATCTCCAAACTGAGTTGCCAACTGGCCCATATGTTAAAGGGGTGGTTCACCTTTGAGTTAATTTTTATTATGAAGTAGAGAGTGATATTCTGAGACAATTTGCAATTGATTTTCATTTCTTATTATTTGTGGTTTTCTAGATATTTAGCTTTTTATTCAGCAGCTCTTCATTTTGCAACAATCAAGTTTCTAGGGCCATAATTACCCTAACAACCATGTACTGATTTGAATAAGAGACTGGAATATGAATAGGAGAGACCTGAATAGAAAGACAAGTAATACAAAGTAGCAATAACAATATATTTATAGCTTTACAGAACATTTGTTTTTTAGATGGGGTCAGTGACCCCCATTTGAAGCTGGAAAGAGTCAGAAGAAGAAGGCAAATAATCCAAAAACTCTGGTCCGGTCGTGATGTTGAGGGGCGCGTCTGTGACGTAGAAGGGGCGGGCATTGTGATTCTAGGGGCAACATTATGACATGGCGATTGACGATTGCCCGATTGCCACGTCAATCTCAGGTAATCCTGCCTGTATTCCGGGCAGCCCTTCCAAAAACCGGGCTGTTTGGGTCAAAACCAGACAGGGGCAGCCCTAGTCTTTGCTAATGATACTAATTGACCTTAGAGTATTTGTGTGCTTATTGTGTATGATAAAGAAAGGATAATGAGAATGATAGGTGTTGGTGAGTGTGGACCTCCTGGTGCAGAGGGGTAAGTAAGAACTTTAATACTGAACAGGGATAACAGATTAAAGATGATTGAGTGCCGGTATATATTGGCCAAAGACTGTTAGGGGGAAGTTGACTAATAACAGGTTCTATGGGGCAAATTCACTAACCTCCGAAAATTCGCCAGCGACAGCTTCGCTCACGCGAAACACTTCGCCAGGCGTAGATTCGCTACAACGCTGATTCACTAAAATCCGAAGTTGCGTCCAGGGCGCCGAATGCTGGCAAAGTTGTGCTAGCGTTACTGCGCCAAGCGAAGTGAAGTTGCGCTAGCGTTGGCTAATTTGCATACGTCGGGAAGTTGAATGGACGTATATGTTGCAGCAAATACATTACACTACACAAGCCCAGGAAACCTTAATAAAATAAAATAAAGTTGTTATATTGCCCTACACATGAGCCCAGTGTATAGTTTATGTGCCATATGTTAGGAAATGTAGGGGGGAAGCCGGTTACCCCAAAAAAATGTACTCTCTTTTTCAGCCTATCACCCTGAATAAAGGAAAAGATGCCAGCGTTTTTTGGGACTTAAAAAAATGTTCAACAATTTTTTTGAGGAACTCCTATCTACTCTATTGCAGTTCACCTGGTCTAAGGTGGCGAAGGCAAGTCTGGCGATAGAGGTAACGTTCAGTAAAATGCGCAGCTTCGTGAATTTGCTTAGCAAATTCACCTGGCGTTAGGGAGCGAAGTACCGCTAGAGTCTGTCTCCTTCGCTAGTTACGCGACCGTTAGTTAATTCCGAAATGACGTCACGCTGGCGAAAAGTCACTTCGCCTTTTAGTAAATTTTCCCCTATGTCTTTTCATTACATAACGAATACTGCAAAACCCAAGTTTGAGATAAATACAGTTTTCTGATTCCTCAGAAGTTTAAGTTCATGCTGAACCCACTTATTGTCCATGTTACAGACTCAGAAGGAACCTAAAGCTTCATTAACCATCAACTGTTGCCTTTGTGTCTTTAAGGACGTTCCACTAAAGCCCATGCTCCTCCCTCTGTGGATTCTGCGCTACTTACTCCTGCTCTGTGCAGTTCATTGGGTGCAGGAGGGCCTGGGCTGCTACAAGTGCTTCGTCTCCAATAAAGAAAGAGTTGAAATCTGCGACTATGTATTTATGAAGCAACGGCTGGATGTGGAGATTTGTAGTCGCATCATGAAGAAGACTTTTCTGCCTCTGGATACTTATGTCATAGGTAGGTAAAATATCATATGAGTTGATATGTTGCTGTATAAAGGCTGAAGCTGGGGCTTATTTAGATAAATTGGGCAGTAAGCCATAGCATGTACAGACTTTGCAACTGCATTCTATGTTCTTGTCAGTAGAGGGAGCCAGTACAGGATTTCTTTGCAACACAACTATCAGGCACAATATGATTGTAAGGTGCCCAAATGAGATAAAAATCAGCCGCTAATACTGAGCCTCACTGACTTCAGTCTACTTGCACTTAACATTTATAGGCGAAAATTCGCCAGAAATCTCATCCGCAGGGACATCGCCAATTTACTAACAGGCGTAAAAGACGATTCACTAGTGAAAGAGACCGTCGCAAGCGCAGTTTTGGCAGGTGAATTTTCGCTCCGGTGAAAGATTATTACCCCTTTCGCCAGCGTTTCCTTCACCACCTTAGACCTGGCGAACTGATAAGATGAAGTGACATCCTCCTCAATCTTATGTCAGTGACATCATATTGTGTATGCCGGAAAGTCATAAAAGTTCTAAAAAACGCTGTTTTTTTTTTCATATTTTAAAGCGGGATTGCCTTCAAAAGTTCTAAGTATTAAAGATTTTTGTGTTAACATTTTTTTTAACCATTTCAGGGGCATGTTTTAGGGTGGGCTCATGTCTACGGCATTAGAGGATCTCTTTTGGCTTTATTTTGCTTCCTTGGACATGTGCATACCTCCCAACATTTTGGAAATAAAAAGAGGGACAAAAAAGTTGCCGTGCGTAGAGCAGCACATTTTTTGAACATGCCGGTTTTTGTGGCCACACACACACAGTGACATCATCAGAAGTAGCCGTGATCAGAAAAAAGGAGTAAAAATTGCTATTGAGAAGACCCGCGGCCCGACTCGCGGCCCGACCCGCAAACTCGCAGAACCGCCGACCTGCATCAATACCAGCACCCGGAACTTCTACCCACAGGTTTTTGCGGGTAACCCACAGGTACCTGACCCGCTGATGTCACTTCCGGTTTACAAAGACAGCACTTCCTGATTCATGATAGTCAGCGGGTCACAGGTCTGGGTTGCGGATAAGGTACTTGCGGGTCGGGTTGCGGGTCCAAGTGGGTAAGAATGCGGGTCCGGGTCTGGGATTGCGGATTGCAGGTTGCGGGTACAGGTCGAGTACAGCTTCCAAAAAATGGACCCGTGCAGGACTCTAGTCTAACTTCTCCCAAGGGACCTGTTATCTTATATTACAATTACTTATCTAGATATATTTGAATTGCTACAAATGTATCTAATCTTCTGTTGTGGCTGTACTGGGCTCTGTGCCAAAAGCCAATTAAGTTAGAAACTTTGTTTTTTTTGGCTGTTCATTGCAGAGAAAAACTGGACTTTCCAGTACAAATGAGGGACTGCGGGTTGAGCTGTCAAAAGAGGGACTGTCCCTCTAAAAACGGGACAGTTGGGAGGTATGCATGTGTAATAATAAGTGGCCACTTCAAGCATTTGCACCAACATCTCTAATAAAGACAGATATATATATGACCGATATGTACCTGCCCTATTCAAATGGACCTAAGCGTAAGTGTACTAATGAAGTTTCACTAGGCAGAAATGACCGTTAGAGAAAGTTTGCTATGAATTGCTCTCACTGGCGAATTAATGCTAGCAAAAGTTGCCAATGTTCAGCTGCCGAGATGCAACTTCGTATTTTAGTAAATAAGGCGTAGTGGTAATGAATTTATGCCTGGCGATGTGGCGCGAAGTGTGGCGGAGTCTTTGCTGGTGAAAATTCGCCCTTTTGTGAATTTGCCCCATGAAATCAGCACAGTCCTTCAAGCTGGGTTTTCTAGGCGCGTCCCTCATGTGTGCCAGGGCCGTGTGCCACTTTTCTGGGTGAATAATAAGCAAAGTGCATAACAGGCTGGCACAAGGGAGCCCTCTGCATAACACGTATCTTTCCCAGGTGGTAATTACAGGGCACACTTTGCCTGCTGCTCTAACTGAACTGGAGGGTCTGTAAGTGCAACACCCACCCAATACTGCCCCTTCCCTTTAGTAGGCAAAGCTTGTGCTCATTAAAGCTCTGGTAAATCTTTTAAAGCTCTTCAATTTTTAAGAATTTCATATCTGGCAAAATCTTTTCATCTGATTGCAGCACAAGTTGCACTGGAATTCAGGGAAGGATTATTATTGTAGGTGTGAAAAAATGGCGAACTGTACCTAGACTTTGCCCTCCTATAGTAAATAAGCACTTATATACAGTTATCCAGAATGGTCGGGACCTGGCGTTTTTCCAGATGATGGATCTTTCTGTAATTTAGATCGTCATACCTACTAAATGATAGTTTGAACAATAAATAAACCCAATAGGCTGGTTCTGCTTCCAATAAGGATTAATTATATCTTAGTTGGGATCAAGTACAAGCTACTGTTTTATTATTACAGAGAAAAAGGAGATCATTAAAAAAAAATTGGATTATTTAGTTAAAATGGAGTCTATGGGAGAGGGCCTTCCTGTAATTCGGAGCTTTCTGGATAACAGGTTTACAGACATCGGATCCCATACCTGTAAAATCATAGATTCTATAGTTTTATAAAGGATAGCCAAACTATAGTTCTATACTACTACAAATCTAATTGCTTTTCTATTAATTACCACCTTGTTTGCGAAGAACCTAATAGTGATACTCAGAGTTCCCTGTATAACTCAGCCTGCAGCCTTGTGCCTTTATATGGTCACAGATTAACCCCTCAGTGACTTCTAATATCCTTATCATTTACAGTAGGGGGTACATTATCCCTTATAATACATGAGTGATACTCAGAGTTCCCTGTATAACTCAGCCTGCAGCCTTGTGCCTTTATATGGTCACTGAACAATCCCTCAGTGACTTCTAATATCCTTATCATTTACAGTAGGGGGTACATTATCCCTTATAATACATGAGTGATACTCAGAGTTCCCTGTATAACTCAGCCTGCAGCCTTGTGTCTTTATATGGTCACAGAACAACCCCTCAGTGACTTCTAATATCCTTATCATTTACAGTAGGGGGTACATTATCCCTTATAATACATGAGTGATACTCAGAGTTCCCTGTATAACTCAGCCTGCAGCCTTGTGCCTTTATATGGTCACAGAACCCCTCAGTGACTTCTAATATCCTTATCATTTACAGTAGGGGGTACATTATCCCTTATAATACATGAGTGATACTCAGAGTTCCCTGTATAACTCAGCCTGCAGCCTTGTGCCTTTATATGGTCACAGAACAACCCCTCAGTGACTTCTAATATCCTTATCATTTACAGTAGGGGGTACATTATCCCTTATAATACATGAGTGATACTCAGAGTTCCCTGTATAACTCAGCCTGCAGCCTTGTGCCCTTATATGGTCACAGAACCCCTCAGTGACTTCTAATATTCTTATCATTTACAGTAGGGGGTACATTAGTCTTTATACAATGACAGATTGTGCCGTGCCGTATGCTTTCTAACACAGTATTGTCTCATTGCAGCAATGTCACAGAAAGAAATCGTAAGACAAGCGATGAATGGTTTTTATGATGAAGTGAAGAAGCAGTACACACAGGGTGAGTTTGCATCAGTTCGACAAGGCCTGAATCTCCCCCAGTAATCAATAATGTAAGTATGAGGCAGTGTGTCACACAAACCAAGAGCCCACCTACTTGCTAGGTTCCATCAGCCAATCAATGGGCAGAGTGGGAATTTTTCTCCATCACTTCCTGTTAGAGTGAGAACCTTTTTTTTCAGTGAGTGACAGAACACAAAATGGCGGCTCAAGTAAAAAGATGTAACAGGGCTGTTTATGACAATTGGATCAGATTCTGTGATAGCTCTATTAGCAAGTACCAATAAAAGAATGAAAATCTGAGCTTTAGATGGTTATCCAGGTCTTTATATGAAAAGTAACTTGAAGCTTTCTTTTTTTACAAACTATACACACACTTTAAAATAAAATATTGTGCAGTTTGATACAAATTCGAACACCCAGTGAGTGCAGCTGTCGTCTATGTGAGAGAACTTCCTTTGTGTTGTTAAAACAAATTCATAAACTCACATTAAATTGATTAAACACCACACAGATATCTCAGTGGGGCAGATTTACTAAAGTGTGAAGTGGATAAAGCTGGCGACAATTCACTAGTATTGCCACCCGCAGGGACATCACTGATTTACTAACAGGCGCAGGCGCCAATCTGCTTGCGAAAGAGACCGCCGCTATCGGTCAATCGCAGTCTATCGCCAGTCGACTTTTCGCTCTGGTGAACGGACAATACTCCCCAAATTCACTTAAGTGCGGATTTTACTGAAGGTTACCTCTTTCACAGAGTTGCTTTCGCCACCTCAGACCAGGCCAAGTGCTATAAAGCAATCTTCTGTCACTTACATCATATCCTGTGAGCCGAAAATGCATTAAAATTCAAAAAACACTGGTGACTTTTCCTTTTTTGAAGTGGGATTGGCTGCAAAAGTCCTGACAAACTTTTTTTGGGTAACCGGTTTCTTCTAGACATTTTATAACATATGGAACATTCATTTTACATTGGGCTCATGTGTAGGGCATTGTATTAACTCTCTTGTCTTTATTAAAGGAACAGTTCAGTGTAAAAACTGGGTAAATAGATAGATTGTGCAAAATAAAACATTGTCTTATATAGTTAGTTAGCCAACAATATAATGTATAAAGGCTGGAGTGACTGGATGTCTAACATAATAGCCAGAACACTACTTCCTGCTTTTCAGCTCTCTTGGTTTCCACTGATTGGTTACCAGGCAGTAACCAATCAGTGACTTGAGGGGGAGCCACATGGGTCATACCTGTTGCTTTTGAATCTTAGCTGAATGCTGAGGATCAATTACAAACTCACGGAACAGTTATGTCCCATGTGGCCCCCCTTATAGTCACTGACTAACTAAGAGTTAGAGAGCTGAAAAGCAGGAAGTAGTGTTCTGGCTATTATGTTACACATCCAGTCACTCCAGCATTACATTACATTTTTGCCTAACTAACTATATTAGAAACATTTTTTATTTTGCACAGCCTATCTATTTACCCAGTTTTTATTTTTACACTGAACTGTTCCTTTAAGGTTCCTTGGGATTTGTAAGTATTTGCATCATAAAGACCTCCATATAACTTTAAATTTCCCACCGTATGCAAATTGACTTAAGCAAAAGATCACTAGCGAATTTTCGCTAGGCACAAATGAATGCTCGCACTGCTGAAGTAACGCTAGCGAAAAGTTGCCAGCATTCGGCGCCCTGGACAAAAATCTGCATATTAGTGAATTGGCGTATACTGAGCGCATTTGCACCTGGCGAAGTGTTGTGATGTTGTGAAACGGATGCTGGCGAAAATTTGCAGCTTAGCAAATCTGCCGCAGTGACAGCCGACTCACCAGACCTACAGCAGATTGGAGTGTGGAAATACAAGCTAAATGATGGTGATTCAGCTCTCAGTTAACTTATTTTGGCATGTTAAAGAACGACTGAGTCTAAGCAACTTTTCAATTGGTCTTCATTATTTTTTATATTTTTTTAATTACTTTTTTTTGGCTTTTTCCATATTTCATGTAGGGACCCCTACTGGGTAATCTGCCCTGCAGCTTTAAGGCCCCCACCTTTTTCTTAGAGTGATCTGCCAGGAGAGAATGACACTCCCCTGCTACACTGCTATATAGTGTGTGTAGGGAGTGGCCACTTCCTCTTTGGCCTGTGGATGGTGATCCAGCTGGGTGTGCTCAGGGGAGCCTGGCTACAGCTAGGCCCAGAAAGGCCCATGTGCTTTGGAAGAAGAAGTCGGGGACCAGGTAACCCCGTGAATGAGGAATAGTTACACTAGGGCAGACTTGTCATAGTCTCTCTAGGAGAGAAAGGCAGAGAGGTGAGAGAGAAAGAGCAGCTGAAGCTCCAACAAGGATTTGCAGTAAGGGAGTAGCTTCCCAGAGGCTCTGTGTGTTGCCTCCAGTCAGGGACCTCAGTGAAGAGGGAATGTAGGGTAGAAGCTGCTTTCCTGACAACTTCCAGGAGGGAATGTGTGTGAATACTGCAAATGCCTAATGGAGACCTTTCCTCTGTGAGAAATGCCTAATGCCTGCAGCTCTGTGTGAGAAATGTGCTATTGCCTCAGCTCCTGTGTGACTACTAAACCTGTGGTCACTTGCCTCGTGCATAGTTAAATAAACTACTGTTTTATTGCAAGAACCTCCGGGCGCCCATCTTTTGTTGTATGCACAGTAGCCTGGGGGATGTAGTTGCACTACACCATAGAGGGAACACTTCCACATGGCGAAGGCCCTGACCCTGTTGTGTGAAGTCGCGTGTAACCCATGCTTCTACTGCTAGCTGGACAGTTTAACTATTTGTGTGCTATGCAGCCCAAATAGGTGTTACATTCAAATGGGGGGTCACTGACCCCATCTAAAAAAAAATGCTCTGTAAGACTACAAATGTATTGTTATTGCTACTTTTTATTCCTCATCTTTCTATTCAGGCCTCTCCTATTCATATTTCAGTCTCTTATTTAAATCAATGCATGGTTACTAGGGCAAGTTGGACTCTAGCAACCAGACTGCTGAACTTGAAAACTGGAGAGCTTTATACATATGAATGCCATTACTTACATATAAGAAACATCTGTAAAGCCTGACTTGTGCTTGCCCACAGGTCCATATCCCCTGTTCAGGATGATAGCCCAGAACTTCACTACACGGATGCACTGGGTTCTAGCAGGTAAGGGTGTGTGTGTGACTGTTACACCAAAACTGCACTCACCCTGAAAAGTAAATGGTAATAATAATAATAAATTCTACTTGTCTTCATTTACAGTTAGGCCCATAAATCTTTGGACAGAGACAACTTTTTTTTTCTAATTTTGGTTCTGTACATTACCACAATGAATTTTAAATGAAACAACTCAGATGCAGTTGAACTGCAGACTTTCAGCTTTAATTCAGGGGCTCAAAAGTAATTGGACAATTGACTTCAAGGCTATTTCATGGGCAGGTTTGGGCAATTTCTTCGTTATGTCATTATCAATTAAGCAGATAAAGCCCTGGAGTTGATTTGAGGGGGGGGGGTGCTTGTATGAGTAAGATTTTGCTGTGAACAGACATGTGGTCAAAGGAGCTCCCATGCAGATGAAACAAGCCATACTTAACTTGCAAAAACAGGAAACATCCATCCGAGAAATTGCTACAATATTAGGAGTGGCAAAATCTACAGTTTGGTACATCCTGAGAAAGAAAGAAATCACTGGTGAACTCAGCAACGCAAAAAGACCTCCTGGACATCTATGGAAGACAACAGTGATGGATGATCTCAGAATCATTTCCATGGTGAAGAGAAACCCATTCACAACAGCCAAACAAGTGAACACCACTCTCCAGGAGGTAGAGTATCCATATCCAAGTCTTACATAAAGAGAAGACTGCATGAAAGTAAACACAGAAGGAGCACTGCAAGGTGCAAGCCACTCATAAGCATCAAGATTGGACTTTGCTAAAAGAAACATCTAAAAAAAGCCAGCACAGTTCTGGAAAAACATTCTTTGGACAGATGAAACCAAGATCAACCTCTACCAGAATGATGGCAAGAAAAAAGTATGGAGAAGACGTGGAACAGCTCATGATCCAAAGCATAGCACATGATGTATAAAAGATTTGGGAGGCAGTGTGATGGCTTGGGTGTGCATGGCTGCCAGTGGCACTGGGACACTAGTGTTTATCCATCATGTGACACAGGACAGAAGCACAAGAATGAATTCTGAGCTGTTCAGAGACACTGTCTGCTCAAATCCAGCTAAATGCAGTCACATTGATTGGGAGGCGTTTCATAATGGCCCAAAACATACAGCCAAAGCAACCCAGGAGTTTATTAAAGCAAAGAAGTGGAATATTGTTGAATGGCCAAGTCAGTCACCTGATCTGAACCCAATTGAGCTGCATTTCACTTGTTGAAGACTAAACGTCGGACAGAAAGGCCACAAACAAACAGCAAGTGAAAGCCGCTGCAGTAAAGGCCTGGCAGAGCATTAAACAGGAGGAAACCCAGAATGTGGTGATGTCCATGAGTTCAACACTTCAGGCTGTCATTGCCAGCAAAGGGTTTTCAATCAAGTATTAGAAATTAACATTTTATTTTCAGTTTTTTAATTTGTCCAATTGATTTGGAGCCCCTGAAATGAAGTGATTGTGTTAAAAAAAGTCCTCAGTTCCTCACATTTTTATGCAATCTTTTTGTTCAACCCACTGAACTAAAGCGGAAAGTTGTTTCATTTAAAATCCATTGCGGTAATGTACAGAACCAAATTTAGAAAAAAAAGTTGTCTGTCCAAATATTTATGGGCCTAACTGTATATTGTAATCAGTCAGGTCAGGTTCAACAGGGAGACTTCATTACAAATCTAGTCACCCCTGAGTGGACTACTTGCTCATCACACCTGCTGAATCTTTTATAAGTATGATAATACATTGAATTGTCCTGGTTACAGCTGGGACCCTAATGTTGGTAGTGATATTTTGAATGGGGGAGGCCCAGGTGGCCATGGGAAAAATATGTGTAATTATAATTCAGTGTTTTCTCTTCCTTTAGCCAAGAGACCAATGGAATGTGTTCCCCCATGTGGTAAGTATATGTGACGGAATGCTTGTTTTTTCATGGTTTATTAGATTCATCCTATATAGAGGAGGCGCCATTAACTGACTGTATTGCATGTTCTTTTCTGATCTGTTCGAACATTTTGGTCACATTTGTTGGGTAATAACTATTGTCCTAGTTTTACTTCTGTTACCCATAGAGATGACGGTTTCTCTGTTATACCTTATCTGCAGGTGTGCAGGAAAAAGCCAGGAAATTCAACTGCTTGAACTGTGAAGAAGAGAGCTGCAATCTACCTATAGAATGTCCAAGTATGTGGCACTATGTTCTACTAGCAGATGGTCCACAAACAAATGTCTTCAGTTGGGGTGCAACACACACTGTAGCAGACAGCACCAACAGGAATATTTGTTTAAAAAGCCTTTATTATGCTTTTCTTAGGCTTTGTAATCAGGACTGTTACAATGTTTCAAGCCAAACAATGGCCCTTTATCGAGTCTCGTTTTTGACGTCCATTTTTTTGGACACTGGCGCTTATTTGCCGGCGAAAATGATGAATTAATTCGCCCATCACTACTAGCGAATCATTAGCATGGCAGGCCATAGAAGTACTGGGATCCCTTGTGCATGAGGATAATGTGCCTGGGTCTTGCCACTGATGCACGGTATCAGGAAGAACCAGGAAATAGGTTCAGGGTGCTTATGTGGTTGAGCACAAATAGGGGCAAATTCACTTAAGCGGCGAAAATGCGCTAGCGACGCCTTCGCCACACTTTCGCCAGGGCGCCGCTAATTCACTAAAATCCGAAGTTGCGCTCAGGGAGGCGAAAGGTAGCGAAGTTGCGCTAGTGTTAATTCATCAAGCAAAGCAAAGTTACGCTAGCGATGCCTAATTTGCATACGGCGCCAAGTTAAAGTACAATGGACGTATATGTAGCAGCAAATAAATTACACTACACAAGGCTGGGAAAGCTTCATAAGATAAAATAGAGTTGTTATTTTGCCCTACACATGTGCCCAGTGTATAGTTTAGGTGCCATATTTTAGGAAATGTAGGGGGAAAGGAGGGTACCCCCCAAAAATGTACGATCTTTTTCAGCCTATCACCCTTAAAAAAGAAAAAGACACAGCGTTTTTTTGGGACTTAGAAAAAATTTCAACTTTTTTTGAAGCAAGTCCTATCTACTCTATTGCACTTTGCCTGGTCTGAGGTGGCGAAGGCAAGTCTGGCGCAAGAGGTAACGTTCAGTAAAATGCGCAAGTTAGTGAATTAGCGTAGTTACGTCCCTTCACCATAGCGAAACTTCGCCTGGTGTAAGGGTGCGAAGTAGCGCTAGAGTAGGTCCACTTAATTTACGGATGCTGGCGAATTTACGCCAGCACCCGTTAGTAAATTGGCGAAGTAACGAAATGACGTCACGCTGGCGAATTTACGCTACCGTTAGCCGATTCGCGCTTTAGTGAATTTGCTCCATAGAGTCAAGCGCTTTGTGTTTAGCATATAAATAAACCCAGTTTTGCACCAGCTTTTTGTGAATGAACCTTCTTTACTTTCTTTTTCAGTCGAGGACGTCTATGTACATGAGTTCCAGAGGGTAGTCATGAATTGCAGTACAGACTTCCCCCTTCCAGTGGATGACATTACTGTCCGATGGAAATTTTATTGGAATGTAAGTTCCAGACTACATACTGAGGAATATAATGGAAAACATACATTCTACTTTTATCATATAATTTGCTCTTGTACTTGTGCTTCTCCTCCCACTGGGCAGGCTGGGTCCTCTTCTTTGGCTCTCAATTTTCTTGCAGAGACTTGTTCTTTTGTCATCTTAGCAAATACAAAGCTTCTATTTATATAATGAAGTGAGGGAACTTTCACTCTCCATCAAATACATAGAGGTTAGAATTCAGTCTTTGGAACACCGAAACGTTCTCCTGCAGATGATGCTAAGGTTTCAGATGAAGGTTGATGGAAATGCCTCCATTCAAATGCTGGAGGACAATGAGTCACATTCACCCTAATATGCCGGCTTTATTGTTTCCAGGATAGAACTAGACGGTGGTCACACTTCACAGCTTTACATAAAGGGGTGGAATTATTCTTTTTAATCACGCGCATGGTTTTGGAGAAGCAAGGCACCTATGCCTGTGAGATTAGCACCGATGAAGATGTCCTCATCCGAAAATACTTCTTTATAAATGGTAAGTAAATTACTTTACACCTTTTTACATTTTGAGCTGGGTAGTATTTAAGATGCAGTGTAAGGGTATTATTTTTTTGACAGGTTAGGGCAGAGACACACACTGCGATTTGGGGAGATTAGATGGAAATCGTGGGTGATGGCACTTCGTTTTCCGACGTTGCCCGTAGTTTAGGAAATCGAATTGCTCCGAGTGCCATCCCGCCAGCGGTTCAAGCATTATATTCCAATGCCACTTTACACCGAATAACTGAAGTGACGCCTTCCCCACTACTCAGATTTGGCTACAACTCACGACTGTTTAATGTACGGTGAATCAAACATGAATTTTGACATATCAGATGCATTGCTTTGGACTAGTGTTTGCTTATAATACACACTGAAGTCCAGCATGACCTTGCTGATATACACAGCTCACCAATCTCTTGATCCAGGTATAGTTCTGCTATGTAAACTTTAAATAGATATTTCCAGCTGGGTTTCCCAGGCTCTGGATAATGAGCAAACGCCTGTACTAGATGCTGTTCTTCCCTTTCTTTCATCAGCAGAGCTGGCCTAGTCTTTTTTCTGGTTTTCCAGGACTGGTCTGCTCTAGGCCCTCTCCACTTCCTGGGTGCTACAATGTATTGCACCCTCTAGTTTGCCCCAATCACTCATTCTGAAGACTTAAAGGAGAAGGAAAGTAAGCTTTATCAGAAAGCTCTATATAAATACACCAGTAAACCCCCAAAGTAATGCTGCTCTGAGTCCTCTGTCAAAAGAAACACCACATTTCTTTCCTTCTATTGTGTACTCATGGGCTTCTGTATCAGACTTCCTGTTTTCAGCTTAAACCTCCAGGGCTTGGGCTTGAGCATGCTCAGTTTGCTTCTCTCTTCCTCTCCCCCTCCCTTTTCCCCCTCCCTGCTGTAATCTGTGTCCAGAGCTATGAGTGAGCAGGGAGAGACTCAGTGATGTCACACCAAGCTAATATGGCAGCTGCTATCCTAAACAAACATAGAGAGCTTCTAGAGCTGTATACTCAGGTATGGTAAAGCATTCTCCAGAATAAATACACTGTTCTAGCTTGGACTATTGTGGCTAATCTATTGGCAATAAACTTTCCTTCTCCTTTAAGATGAAGAATTTTATGTTTTATTTTTCAGTGACCAGCAGTTCTCTTTATGAGTCCATGAAACACATGCAAGAGCTATTTGAAAGGATTGTCCAACCCACCACCCCTAAGCCAGCTAGAGTGGGACTCCGCAATTTGTTTGTCTTCAGAGACCTCCTCAACCCAAAGAAACCCTTGCCAGTGGCTAAATATATTTTATACACAGCAATTGTCTCTACGATTACCGTGCTGCTTGTCCTGATTGTTGGGTAAGAGCCAGAATCTCTTGCATGCACAGAAATCCCTATATCTTACAAAACTGCCACATTTGGGGGTATATTTATCAAAGAGTAAAGTTAAAGATCGCCACTCTTCATTCATTTCTATGGGGTTTTGAAAGGGTGAACTGTCACTTTCACCGATTGATAAATACTCTTTTAACGATCCCATAGAAATGAATGGAGAGTGGCAGTATTTCACTCTAGAGGACTGTGGTGACCTCTAACTTTACTTTTTGATAAATATACCCCAATAAACTTTGTTTTTTTTTTTAAATCTTATTTGGCAGAAGGAATGCATCAATGCACCACAGCTGACACCTGGCTTTAGGGCTATTTACATGCCTTCAGGCATTTATACTGTACAGGTAAGGGATCTGTTATCCGGAAACCCATTATCCAGAAAGCTCCGAATTACAGAAAGGATGGCTCCCATGGACTCCATTATAATCAAATAATCCAGATTTTTCAAATCGATTTCCTTTTTCTCTGTAATAATAAAACAGTAGCATGTACTTTATCCCAACTAAGATATAATTAATCCTTATTGGAAGCAAAACCAACCTATTGGGTTTATTTAATGTTTACATGATTTTCTAGTAGATTTTCTAGTAGATGCAAATTACGGAAAGATCCGTTATCCAGAAAATCTCAGGTCCCGAGCATTGTGGATAACAGGTCTCATACCTGTACTGTAAATTCAAGAAGCTCAAGCATATTGACAAATAGCCTTCCAGAATCCCACAAGGCCACAAGCTTGGCCCAACTGTCTGTTATTGTGTTATGGAAGCCTTTCATCTCTGCTCTTTCCCTGATTTAGTATTATTCAGGCCTGATCTTATAACTGCTAAATAAGGACTGCAACCTGAGAGGTCTGCCCTGGACACCTTTGTAATTCAATGGTCTGGTCCCTTGGCCAAGCAAACAGATCTGGCAACTTTTCGGATCAATTTATGACTGAGCCTCGATCATATATCAGCCAGGGGAAACTGGCATTTAGCCTCAACTGGCAGACCTGACCAATGGCCAAACCAGTGGATCACAAAGGGGTCCAGAGCAGGATCCTCAGGATGTTCATCTCTGCCTTGACCATGCTTCATTGTAAATTAGGTTGTACTGGCCACTTTTAAATGAGGCCTCCTCTCTTTTGTGATCCAATAGTTTGTGTTTGCCCCCTTAGTGTTTGGCCAAATGGTCACAACTGTCAGCCTTACTATTTGACTGAGCTTCAGATATTGGCCAGAAAAGCTGTACCTTTTTATTAGTAGATTCACGCATTCAGGTTCTAAGGCACAGTAACTCACCATTCGGAATATATAGTAAATAAAGTACCCCCTCTTGTAAAATATAAGGATATTATAAGTTACAGAGGAGTTCCATGACCATATATATATATATATATATATATAATATATATTAAAAAACATGTGTTTATACAGGTCATGGAACTCTGAGGTGATTTCTAATATCCTCATATTTTGCAACAGGGGGTACTTTATTATCATACACACGTTTCAGTGAGTCATGTGAAAGAAATGACATCACTAAGCTCCGATTATAACCGATGACATCACTAAGCACAATTTATAAGGATATAATTTACAGGATATTCATGTTTCTTGTGTTTTATATATATATATACCTAACCAGTTCTGTGCATCTGTAATAGGGGATGCGCTGACTAACTGTTCCCTCTCTCCTGGTTACAGAATCCCCTGTTACTTTATATATAAATAAGGAGCAGTTGTGATGTGGAGCGGCTGAGAAATTAAAGCTACGTGATCACTCCATCCCTTGACACCCTCAACAGCATGTGTGTGTATATTATTTAATAAACAGGAGATTTCTATAAAATCCTGAAATTCCACAGAATCCTGATTATAATGAAGATCTTTAGGGAAAAAAAAGAAAATAAGATTTCATCTTGTAGTGTCTCTGTGTTTTGGTATGAAATGGGCTAGTGACTATATGTCATAATTAAAACTGCACTTAAAGGGGAGGTTCACCTTTAAGTTAACTTTTAGTAGGTTATAGAATGGTTAATTCTAAGCAACTTTTCAATTGACCGTCATTTTTCAATCGTTATAGCTTTTTTAATTATTTGCCTTCTTCTTCTCTTTCCAGTTTTCAAATGGGGGTCACTGACCCCATCTAAAAACAAATGCTCTGTAAGGCTACACATTTATTGTTATTGCTACTTTTTATTTATTCATCTTTCTATTCAGACCTCAATTTATAAACCAGTCTCTTATTCAAATCAGTGCACAGTTGCTATGTTAAATTGGACCCCAGCAACCACATTGGTAAAATTACAAACTGGAGAGCTGCTGAATAAAAAGCTAAATAACTTAAAAACCACAAATATTAGAAAATTGAAACCTATTGCAAATTGTCTCAGAATATCACTCTCTACATCATTGTTTTCCAACCTGTGTTGTACCGAGGTAAACCACACCCACTTTAAACCACACCCACTTTAAACCACATCCATGTTACCACAAGAACTTTTAAGACAATATCCATATTAATGGTGGTAGTACACCAAAACCCAAATGGTTGGTAACTGCAGGGATATCAGTCATCACTCATATGTGAAAAAATTAAGTCATATTAAAACATACCTTAATCAAGAGACACATTATCCAGAAAGCTCAGAAATATGGGAAATATGAATTTTAAAAAATGATTTCCTTTTTCTCTGTTATAATAAAACAGTAGCTTGTACTTAATCCCAATTAAGATATTATGAATCTTTATTGGAAGGAAAACCAGCCTATTGAGTTTATTTAATGTTTACATGATTTTCTAGTAGACTTAAGATATAAAGATCCAAATTACGGAAAGATCCGTTATCCAGAAAATCCCGGGTTCCGAGCATTCTGGATAACAGGTCCATATATTATGAATTCTGGAAGGGGAGACACCTTCCTATTTGTGCCACTATGTTTCACTTCCACATAGGTTGGAACCTACTTTAGGGCAGGGGGGAAGTCCCTAGACCAGAGAAGCTTACAATCTAATCTAAGCAGAATCTCACTATAAATCCAGTCTCATCAGAATCTTGATAACTGATCAATTTTGATTCCTCTCCTCACTCACTATATCATCTCATTGGCTGTTTGCTCAGACCACCCCTAGAAGCCTCTGATTTCATTACTAAGTGCTCAGGTTATGTATTTAAAGGTAAGTAAACTCATTTACATGACACCATACACTGACACAGGCTGAGTAATTGATTTTAGACTAAAATGTTGGCATAGTAAGAGGTGTTTGCAAGAAAAAAAACCAATGTATTACACACCATTGCTTTTTCAAGGTGCAACTATTTTGTCCTATACTCATCTTTTCATCGATAGGGAACAAAGTACCATATTAATAATATTTGTTTATTAGTCTTATAATGGGGCTATTTTAATCACTGGACAAATCTGCACCTGGACAGTAACCGATGTTAACCAATCAACAGGCCCGGATTTGTGGAAAGGCCACCTAGGGGCCTAGGGCGGCAGGATTTTAGGGGGGCGGCATGCTGTCCAACCTCACCCACATTGGATCAAAAACACTGGGGATGCGCTGGAGATACAATCATTTTTTAAATTTCCCATGCACAATCCTCATTGGTCTGGTCAAGATGATGAAAATTTGCACGAATAAAGGGGAGGGGACAGGGGCGATGAACGGCAGTGGGCCTAGGGGCACCCACTATGTAAATCTGGCCCTGCCAATCAAACTTTTACTTTCATTATTCTACTTGAAGTTAGCTGAAAAACAAGCAATCACTGATTGGTTGCTATGGGTTACAAGCCCATTATAGACTCATAGTGACATCATACATGTATTCATCCAAACCATATTGCTGTATATAAGATGCAAGTATCTGTTTCTCCCGCTCCTGCTCATATCCTTTGTCTCACTTGCCCTCTGTCACCATGAGGACACAGCACCCTTGCTCTCCACCCAACTCTCACTCACCTCCCCTAATGCCACAATGGGCAACTTCTGGGGCTGTGATGTATCGGGGCGGGGCGTGACATTGCGGCAGGACTATGATGGGACAATCGCTGATTGGCCGATCGCTGATTGGCCGATCGCCGTGTCAATCTCAGGAAATCCTTCCTGGTTTTCCTAATTTGGACAGCCCTTCAAAAAACCTGGCAACCCTAACTACGTACATCAATTCCCGGGATATAACTAACTAGCAGTCAAAGGGGTTGTAGACCGTTACAGCCGTAGCACTGTCCCACAGTGCCCCCTTGTTTTCTATAGAAGTTGCTGGAAAATGTAATTATGAGAATTCTACTGATAAAAAAAAAACTTCATTATCAATTCTAAAGAACTGACCAATATGAATTCAGATTCCCAGCACCATGTCAGACATCTTGCTGATATCTTACATATAGAGATAATTATGTTATTTGATTTCTTGATGATATTACACTGGAATCAGACATGGGGATAAAGGACAGACTTGTTCGGTGATGGGAAACTGGGCTTAAAGCTTCCAACTCCAATTACAGGAACAAAGAACAAGGAGTCAGATTTATACAGATCAGCTGGGATTCTCATTGGAGGATTCTTAGCACTTTAAAGCAGCCGCTGGCTGTGGAGATTTGGGGGAAAGCTTTGGAACAGTTCAATATTGCTTTAAGAATACAACCCCTATGATGTTGGACTACATCTCCCAGCATGCATCACAATTCAATATATGTTATATTGTTCTGGGAGTTGCAGTCCAGCAACAACTGAGTAAAGTTGGGTTGAGCAGTGTAGCAAGGTTTGCTATCCCTTTAATTCAGCCACTCACCACAAGGCTGTGCAGAAACCAATACACTTTGCATCATGTATCTGAATATTTTGTCATGCAGGAGTTCGGTTTTATGTGTCTGTTTTAAAGGGGCTTTGGAACACAATACATAATCATCAGTGCGGAGACATTTCAGTGGGGTGCTTAAGGGGAAAATAAAACCTAATTTTAAGTAGGGTTGTCACCCAATTTCTTTGTAACATGCGAGCAATACTTACAGTATAATGCAGTGACTAATACAGTTCAGATGCATGCTGCATGGCCAACAACAAGCTAAAACATTGTGCTTCTAATTATACAGCCATGCAGCAGGGGGATTTTATATTATAGCACTGCAATGCAAAAGTATTCTACATGCAAACATCTGGCATGCATGTAGGCAGTAGGGTTGCCACCTGGCTGGTATTTTACAGGCCTGGCCGGTAAAAATGATGGTTGATCCCACTGTTATTAATAGGGGAAAAAAGATAAATATAAAGGAAGGCCGGTATTTTCTTTCCAGAAAAGGTGGCAACCCTACATGGCAGCTTATTGCATGGTGCATAATTTTGCATTGCAGTGCTTTAATATAAAATCCCCATGCTGCATGGCTGTCACCCCATTCCTTTATGACATGCAAGCAATACTTATAATGCAGTGACTAATACAGTTCAGATGCATGCTGCCTGACCAACAGTAAGCTGCAACATTGTGCTTCTAATTATACAGCCATGCAGCATGGGGATTTTATTTCTAATTATGCATTCATGCAGCATGGGGATTTTATTTCTAATTATACAGCCATGCAGCATGGGGATTTTATTTCTAATTATGCAGCCATGCAGCATGGGGATTTTATTTCTAACTATGCAGCCATGCAGCATGGGGATTTTATTTCTAATTATACAGCCATGCAGCATGGGGATTTTATTTCTAATTATGCAGCCATGCAGCATGGGGATTTTATTTCTAACTATACAGCCATGCAGCATGGGGATTTTATTTCTAATTATACAGCCATGCAGCATGGGGATTTTATTTCTAACTATACAGCCATGCAGCAGAGGGATTTTATATTACAGCACTGTAATGCAAAAGTATGCACCATGCAATAAGCTGGCATGCCTACATGCATGCCAGCCTTATAAGAAAGATATAAATATACATAGCAACCTCAGTACATTATATTTTTTATTTTAACAGAAACAATTGTTAACAATAGAAAAAATGAAGCTAAATGGTATCTGGAAAAAGTTTTGGGGCCATGTCCAACCCTGCCGCAGGTATTTTATAACCATGTGATCCATTTCAGCTGCTTCTAATTTGGTATATTAATGGTGTCTGTGTGACACGCCTACATGCTGAAGGCTATATATTAGACTCAGGGGGAGGGGGATTATTAGTAAATTCTATACAAGTGTTTCCTTTGCTGGTGAGTGGGACCTGTAACGTGTTTTATCTTGTACGGGGATTAGTCCTTCATTTGTGATTTTTTTTGTTTTTCAAGTGGTGGAGGGATCTACAATTTTTTCATATATATATATATATGATTTATTGTGGTATTGCTTTATTACCCTGAGTTGTCCGTTGGTTTAAATTGTGCTGTAATATCTTAACTGTTTCTTATAATAAGGGTCTAATGATAATGATGAGTTGGGATTTCTTCTCCTTTATACAGCGCTGTGCAAGGATCTACTATAATCTCTGCAGCACTACAGTAAGTTTATACCCTTTTATACATGTATAATTATGTATTACTCCAATCTCTGTTAATAACCCTAAAACCCAATTACATTCATATAAAAACTACACGTGCCAGGCCATTTATCATCTAAATATATATACGCTTTAATTTAGAGATCAGTGCAGTCTGCAGCGTACATTCAGATTAGGACTTAAAGGAAAACTATACCCCCAAAATGAATACTTAAGCAACAGATAGTTTATATCAAATTGAATGACATATTAAAGAATCTTACCAAACTGGAATATATATTTTCATAAATATTGCCCTTTTACATCTCTTGCCTTGAACCACCATTTCGTGACTCTATCTGTGCTGTCTCAGAGATCACCTGACCAGAAATACTACAACACTAACTGTAACAGGAAGAAGTGAGGAAGCAAAAGGCAGAACTCTGTCTGTTAATTGGCTCATGTGACCTTACATGTGGTTTGTATGTGTGCACAGTGAATCTTACGATCTCAGGGGGCGGCCCTTATTTTTTAAAATGGCAATTTTCTATTTATGATTACCCAATGGCACATACTACTAGAAAAGTATATTATTATGATAATGGTTCATTTACATGAAGCAGGGTTTTACACATGAGCTGTTTAACTCAGTATCTTTTAATAGAGACCTACATTGTTTGGGGGGTATAGTTTTCCTTTAACTAGGCATGTATAAACCCACCCCCACCTTATATGTTCAGTAACACCCTATAAGACTTGGGTAGAATGTTCGGAACCCTGACACTTAGATTCCCAAAGATCAGAGCAGCGCTGGGATGTCTATAGCCCACATCAAAGGGGCGTTTTTAGTATGTTCTAGAATGGCTAATTCTAAGCAACGTTTTATTAGGCCTTCATTTTTTATGTGCCTTCTGACTTTTCCAGCTTCAAATGGGGGTCACTGACCCCATCTAAAAACAATTGCTCTGTAAGGCTACAAACGTATTGTTATTGCTACTTTTTATTACTCGTTTTTCTATTCATATGACAGTCTCTTATTTAACTCAATACATGATTGCTAAGGTAACCCTAGAAAACAGATTGCTGAAACTGCAACCTGGAGAGCTGCTGAATAAAAAGCTAAATTAACACAAAAACCACAAATAATAAAAAATGAGAACCAATTGCAAATGCTCTCTGCATCTAGAACCACTTTAAGCTTATTGCTCACACGTGTGTAGGGCCGGGTTTCTGGATAGTCCTTTGCAAGTGTATTTCTACTGTGTGACAGAAATAACAATTTTCCTTTGCCTTTATTTCTCATTTTAATAGGGTGGCTGTAAAGTGAATAGATTCATAAAAGCAATTGATGAACTTGTAGCACAGAGTGGGCTTTATCATTCATGTGCCTTGTGTGCAGCTGTAGGTTAAAGGAGAACTAACCCTTAAAAATGAATATGGCTAAAAATGCCATATTTTATATACTGAACTTATTGCACGAGGCTAAAGTTTCAGCTTCTCAATAGCAGCAATGATCCAGGACTTCCAACTTGTCACAGGGGGTCACCATCTTGGAAAGTGTCTGTGACACTCACATGCTCAGTGGGCTCTGATTGGCTGTTGAGAAGCTAAGCTTAGGGCTCGTCACTAATTATCCAGCAGAAAATGAGCTTCCCCTGTAATAAAAGCTGATGCTGCAGGGCTGATTATTAAATTCTGATGCTAATTGCACTGGTTTCGGTGCTGCCAGAACTCCACAAAACTATTTGCTGCAATGTGTCTCGACAATAGGAAATGCAGGCAAGCAGTCGGAGGCACCAAATAAAATGGAAGTGATTGAAACATTGCATGTACAAACGACACACAACACAACTGTTGGCTGAAGACCTATCATGCGCCGTTCACATCCAACAGTCGTATCGGATACATGTAGTTTGTAGCGGCGTTGTTTCGATCACTTACATTATATTTGGCGTCTGCCTTTCCTCTCAGCATGACGCATCCTGGCACGTTGCTTCTTAGTCCTTCCCTTATTCAAATAAATGCATGGCTGCTAGGGTAATTTGGACCCTAGCAACCAGCTAAAGCTGCAAACCGAAGAGCTGCTAAATAACTCAAAAACCACAAACCTAAAATGAAAACCAAATTGTCTTGGAATATCACTCTACATCTTACTAAAAGTTAAAAAACGGATAACAACCCCTTTAAGAAAAAAATCCTGATGTTGTTGAACTACAACTCCCAGCATGCATGAACCATTATTATTCTGGGGGGGGGGGGTTGTAGTTAAACTGAGTAGATACGTTTGGTAGAGCAGTGCAGCAGAGTATACTACCCCTTTATCACTTTGTACAGTGCATAGGAATATATCGGTGTTTTACAGTAGTGGGGTGCATACATAAGTGAGTGGTCACGGCTGCAACGTCGCTTGTCACTGTTATATTCCCATGTAGCCCCCCGTTCTATTGAGCTGTCGATCAACATTGTTGCAAAAACTGTCCCCCTGCTGCAAATCAAACATGGACTTATTACTATTAATACATCTTGTTTGTAGGATTATTGTTAGCAGTGACTTGGTGAAAGCCATGCAGGGGCTCGGTGATGTCTTCTAGTAGTGTAGCATGCCTGAATTGCAACTGGCTGCTCTCATGGATAAATGACAGTTGTGAACTCACAATGGGGGTCTCTTTATAAAGCTTTGTAACATTCTCCATTCTAGCATAAGTTAATGCTTGACTACCATATAAACACCATATACTTGTATGTATGTGTGCGCAGTGTTGGCATTCCTGTTCCTCTATGAGAAGCTCACTGCCATGGAATAGTTGAAAAGGTACCACTGTTGATTGTAGCTTCAGGGTTTTATTGGGAGTTGGTTTCTGGGTTCTGATTATCATTTTGCCTACACAGATTTCACGTATACCAAGATGCATAGAGAAATAGAGGCGGCAGTCACTTTCCTTGTGAAGATTCTGAGCCTTAAGAGGAGGATAAAGCCTGAGAAACTGGTGGTTTTGGCAGAGAACATGGCGCATCTCCTGCACAAGAAATACCAAGGCCACTGGTATCCAGACAAGCCGAACCGGGGTCAGGCTTACAGGTATTAAACAGCCACTGGGCATGCGTTTTTCAAAGGGCCACTAAATTTGCATTATTTTTGCTATGGGTTTGTCCAGTTCAGCTATGTATAGCTGAATTAACGTTGGTTACTCCCCAAATCTCATATTACAGCTTTAGCGTTAGCATGAGCTTCCATTGTCTTTCCTGGCCTTAAACTTTCCCCATCACCCCCTACAGCTACAGCAAAATATTCAGATGTCATTTTGTGTTGAACAGATGTATCCGCATCAATTCCTGGCAGTATGTGGATGAGTCCTTGCTTCTGGCTTGTGCAATGAGTGGCTTAGATTACTCAAGACTTCCTCTACCAGGCGAGATGACCATTTGGATTGACCCACTTGAAGTTTGTGGCAGGTAACAATCCAGATTAACTTGTGTGTCCTGGCTCTGAAGCAATAATAGAACCTACTTCTGCATTGATGGGTTATCCTATGTGTTGAGGAGAAAGCCAGACAACCTGTATTTCTTAAAATCCATATCTTGGTGTACAGGTACACCTGGTATTGAGCAACCAAGCCTCCCTTTTCAATATATACTATATATACTAGCATGTGGTTAGCTCATGGTAAAGTGAAATTCCTTCTGATTAATTTATACTAGGATGGGTTGTACTGTTGAGAGAACCAGGTTCCCTGTTGAGTCCTCCAGTCTGCTTAAAGAATGAGTAAACCCTAGAAATAAGGGGTATGTAAAATTGACAAGGATGCTATTCTAAGCACTTTTCCAATGTACACTTATATCTTTTTTTAATTCAAAGATATTAAAGAATACATGTACTGTTAACATTAATTTTTTTTTACAGTAGAGCCACTTGATGGTTATTTTCTGACCACCAAGTAGTCAAGGAGGTTGTCAGGAGAAAGAGGCTGCTTTCATAAGTAGAAACCTTTCTCAAATCTTTCCTAACCAGAAAAACATCAAACCAGCCCCTTTTCTCCTGACAACTTCCTTGGCTACTTGGTGGTCAGACGAGTGGGAAAATGACCAGCAGGTGGTGCTGTCGTAACAAAATTAATTGAGAACAGTTCATGTATCTTGGCATTAAAAAATAATAATAATGTACATTGCAAAAATGCTTGGAATAGCACCCTCATAAATGTTATATTCACTTGTATTTAAGGCTTACTTTTTTAACCATCTATCTACCTTTCCTCCCACACTTTGACTGGCCAAGAGGTCCTGGTATTAAGTGTCTTCTAAGCATGGCCACCATCTGATTTGAGATAAAAATGGCCATCTGATTTGAGATAAAAAAAAATATAAGATGGGAGTGGATGAGCTGAGAAGAAACATAGGG
The DNA here is from genome assembly GCF_017654675.1 of Xenopus laevis. Lineage (NCBI taxonomy): Eukaryota > Metazoa > Chordata > Amphibia > Anura > Pipidae > Xenopus > Xenopus laevis. The sequence continues at coordinate 127,844,966 of NC_054383.1, read as the reverse complement.
AGAACAAGGAAAATAATGAAAGGAATGTAAGAGCAGTGAGCAGAGTAAAGTCGCAGAAAGAGGAGAATGAAGACTGGTTAGTTGCACTGTATCTAAAACTTCTGGTTGGTCCTTGCCCTTTTTACCTCTTAGCTAGAATGCCTTTAATTGTTTTTCTATTTCCATATAGATACTGTAATACTGTGTTTTTTTTTTTTTAGGTTTGGGGAGCACACTGACTTCTTCACAATAGCGTCGTTCAAAAATGAAGAGGCAGTCAAAGTAAACAAGAGGAAGCATTCAGAGCAGACTTCTGATTATTCCTCAGAGGGACCTTCCTCTGAGTCTGTTTCTGAGAACTCGTCTGATGATGAGACAACCGGGGAGAAAGCTACAGCTTCAAAGGAAACGAGTAATGCCTTCATTACACCCCAAACATAGGATCTCTAGTGAACATAGTATGAATTTCTCCTCATTCAGGAACCAAGGGCATGGGCACAATGTCTGGATTGTAAAGGCCTCCTACTTTGTATAGACAATTGGCTCAGAACAGACTGGAAGCAACTGGCACACAGTGGTGAAATCTAGCGGTCTCTCTTCCAATGGTGATACAGTGCCAGTGTTCTCTAATGGCTTCTCTCAGCTGTGCAAGAGTGACCTAAATCGCACTAGACCAATTTTAATTTTTATTTTAACTATCTTATCCTCTTACCCCTACACACACCTTGCTTGTCATTGTGTTCCCTTTAAAGAAACCTCTTTAGTAGATGGAAATTGGGTCAGTCACCATCAGTGTTGGCTTGAACCCTCTAACCAATTGCACTTTATTTGATGAAAATGTCAGGACAGGAACATATCCTAATGAGTAAGGTTTCTCTGTTCCCTTCAGTTAAGTATGAACGTATAACTTTGAGTGTACGAGAACTTATGTACAAAATAGTTGAAATGTTTGTTATAACAGAACATCCTACTTATGTCTGTGACCACTAGATGGTGTTCTATGAAGTCTAAAGTTCTTCACTAGATAGACTTAAATCATGAGACCTAGCCATAAGAGTAAAACTATTAAATCTGTGTACAGAACACCCATCTGCATTTAAACATAAGGGAATGGTAACTGCCACTTTCCAGTGATAGAAAATAGATTTTTTATATGAAGTACTTGTTTTTAGTTATCTGGGCATGTGACTATTGAACTTGATAGAAGGCATGCCATATTGTCAACCTTCCAGGTGTCACTTTTTTCCCAGCATCCTCTGTTTTTGGGATTTGCACTTTTTAAACTGGAGGGTCAAATGCACAACCTGCCTGAGACCTTTTTTTTTTTTTTTTTTTTCTGCTTTTTAATACTGATACACCGAATCCAGGATTCGGATTCGCCCGAATCCTTGTGCCTGGCTGAACCGAATCTGAATCCCAATTCGCATATGTAAATTAGGAGCGGGTAGGGAATGACTTTTCGTCAATTTTTTTTCCACTTTTTCCTTTCCTGCCCCTAATTTGCCTATGCAAAATAGGATTTGGTTTACTATTTGGCCGAATCTTTCACCAAGGATTCAGGAATTTGGCCCACTCCCAAATAGTGGTTTCGGTGTATCCCTACTTTTTATAAAGTTCTAGAACAATTTACTTTTAAAAGTTCTCCCCCTATGAATATAATGGTTACTTTAATAGACTTTTGGGCTTAATGGAACTCTTGATGGTTGCTCCCTATTATATTCAAATAGCTTTTTCTTTTTTTTTTTTTTTTTAAATCTAAAGACTTGTAACCAGGGTCCGGATTCCATTTAAACTGCCGGCAAACCAGGGGCTCATTTTATTTCCCTGAAGGTTAAAGCACTGACAGACCCCCCTCCCCCAACTTGGCTTCTGTTAGGTGGCCATACATGGGCAGATTAAAGCTGCTGATTTTAGATCTTTACACCAATATAGCCGCTTATCTGCCCATGTATTGGGGCTCTGCCCATGTATTGGTGCTGTCCAGTGGGTTTCTGCGGTCGATATCTGGCCAAAGTCAGCCAGATCTCAATCGGGCATGTTTTGATTTTTCTGTCTGATCATTGACTGTATCGGAATTTTTGTATCTCCTTCATTGCGATTGTGCCCTAGGGCAAAACAATATTATCCACCCAAGGTGGGCATATTGGGGGATATATTTGCTTGTTTGGAAACCTTGCCAACTGAGTGAATGAATATGTCCGCCTTATTCATCTTTCTATAATATCTCCTGTTTTATAGTGTGGGTATTAAATATTTTTGGAGGGTATAGGGACCATCATTTGTGCACTTAGTGTATATACTGCGATTTTATCAGGGTTTCTGATGGCTAATGTTCATCCTTCAGTGCAAAAGCACAATGATAGCCAGTTGTGAAATGGGTTGCATTATTTTTGGCTAATGAACCAGGATCCAGAATAGTTCTGGGCTTGGTCAGATATTTTAAGTCAAGCACTAAAGGTAAAAATCCCCCCCCTGCTAAATAGTGGTTCTGTTAACTGGCGTTCTTTATTAAATGTGGTTTGCCAAGTAACCTCAGTCGGAAGCTACTAGACACTTAGATGCAACAAATCCAGTAATCCAAGTTAAACCTTCTAAAATGAAAGTGGTTGTGTTCATATTTCTTTGAAAAGTTTGTTCTAGAAATTAAACTTTTTATTGCCCTACAGGTGTCATTCTACTGTTGGCTTTTCACAATTACCAGCTGTATCAGCTCCAATGGCTTTAAGCAAAATGTATTGGCACTTGTACTTTGGATTAAATCTTTAAACCAAACCTTTTGTGTTTTTATGTTTGTGCTAAAATACGCCTGAACCATAAAGTTGCAGTTGTCCTTGCAAGTTTATCTAAAGGGGTTGTTCACATGTAAATTAACGTGTGGTATGATGTAATGATATTCTGAGACTAATTGTAATTGGTTTCATATTTAATTTGTGGGTTTTGATCTTAGATTTTTATTCAGCAGTGCAGATTTCAGAAATCTAGTTGCTAGGGTCTAAACTATCCATAGAAACCATGCATTAATTTGAATAAGACACAGGAATTTGAACAGGAGAGGCCTGAATAGAAACACAAGTAAAAAAAAAAAAAAACTAAATACATTTGAAGCCCTACAGAACCTTTTTTAGATGGGAGCTGGAAAGGGTCAGAAGGCAATAATTCAAAAACTGTAAAAATGGAAGGTGAATTGAAAAGTTGCTTATAATTAGCTACCCTATAACATACTAAAGGTTAACTTAAAGCTGAAGCACCCTTTAAATACTAAGCAACTTGCCATATAAACATTCATATGGCTAACTGACTAGATCATGGAAGGCTTTACAACTGACTACAAATAATAACTTTAGTGATTATCTGAACAAATACATGCACAGAGGCAATTTATTCAAAAATGAAAGGCCAGTACCCTTACTTGAGAGCAGTAATTAAATTCATAACTTCCTTGTAACCCTGTATGTATAACTTATTGTAAAGCGCTGTTAAGGAGCCGCAGCGCTGTACAGTGCATAAAAGTACAATGGATGGATAGATATATTGCAGAGATTAATGTGCATGACCATAAGGAAACTAGTAGTAATGTGGCTCAGCAGGAGTTTCTTGTATTTAAGGGGCACATTTATTATGAGGTGTAAAACAGCAGGATAATACACCACACATAACCAGTCTTCGCGATGTAAAAAAAGTAATTTTTATGCGTTTTTCTTTTTGCCATTTATTTTACGCTGCTTTTTTTTACACCTTTTTTGGATAATTTTTACACCACATAATAAATATGCCCCTAATTGTGGTCATCTTTAGAAAACTTGGCAGCAGCATAGTTTAGGTCCCCTTTAATTTATCAGAATTTTGAAACAAATATAGTACTGAAAACCTCTTACTTAAATAGAACTTTTCCCAAGGGACCTGTTATCGTGTATTGTTACAATTACTTATTTGCTTATCTAGATACATTTGAATTGTTACAAATGTATCTTATCTTCTGTTGTGGTTAAGTTAGAAACTTTGTTTCTTTTTCTGGCTGTTCAGTGCAGAGAAAAATGGGACTTTCCAGTACAAACAAGGGACTGCGGGTTGAGCTGTCAAAAGAGGGACTGTCCCTCTAAAAACGGCACAGTTGGGAGGTGTGCCATAATACATTTTTAGCCTTACAGAGCATTTGCTTTTTAAATGGGGTGAGTGGCTCAAATGTAAAAGCTGTCAAGAAGTCAATTAATTCAAAAACTATCAAAAAAAAATAAAAATAAATGGAGGGCAATTGAAAAGTTGCTGCTGTGCACCTAGGGTTGCCACCTTTATTAAAAAATTTTACTGGCCAGTGGGGGTGGGCACCAAAAGGGGGTGGTCTGTGATGCTAAAAGGGGTGGAGCTATGCAATGTGCCACAAAAGGGGCGGAGCAACATCGCACAGCGCTGTGAAAAAGGTAAGTTCTTTGCGAATTGGGGGCAGGCCAGGGGCTTTTTTTTAAGTGTATTACAAATTACCGGCAATTGCATTGCCGGTAAATTTATAATACCGGCCCCGGCCTTGGCAGGTGTTTTACCGGCTAGGCCTAAATCTTAGAACCAGAAAGTATGGGAAATTAGTAAATAAGAATACAAATCTGCCTGCTTTCTGGTTGCCACAGTCTTATTCTAGAAATACAGTGTCAGTTAAAGTTTTGTGTGTATATACTGTACACACAAGTCACAAATCGAAAATAAAGATAAATTATGTATGCGCTTAAAGGCGATCTATACATTAGATCATTAGATTAGATCTATACATTCTAATCCCTAACCAACAGATAACTGATATCATAATAAGTGACCTATTAAAGAATCTTATCCAACTGGCACAGACATATCCGTAAATCTGGCCCTTTTATATCTTTTACCTTGAGACGCTATTTTGTGATGGTCTGTGTGTCACTCACTGATCACCTGACAGGAAACATCATTTCTGATTATTTATTCTGGTTCTGCCTTTCCACAGCCAGAGATTGTTGCTATGGTAACTCTAGGATATGCATTAAGGCCTAAGATCATGGTGCTAAGCAGCACATGGGAATAATGACTGAAAAATCCGTTATTTAGTATATACAGTTATAGCCTAGTGACACCCCCTGCTCATGTACAATATGTAATGTGGTGTCACTCGCTGTACAGGAAAATAATGTATATAAGGACTTTTCTACTATATCCTATTTGTCATTGGGCGACTATTCTCCCCGAATCTGCCCGTGTGTCTCTGCCCTAACAGGAGAATAAAGCTCTGGATAAGCCAAGAGGCAGAACAGAAAGGAATAAGTATTTATTTACATAAAGCTCCGACCACTGTCTGTGCCTGGGGCAATGTAGAAATCCAAGAAACTTCCTCTAGAAGGTCATATAACAACAACAACAACACGGGATGTGTAGAAAAGTAATCAACAGACAAAGACTAAACTGAGAGTATTTTTCACACACTTCTTTATATCTTTCTGTAGAGCCGTTTAAACCGAGCTCTGAGGCACTACAGCCTTTTTGTAGTATAGGTATGGGACCTGTTATCCAGAATGCTCAGGAGAGGGCTTTCCGGATCGTGTAATTTGGATCTTTTGCCCTGATACTAGAAAATCATGTACACATTAAAGGGGTGGTTCACCGTTAAAGTAATTTTAGTATGTTATAGAACGACCAATTCCAAACAACTTTTCAATTGGTTTTCATTATTTATTTTTTTATAGTTTTATAGTTATTTGTATTTTTCTTCTGATTCTTTGCAGCTTTCAAACGGGTGTTGCTGTCCCCTTCTAAAAAAAACAAATGCGCTGTAAGGCTACAAATGTATTGTTATTGCTACTTTTTATTACTGATCCTTCTATTCAGACCTTATCCTATTCATATTCCCGTCTCTTATTAAAATCAATGCATGGTTGCTAGGGTAATTTGGGCCCTAGTTACCAGATTGCTTAAAATGCAAATTGAAGAGCTGCTGAATAAAAAGCCATATAACTCTAAAACCGTCAATAATAAAAAATTTGTCAAAAATCTCAGAATATCCCTCTCTACATCATATGAAAAGATCTCAAAGGTGAACAACCCCTTTAAATAAACCCAATAGGCTGGATTAAGATTAATTATATTTTAGTTGGGATCAAGTAGAAGTTACTGTTTTATTATTATATGGAGTCTATGGGAGATGACCTTGCCATAATTCGGACATTTCTAGAGAACGGGTTTCCAGAGAATGGTTCCTATAACTGTAAACTAATATATTCATATACTCTTTTCCAATTGTAAACCATGCCACCTTGGCCAGCCTTTGCCATAATGTCTTGTGTGTCCTCTCCATGGGGTCCTTGTCATGGTGAGTGTTACAGACAGTAGTTTCACAGGTCTATAAGGGTAAAAGAAGCAATGGCAGTATCATTGAGTGTTAGCCCCTGTTAGCAGCAGATGGCTGTGTAATGTTTATACAGGTGTTGCTATTAACCCAAGGTTTTCCCTATACTTCTGGCTGGAGAAGTAATCCATCTTTCTATCATTTATTGCTGAGAAACAGATATTCCTGTAGCTATAAGGCAGGTGTTGTGTGCATGATGTGATGCCACCTGGTAGACTTTGTGATTGCCCCTGGGTGCCCTCCTTCTCAGTAACACAGGATTAGATAGCAGTAGATAAGGAATGTACAATGCCAGGCCAATGTTACAAAAAAACTGCATCGAAACATTGTTACTAAGCAAACAGTGCACTTACTGGAGGAAACCATACATATACCTCCCACCTATAGCTTTCAGCTGTTCTTGAACTACAAAAAAGGAGAGTTGTACTTCTAACGTCTTCATTAATGACTTAGGGGAGGGTATTGTAAGTAATATATCAGTGTTTGCGGATGACACAAAACTATCCAGCCCAATTAATTCCATCCAGGATGTGGCACTTGCAACAGGATCTTGACAAACTGGCAATCTGGGCAGCTAAGTGGCAAATGAGATTCAATGTTGATAAATGTAAAGTCATGCACCTGGGATGTAAAAATATCCACTTATACCCTTAATGGGACTGCACTAGGCAAATCCATTATGGAAAAGGACCTTGGAGTCCTTGTAGATAATAAACTTGGCTGTAGCAAGCAATGCCAGTCAGCAGCATCAAGGGCAAATAAGGTCTTGAGCTGTATTAAAAGGGGCATAGAGTCATGGGAGGGGGGTCATTCTTCCACTGTATAGAGCACTTGTAAGGCCCCATCTAGAATATGCCGTACAGTTTTGGTCTCCATCACTCAAACAGGACATTATTGTATTAGAGAGGGTACAGAGAAGGGCAACTAAGCTGGTAAAAGGTATTGAAAATCTTAGCTATGAGGAAAGACTGGCCAAATTGGGGATGTTCACGCTGGAGAAGAGGCGCTTAAGGGGTGATATGATAACTTTGTATAAATATATAAGGGGATCATTTAATAATCTCTCTAATGCTTTATTTACCAGTAGGTCTTTCCAGCTGACACAAGGTCACCCATTCCGATTAGAAGAAAAGAGGTTCCACCTAAATATTCATAAGGGGTTTTTTACAGTGAGAGCTGTGAGGATGTGGAATTGTCTCCCTGAATCAGTGGTACAGGCCGATACATTAGATAGCTTTAAGAAGGGGTTGGATGGTGTTTAGCAAGTGAGGGAATACAGGGATATGGGAGATAGCTCATAGTACAAGTTGATCCAGGGACTAGTCCGATTGCCATTTCGGAGTCAGAAAGGATTTTTTTCCCCCTCTGAGGCAAATTGGAGAGGCTTCAGATGTTTTTTTTTTTTTTTTGCCTTCCTCTGGATCAACTGGCATTTAGGCAGGTTAAAAAAAAAGTTAAAAGGTTGAACTTGATGGACTTGTGTCTTTTTTCAACCTAACTTACTATGTTACTATGTAAAAACAACTCAATGACTGCAGGTTGTACAACACTTTATTAGGGAGTTATTTATCAAAGGTCTAATTTTAGAGCGCTGAGACCTTTTTTAGACTTTGAATGAGCTTGAATTAACTCAAATGATTTCTAATTTAAGAAAAAATTCAAATGTAAAAAACAATCAACCCAACTCAGTCGATTGAATTAATAATGTAGCCTTAATTATGAAAGCTATAAACATCTTCAAATAGTATAAAGGACCTCTGGCATTAACGTCTACATGACTTTGACGGGTTTTAGTGAATGGCGAATTTATTCACCAGGCATGGATTGCTCCGAAAATATCGTGGAAATATTCGCTGCAACAAAAAAATTGTCGCATGTCAGAATTATTTTGACACCCATTGAATTTAATACATAAAAATTGTTGCGCTTGAAAATTATTATATTTCGCATGTATAAAAATTGCCACTCTCATCAAAATTGTTGCGTGTCAAATTCATTTTGACAACCATTGGCTTCAGCGCGTTTTCCGCTAATTTTAAATTCTCGAATTTCCAGCGAAATTTGCAAACGGCAAAAAATTAGCGAACTGCAAATTTTGATGCCCGTGTCAATTTTGATGCCAGTGTTAAAGTCAATGAGCGTCCGAATAATGTTGACATGCAAAGGTTTTGACGCAAGCTACTTTTCTGGCGCGCGTCCAAAATTTTTTGACGCCTGCGAATTTTCATGCCAGTTTCGTAAATTTATTTGCCAGTGGTGAAATGCGGAAATTTGCAGTGTATTCGCATCTGGCGAATTTATTCGCCCATCACTAGTAATGTCACATGTAGGTTAATCACTGCTGACTGAGAATCCACAACATTAGCTTTAGGCTAAATCACCCTGAGCAATGAGTCTCATTATCGATTAAGCTTGTAGTAATGTAACATCTAGCTAATGAGACAGAAGATTAGAAAGCAATAGTAAATACTGAAAGAGCTAATCGGTGTCAGTGGTGCTCCAATGAGCCTGTAGAGAACACAACTGCTTCCCTGTTTCTCGGCAAAAGAGAAGGGATTCCCCAATACACATATCACTTTTAGTTTGGGGGCATATTGCTGGGAAATGGGCACTGGAAAGCACCAAATTTACACTCCTTTGCATAGAGGGGGAGATAAATATGCACACAGGTCCTGTCTGTGAGCCCAAACTCCCTCCCACACCCATGTGTATACATCCAAAGGCATGGACATTTATTGTACAAGGGTACAGGAGCCCTGTAATGGAACCCAAGGGTGAGTATTTGAAAGGGGTGTTTACCCTTTAGGTTAAATCATAATATGCCACAGAATGGCTACTGCTAAGCAACTTTCCAAGTGGCCTGTATTTTTCTTTTTTATACTTTTTTAATTATTTGCCTTATTTCTTCTGACACTATACACCTTTCAAATGGAGGTCACTGGTCCCATCTAAAAACCAAATTACACATTTATTGTTATTGCTATTTTTTTTTACTCATCTTTCTATTCAGGCCTCTCCTATTCATAATCTAGTCACTTATTTAAATCATTGCATGGTTGCTAGGGTAATTTGGACTCAAGCAACCAGATTGCTGAAATGTCAAAGCTGCTGAATAGGGTAGCCACCTGGCCGGTAAAAATGATGGTTGATCCCAATGTTATTAATAGGGAAAAAAGATAAATATATAGGAAGGCCGGTATTTTTTTCCAGAAAAGGTGGAAACCCTACTGCTGAATAAAAAGCTAAATAACTCAAAAAACACAAAAAATTCAACCCAATTACAAATTGTCCTAGAATATCACTCTCTACACCATAAAGTTAATTTAAAGCTGAACAACCCCAAGAGCTGTTGTGTGTGTTGCTGCTATTTATCCTGAATGTTTAATAACTCTATGTGCTGTTAAAGAACCACTAGCACCCATGTGAGTGATTTTCCACTGGGTTGTGCACCCATCTTCCAGGCTTAGCAAATGCTTGAGTGTAAAGCTCAGGAGTGGAACCTGTGATCTGCCCAGAGTGATCCAAGAATAGCGGCAAAGATCATTACAAGTGCCTCGAGGATATGCAAAGAGTAACAAGGGGTTGGATGTGTTTAGCAAGTGAGGGAATACAGGGATATGGGAGATAGCTCATAGTACAAGTTGATCCAGGGACTGGTCCCATTGCCATTTTGGAGTCAGGAAGGAATTTTTCCCCCTCTGAGGCAAATTGGAGAGGCTTCAGATGTTTTTTTTTTAATTCCTCCGGATCAACTAGCAGTTAGGCAGATTTAAAAAAAAAATTTAAAAAATAACTAAAAGTTTGAACTTGATGGACGTGTGTCTTTTTTCAACCTAACTTACTATGTTACTACTATGTAAGAAGAAGACAAGAAAAAGATAAGTGTCTCAAGGACTAACCACCATGTTCTGAATGAAGTGGGGGTGACCAAATAATAAAGCAAGTAGGTAAGTGGCTGCTTAAAAAAGTTCATAAACCCATCTTTCTGGGTAAAAAAAAAAAACAAGAGAAAGTTTGTAGAGCAACTTTCCTGTGACACAGTCTCTACAAGTGGTGTTTTTATTTCATGAGAGGTAGCCAAGATTATTTTGGCAATCAGGGCCTGTGGGGCTTATGACTGGTTCTCTGGCAGAACTTACCCATGACTGTTTATCTACAGTATAACTTGCAGTGGATTTACATGAATCAATGCTAAAGGTAGAAAAATACTTATTTAATCCAGCACCCCTGTGTGTGCCCAAAGAGCGGGAAGTCTAAATTCAATGAAAATGGCTGTGCAGTAGAGCAGCGGCCTCCAAACTTTTTTGACCCAGGGACCGGTATAAAGCCAGAATTTTTTGAAAGGACCAGGGTCAACTGCGCGCGCGCCGTGTCAAATTGGGTGTGTTCGCTTCAAATTCAGTGCGTCCACGTCAAATGTTGACTCGCTGGTCCAGTTCAGGTATATTCGTGGCCCGGCGGTTGGGGCCCCTGCAGTAGAGCACACACCTCATGTCCAACACAAGCCAAAGTGCCTGTTGTTCTGTACCCTAAGGAAGAACAAAAATAATTAGAAATAAATAATTAGAACTTGCATCATGTGAAGATCCTGTAGCTGTTCAGGCAGATTCTCCTGGCACCGCTCCATCTGATGACGACAGAGAGGTGCATATTTGTGTTTGATCCTTCATTGCCCGGAGCTGTTTTCATTCAGCCAGAAGGTTCCACTTAATGTACTAAATGTTCTTACTCTGCATTCTTACCCTTGGCAGGTTTCTGCTTTGCCACACAGAATAGCAGAGCCCAGGTGCCACAAACATACCCCTCACCTTGCCCTTTGTCTTATGATATTATCATCTCTCTTTTGCTCCTCTCTTTTTCTTCTCTTCTGCCATACTCCCCCATTTCTCCTCACTCTTTTAGCTACTTCTCGCCCCTTTTCTCCTCACTCATTTCACTCACCCTTTGGCTCCATCTATTTTCCCATGTATAACTATGAACAGGAGTAAAATACCTGGGCCCCCATTCAATGCTGTTGTTTGCTTAGCAATAATGATTTGATTAAACCCATGTTTCCCTCGTGCTTGTACTTTGTTCCCAGCACAGGCTGAACCAATGTATTTGTGCTAAGGGTGGGTTGTAGGGAGTTTGTAGAGGTACAAGTCCCTTTGTGAATTGTGTGTAGGTTCCAGAAGTTATGTAGACCTGGGGTGTATCTTGGGCAAAATGAGGCAGGTCAGGTTCCAGCACTGCCTGTGGCGCATAATCCATGAAGAAACAGCTATGCATCTGGGATTGTGGATTTACACAGGCCCTGCTTGATGCCCTAGAACATGAACTCAATGTGCCAAGGAACTTCCTTACTCACCATGCAGTGCTGTACGGATTATTTCAGGGCACCCATACAGAACGGGCAATTCTGGAAGCCTGGTGCCTTATGAACTCTATTAAGGATGTTTTGTGGTTTTCTAGGAACCGCCTCATTTTATAGAGGGAGAGGACAAGCATCCAAGACTGCCACAGACAGATCCATAACTACAACATCCACAACCACAACAGCCTTGAAGAAGAAGAGGACTACATACCCTCCCCTTCTCCCTAACTTCCCCTCATTGGAAAATAAAGCTTCGGGCAAATCAACTCCACTACCTCTACCCCACTAATCCTCCAACACCCACCCCCCTCATCCCTGTTGCTTAATTTGATTTACAGTATTTTATCACGAAACTGACAATGTTCGTTGTTTTTTCGTATTTTTTCAATAAAACTGAGGCAGGTCAGGGGCATAACTGAGGGGACCAGGGGGTAGAAACACATGGAATTACACATTTACCCAGGGCTGAATTTACATAGTGGGTGCCCCTAAGCAGGGCTGTATTTAGGTCTGCCGCTCTAGGCATTGGACCCAAACATGCCCCTTCGTCATGCTCGCTGGCGTCAAGCGACACGTTCAGCAGAAGTGACGTCAGTTCGCAGTGTTTCTTTGACCCCCTACCCCTCAGCTCCGTCACCAGATTTTCTATGGAAATCCACAGTGGAGGGTGGGGAGGGTTTTGTTTTTTTAAAAAAAAAATACAGCCCTGCCCCTTGGCTCACTGCCATTCGTCACCCTTGTTCCCTCCCTTTTATTTGTGCAAATCTGGACCGGAGCAATGGGAATTGGCATGGGGAAAAAATGAATTATCTCCTACACATCCCTAGTGTTTTTGAACCAATGTCGGTGTGGTTGGGCAGCACTCCGCCCCCTAAAATTCTGCTGCCTTCAGGGTCAGATTTGACTGGATGGGCGCCCCTATGCCGTGCGGTCCTACTGCCGCCCGCACTGCCTCCCCTCGCGCGAAGAGCATGGAGGAGGAGCTGGAGCACTGGGGAGCTTTACGTCCCCAGTGCTCCCGAGAAAGCGCCTGGAGTGGCATGCCGCCCCTAATGCTTTGCCGCTCTAGGCCTGGTGGCCTTTCCACAAATCTGGCCCTGCATTTACCAGCAGTTATATTGATAATAAATTTGTGATAGGAACACTGGCCTTTGCTTGTGATTGGCTGGCTACTTGTTGGGTGGAGTGGTTAAATCAGGTAAATATCCAGAAGCCAAACATGTACGTATATATTTTGGTTTGAGACCAGCTCTTTGTTTGTTTGTTCACAGTGACAGTGAATTGCAGGGTTAGTTTGTCTTACACTCTTTTATCAGTTTTCTCACCTGGGAGAAGATGGAAGCTGAAAATTGACATGACCCAGTCGACTGCACATAATAACTCATAGGCAACAGAAAGATCTGCAGTGCTTATGAGACTGTTCACTGGCCGTTGTATGAATAATTATTTGGGCTGATCAGCAGAACACGAGCTGAAGGAATCCGAGTACAAAGCACAAGAACAAAGCTCAAGGCCTTGCCGACTTCCTGCATGTAGATGAGTTGGGGGTCAAAGCGTGGGAATATGGTACATGATAAGTCCATGTACAGCTCTGTTCCCAGGACTCCAAAATAATAAACTGAAAACATCTGGATGCATTTATGTATTCTGTTATATAAGGCCTGTGAGCATTAGATTTAGTTGTACAAATACTGGATGTATAGTCCAGACTCCCATTACCCAGAAAGCTCTGAATTACAGGAAGGCTGTCTCCTACAGAGTCCATTTTGAGCAACTAATTTTTTTTTTTAAATTATTTTCTTTTTTACTGTAATAATAATACAGTAAAACAGTATCTTGTACTTGAACAAAGCGGCGTGAATCCATATTGGTGGCAAAACAATCCTGTTGGTTTATTTGAAGTTTAAATGACAGCAGAATTAAATTATGATGAGCTGACGAATGGGAGTCGAAGTTGAACGGGGGTCAAAGCCAATAAAAAAACCTGAAGCTGCCAGGAAAAAAGATCACCTGCCAAATTTTACAGTTTAATTTTCTACTAAACATCAATGGTCTTTTTTTTCTCGTAAATCCAGGGCCACCGTGTTTTCCTTTTAACTTTTATAGGGGGACTCTGACCAGCAATGAGTTTTAACTTGAAGGGCAAGCCACCAATGGGATTTTTTTTTTCCGTTTTATTGGGGGGTCCTTGCCACAATAATAATAATAATAACAGTAATAATAATAGTAATAACAGTAATAATAATAATAATAATAAAAACAATAGTAATAATAATAACAGTAATAATAGTAATAATAACAGTAATAATAGTAATAATAACAGTAATAGTAGTAATAATAATAATAGTAATAACAGTAATACTAATAGCAATAATAGCAATAATAATAATAATAATAATAGTAATAATAATAATAACAGTAATAATAGTAATAATAGTAAAAATAATAATAATAACTAATAATAGTAGTAATAATAATAGTAATAACAGTAATACTAATAGCAATAATAGCAATAATAATAACAACAATATTAATAATAATAATAGTAATAATAATAACAATATTAATAGTAATAATAGTAATAACAGTAATACTAATAGCAATAATAATAATAGTAATAATAATAATAACAGTAATAATAGTAATAATAATAATAACAACAGTAATAATTGTAATAGCAGTAATAACAGTAACAATAATAATAACAACATCAATAATAACAACAACAGTAATAATAGTAATAATAACAGTAATAATAACAGTAATAATAGTAATAATGAGAGCGCGTGGGGAAGCTGCTTCCCGGCCACGTGCTCGCCAGGATGTCCCTACATGGAGCGTGACGTCAGTGCGGGGATTCCCTCCCCTCAGGATTGAGTCACACAGTGGTGGGAAGTTACAGGATCAGTAGTAGCTCCGTCACTCGCAGAGCAGTCACACACCGGCTCGGTAGCCACAGTAAGTACCGGTACTAATCTTCCCCTCTCTCCCTGGCTGTGTCTCTGCTCCTCCCTCTCACTCACGCTGTGACCGCTAATGATTTGTCTGTGAGGAACTTTCCGTTCTCTGTCCCCCCTCGTTCAGCCTATAGACATACACGGGCGCCCCTAAACCTGTACAACATGTGGGAGAGGCGGGCTAGTCCATCCTGTGAGTACCGGGGCGAATCCGTTCTCTGTGCCCATCTCCCCCCAAGTGTAGTGGTACTGCCCTCTCCTCTCTCCGTGCCCTGGGTACCAGTATCAGCCCCACGTGCTGTCAGTGCCACTCGGCGGGGGTGAGTGAGTGAGTTAGAGCCGCTATCTGTCTGCAATGGTACAGTCCAGGGTTTGATATTGGTTAATTGAGGGACAGACTCAGTGATTCTCCTGAGCACGTGTCTCCCCCAGCTGTTTATTAACCCTTTCTCTGCCACAACCAACCAACAACTGCTGTTTCCCCCAAGTCCACCCACTCCTAATTCTCACGGTCCTATTTATTGCTCTCAAAGGGAAAGTGTTTTGTACTGATCTGTTTTATGGAATCTCCCCCTTCCCTTTCTGAAGATTCTCATCTATTGATTCCCCCCTATACACAGGGCAGAGTCTCTTGTTACATTACCCTGTAGATGAACACAGTTTAGCCACTGCTGGGTGGTCATTTACTGTTCTATACAGTCAGGGTCCGTAATAATATAATATAATATTGGTGTAATAGGATAAATTGCAGAAGGGACAACATTTCTTGCAGCCCCCCCCCCATTAGCTCTACTGGAAGTGGCCATTAATCCCTTATTGCAACATGAGCTTTTACTCAACTGGTTCCGGGATGCTCTAGACCTGGGGTTTTCCAGATAACGGATCTTTCCGTAATTAGGATTTTCATACCTTAAGTCTACTAGAAAATCATGTAAACATTAAATAAACCCAATAGGCTGGTTTTGCTTCCATTAAGGATTAATTATATCTTAGTTGGGATCAAGTACAAGCTACTGTTTTATTGTTACACAGAAAAAGGAAATCATTTTAAGAATTTCGGATTATTTAATTATAATGGATCCTACGGCTTTTCCGTAATTCGGAGCTTTCTAGATAACGGGTTTCCGGATAACAGATCCCGTACATGTACCTAACATTCCAATCACCCCAGTTGCCATTGACAGAGCCCCGTGTGACCCAGATGGGTTAGTGTTGCGGAATATTTCATGTATCAGTATTTGCATATCCTGCAGTAGGAAGTGGAAACTACCAGTTGTACAGAAGGCGGGGGGGGGGTCACATGGGGAGAGTCTTAGGCAATGTGCTCCAAAAATATCCTTGTTGAAAGGACTCAATATAAGGCATTTGTTCTCCAAGTTAGGGAGCTTTACATTTGTCTATCTATCTTATCTATCTATCTATCTATCTATCTATCTATCTATCTATCTATCTATCTATCTATCTATCTATCTAAATGTAAAGCTCCCTAACTTTATATATAAAGGGTGATTCAGAGGTGACTGTAAGTGAGTAGACTGTGACTCAGGCACAGACTTAGAGTGTAAGAGTCAGGTGTGACTCACTGTGCCTGAAAAATTCCCTAGAATTGTGGTATTTTGCCGCCTATTTAATTGGTTTTAAGCTCAGCTTTGCCTACAATGAATATAATAAATCTATAGATATAATTGTGTGTGGGGCATCTAACATATCATGGACAGGAGGGGGAGCAGTTCTGATCTGTTTCTAAGTCACAAAACGTGGTCGTGGCATCTATAATACAGTACATGGGATATGGGAGATTGTAGGGGTTGTGATCAACCTGCCTGAGGGACAATGGCAGCTTACGCAAGGCTGAAACTGCCTGCGGAGTCGGTGACCCGTTTGGAAAAACGTACCAGGGAGAATTAATTATTGATCGTAATATATATTTTATTAGATAAAATCATGAGACAAAGGAAGGCAAACTGTTGTACTTTGGCAGATTCCTGTACCTCCACCCAGAGTAACGTAGCCCCCCGTGTGTCAGAAGTAGTGATGGGCGGATTTCTCCCGCTTCGCTGAAAAATGAGCGAATTTCCCAAAAAATCGTGAAATTCGAAAAATCAAGCAATTCGAAAGTTTTCACAAAAACATCGAGCAATTCGAATGTTTTCATGGAAAAATCGAGCAATGCGAAAGTTTTCACTAAGAAATTGAGCAATTCGAACGTTTTCACAAAAAATCTAGCAATTCAAACGTTTTCACAAAAACATTGAGCAATTCGAATGTTTTCACAGAAAAATTGAGCAATGCAAACGGTTTCACAAAAAAACTGAGCAATTCAAACGTTTTCACTAAAAATCTAGCAATTCAAACGTTTTCACTAAAAAAATCTAGCAATTGGAACGTTTTTCAAAAAAAAAAAATCAAGCTAATCGAAAGTAATCAGGAAAAAATTGTGAAAACCGGAAATTGACGGCGGCGAATTTTCGCAGGAGATTCGCAAATTTATTCGCTGGCGGCAAAACGCGGAAATTCGCAAATTTTTTAGTCAGAAGCAGTAGAAAGACTTCAGATCAATATTAAGATTAATAGGGGCTGTGCTGTTGCCTGGGGCGATACAGCGTCAGTAATGTGGGTCTTACAATGGAAAGTCTCAAATACACAGTTCACTGCACAGACTTTGCTTTGTCAGGAGGCTCAGCCCCAAAGGAAGGTTACGGCCGGGTTATCCAGCCCGAGACCCCTGAGTCATGTTTAGCCCTTTACTAACATGTTGAGAACTGGTGACTGTGCTGGTTTAAGGCAGATGAGAAAATTTGGGGAGATTTAGTCGCCTGGCGACAAATCGCCCCTTCTTCGGGCGACTTAACTCCCTGAACTGCCTCCCCGCCGTCCAGAATCTAAAACGCACTCGGATCTCTTTGTTTTCCGAAGTTTCCTCGTGAGGCAACTTCGGGCGACTTCAGAAAACGAAGCGCACCGATTACGATTTACATTCTAGCCGGCAGGGAGGCAGTTCGGGGCGATTAGGCGAAAAAGAGGCGATTTGTTTGCCGGGCGACTAAATCTCCCCAAATCTTCTTGTGTGTCTCTGCCCTTAGTGTAAAAAAAAAAAAAAAAACAGTTGAACTGTATCTGCTGCTTAGTTTTCTTTGTTGTGTCCAGACACTTTTTTTTGTTGAATGAACTGTTTCACCTTCTGTAACAAACAAGGGGCACAGTTTTCACCTGATTGTGGTTGAGCTGAGTACATAAAAGTCCTGAGCGGGCATATTGTTTCTATTTATAATGCACTTAAGGGTCAGTTCCGTTGCCCAGGCCATTAATAGCTCGGTGGCCTGGCAGCAAACAGCTCAGCGTTATCACTCGCTATCAGTTTGAATGACAGCCTCCTGTTGTTAGAGGTGAACTAGTGCATCAGGCAGTTGTCGCTCTGAAATGCCGCAGTCAGCTTATCCAAGTGGCAGTTTCCTAAAGGGACCCACCTCATGGTTCAGCACGTAAGGCAGGAAAATGTGCTGCTTGTTTTCTGTTTACCCCCCATTAAAGGAGAACTAAACCCTGAAAATAAATGTGGCTAAAAATGCCATATTTTAAATAATAAGCTTATCGCACCAGCCTAAAGTTTCAGCTTGTCAATAGCAGCAATGATCCAGGACTTCAAACTTGTCACAGGGGGTCACCATCTTGGAAAGTGTCTGTGACACTCACATGCTCAGTGGGCTCTAAAGCTAAGCTTAGGGGTCGTCACTAATTATCCAGCAGAAAATGAGGTTGGTCTGTAATATAAGCTGATGCTACAGGTTTGCTGATTATTAAATTCTGATGCTAATTGCACTGGTTTCTGTGCTGCCATGTAGTAATTATCTGTATTAATTACTAATCAGCCTTATATTGTGACATTTCTATTCTATGTGTACTGTATATTGTGAGTGGGTCCCTAAGCTCAGTAAGTGACAGCAGCACAGAGCATGTGCAGTGAATCAGCAGAAAAGAAGATGGGGAGCTACTGGGGCATCTTTATTGCTAAAGGGCTGTGGTTGCCTTGGGCTGGTACAAAAGCACAAAACATATTGTACAACATTTCTAGCTACTCCTTTTTTTTATTAAGCTTTAGTTCTCCTTTAAACGGAGAAGTTATGCTCAGCACGCAGTGTCCTCCCCCTGAACATGTCCTTGACTATATGAGCACAGTGTTCCCTGACCTCCTTCCCTCTCACATGTGATGAAACTGAAAGTAACAGCAGAAAGTAAACTAACTGTCGCCCGTACTCTCCCTCCCTGTCGGCTCACACGTTGACTATGGGCTGGTGTCCCGGGGCTGTGTTCGCAAAACAAAGACTTACTGAGTTGTTGCATCAGTTCTTGGGCACACGCTGCTCCTTTCGTGCCCTCAGTCATGGGACTGGTTGAGGTCTTGTGTAATCAGAGTAATATTTACAGGGGATGAGATACTACTATATGATACAGTACTCAGTGTGTGGACTTGTGGACATTTGGTTAACAGTTGGTTTTCCCACACATCTATTTAAATCTGTCAGATTGTCTTCAGGCAGCGCAGAGGTCACATTTCTCCATAACCTCCGACGTTATTGTGTCATGTTCCCCTCCTTAATTGCCTATTCCAGAAAGCAACATCATAAAATGGTGAACGGCTTCCTCTTATCTCACCTCCCTTCCTCATTCCCGAAACCTTCTTTTATGATAAATAACCTTCTTTTATAATAAATAACCTTCTTTTATGGTTTTCACCTGCATCTGCTGCTGTCTCCAGTTGTGACACACGATTGCCAGGGTCTTTCATAGGACCCTACTGCCCTCTTCATCCTGAAAACCTTATTTTATGGTTTTCTGCATCTATTGCTAACCTCAGCCTCATTGTGACTCATCTCTCAGACTAACACACAACTGCCCAGGTCTCTTTGAGGGCCTCCAACCTAAATGGGTCTTCTTGGTCACTCCTTGGGTCTCCAATCCAGGTTAGAGAGGGTTTCTTTGTCTTTTTTAGGGCACCCAGCCCAGCCCTGGTTTTTAGGGTCTCCATCTTAGATAGGGTGTCTTGGTCACTTTTAGGGCATCCACCCTAGAGAAGGCTTCTTGCACTTAGGGTCTCCAGCTTAGAGAGGGTTTCTTGGTCACTTTTAGGGCATCCAGCCTAGATGGGGCTTCTTGGTCTTAGGGTCTCCAGCTTAGAGAGGGCTTCTTGTTCACTTTTAGGGCATCCAGCCTAGAGAAGACTTCTTGGTCTTAGGGTCTCCAGCATAGAGAGGTCTTCTTTGTCCCTTTTAGGGCATCCAGCCTAGATGGGGCTTCTTGGTGTTAGGGTCTCCAGCTTAGAGGGCTTCTTGGTCACTTTTAGGGAATCCAGTCTAGATGGGGCTTCTTGGTTGTAGGGTCTCCAGCATAGAGATGGCTTCTTGGTCACTTTTAGGACATCTACCCTAGAAGAGGCTTCTTGGACTTAGGGTCTCCAGCTTAGAGACAGCTTCTTGTTCACTTTCAGGGCATCCAGCCTAGCGAAGGCTTATTCGTCTTAGGGTCTACAGCTTAGAGAGGGCTTCTTGGTTACCTTTAGGGCATGCACCCTAGATTGGGCTTCTTGGTCTTAAGATCTCCAGCTTAGTGATAGCTTCTTGGTCACTTTTTGGGCTTAAAACATTTTACCCTGTACATATTTAACCCTATTCCCTTCATCCACCTAACCTTACTCAGGAAGATTCCTGTTAGGGACTTTATAGCTTTTCCTTTGAACCCTCATCATGAGAAGGAAAGTGACGATGAAACAAACTTGCGCCAGAAATCTCACCAAACTGCTACTTGCAGCAAGCGCCGAATTCCCGCTCAGAGGAAAAGTTTCAGCTAATACATCATAAGAAAGTACACAAAGGGCTGGCTCTGCGCTGACTGGAAATGGGTTTTCCCTTTGGTTATATCTACTTGTAAATGTAATTTCATCTCAAAGTAGTATTTGTGTATTCCTTTCTGTTCTTTGGTTCAGAAGTCAGTTCCCCTCCAGGTCTTGCATTTGCAATTAGTAAAGGGGAACATATCTGTGCCTGTAGCCTCCTAGCTGACCTGTGGTTTGTCCCCTCTAGGATTTGCACCTAACAGAGAGTCATGCAGGAGGAGGTGAAGTTGGGGGCATCTTACATTGTAAGGCTGCTGAACCGACACCAGAAGCTGGACAGTGAGCAAGTGGAAAGGTTCACCGAGACTCTCACCAATTTGCTTTGTGACAAGTTTGAAGGACACTGGTACCCAGACACCCCACAGAAGGGCCAGGCATACAGGTAACTCCCATCCTATTCGGCTCATTTTAACTTTATTTGTCGCAAGCTGGGTTGGTTAGTTCTTACCTGGGTTGTGTGTCCCTGCCTTGATTTTTGTATTTGTTCCCCCCCTCGCTCAGATGCATCCGGATAGAACAGAGCCACCCTGTGGATGATACGGTATTACAGGCCTGTATACAGAGTGGCCTACGATGCTCTCAGCTTGCTCTGCCGAGAGACATGTCCCTCTGGATCGACCCCAAAGAGGTCAGCTGCCGGTAAGTCTGATTTTTATATTTCGAACTGAAAGCATGAGTTTACATAGGGTTACAGACTAGAAGGGGCATTGTATAAGGTGCTGTTGGCATGATCAGTGGGCCATGCAAGAGTAGTCCAACCCGCCCTACAGCAAACAGACCAGAAAGTCCTCGTACGACTCGTGATTTGTGGCCGTGCCAGGCTATTTATTGCTCACACTGTTGCACACAGTGTCATCATCTCTTGGTACTTGATAAATAAACCATGATGACTGTTGCAATAATGAGCTTGGCATAGGCAACAGAATTAGGCTACTGCTTGATTAAATTATTGACCTTCTTTAGTGAGGAGGAAAAAGAGAATATTGTGGGAGGTCTTATGTTTTATCCTTTAACGGGTGACCTGGGCTGTAGTGACATGGAGATGGTTTGCTTTGTTCAACTACCCAGTACAGTATCAGTACAGGTATGGGACCTGTTATCCAGAATGCTTGGGACTTGGGGGTTCAAGGATCTTTCCATAATTTGGATCTTCATACATTAAGCCTACTAGAAAATCACGTAAACATTTAGAGGAACATTTATTAAAGTTTAAATTTCAAATTCATGTGTTTTTTTTAAACTTTATTAAATTTGATTGTACTAGAAATTCGAATGGGGTTTATTGATTAAAGAAAACGAATATCTAAAACTCGGACGAAAATTCCTGGCCCAAAATCTCGAATCGAATTCAATTTGAACTTGACTAAACTCGAATCAAGTTTTTTTTTATCCGAAAAAAAAACTTGAATACCAGGAAGGCTACTAACACCATAAAAATAGTCACTGGACGTCTCCCATTGACTTATACATTAGCTCAGCAGGTCTTAAGTGGCGAGAAGTCGAATTCGAATTTTTAAAGGGCCAGAGTTTGATAAATCTCAGAATTTAAATTAAAACGCGAATCGAGTTTGGATAATTCACAATTTCGAATTTGAGAGTTAAAAATTCTAATTCCAATTTTCAATTCGGCTCTTAATAAATCTGCCCCTAAATAAACCCAATAGGCTGGTTTTGCTTCCAATAAGGATTAATTATATCTTAGTTTGGATCAAGTACAAGCTATTGTTTTATTATTACAGAGAAAAAAGAAATTTGTTTTAAAAATTTGGATTATTTAGTTAAAATGGAGTCTATGGGAGATGGACTTTCTGTAATTCGAAGCTTTCTGGATAACGGGTTTCTTATACCTGTAGTAAGATTGGACTAGTGCAGTGCCGTACCAATGGGACTAGACAAGCTTTGACACCTGGGATACTTGTGTTGGCTAAACTTGGTGCATAATATTGTGAATAATTACCAGGGGGTATGAAACGCGTAAGGCGGAATACCATGTGGTCTGTATGCCTATTTTTTTAACATGATTTTTCGAATAAAGAGTATATATATTTAATATAATATTGAGTTTTGGGATAACCTTTTTTGTTTCCCTGTGACAACAACCCTATGGGAGTCTTGTAGTTTTCTGGACATATTTACGGCTCATATGCTGACTTTTCCCCAGTTCATTAACCAGTAACAACCAGTCCTTCGGTGGTGTAGTGCATGCTCGGTGTCCTGCTGCAGGGTTCATGGGTTCTAGATGCACATTTTGTTTCCCCCCTGGTAGAATGAGTGGGGCACAGCATCAGAGAAGCCAGAAGCAATCAGGGAGCCAATGGAAATTGAAATTTAGGCCACATAAGACTTCTGGCTGTTGAAAACGGCACAACAACCCTGTGCCCAAGAGCTTCAGATGCCCTTTCCATACGAGTAATTTTCTGATCTCTCTCTGTCACGTGCCAGGCTGGGGGAGAGCTGCCGCCCATTTATCGTGAAAGCCCCAGAAGACCAGAAGATCCCTAAATCCCAGTCCCCGGACAAACTGGACCTGGAGACGTCGGACTATCATTCAGACACATCAGTCACTCCATCGGAGAGCTCCAGCGAGGATGAGGAACAAGGAGGCAAAAAAAAGACTACGAGCGCTTCCCAAGTAGTCCCTAAAAAGATGGCAAGTACAGTTTCTTTATTCAGGGGGAAATACTGGCAGACTGACAGTTTGGGGTAGTTTGGGGTATTTGGAACTCTGAGTTTCCAGAGCCCTGTGTCATTGGGATTAAACTGCTATTGCCAGTGCCAGGCCCATTGTTTCAGCCTCTTATACGGGCAGTGCTCAACTATACCAATCCGCTTGTTGTAGTGTCGGTGCAAGCTGCTGTTCCCACTGCCAGGGACCCACAAATAACTCCAGAGAAAACACGGTGCAGCACTCCGGATCTTGAGACAGTGATTTACTGTGCCAACCAAACAGGCAACATTTCCGGCTATCAGTTATTTTATCAGGCTTGATACAGGGCGTTAGTCAGAAACGTTGCCTGTTTTGTTGGCACAGTAAATCACTGTTACTCTGAAATTGTCATTTCAATTTATTGTCTGACATGTTTATTGCTGGATTATTATAAAATTCAATAAAAAAAAAAAAGAAGACTTAAGACGCTGAAGGGTGTTTTCTCTGCATGAATATGAATGTCCCCTTTAATAAGACACAGTCACAGTCTTGCACAATATTTCCTGTGCAACACAAACATTACTAGCATTTCAAATTTCCCATGTATGAAATATCAACACAAGAACAGATAGGCGGGACCTTGAAGTATGAGTCACCGTGTTATTGGCTAACTCTCTGGATTGCGTCACTGTGCACCTGGGGGGGGTTAAGTCTCGGGAATTTTGTTGTTTCCTCTGCCTGGGCTTGTTTCTAAGAATAAGGTTAGTGTTCGTGTAATGAGTTGTGTAGGGAGAGGGAGGCTCTGCGTGGATGAGACTGCTGGTAAACTGTCATCAAATAAAGGCTCTTAAAGGGATACTGTCATGGGAAAAAAAAATTTTTTCAAAATGAATCAGTTAATAGTGCTGCTCCAGCAGAATTCTGTACTGAAATCCATTTTTCAAAAGAGCAAACAGATTTTTTTATATTCAATTTTGAAATCTGATATGGGGCTAGACATATTGTCAATTTCCAAGCTGCCCCAAGTCATGTGACTTGTGCTCTGATAAACTTCAATCACTCTTTACTGCTGTACTGCAAGTTGGAGTGATATCACCCCCTCCCTTCCCCCCCCCAGCAGCCGAACAACAGAACAATGGGAAGGTAACCAGATAAAAGCTCCTTTACACAAGATAACAGCTGCCTGGTAGATCTAAGAACAACATTCAATAGTAAAAACCTATGTCTCACTGAGACACATTCAGTTACATTGAGAAGGAAAAACAGCAGCCTGCCAGAAAGCATTTCTCTCCTAAAGTGCAGAAGTCACATGACCAGGGGCAGCTGGGAAATTGACAAAATGTCTAGCCCCATGTCAGATTTCAAAATGTAATATAAAAAAATCTGTTTGCTCTTTTGAGAAATGGATTTCAGTGCATAATTCTGCTGGAGCAGCACTATTAACTGATTCATTTTGAAAAAAAATGTTTTTTCCCATGACAGTATCCCTTTACGGTTCACAGCACATACTAGGGCCAATTAACCTATATTAACCTAAATGTTTTTGGGAGGAAATCAGAGTACCGGGAGGAAAACTCTGTACAGGGAAAACATACACATTCCTTATTGATAGTGTCTTGGCTGGGATTGAACCTGGGGTCCTTGCACTGCAATGGAGCAATGCTAACTACTGGTCCACCATGTTGTCCAATTCCATTTTAATGAACTTTGTCTCATGATATATTTTCTCCTTTTTCTTATTGCAGGGCACCCAATTCTATTACAGCCCCACTCCAGCATCCCCCGTTTACTACCAGTACCCCAGGAATACACTGAGCCTCATCCCTGCCTTTCAGCCCGTCACCTTGTATTATTACATCCCGAAACCCCCAAAGGTTTATCCCAGCGGGAAGTCCAAAGGATACCAACAAAAATGGAAACCCACCAGGACTCCCCTGCAAAGCACCGCCTGAAATCTGAGTGAGCAGCAGTTTCACACGGAGACCACTGGGTGGTGCCCTTTTCAAGTTGAAAGTCCATCAAGAGCAGCTCTTGGTTTGCAGATCCAAGACTTGCTTCCTTGGAATTCTCAGTAAGAAACTGTTGCATATGAGCCAGACTTTCTTTCTTGGTCTACTACGGTGTGCAAACTTAATGTGGGTGCAACATTCCAAGATCCAATTAGGGGGCACACCTTTACCAGTGCTGGCCTGGTGCCCAGTCATTCTCTATCATATTCTCTTACAGGTCTAAACTGAATGTTAATGGGATGCCAATGGTTATTTGCTTTATAAATGGGCATGTGTGCCAACCTCCAGGATAAGCTTATGGCAATGCCCTGTGACATCATGAAAAATGACAGTTTATCTGCCCACATGTTATCCAGCCAAACAGGCACAGTGGGCAAGTAGACAAGTGGTAATCCCTGTTTTTTTTTTTTTTTTTGAACCCCTGTGTATTTGTCTGGTCCTGGGTCAAGAAGGGAGGAAGGGGTGTTAATCCTGCAGTGCTGCAGCTCTAGTTGAACTACAATCATATTCTAGTTAGCTGAGAATGCTGGGAGTTTTTGCCCTGATGCCTCTATCATTCCGAGAGATTAGTAGCTGCCCAACAGACTCCCAGTAGCAGCTACTAATCCCCTGCTAACATCTCCATTATCACTTTCATTCCTTCTGTAGTTAATTTGCTGCTACTGATAACGAACCTGAACCTCTGGCTTCTCTCCTTAACTCTGTGTTATTTATACTGTATATTAACTGCCCTTCTCTCTTTATTTATAGCCTTTTATTTAATTAACCCTTGGCATCAGAATGTTGGCATATTTAGTCCAGTAGCAATTCTCAGCCTACAGGGGATGCTGGGAAATGTAGTGCAGCAACCATGGGTCACTCCTGTTTCTAAGTATGTTAGTGTAATATATAGATCTATAAATCATCTCTAAATTCCCCAGAACCTTCACTGACCTCATTGCTCTAAAGTAATTGGTTATTATTCTGCTTATAATTAGCACCAAGTGAACTTTCCTGTTTGTTGGGTGACAGTTTCTTATATCCCGATTCTCTTGCCACATTTAGTTCCGCCGCTCGCTCCCGGGGAATTCTGGGCAACAACGCCCCATGTTTAATGTTAATTATAAGCAGAATTCACCTTCTCTGCGTTTTTTAATTGGCTCCATGGGGGGCGTGGCTTATTGCGTAGCACATTCTTCTGTACATAATAATAATATATTGCTTCTGATTGGCTGACTCTCAAAGGCACTGGCTTGATGGAGGTGTCTATGGAGAACCCCTTAGTGGAGGGAAGCAACATGGCAGCTTCTGTAGCTTTATGATGGAAATGTGAATGTAAAGTCCAAGGAGGGTAAACTCTACTTACAAATATAACGTTTAAATTATATGATTATGTTTCCTATGCAATGTTTGCAGGGCTTAGCATTAATACTCTGTTGGGTTAGTATTAATACTCTCCTTGTGCCAATGTTCTCACACATTCCCCGATGGTTTGTTGTACATTGTTATATTGTTACTGTTTTTTGTTTTTTTTTATATATATATATATATATATATATATATATATATTAATATGAAGGTTTTGTAACAGAGAAAATAATTTATTATATTAATACAAACTTCTAATATCACCGGCCGGCCGCATCCTCTTCTTTCATCTGCATTGAGAGCGCCTTAAGGAGAGGGTTCCGGGTCTAGTAACCCATAGCTACCAGTCGGCAAAAAGGAAAGGTCTGATTGGTTGCTGATTTGGTAAAACGAAGGACAGTATTTGGGACATCCTGCTGAGTCCAAGTGCCAGACATTTGCCTGGTTTGGACATACAGGTATGGGATCTGTTATCCGGAAACCCATTATCCATAAAGATCTGAATTATGGAAATGCCGTCTCCCACAGACTCTACTTTATCCAAATAATCAAAAATTTAAATAATGATTTCCTTTTTCTCTGTAATAATAAAACAGTAGCTTGTAATTCCCAACTAAGATATAATTAGATATAATAAGATATAATTAATCCTTATTGGAAGCAAAACCAGCCTATATGGGTTTATATAATGTTTACGTAATTTTCTAGTAGACTTAGGGACAGATTTATCAAGGGTCGAATTGAAAATTTTAATTTTTAAATTTAAATAAAGTTTATTTTAGAATTGGGAATAGTCTAAATTCGATTCGAATTTAAAAAAAAATTGAATTTTGAAATTTATCATATACTGTCCCTTTAAGAATTTGACTATTCGCCATCTAAAACCTGCCGAATTGGTGTTTTAGCCTATGGTGGACCTCCTGCAATCAATTCAGAGTCATTTAGTGGACCCGTTTTTTAAAAAAAAAAATATTTTTTAAATACATTTCGATTGGTAATTTTTTTTTTTTTTTTTTTTCGAATTTTGAGTTTATGGGAGTTGATTGGAGATTTTAGAAATACCCATAAACTCGCATTTCGACCCTTGATAAATCTGCCCCTTAAGGTATGAAGACCCAAATTAAGGATAGATCTGTTATCCAGGAAACCCCAGGTCCCATGCATTCTGGATAGCAGGTCCCATACCTGTATATACAGGGAACTATAATCAGTATATGACACTAATGAGGTGAAGCAATCACAGGACAGAATTGGTGCTAGGGCTTATAACCCATAGCAACCATCTGCTGATCAAAGCTGTTCCCTAATTGATGTATATTGTGTGTGTAATCATTATAGTGCCCCCTACTGACTGCAATGGGAAATTATCCCCTGGGATCTAATGTGTATCATTCCAACAAAGAGAAAACTAGAATTTCTTTGTGAACCAGCCATGCTCCTCTGCATCCCCCCAAACTGGTTCTAATTACTTATAATGGAAGGGGTTACGTTAGTCCCAGGATGGGCCCAGCCATAATCCCTGCATCCTTCATTCTCATTGGCTGTATTGGGAAGTGCTACATTCAATTGCCCCATGGTATCTGTAGCAGATATTTTTTTTTATGAGGTTCATTGGGAACGGCCAATAGTATAGGGCAATATCCACCCATCTGCTCTTCCCTGGGATTTCTCTATGTTTCCTTTCCCTAAAAATGTTTGGTGGCCAGAACAGGAGGTGCTTTGTGTGCTGTAAGGGTACCCAGATATACCATGATTACAGTACCTGCTCCCACCCCAGTTATAGATTATTCATTGCTTTGTCTGTACAATCATTTGGAACTCTCAGGCCCCTGTTTAGTTCCACCACCACATGTAGCTCTGTACTCCCCAATAGAGTCCTTCAGCTGGCCGGGTACCCGCGGATTACTCGCAAAACCTTCAGTACCCTGTGGGTTGCAGGTAGAGTTTTGGGAGCGGGTATAGACGCCGGTTTGCCGTTCTCCGGGTTGCGGGTCTTCTGAATAGAGAGTTTTACTCTAATGATGTCACTTCCGGTTTACAATGACAACACTTCCTGTTTTTTGATGGTCGCGGGTCCGGATTGTGGATAAGGTACTTGCGGGTCTGGGTTGTGGATAAGGTACTTGCGGGTCTGGGTTGTGGATAAGGTACTTGCGGGTCCAAGCGGGTAATTATGCGGATTGGGTTCGGGTTTAACAAATTGGTTCTGCGCAGGACTCCCCAACCACCAGCAAATCTCTCTGTTTGGACAGACATCACTGCCCCCTGCTGGACAACACTTGAAACTATGAACAACCGGTCCCACCAGGACATTTCACCCTAAAGCTATGGAGATGGACACAGGCAAAATGAATGTGGCCTTTATATTCTTTCCTTGTAGATACCTGCAGCTAAATTGCACCACAACTTCCACTCCCCTGTATCATTATAGCCCCCCCCCCCTTTGGAACTTCATGAAACTCAGGAGCTGAACACGTTTCTAACAAATGCCATTAAATGCCCCTGTGTATGTGCCCTTAGAGCATCTTTTCTTGTGAAAATTGTGCAGAGAGAGAAGTGTGAGACGGGGGCACCCAGATGAGGAGATCATTAATGGGATAATTGGATCAGGTTCTATAGAAAGGCCTGAAAAATTTAATTTCTTCACATAAGAATGGAAGTTCCATCGGGGGCACATGATACACTTTGTATATATATAATACACAAAAGCCATGAATATCTTGTAAATTATATCCTTATAAACGGTGAGTTCTGATGTCATCAGTTATGAACGGTGAGTTCTGATGTCATTTCCCTCACATGACTCCCTGAATATTTGTGTATTATAATAAATAAAGTACCCCCAGTTGCAAAATATGAGGATATTAGAAGTTACCTTGGAGTTCCATGACCTTTGGCCTCGTACTTTTATATGGTCATGAAACTCCTCGGTAACTTATAATATCCTTATAATTTACAAGAGGGGGTACTTTATTCACTATATATATAATGATTTCAATAAAAAAGACGCACGCCAGAACTGCATAATGCGGTGAAATTGAAGAAGAAATATATAATACACAAGAGCCATGAGTATCCTGTAAATGTTATCCTTATAAACGGTGCTTAGTGATGTCATTGGTTATAATTGGAACTTAGTGATGTCATTTCTGTCATATGACTTCCTGAAACTTGTTTACCTTGTGTATTATAATAAATAAAGTAGCCCCTGTCGCCAAATATTAGGATATAAGAAGTTACCTCAGAGTTCCATGACCTGTATAAAAATATGCTTTTTATATATTTATTTATATGTATGGTCATGAAACTCCTCTGTAACTTATAAATATCCTTATAATTTACAAGAGGGGGTACTTTATATATGTGCACAGCAATGACTCAGCACTCACAGGACTTGCTTAAAAAATGAAAAAGTCCTTTTTATTGTGCAAAATCAACAAATATAAAGGTCTGAATATATGGCGGATATGTCGAATTTGCACAATAAAAAGGATTTTTTCATGTTTTAAGTCCTGTGTGCTGAATCATTGGATATACATACATTAAATGATTGTATGAAGATTTACTTAAAGGAACAGTAACACCAAAAAATGAAAGTTTTAAAGTAACACCAAAAAATGAAAAAAAAATGAAAGTTTTAAAGTAATGAAATTATAATTTAGTGTTGTGCTGCACTGGTAAAACGGGTGTGTTTGCTTCAGAAAGACTGCTATAGTTTATATAAACAAGCTGCTGTGTAGTCATGGAGGCAGCCATTCAAGCACAGGACACAGTAGATAACAGATAAGTACTACTATAGTTTAAATAAAAAAGCTGCTGTGTAGCCATGGAGGCAGCCATTCAAGCACAGGATACACAGTAGATAACAGATAAGTACTACTATAGTTTATATAAACAAGCTGCTGTGTAGCCATGGGGGCAGCCATTCAAGCACAGGATACACAGTAGATAACAGATAAGTACTACTATAGTTTATATAAACAAGCTGCTGTGTAGCCATGGGGGCAGCCATTCAAGCACAGGATACACAGTAGATAACAGATATGTACTACTATAGTTTATATAAACAAGCTGCTGTGTAGCCATGGGGGCAGCCATCCAAGCACAGGATACACAGTAGAAAACAGATAAGTACTACTATAGTTTATATAAACAAGCTGCTGTGTAGCCATGGAGGCAGCCATTCGAGCACAGAATACACAGTAGATAGATAAGTACTAGTATAGTGTATACAAACAAGCTGCTGTGCAGCCATGGGGGCAGCCCTTCAAGCACAGGATACACAGTAGATAACAGATAAGTACTACTATAGTTTATATAAACAAGCTGCTGTGTAGCCATGGGGGCAGCCATTCAAGCACAGGATACACAGTAGATAACAGATAAGTACTACTATAGTTTATATAAACAAGCTGCTGTGTAGCCATGGCTGTCATTCCACAGTTCCCACCATGAGATATGTAATACTTCTACAATTGAGTGGGGCCAATAATGAATTTTCTGTAGTAAATTCTAGTAATAATTACCCTGCAGTTGCCGCACCCTAATTCCCCTCACGCAAACTGCCACCCAAACAGTCACTGGCAGAAAGGAAACCTCTTTATTTATGTTGATTAACTGATGTGTTGGTGAAACTTTCCCTTTCAGGAGTGTGAGATCTCTATACAAGACCTGTAATTGGCATTCTGCACCCAGTGGCACCTTTATTAGAGTCTGGCTCCTCAGGGGCCCACGGTGTGAACTCATGGGGTCAGACACTATTGTTCCACTGACATTTACTGTGCTGATGGGGCTTTAATGTGAAATTTAACCTTAAACACAGGGCCGCCACCAGAAATCACGGGGCCCCATACAGCAAAATTTTCTGGGCGCCCTGGTCCCCGTCCACCCCAGATCCCACCCACACCACAGTAAAAAGTCCACACAGACACCAGCGCTAAAAACTGTAAACTCTATCACTCACAAGTTATAAAAAAAACATTGGTGGCGAGGGCCCTCTTACAATTTAAAAAATATTGGCACCCAAGTTCCCACATAAAAGTTTTTTTTAAAAAAAACATTGGTGGTCAGGGCTCCCTACAAGTTTAAAAAAAGAGATTGGTGGTCAGGGCCACCCCTATACATTAAAAAAAAATATTGCGCCAATGTCCCCCATAAAAGTTTTTACAAAAACATTGGTGGTCAGGGGCCCCATAGAATATTTCAAAACAACATTGGTGGCCAGGGGTACACTAAAATACATTTCGGTGGAACTTACCTTAGGTTCTTCTTCAGCTTCTTTGGCTCCTTTCGTAGCTTCGGGTCTTTTCGTGGCTTCGGGACTTCAACTTTGGGTCTTTTTGTGGCTTCAGGACTTCAACTTTGGGTCTTTTCGTGGCTTCAGGACTTCAACTTTGGGTCTTTTCGTGGCGTCAGGACTTCAACGTTGGTTGGGTCTTTTCGTGGCTTCAGGACTTCAACTTTGGGTCTTTTTTCGTAGCTTCAGGACTTCAACTTTGGGTCCTTTCATGGCTTCAGGACTTCAACTTTGGGTCTTTTCGTGGCTTCAGGACTTCAACTTTGGGTCTTTTCGTGGCTTCAGGACTTCAACTTTGGGTCTTTTTGTGGCTTCAGGACTTCAACGTTGGTTGGGTCATTTCGTGGCTTCAGGACTTCAACTTTGGGTCTTTTCATGGCTTCAGGACTTCAACTTTGGGTATTTTCGTGGCTTCAGGACTTTAACGTTGGGTCTTTTCCTGGCTTCAGGACTTCAACTTCAGGTCTTTTCATGGCTTCAGGACTTCAACTTTGGGTATTTTCGTGGCTTCAGGACTTTAACGTTGGGTCTTTTCCTGGCTTCAGGACTTCAACTTCAGGTCTTTTCATGGCTTCAGGACTTCAACTTCAGGTCTTTTTGTGGCTTCAGGACTTCAACTTTGGCTCTTTTCAAGGCTTTCTGTCTTCTGCACTTCGGCAGCACACGAACTTCCTCGCTGTTAAGGGGGGCCGGCTAATTAGAAAAGTGCAACACAGCCGGGGCCCTCTTCAGGTCCAGGTACGGTACAGCTGTACCCCCTGTGCCCCCCTGATGTCGCCCCTACTTAAACATAAAGCTTCTATGCTGAACTTCTGTTTTTAAACTCAGCCTTGTGCCTTTATGTGGTCACAGAACCCTTCAGTGACTTCTAATATCCTTATCATTTACAGTAGGGGGTACATTATCCCTTATAATACATGAGTGATACTCACAGTTCCCTGTATAACTCAGCCTGCAGCCTTGTGCCTTTATATGGTCACAGAACCCCTCAGTGACTTCTAATATCCTTATCATTTACAGTAGGGGGTACATTATCCCTTATAATACATGAGTCATACTCAGAGTTCCCTGTATAACTCAGCCTGCAGCCTTGTGCCTTTATATGGTCACAGAACAACCCTCAGTGACTTCTAATATCCTTATCATTTACAGTAGGGGGTACATTTTCCCTTATAATACATGAGTGATACTCAGAGTTCCCTGTATAACTCTGCCTGCAGCCTTGTGCCTTTATATGGTCACAGAACCCCTCAGTGACTTCTCATATCCTTATCATTTACAGTAGGGGGTACATTATCCCTTATAATACATGAGTGATATTCAGAATTCCCTGTATAACTCAGCCAGCAGCCTTGTGCCTTTATATGGTCACAGAACAACCCCTCGGTGACTTATAATATCCTTATCATTTACAGTAGGGGGTACATTATCCCTTATAATACACGAGTGATACTCAGAGTTCCCTGTATAACTCAGCCTGTAGCCTTGTGCCTTTATATGGTCACAGAACCCCTCAGTGACTTCTAATATCCTTATCAATTACAGTAGGACGTACATTATTCCTTATATATTTCAAACACTCATCTAAGGGCTGGGACACACTGGGCGATTTGGGGAGATTTAGTCGCCTGGCGACTAATCGCCGCGACTTTCCACGACCAATCTTCCCCGAATGCCTCCCCTCGCTCTGCGCCTGGCTAAAATGAAAAATCGCCTGCGCTAATCACACGCGGCGATTCGTTTTCCGAAGTCGCCCGAAGTTTCCTCGTGAGGCAACTTCGGGGACTTCGGAAAACGAATCGCCGCGTGTGATTAGCGCAGGCGATTTTTCTTTTTAGCCAGGCGCAGAGCGAGGGGAGACATTCGGGGAGAAAAGTCGCGGCGATTAGTCGCCAGGCGACTAAATCTCCCCAAATCGCCCAGTGTGTCCCAGCCCTAAAGGTGGGTGTTGCTTTTAACACGAATTGGATGAGGTATTTATCTTAATGTGGGTAAGTCACCCCCTCCCCAGTGCCCCCCTGTATTATGCAAATTGAGGCACCTGCTCCAAAAATGTGTTTTGCAAAAATAAACCCCCACCCTGTCCCAACAGAGTGAGTCTTTGTTTTGTCTAAATAATCCTTTCACATTAGCCCTGTGATTTTGGCTGTGCTTTATTTTGTTTTATTCTCCTGCCCCTATTGCATGGGGGTTATAACAAGCCTGTGGCAGTGGGCGGGGTTCCCAGGCTAAATGTATTTATATCAATCAGGCAATTGCTACACAACTGCCAATCTACTGGTCTGGTTCAGAGACAATGATGATTGTCTTATGGGTAGTGTCGGGCCCCAGTGTATTCATTGCTCTGGGTCTTGCAAGGTCACTAGTGATGGGCGGATTTATTCGCCAGGCACAAATTTCTGTGTTTTGCCACCGGCGAATTTGCCGGCGCTAAAATCAGTGTTTTGCAAATTTCTTGCCCGTTTTGCAAATTTCGCAGGAAATTCGTGGAGAAGCGAAACAGGACAAATTCGCCCATCACTAAAGGTCACCCGTGTGACTGTCAGTTTATCAGTGTGAGATGGGGGGTTACATTTAAATTCTCAATCTAAAGTGGGGTTCAACCATTTAGAGATATGTCCCTGTCTTGTTTTTGGGAACATCCTCCACTCTTGGGCCCCGCCAGCCCAGACCCGCCCCTGCGTGTTGCCTTTGGTGTAGCTTCTGACCTCCCTCCCTGGCCCGCAGCGCAGCCGCAAGAGAAAAAAGGCGTGGGGAGGGGCTTTACGTCTGGGGCCTCGGGGTGGGGTGTGGTGGGTCCCGGGTCCCTCAGTCTGACACTGATTCCCAGGGAGGGAAGAGCAAGGAGGATGCTGGGAGATGTAGTGCAGGGGCAGCAGAAGCCTTTCATAGAGCTTGGCTATGAATGGATGTCAGGCCCAGATATGAGAAGTAGTGAAACGAATTTTGATGCCCCCATAAATTCTGACGCTCGCAGCAATTTTAATGCCGGCATGAAAGTCAATGGGCGTCCGAATAATGTTGACAAACGACAGTTTTGACGTGAGCGACTTTTCTGAATTTTTTTTACGCCATCGAATTTTAACCGGAGTTTTGCAAATTTATTCGCTGGCGGTGAAACGTGGAAATTTCCCGTGAATTTACACCTGGTGAATTTATTCGCCCATCACTAATGACTAATTTTATTTAACTATTAAAGAGGGGGTTCACCTTTGAATTAACGTTTAGTTTGTTATAGAATGGCTAATTCTAATAGTTTTTCAACTGCCCTTCATTTATTTCTTTATTATAGTTTTTGTATTATTTAGGGTGGTAGCAGACGGGGAGATTAGTCAACCCAGTGACAAATCTTCTTTACTGAGAGCAACTAATCTCCCCGAAACGCCGGCAATTCGAATGCGAATTGCCGGCTGCATGGCAAATGTATCGCTTCGGAATTCTAAAGTTTCCTCGTGAGGCAACTTCAGACGACTTTCGGAAAACGAATTGCTACGTATGCCATCCCATTGGCGATTCTCATTCTTGCCGGCGTTTCGGGGCGATAAGTCGCTCGCAGTACAGAAGACTTGTCAATGGGTGACTAATCTCCCTGTCTGCCACCGCCCTTACCTTCTACTTCTGACTCTTTCCATCTTTCAAATGGGGGTCACTGACCCCATCTAAAAACAGATGCTCTGTAAGGCTACACATTTATTGTAATCACTCATTTTTATTCCTCGTCTTTCTATTTATGCCCTCTCCATAGACCAGTCACTTATTCAAATCAATGCATGGTTGCCACGGTAATTTGGCCCTAGCAACCAGATTGAAACTGGAGAGCTGTAGAATAAAAAGCTAAATAACTCAAAAACCACAATTAATAAAAAATGAAAACCAATTGCAATATCACTCTCTACATCATACTCTGTTAGGTTTCAGTTAAACAAGTGCATGCTGGGATGTGTAGTTCAGACATCAGTAGAGGATGAGTAGGGAGCCAGTCAGTGCTGGTTGATAGAATGTGATACAACAGCCAGAGATCTGATCACAGGGGCAGTTTCAGCCAATATAAAGAAGGAATTAGTCTAAAATAAAGTAAATAAACAGCGGGAGCCCCGCAGGGTGAGCGCCATTTCCCAGTCGCTGCGCGGGCAGCCCGGGGGCGGGTTCCAGACAATACTCTCCGCTCAATTAACATAGGAGAGGTGTGAATAGACAGCGCCAGCGGCCAATCAGGTGCCACCGACCCCTTCCCTCTCCGGCCAATATAAACGTGCCGCCCACTCCTAAACGCATGTACTCTCTACAGCCGAACCCGGGGCTCCAGCTACTACTGCTCCATCGCGTCTCACCGGGATTGGAAGGGTTTCATCTGCCTCCTGGTGAGTCTTAATATTCCGTCTCCATCCCAGGCAGCAGCCTTATTGTAGAGTCACTTTCACCAGGGGCCCCAGAAGGGCCACAATCAGACACAGGGTACAGTTTATTCGTATCTGTGAGTGTTATATTATTAGTCACACTGACCTGCTCAGCTTTCTTCTTTCTTTCATGGGAACAATATTGCTTTGGTAATCTCACTCTCTCTTACACACTCACTCTCTCTCTATTACACACTCACACACTCTCAGCCTTTCACTTACACTCTCCCTCTCTCTCAGTCTTCGTCTCTTACACACTCACACACACTCTCTTTCTCTTAAACACTCTCAGTCTATCTCTTACACACTCACACTCTCTTACACACTCACACTCTCTCTCTCTCTTACACACTCACAGCATTTCACTTACACTCTCCCTCTCCCCCCCCCTCTCTCTCTCTCTCTCTCTCTCTCTCTCTCAGTCTTTCTCTCTTACACACTCACAAACACTCTCTTTCTCTTAAACGCTCTCAGTCTATCTCTTACACACTCTCTCTCTATTTCTCTTTAACACTCTCAGTCTTTCTCTTACACACACTCTCTCCATCAGCCTTTCTCTCTTACACACACACACACACACACTTTCAGTCTTTCTCACACACTCACAGATATATAGACACACACTCTCCCTCTCTCTCTTACACACATATACACACTCACATACACACATAAACTCTGGCAGTCTTTCTCTTACACACTCACGCACGCACAATCGCTCACAATCTTTCTGTTACACACACATCTACACGTACACTCTGCCAATCTTACAAACTGTCTCTCTCACACACACACACTGTGTCAACCCTTCTTTTACACACTCACATACACACACTCTCCTCACACTGGCAATCTGTTACTTACACACCCTCTAACACACTCACAGTCTCCCTTGATTGTGCATATACACTTTCTTACACACACACTCACACTGATGATCTGTTACTTACACACTCAAACAACACTGTCTAACACACCCACAGTCTTACACACACACACACACACACATAGAACACTATCTGCCTCTCACATACACACTCTGTAGGAAGGATTGGATTAACATTGCACATATTTTGGAGCAAGAAGTTTTAACGATTTATCCTGGTTTTTTTTTTTTTTGTTACTTCAGTTAAAATGAGCATCTTTGTTCCACCGGAGATGATTGAAGAGATAGTGGCCGGAGTGAATTACCTGAAGGCTCTGGTGAATCGGTGCTACCGGCTGGATCCCATGTTGGTGGAGGAATTTGGGGAGAGTCTGACGGAGATTCTGTGCAGGAGATACACGAGACACTGGTACCCAGAGAAACCCATGAAGGGACAGGCATTCAGGTACTGATACTAATACTCTCTCATCATCATTTAATGGGTAATAACATGTCGTGCTCATGTGAGGGGCCAGTTCATTTTTGTACCCCAAAAATTATGCTCTGTTGGTAAATGATAATGCTGTGTGATATTATAGTACATTACTATGGGAATATATATTATTACACAAATAGTTGCAGAGTCACTGGACTTGGAAATAGACCTTGGGATAGGGGGGCTACAATTAAACACGGGGGCCATTGTGGCACATTTTAGCCACTGAAATCCGATGCCATTGATATTCACTACAGTATGTTAATCTCCCTGATTATCCTAATCACTTCGTGGGGACAATGAGACGTCCATGATCTTTGCATTTTAAAGGAGAAGTAACGGCACCAGCAGACAGGACAGGGTTTCAGTCTATAGTCTGGATGTTCAGTAGTCGCAATCAGCATTGTTTCAGTATCAGCATTGTTTGAGTCTATAGTCTGCGTGTTCAGTAGTCGCAATCAGCATTGTTTGAGTCTATAGTCTGGGTGTTCTGTAGTCACAATCAGCATTGTTTGAGTCTATAGTCTAGATGTTCTGTAGTCGCAATCAGCATTGTTTGAGTCTATAGTCTGGGTGTTCTGTAGTCACAATCAGCATTGTTTGAGTCTATAGTCTGGGTGTTCTGTAGTCACAATCAGCATTGTTTGAGTCTATAGTCTGGGTATTTTGTAGTCGCAATCAGCATTGTTTGAGTCTATAGTCTGGGTGTTCTGTAGTCACAATCAGCATTGTTTGGGTCTATAGTCTGGGTGTTCTGTAGTCGCAATCAGCATTGTTTGAGTTTATAGTCTGCGTGTTCTGTAGTCGCAATCAGCATTGTTTGAGTCTATAGTCTGGGTGTTCTGTAGTCGCAATCAGCATTGTTTGAGTCTATAGTCTGGGTGTTCTGTAGTCGCAATCAGCATTGTTTGAGTCTATAGTCTGGGTGTTCTGTAGTCGCAATCAGCATTGTTTGAGTCTATAGTCTGGGTGTTCTGTAGTCGCAATCAGCATTGTTTGAGTCTATAGTCTGGGTGTTCTGTAGTCACAATCAGCATTGTTTGAGTCTATAGTCTGGGTATTCTGTAGTCGCAATCAGCATTGTTTGAGTCTATAGTCTGGGTGTTCTGTAGTCACAATCAGCATTGTTTGGGTCTATAGTCTGGGTGTTCTGTAGTCGCAATCAGCATTGTTTGAGTTTATAGTCTGCGTGTTCTGTAGTCGCAATCAGCATTGTTTGAGTCTATAGTCTGGGTGTTCTGTAGTCGCAATCAGTATTGTTTGAGTCTATAGTCTGGGTGTTCTGTAGTCGCAATCAGCATTGTTTGAGTCTATAGTCTGGGTGTTCTGTAGTCGCAATCAGCATTGTTTGAGTCTATAGTCTGAGTGTTCTGTAGTCGCAATCAGCATTGTTTGAGTCTATAGTCTGGGTGTTCTGTAGTCACAATCAGCATTGTTTGGGTCTATAGTCTGGGTGTTCTGTAGTCGCAATCAGCATTGTTTGAGTCTATAGTCTGCGTGTTCTGTAGTCGCAATCAGCATTGTTTGAGTCTATAGTCTGGGTGTTCTGTAGTCGCAATCAGCATTGTTTGAGTCTATAGTCTGGGTATTCTGTAGTCACAATCAGCATTGTTTGAGTCTATAGTCTGGGTGTTCTGTAGTCGCAATCAGCATTGTTTGGGTCTATAGTCTGGGTATTCAGTAGTCACAATCAGCATTAATAAAGTTTCTTTTTCCATTGGCTGCTCCTTTATTTCTATTAGTGAATGAGCTTTCCTGTGTGATACTCATTGTGGGACGAATTATAATGAGCTCATTAGATTGATTAGCAACTCTGTCCTTTCTGTTCTTACCTGGGGCATAAAGGGGGGTGTTTAACCCTATCTCTGCTCCTCTTACACCCGAGGACTGAATAAGCAAATAGTGATAATAGTTGTTGCAGCCCTGAATGTACAAGATGTCCATTTATTTCCGTGTAGATAAAGATAAAGACACTGACCTGCTGAGCTTTCTTCTTTCTTTCATGGGAACAATATTGCTTTGGTAATCTCACTCTCTCTTTCTCTCTTACACACTCACACTTTCTCCTTCTCTCTCTTACACACTCACACACTCTCAGCCTTTCACTTACACTCTCCCTCTCTCTCAGTCTTCCTCTCTTACACACTCACACACACTCTCTTTCTCTTAAACACTCTCAGTCTATCTCTTACACACTCACACTCTCTCTCTTACACACTCACTCTCTCTCTATTACACACTCACACACTCTCAGCCTTTCACTTACACTCTCTCTCTCTCTCTCTCTCTCACTCTCAGTCTTCCTCTCTTACACACTCACACACACTCTCTTTCTCTTAAACACTCTCAGTCTGTCTCTTATACACTCACACTCTCTCTCTTACACACTCACACTCTCTCTCTTACACACTCACAGCCTTTCAGTTACACTCACTCTCTCTCTCTCTCTCTCTCTCTCTCTCTCTCTCTCTCTCTAATCTATCTATCTATCTATCTATCTATCTATCTATCTATCTATCTATCTATCTATCTATCTATCTATCTATCTACCTACCTACCTACCTACCTATCTATCTATCTATCTATCTATCTATCTATCTATCTATCTATCTATCTATCTATCTATCATCTCTCTCTCTCTCTCTCTCTCTCTCTCTCTCTCTCTCTCTATCTATCTAATCTCTCACTCTCTCTCTCTCTCTCTCTCTCTCTCTCTCTCTCTCTCTCTCAGTCTTTCTCTCTTACACACTCACACGCACTCTTTCTCTTTAACACTCTCAGTCTATCTCTTACACACTCTCTCTCTCTTACACACTCACACTGTCTCTCTCTCTTTCTCTTAAACACTCTCAGTCCTGACTTATCTAATCTCTGTCTCTAGGTGTATCCGGATCAACCAGCATCAGAAGGATGAAAGTATCCTGGAATCGTGTGCCCTTTGTGGCATCACATACGCAGATTTGGCACTGCCCAAAGAGCTGACGCTATGGATCGACCCCTATGAAGTTTGCTGCCGGTGAGTAACCCCCACTGAGAAATGTTAGGGAATTGGTGGCCACAGACTTCGGAATTGTATGCAACCTGGTCCTCAGAGGAACTGGGTCAAGGAAAGAACTAATTAGATTTTGTTCAGAATGCTTAAAGGATAAGTAAGGCTTAAAATAAGTGAATGTAAAATTGATGAGGGGGCTATTCTAAACACTTTTGCAATGTACATTCATTATTTATTTATTTTTAATTCCAAGATATTAAAGGATACGGGTACTGTTAATATGAATTAATTTCGTTACAGCAGCGCCACCTGCTGGTCATTTTCTGATCAGTCTGACCACCAAGTAGTCACATGTACACATTCATATTAACAGCACATGTATCCTTTCATATCTTGGAATTAAAGAAAAATAAATAATGAATGTAAATGACAAAAGTGCTTAGAAAAGCCCCCTCATCAATTTTACATTCACTTGTTTTTAAGGTTTACTTATCCTTTAACTAGGGATGCACAGAATCCACTCTTTTGGATATGGCCGAACCCCCGAATCCTTCGCGAAAGATTCAGCCGAATACCGAATCTGAATTTGCTTATGCAAATTAGAGTTGGGAAGTGGTAAACATTTTTTACTTCATTGTTTTGTGACAAAAAGTCACCCATCATTCGCAAATTAGGATTCGGATTCAGTTGAGCCGGGCAGAAGAATTCGGCCGAATCCTGCTGGAAACTATAACGGGTGACAACAATATAACTAAATGTCAAAATGCTCTTCTGGGCACTATTGCAGTTTACATTATTTTTTCTAGACTTCATGCTATTTTAACAATTAATGTAGTGAACGTGTAACAGTAGCGCCCTCTGCTGTTCTTTCTGGGCAGTGGTCATAGAGAATATCAGAAGCTTTGTTTACTCGGACAGGAATCGTCTCCTGATGCCTCCCTGCTCATTTCTATTGCTCTTTGTGGCAGGAGTGATAAAAATACGCAGAGAAGCATCTGGAGATGACAAACACGTTTACATTTAATTAAACATGTCGGCTACATGTCCACATTCAGGGAAAATTATGCCCAAATGTCAGGGAAAGGAATGTGGATTTGTTGTATATCCTCCGATAGCTGAAACATCTTATTTAATCGTCAGGTTGCGCGAGTATAGTCACCCATACACCGTGGCGAGCTTTGATCCCAGGGACAATCGCACAATGTCAACGAGTTTGGAGAGCGAGATCCCAACTGCCTCATTAGATAGTGGTATCGAGTGCACCAGCCCCAGCTCATCATTCGCATCTTCGATAGGCGACGTGGGAGAAGATATGGACAGCGGGGTCGACAGCAGCGCAGAGGAACTGACCCACCTTTACTCACATCAGACGGCTTGGACCCCCGGTGGGATTTGCCAAACTCCGGTAAGGAAGTGGCCTGACTAAAGCGGTTGGGTAGATGTAGTGGAGGCAAACGAAATGGGGCTATCCGGCATTTAAAGGAATCCACAGGGCCAAATCATAATAAAGTAAAAACAATATTTATTTGTCGAATTTAAAGGGATACTGTCATGGGAAAAGACATTTTTTATTTCAAAACACATCAGTTAATAGTGCTGCTCCAGCAGAATTCTGCACTGAAATCCATTTCTCAAAAGAGCAAACAGATTTTTTATATTCAATTTTGAAATCTGACATGGGGCTGGACATATTGTCAGTTTCCCAGCTGCCCCATGTCATGTCACTTGTACTCTGATAAACTTCAGTCACTCTTTACTGCTGTACTGCAAGTTGGAGTGATATCACCCTCTCCCATTCCCCCCCAGCAGCCAAACAAAAGAACAATGGGAAGGTAACCAGATAGCAGCTCCCTAACACAAGATAACAGCTGCCTGGTAGATCTAAGAACAGCACTCAATAGTAAATTCCAGATCCCAATGAGACACATTCAGTTACATTGAGTAGGAGAAACAACAGCCTGCCAGAAAGCAGTTCCATCCTAAAGTGTTGGCTCTTTCTGAAAGCACATGACCAGGCAAAATGACCTGAGATGCACCTACACACCAATATTACAACTAAAAAATACACTTGCTGGTTTAGGAAATTTGATATTTTAGAGTGAATTATTTGCAATGTAAACTGTCATTTAGAAATAAAAACTAAATCTTAAAAATCATGACCGAATCCCTTTAAAATTCACATTGATCCTATACGTTTCAATCACTACAGAAACTTAGTGGGTCATTTATCAAAGTTTGGATTTATCTCAATATTTTCTGAAAAAAAACTCAGGCCAAATCCGCACGGGTTTTTGGGCTTATTTATTAATACACTTTCCCAAAAACTTTTGTTTGTGGGAAAAAATCTGAAAAAATTGTGAAAAATTAAATTTTTCATCCGATTTTTTTTTTTTGATTTTTCACCCAAAAACCCAGCGCACATCAAAAAATCATTGGGACTTCTCCCATTGACTTATATGTAACCTCGACAGGTCTGAGATGCAGGATTTTCAGATTCTGACTTTTCCCATCCTTGGGGGTTTAATAAATTCTAGGGGTGCGCCGAATCCACTATTTTGAATTCGGCCGAACCCCCGAATACTTTGCGAAAGATTTGTCCGAATACTAAACTGAATCCTAATTAAGTGTGGGAAGGGGTAAACATTTTTTACTTCCTTGCTTTGTGACAAAAAGTCACGTGATTTTCCTCCCGTCCCTAATTTGCATATGCAAATTCGGATTTGGTTCAGACGGACAGAAGGATTCGGCCGAATCCAGCTGAAAAAGGCCGAATCCCGAACCAAATCCTGGATTCGGTGCATCCCTAATAAATTCGGAAAAATTCGTGATTTTTTTAAAAGTCTGATTTTATAAAAAAAAATCACAAATTTTTCGCGATTTTTGCATTCGGAGTTTAGTAAATAACTCCTTTAGTCACAGGCTCTTGTGGTGTAGTGGAGCATAGAAGGTATTTCAGGGGAATTATAAGAAAAAGCTGTGGCGTGGAGGAGAAACCAAAAAATTGAGGTGCAGTAATGAAGCATGGGGTCAATAACTAATGCATAACTACTCGTAGCTTTCTCAGCTAAATGCATTTATATTCACACTGACTTCTCTTCCTGTTCCAGACCACTAGACCCTTATACAAAACCTCTTCCCCACTATGGATCCCCACTTGGAGAGCAGCAGACTATATGTACAACGCTGTGAGCGGAACTACTGGATGTAGTTATATTCCCTAGAGAAGCCACAGAAGAGGGGCGCCACCTGCAGGACACACTGGGAGGAAGAATGGAGGCACATTGGGGCCAATAGTAAGAAGAGAAGGAGTTTCGTTTACAAAGAAGAAAATGAAAAGATTGACCATTTTAATTGGCTTCCATCAGGA
The DNA here is from genome assembly GCF_017654675.1 of Xenopus laevis. Classification (NCBI taxonomy): domain Eukaryota; kingdom Metazoa; phylum Chordata; class Amphibia; order Anura; family Pipidae; genus Xenopus; species Xenopus laevis. Next base: position 127,801,013 of record NC_054383.1, on the reverse strand, counting down.
AGAAGAGTTGATATATTGCATAAGCAAACCTGTTCCGATGGGCAAACACGTCTGCCGTTACTGCCGCTGATGGGACTTAGGAGAGATGAAAGACTATTCATTCACATACAGCAAATATTAACATACGTGTACTTCTGCCACGTGTATAGAATTCAGACATGTATAGAGGAGTTCTTCTGCTGGACAGGAGCCTAAGTGTATTTATTTCTTAATTTTATATATTTTTATAGAAAACATTGGTATTTTAATATCAATAAACTTTTATGATTTTTGAAAAGCAAGTTTTTGTCTTGTGTATCTGTGTGTGTGTTATCGGCGTTCCAGCGGCATTTCCGGCAATCGTCTTTTAGTGAAACCACGTTGCAAAGTGCGTCTCTACCACAAGGGGGCGCCATCACCTTATATCACCTATAGACACTAGAAAACTTTATAATATACATGATTTGCAACACAATTTGTTTCATTAGTGATACACTGATCGCATACAATATGGGATCCGTTTTCCAGAAACCTGTTATCCAGGGAGATCCGAGTTACGGAACAGCCGTCTCTCATAGACTCCGTTTTATCCAAATAATCCACATTTTTAAGAATGATTTCCTTTTTCTTTGTAATAATAAACGAATAGCTTGTACTTGATCCCAACTAAGATATAATTAATCCTTATTGGAAGCAAAACCAGCCTATTGGGTTTATTAAATCTTTATATGATTTTCTAATAGACTTAGGGCAGAGACACACATGGAGATTCAGGGAGATTTAGTCGCCCAGGGGACAAATCACTTCTTTGGGCTAGATTCTAAATCACCGGCGGGATGGCACTCGGAGCACTTCGTTTTCTGAAGTCGCCCGAAGTTGTCTCACGAGGAAACTTTGGACGACTTTGAAAAATGAAGCGCTCCAAGTGCCATCCCGCCGGCGATTTAGAGGCAACTTCGGGCGACTTTGGAAAACGAAGCGCTCCGAGTGCCATAGATTCTAGCCGGTGGGGAGATTAGTCGTCCGAAGAAGAGACAATTTGTCGTTGGGCGACTAATCTCCCCGAATCTCCACGTGTGTCTCTGCTCTTAAGGTATGAAGATCCAAATTACAGAAAGATGCGTTATCCGTTAAACCCCAGGTCCCAGCATTCTGGATAACAGGTCCCGCACCTGTTTTAACCCAGGGTTTGAGAGCTGCAAGCAGTTGTTTTCTAATGCTGAGTAAAGCTTTGCTGTGCAATCAGATCTGAAACTGTATCTTAGCACATTCATCTAGAGACAATGTAGGTACGGATCTCCATGTGTATTTGTACTGATATACTGCTACCTATGTAAGCAGAGCTTTACAGTTAAACAATACATTAGGAGAATAGACAACAGATAGAGAATATCACAATCAGAGAACATATCTATATACAATGTACTTTGCATATTTAAGAGCTGGGAGTGAGATACAAGAGGAAGGAGGACCTTTATTCTCCTCCTATATTTAAGTTAAATACATGGATATGGTCCCTATAGCAGTGGGTATGTAAAAATTAGACACAACCTGCCTTGCTACCAATAAATTGTATAGGGCTCAAGAATCCTTTGCATGCAGTATGCTGGAGGGACAGCACATGAGTCGTCTATGGGCATCTATTGTGCACCATTCAGAATATGGGAGCAGCAGGGGTCTTATGGTGCAAGAGAGAACAAATTTAGGGCATGCATTAAGAAGAGGGCCCTATTATGGATGTGGTCTGCTTTACATGCCAGCACAAGGAACACAATGCAGTAGTAATATCTATGGGTGAGGGGTCAAGAGCTAAAAGGGGCACAATTTTGAACCCCCTAGTGCTCCCACATTTCCACCCCCTACCCATAGTAAACGAGCCCGTCCAAGGATTGGTACAAATGTCATTTATAGAATCATCCCCCCTGGCAGTTGCAGTACAGGTATGGGATCCATTATCCGGAAACCCATTCTCCAGAAAGCTCTGAATAACGTAAAGGCCCTCTCCCATAGACTCCATTTTATCCAAATAATAATTCAAATGTTTTAAATTGATTCCCTTTTTCTCTGGAATAATAAAACAGTCGCTTGTACTTGATCCCAACTAAAATATAATTAATCCTTATTGGAAGCAAAACCAGCCTATTGGGTTTATTTAACATTTATATGATTTTCTAGTAGATTTAAGGTTTGAAGATCCAAATTACAGAAATATCTGTTATCCAACAGACCTCAAGTCCCGAGCATTCTGGATAACAAGTCCAATACCTGTATTACGGCCGCTTGCATGCTGAAAATTTAATTAATAAGGGTCATTGAACCCCCATCTCCTCCTAAGTATTCCTGCCTATAAATGTAATATTTCATGAGTATTTTTGCATTATTGGAACCCTTGGGCTTTTTCTGTTAGTTTGTCCGAAACGATGCCAGGGCTCCTGGACAATAGGAAGACCCAGCAGAGCCATGTTTGCTTTATAGATGGGCTGTGATTGACAGCTTTCTCTAGGTAACCAGGACACTGTGCCCAAATGTAATGAGAAAAGGGCCCTAATAATAAAATGATTGTAATGCGGCAGTTTGTTTGTTGTGTTAATGAACTATAAAGGTTTATAAAGGGCCAAGTATGATGTTAGGAGTTAGTGACTATGATATTGAGTTTTATAATAATGTTTCTAGGAGGTTGCTAACGAGCAGGGCAGGATTAGGGTAGGGCAGGTATTTGGCCAGGGCCTCTTGGAGGTAAAAATGACATGAAAAACAGGGCATACATTATATAAATAGTGATGGTGGGCGAAAAATTTCACCATTGTTGAATTTGCAGTGAGTTTGTTCTCAAAACAGCGGCAAAAAAATGACACGTGACTTCTTTTGCCGCTGGTCAAAAAAAAACAGATGTGCGTCCAAAAAAAAATGCGCTCAGCAAGACAGTTCTTCGCCGTTCCACGAATTACACCAGAAATTCGCAAATTATTCAGCGAAGCGAAACACAGCAGATTCACCCATCACAATATATAAATAAATAAGCATTACTGCAAAAGTAAGGAAGCCACCAATGAAGTATCACCTACCTGCCCTGTTCTATCAGCCTCGTTGCATTACAGGAACCCCCTGTTGTTCCACAACCCGACGTCAAGTGCATTGAGATTGTTGTGCTAAATGAGGAATCAAAAGGTGAGGTTTCCTGTTACCAACGTCGTGTTTCATAGATCTACAGAGTAACACAGTCATTTAGGTTGGAAAAAAAAGACACACGTCCATTAAGTTCAAACTTTTGGTCTATGAAACCTGCCAGTGGATCCAGAGGAAGGAACAGAAAAAAACCCATTTGAAGCCTCTCCAAAAAATATCCTTCCTGACTCCAAGATGCAATAAGACGATGGAGCCCTTTGCAAATATTAAGGTGGAACTTCATTTCTTCTAATCAGAACAGATGCCCTTGTGTCTGCTTTAGTTTATTATATATTATATACCGTACATATTTATTTCTAATTATCCAGGGTCGGACAGTGCTGGCAGGACACCGGAAAAAAATCCGGTTTTAAAAATGTTGATTATTTGGATAAAATGGAGACTTTCTGAATAACTGGTTTTTGGATAATAGATCCCATACCTGTAGTATTATCTATGGGCTAGGATTTGAGTGATCAAATGCATGTTGTATTTTGGGTGCCACCCCCTACCCATAGTAAATGAGCCCATCCATGTTTTTTCAAAGTGATTGACTGGTGGTCCCTCCCAAATTAACGTGATAAAAAGGGATAAAGTACACATGGGGGAGGGGCTGGCAGTGGTTGAGAGAGCGGGCGAGGGCCCCTGAGGGGGTGTGGGAGCCCCTGGGGTAGCAGCCCAATCCAACCCTGTAATTATCATATGCTTAAGGTTAGGGCCAGACAGGGCTGAAATTAGCCTGATGAATTCCACAGTCCAATTTCAGTCCCTCACCACAAGCAGAATCTTCTTAGACTTCCCATCAGGAACCCTTAGGTCGGCTGTGGCACTTAAACTTTTGGAATTGTTTTGACGTGAAATGCAAAGTCTTGTTTCTTTACCGAAATCAGGGCTGATTATTAAATTCTGATGCTAATTGCACTGGTTTCAATGCTGCCATGTAGTAATTATCTGTATTAATTACTAATTAGCCTTATATGGTGACATTTCTATTTTATTTGTACTGTATATTGTGAGTGGGTCCCTAAGCTCAGTAAGTGACAGCAGCACAGAGCATGTGCAGTGAATCAGCAGAAAAGAAGATGGGGAGCTACTGGGGCATCTTTGGAGACAAAGATCTTTACTGCTAAAGGGCTGGGGTTGCCTTGGGCTGGTACAGAAGCACAAAACATCATGTACAACATTTCTAGCTACTTCTTTAGTCAAGCTTTAGTTCTCCTTTAAGGGCATCCAGTGTAAACAACCCCAACTTGGCCAGCTGTCTTTCATAACTGAAACCCTTTCCATTTCCTTAACCAGCTTAGTTGCCCTTCTTTAGACCCTCTCTAATTCTATAATATTCTGTTTGAGCACTGGAGACTTAAACTGCACGGCATATTCAAGGTGGAGCCTTCTCCAAGTCATTAATGAATGGGTTAAATAAAAGTGGACCCAATATAGACTCCTTTAGCACGCTTTTTCAGGAAAACCCCTTAATCACAGCCTATCTGTTCCCAAAACACATTAGGCGTCCATTACACTCTAGCCACCTGTGTTTTAATGGTTCAATAAACAGCAGTTTTTACTTTATGGGGCGGTGTACCTTCTCAATTTTTTGGTTCTGGATTTCTGCAGTTGAGGAGCCCTGCATGGTTTTGGGCACACCGAATCCTCTACAGTCTCTCTTTAACTGAGAGACTCCTCTGTATTTGAGAAGGTAGCTTGGGTGAGTCTATGCTCAGTAGCTGCTTCCTATCTGGACCCCCTAAAAATTCACTTATCATTGGTGCCCATGGCTGTTCCGGTTGTGGGATTCTTGAGGAAGCAGTAAGCCATTTTTTTCTGAAACTTTTTTATTAGAAGGAAAAGGTTAACTCTTACAATGAGTAATTAAATGCTCAGACTCTACAGCCACACAAGGTATAAGTCAATTATATAAAAAAGGAGAAGAAAAGAAAGGAACCTTGTTTTGTAACTGTATCAATTACTACACCTCTATAATTTCAACACTTCCCTCAAAAGAATAATTTGGTTTCAATTCGTTGTATGGTTTAGAAAAGGATACCCTTATCCTATTGCAATAGTCCGAATTGAAACTATGTTTGCAGTCTTTAAGATGAACTGATAACACCAGGTTAGCAAACTACAATGTTGCTTATTATTGTGGTTTGATAGATTTAACTCCTCTCCACTAGATATAACAAGTGGTGTGCAACATTCACCTTCAAGGACCTCACAATAAAGATTTCTAAAAGAAACTTATCGGTTGGTATCATTTGTTATTTTATTCGGGTTTAACCCACAAGATCAATAACCACCAGAATAAAATTCGGGGTTAATTACTCCAATTCAATCCCTTTTATTTTAAGGTGCCAGTGTTTTATAAGGATTCCGATTCATTCATAAATTAATTCATTCACTCTCAACGTCCCAATCGATTTAACCGATAAGAGGTTTACTATTGCAATTTATTAAAATAGACAATATAAAGAGACGTGTGCAGTCGATTCGATTGTGGATAATTCTGATGTGCTCTCATTAACAAAGTGCCATGTGCATCAATTAATTAGTCATTTAGTGACTTATGCATAAATTGATTAAGATCTAAAAGTTAATTACTGTGGTCACAATTAAAAAAAACCTTGGTTATCAACCTCTTGATTAAAAGTTGAGGAAAAGTGAAAATTATATAGAGGGTGGAGTTGCTCCCAAGATTGTAACTAATAATTTTTTCTAAGTCCCTAGGAGCACCACAAAGATGTAGAACGACCTGTAGGGCTGCGGTCTCAATTGTACCTTCCTATCTGTTTGGAAGAGGCTAGCTTAACCTACAAAACCGCAAACCCCACAGTCCTTAGAATAGAAAATAGATAAGTAAAAAGAGTCTGAGAATATTATTAAAAAGATTTTCCGATAGTTTCAATCCCGCCCCACCATCCGGTGATTTAAAGCTAAAATCAAGGAGACCGTCAGTTGCCCTGACGTACGTTTCGCAATTCGCTTTTTCAAAAGGCAATTGTCTTCACTTCTGGACTGGCATCCACAATAGGTCCTGACATTTCAGGTACACAGAGGCCCAAACACCTGGTAAATTGTGACTTTCTTTGACTATACATGGACAGATTTTGGATTAACTAATAATAATAACATGCAATCTGAATCTGGTTGGTCACTTCATTAGGGATACCATGTTGTTCTGTGGCCAGTTCCATGCTAGAGTACGGTTATTAGCCAGCCAGGTTTCACACTTTACAAACCATGGTACAGGTATGGGACCTGTTATCCAGAATCCTCTGGACCTGGGGTTTTCCGGATAACGGATCTTTCCATAATTTGGATCCTCACACCTTAAGTCTGCTAAAAATCATGTAAACATTAAATAAACCCAATAGGCTGGTTTAACCTCCAATAAGGATTAATTATGTCTTAGTTGGGATCAAGAACCCACTGCCACCTTGAACATTGCAGGATTTCAATGGTCCCACAGAGGGCTGGGTCAATAGATCCGATTACAATATACAGCCCCATGCTATGCTAATGATGAAACCTCCCTTCCTCTAATCACTCAAAAAAGTAACAGAAAGATTAATGCCATTTGATTTTAGTTGTATATGAAATATTGAGACACAGTTCCCTGGACATCAGCCAATTCTGATTCTGGAGAAATTCTTTAGAAATATGGGTTTTTATTCTTGCCTGGGGCTTTGCTATATTTGTGGCCTGACAAGCTGCACTATCTTATTTCAGGACTAACTAATGGGCAGATGGGAAGGAACGACTGGTTATTTTCTCATGTCAAACCCCACGTTAATATAAACATTTCGGTACATAGAAGTAAAATGTGCTTTTCAAATAATGCATCAAGAATCGACACAGGGAAAAATAACAATGAATATTTGGGTCACTGTGTGTTTTGCAAGGCAAGTCCCACAAATGATAAAAAAAGAAAGCCAATTGCAAATTATCTCAGAATGTCACTCTCTACATCATACTCAAAGTTAATTTAAAGCTGAACTACCCCTTTAGTAAACAGAAGCAAGAGACAGACACTGCTTTCACATACGTTTAACACCATTAAAAATGTGCAATTAATGTATATTGGAAAGGTGCTAATAATTTCTTTTTATTCTGCAAAATGTATTTTTGAGTTTATGACCCGTTCAAGACCAGAGGGAGACTATTGGTGCTACCTCTGTGCTGCGTATTTTCAGGTGAAAATGTGGTGCTTTCCTTGGTATTAAAAGGTGAAGAGCCATTCTACATTTAGAAGATTCCTATTTTTTAAATGCTGAAATTGATTTTATCATGGGTATGATACTCCAAATGGAATAATAAATGTAATAGTCGGGCCAGCTATGAGTCACGGTGGTCTAAAAATATCATGTAGTCAAGATTGGGGGGCACATTGGGTTAAAGTAGAAAGGAGGGGAAAAACGAAAGGGAGAATGTATAAGGATGAACAGATAAAAAGTCCAAACGTAGAGCAGAATAGAAGAGAAGGTAAAGTGCAGATGAAAAGTAGAAGATAGAGAAGAGAATGCTCAAGTTAGAAGAGGAGAGCATATGGGATGGAAATTGATGGAGAGAAATGAGAGTGGAAGTAGCTAGAGAAGGAGTGAGCACATTTTAAGGGGGAGTATAGGACAGAATAAATACATTTAGAGGAGAAAAGAGAAGGGAATTGGAAGAAGAATCATATGGTACTTGAAAAAGAAGTGAAAGAAGGTAGAGAAGGAAGGAGAAACAGAAGGGAAGAAGGTAGAGAAGGAAGGGGCAGAAGGGAAATGTGTGAGAAGAGTAGAAGGCAGAGGTAAAGAAAGCGAGAGCAGAATGGAAGTATAATAGAAGGAGAGAGAAAAAGGGAAGGGGAGAAATGGTGATAGCAAAAGAGAATAAAGGGGAAGGAGCAAACACAACAGTAGGTGAATAGACTAAATAAAATAGGAAGGGGAAAGCAACAGAGAAAGGGACCTGGGAGAATAAAGTGAAAGGCAAAAAGAAGACTGGAAGATATGAGGTGAGGCAGAAATGGATAGAAGAGATATGTGCATGGAAAATGTAAGTCAGACTAGGAAAAGAGAATGTATGGAAAGAGAGGAAGAAAGTGAGAGAGATGAGGGCCATAGTAAGGGGGGGGGGGGAGATGAGCAACTTGAAAATCAGGGCAAAGAAAATAATGAAGATGGTAAATTAGAGAAAAATGGAGGTTGTGACAGAATAAAGAAGAAAGAAGGTTCACGGAATGTTGTGAGTCTGCAGCCTAGAATTCTCAGGTATCTATAAATTCCCCTTACATTAATTCCCCTTAGTAACAAGCCCAGTCCTGCAGGAATAAAGTAAGTTCATAACCCCCATTCAGAGAGACTAAAAAAGACATTAAATCCCATTTTAGATTGTATAGTAGCTGCCCTAACATTATACAATGGGCTTCAATGTTCTGCCGGGTCACTGTTCTTCATTGAGTTCATTAAGTAAAGTGCCATCACTGGGTCAGGTATTTAGGGAAGAAGAAAGTTCAATAATGTTGGTAAATGAATAGCCAGTATCGACTGTTGGCAATAACAAAACCGAATGACATTACACATTGCTACTCTTGTTAAGACCTTTGTGTTGAGACTCCTAGTGCTATGGATTTCCAGTAGTAAGTTAGTTCTGGTAAATACAATTACTACATTGTATCTTGTTTTTCCCTGGAACTGTGACTAAATGCCTTGGAATGAGTAAATTAAACAAACTAAACATTAACTGCGGTGACAAGTTGCTAGAGGCAAAGAGAAGGTTGAGCACTGTCAATGGAAAGTGACATATTTCAGTGATGGCTCCATTTTTCATTGCCCTTAAGTTATGCTGGCCTAAGGGGAGAGATGGGAATAGTGAGTGCAAGCTCTGCAACATCTTAAAACTGAGACTGTTGGAAAGAGGACATAGGTCATTTTGTAAGAGACCATATAATATAAGCCATGTAGGAGGAGAAACACCTCCCTGTAGGACATTACCCTTGAGAGAAGGGAGGCTTAGCTTAAAGGAGAAGGAAACCCAGTCGGCGCAAAAACCCTCCCCCCCCTCCCGTGTGTTGAGATCCCTTTCCTGTCTCACAGTTCCTTGTGGAAATTTTCTCACGGCTGAATGTTTTATGAAACAATTGTGCATTGGTGGAAAACAGATCTAAGGAACATATGGGCTGACCCAATCAACTCTCCTGTAAAGGGGGGATCATGTAAGCATTGGCCCCAAAGACACAGTCATGCACAAGTCACATTGAACTAGAGCTGCCTTGGCTGTCAGTGGGTGCTGGGAGTTGCACTTCAAGCGAGGAGGATCTATCCTGATGATTGGGCAACATTTTTATACATCAAGGTGCCCAGTGAGGAAGTGTAACCTATGTCCTGGGGAGGTATATGTTCCCATCGGCCCAGGGCAGTGATTGTAGTTCTTCTTACTTGAGGGAACACGTGATTTTGTCCCTTTGGGTTGCACTCAATGGAGGGGATGGATGGTGCCAGGGGAGGCCCACCAGAACTCCTGTCCAGTGCTGATGTCCAGGTCCCCCTCCGGACGCTGCACATGCACAAATGAGCCGCAAGCATACGCGAACGGCGATGTGCGGCACCATAAATATTTTTTTTTGTAGGGCCAGGAGATCGGGAGAGGGGGTCTGGCCCGATGGGGCCCACCGGATTTATTCCCAGTGTCCCACCGGGCCAGTCCGACCCTGCTCACACCCACCCACAGTATTGCGTGCATGTTTGTACCAAAGCACATACCTTTCAACTGTCCTGTTTTATGCTGGACAATCCCGAATTTAATAATTCAACCCGCAGACCCAGATTTTTACTGAAATGTCCCGACTTTCTCTTTGATCTGCACTGAACAGCCAGAAAAAGATACAAAGTTTCCAAAACTTAATTGGCTTTTGGCAGAAAGCCTAGAATATGTGGCAGGCAGAGGCGTAACTATAGTGGAAGCAGACCCTATAGGAGGTATACGGGCCCCATGAGGCCCTAATTTATATACATTTTGGATAAATACTGGTAAAGAAAATATAGATGCAAGAAATTTCACCAATGAGAATTCTACTGATCAAAAGCTTCATTATAAATGCAAAAGAATTGACCAATGAGAATTCAGATTCCCAGCACCATGTCAGGCATCTTGCTGTTCTCTTACATATAGAGAATTATGTAATTTTTTTTTCTTGATGATATTACACTGGAATCAGACATGGGGATAAAGGACAGACTTGTTCAGTGCTGGGAAACTGGGCTTTAAGCTTCAAAATCCAATTACAGGGAGTCAGATTTATACAGATCAGCTGGGATTCTCATTGGGGCGCTGTATGCATTTTAATGCAGCCACTGGCTTTTGGAAAAGTTTTTGCTTTAAGAATAGAACCCTGATGTTGCTGGACTACAGCTCCCAGCATGCCTCAATCTTCATTATATGTTACATTATTCTGGGATTTTTAGTCCAGCAACAACTTTACAGAGTTGAGTCAGTTCTGCTGAAGAGAGAATTTGGGCTCATTTATCAACACTGGGCAAATTTGCCCATGGGCAGTAACCCAATGCAACCAATCGCTGCATTCATTGTTTTACTTGCAGCTGGCTTTAAAAAGCTAAACACTGATAGGTTGCTATAGGTAACTGCCCATGGGCAAATTTGCCCAGTGTTGATAAATGAGCCCCAATGTATCCTCACTTAGTCGAAGGCTTTGGGATCTTTATTCTGCCAAGCTTGATGGGAAGTGTTGGGATGTAATATACATTCTCTCCAGCTGGGGGCACCAAAGTTTAATTGTGAAAAAATGTTGGCTTGTATGAAAGGTATATAATAACAATGTGTGTGTGTTTTGGGAAAGGCATATATATAGGAGATGTACACCCAAAATAAATATTTTTTAACAAAATGTGTTTTTGCACAATGAAAAAATGGAATTCAAAGTTTGTAAAAGGAGATCTCAACTCTCCATAACACCACCCCCTGTTTGAAGAATGTTTCAGTGGTATCAGCATTGAGGACAAGCAGCGGAGAGAAGAATAAGAGACAGATACTGCTTTTAAATGCAACTTTTTCAAATTATTGACATTTTTTTTTTCATTATTAAGATCTGCTGGCGTTTCATCAGCAATAGTGGCTTGAGGCCTTACTGGTCCCGTGAACTTACCTTTTACTTAAAGCAAGCAAATGGCAAGAAATGTAAATTTGAGAGAAGTGGTAAAAAATAAAAAAGAGAGAGCAACTGAAATAAAAGGTCACCACTAAAACTAGATCTAGTCTTGGGGGCGTGCCTACACCTGACCACACCCCCTTCATCGAAGTCTCTGTCTGTGTTTGGGTCCAGAAATTGTCACTGGCACATAAAAAATAGAAGGTTAGGTGGGTTTATCATGTATGTATAAATGTATGTATTTCTTGATATAGTGCTGCACGTATACTCACTGCTGCATATTAAAACAACACATGAATGGGAACAATAAAACAATAGAAAGAAAAACAACATAAAATTATATCTAAGATTAAGTGCTGAGTGTTAAGAGACAAGAGGAAGGACATCCCTGTCTCACAGAGCTTGCAATCTAAGTATACATTTGAGGAGAGAGGAGTACTTCTGCGCACAATTGCCAGACCCAAATGTATTATTCTACTTTTATTTCCCAGAGAAACTTACTCCCTATATGTAATTTAAGACACTAATGGGGGAATGTAAAGTCGCAAAGAGCAAAAACAATTCGCACCAATAAGAATAAAAATCCACATCCACAATGTAATATTGTTCCTTAAACTGTTATTGCATTGCGAATTTTGCGCACTCTTAAGAAATGCTTGAAGGTGTCATAATCTTTTGGAGCAAACATAAAGACATTTTCAGTACGTTTTATTACATTTACTGCACATTGGCGCAAACTATAAAATTCGCAAACAGTCTTCCACTGTCGGAAGTGGTCGCTAAACAGTTTCCGGGTTCGCCAAAGCTATATTAAATTCGCGCAAAGCAAAATTTGTTCGCGCAAAGGCATAACTTTCAGCATTGCGAATATTTTTTCCGTTACCGACTTTTATTAAATTCCCCCGTAAGTTTGCCCAGGAGCAGTAACTAGGCTTGGGCGAATTTGACCCATTTCACTTCGCCAAAAACTTGCTGCCGGCAAAATCCACTGCATCAAAAAAATATTTGACGCGCGCGTAAATAGTGTTGTGCGTCAAAATTATTCAGACGCCCATTGGCTTTAATGCATTTGGACCAAATAGTCACGCATATAAATATTGTCGCTTGTGTCAAAATTGAAGTGCGTCAAGATAATTTGGACGCCCATTGACTTTGATGCGTTTCGCAAGTTTTTCACTGTTTTGCGAATTTCGCCACAGATTTGCCCATCACTAGTGACCAGTAAATACTACCCGCTGATTGGTTGCTATGGGTTACTGCCCTTGGGTGCCTTTTATTACATAACCCCATTTATCTTTAATATAATTTTGCTGCTGTAAATTGTTTTGAAGCCATTTAGAAATACAAAAAAAATTCTATTAGATTGCAGGCTCTATGGGACTAAAACCCTTGTTAACGAGGGCAGTCAGTGTAGCAACAAGAACAGTTTATGTTCTAAACAGGAGCACTGCAAACCTAAATAAACCAATACAATTACAAATGTTTTTGCCCTTAGACTTTTTCCTGGTATTTTGTTTGTGCATTTGCCTTGCTCCTGTGCAGCCCCATTCCCCTGCACCCAGCTCCAGTTTGTTAAACGTTGATACCCTCCTCTGCCCGTATGAAAGTTCTCCTGCAAAGTTGAATGTTCAATCCCTTCTGCTCCAAGTGCCGCCTTCCCCCCTCCCACCCCCTGCAGACTCCTGCTATGCAAATTCAGCCTCTGCTCTTATACAGGGTGATGGCCCCGCAGCAGCCAGGGACAAGGCATAGGTGAGCGTGGCAGATCCCTACAGAGAGGCACAAACAAAGCAGAGGAGGCAGAAAACAGAAGGCAGAGGAGAGGGGACAGTCACATGACACTGGGGGACAGGGTAGAGATGACAGTTAGTTAGAGCAGATCAAAGCTCCAAAGGAAAGTTTCAAGAAAAGAAACAGAAAAGAGAAAGGGAAAGAGTGACGGAAAGAGGGGTAGGTAAGCAGTGGCTAAGGCAGCAGATTTCTCCAACATCCCCTCCCTGCTGCCAAACCAAAAACACAGGAAGCCGTGGGTTTCCTTTATTGTCTCTAAAAGTCCGGTTGGGCTGGGGCACTGGAGCCTGACTCAGAAAAGCACATGGGACAGGGTCATTGGCCTCTGTTTACAACATGCCTTCCTGCATCCCAAAAGAAATCAGCCCACGGTGACATGCAACCCAAAGAGCCGACCGAAAACGCCATCCTCAACTCCCACAAAGTGCACATCATCCGGGATGACCCCACCGAAAACCTGCGCAAGTTCAAGAGAAGGAAGGCGCTGGTGGAGACCAAGAAGAAGCTTTCCGCCTGGACCATACTGGTGGCGCTCTTGGGGATTGTTCTCATGGTGGTGCACACTGAGGTGATGTGGTACTCCAACTGTCAGGTGAGTGGTTGCACTGCAAGGGTCTACGGGCAAGGGCACTTGAGTGGCAGACTTGTAGCAGACACACATAGGGGCCCCTGCAGGTAAAGAAGAATAGGGGACAATCTAATGTGGGTTTTAATTAAATTATCCCCACAGTTAGGAGACATTATGGTAGCCGGGCAAGATGGCGGCAGCAGGGCAAGGTAGGTGCAATATGAGACTGGGGGGCATGATGATGACAGTAGAGTAAGGGTAAGATGGCAACAAGATTATCACAGTTTAGGAAGATATTGACTGTAAAATAAGAGAGAGATGAGTGAAAAATGTTTGCCAAAAAATGATGCCCATAAACTCGAATGGGTGAAAAGAATTGTTGTGCAAAAAAAAAAAAATATTTGTTGCGCCACCTCACTGGTCAAAAAAAAATTGTCGCCCATACACTTTAATGAATTTCTGGGAATTTTTGTTGTTTTGCGAATTTTTGGAGAAGCGAAATAGGTCAGATTGGCCCATCACTATGTAGGACGTGACAATAGGGAAGGTGATGACAGTGGGGCAAAATGGCAGCAGTAGGACAAGATGGGAACAGTAGGGCAAGTTGTTGATAGGAACACTTCAGCGAGTGGTTACATCCCTGGCATAGTGATTCCATAGTTAGAATTATATGGTCCTATGGCAAAATATATATATATATAAATATATATATATATATATATATATATATATATATATATATATATATATATATATATATATATATATATATATATATATACACTGTATACATACTCGTATATAAATTAAACTCCATATGTGTGTACCCCTAAGTCCCCGAACAGCCATCTCTAGGAACAGAGAAACATTTTGTTGCCAGATGGGGCCGACTACAACTCCCCTTCTGTCTTCAGTGCTGCAATGTATTTGTGTTATCCGTCTTTAATCATATACTAATCCGCTGGTTTGTCATATCTTATGTGCCCTTATTCTGATCATGCACTCATCTGGCTCCGTGGGGCGAGTTTCTAGGACTGTAAAAGTGATCGTTTATGGGGGGGAGAGGGCTGGGGTCAGCTCACAAGCAGAAACTGACCAACTTGTAGTTAAACAGCAAGAACAGCTGCAGGTAGTAAATACAGTAGGAACGGAGTCAGCACTCTCTGTGGTCTCACACACTCACGCAGTGCCTGCTAGTCTATCATAGCTGCATCTCTCCGTATATTTAGTCATCAATTGCCTCCGGCACAACACTCTATCCTCATCAGAAGTGATAAAAATTCCATTGCAGTGATTACATCTGTGACAAATTACATTACAATTTCAGTGTGATCTCTATAACATCCATGGGGTTTAACATTCGGTTGCCTAAACCCCATGCTGATGGCGACAGACTCCTCTTCTTTATGCTTAAATGCTGTTAGGAATGGAGCTCCACTTTACAGAAGGACCCCATATCTGGAACCCCCAGTCCTAAGCCTTGTAGATAACAGATCCCATGTCTGTAATATTTATCTCAATCCGGCACATTGACCACAGGGGGTTATTTACTAAACTCCAAATGCAAAAATCACAAAAAAATGTGTGATTTTTTTTTTTAGAAAATCGGACTTTTAAAAAAAATCAAGAATTTTTTCTGAATTTATTAAACCCCGAAGATGGAAAAGCCAGAATCTGAAAATCCAGCATCTCAGACCATATAAGTCAATGGGAGAAGTCCCAATGATTTTTTGATGTGCGCCGGGTTTTGTGCAATACCCCGGAGTTTTCGGGTGAAAAATCCCCCCAAAAAAATCGAGAAAATCAAATGTTTTCCTGCAATGCAAATTTTCGGGAAAATGTGATAATAAATAATGGTAAAAAAAAACTCGAGCAGAGTTTGTAGCAGAAAATATTGAGATAAATTCAGACTTTGATAAATAACCCCCTAAATGTTACAGGGGAACTTTCGGCACTTTTGTACTTTGCCCTTTGTTTCCTTATTTGCGGATATTTACAGTTAATGGGGAAGAGGACATAATACAGCATTCTACAAACTAAAGGCATGTCTGTGTGTGTAGAGCTCTGGTAAAAGAGGATGTAAAACATATCTATATTTGTATTTTTTTTACAGTCAGCTGGATTTATATTTAGGATAGTTGTGCTACACCAGCATTTACAATCAGCCATCTCTCAGCTGTGAAACTAGGAAGGACTCCCAAAATCCTCATCAACTGAGAATGCTGGGATCTTACCCTAAGCCGAGCTCTGGATTTTGGGCATCCTTGGGTATGTTTAAATTGAGTTGTAATAAGAATAAACAGTAAAGTATTGTAGACCCACTACTATGTTTGAGTGCACCCTCAATGTTGGGGGCGCTATACGTAAAAGGGGTGAAGGACTTTGGCCCACGGTAAGCAGTAAAAATACTTGACCTGTGCCAAACTTGCCAGAAATGCTTTAAAGGGGAGGTTCACCTTGAAGTTAACTTTTAGAATGTTAGACAATAGCTAATTCTAAGCAACTTTTCAATTGGTCTTTCTTTAGTTTTTTGAATAATGTTCTTCTTCTGACTCTTTCCAGCTTCCAAAGCGGGTCACTGATCTTAAAACAAATGCTCTGTAAAGATACAAAAACCTCCTCTTTCTATTCAGTCATGTCCTATTCATATTCCAGTCTCGTATTCAAATCAATGCATGGTTGCTAGGGTCATTTGGACCCCAGCAACCAGATTGCTGAAATTGCAAACTGGAGAGCTGCTGAATAAAAAAACTAAATAACTCTAAAACCACAAATAACAAAAATGAAAATAAATTGCAAATTGTCTCAGAATATCACTCTCTTTATTATGCTAAACGTTAATGTAAAGGTGAACAACCCCTTTAAGTGCAGTATCATTATTATTATTATCATCATTATTATTATTCCTTGACCAGTGGCTCAAAGTAACATGTTGCTCATCAACCCCTTGGATGTTGTTCCCAGTGGCCTCAAAGCAGGTGCTTATTTGTGAATTCCAGCTTTGGAGGCAAGTTTTGGTTGTATAAAAACAGATGTACGGCCAAACAGAGCCTCCTCATAGGGGCTACCATATAACCAATTACAGCCCTTATTTGGCATCCCCAGGGACATTTACATGCTTATGTTGCTCCCCAACTTGTTTACATTTGAATGTGGCTCATGGGTAAGAAATGTTAGGGGACTCTGACCTAGACAATAAGTCTATTGTTGGGCAAGATGGTGACCTGCAGGGTAGGATGGCAATAGTTGGACAAGATGGTAATAATTGGGCAAAAGGCTGGTCAATGCCATAGGTCAAGATGAGGACAGAAGAGCAAGATGGTAACTGTAGGGCTGGATTGATTATGGAAGTAGGTAAAATGGGAACAGTAGGAAAAGAGGGTGACTGTTGGGCAAGGTAATGACAGAAGAACAAGATGTCACAAGCTGTAAGTTTATACATGGTGGAGAGTATAGCTGGTCCTATGTCTGTCCCACTGGTGCTCCGTCCTAGCACCAAATATAGTACTACAGCTGTAAAACAGAAGAACAAGATGGTAACTAGCGCTGGATTATGGTAGTAGGTAACATGGGAACAGTAGGAAAAGAGGGTGACTGTTGGGCAAGGTAATGACAGAAGAGCAAGATGGTGACTCTAGAGTGAAATCTCAGTAGTAGGGCAAGAAGCAGCAGTAGAGCAGAATTTAGAGCCTACAGCTAGACACACACTGCTCTAATAATAGGTAAAATGTTTACTCCTTGTGTAAATGTTGCTGAAGTTTTGGTGTCACATGGGCAGGGTATGGGCATTTTCTAACACAGTCATGCATGATGCAGGTGGTAAATATAAAAGTACCGTATCATAGCATGGTTTCCCTTGCAGCCAAAGGTCTACCCATTGAGCCCTGAGTTTCACACAATGAAAGACTTATTGAAATTAGATGCTACACAAAGCAATGACCCTGTGAGTGTTTATTACCCCAAGGGGGTTAAATGATTGAGGGCATTGGCAGCCTCCCTACATTCCACGCCAACAATTGGGATAGTCAGTTATATGAGCACCAAGTCCATAAATTTCAATATCAGCCAATACCTGTCCAGTGTGTTGCTATCAAAATAGCAACACAGGCAAATCACTTACTAAAAGTGGTTGGCTACAGTGTTATACGTGCACATTTGCACCTATAAAAATGCTGTACAGTTAAAGCTTGTGCCTTGGCATTGTAGCATCTAATGTCAATAAGTCTTTCATTGTGTGAAACTCAGGGCTCAATGGGCAGACCTTTGGCTGCAAGGGAAACCATGCTATGATACGGTACTTTTATATATACCACCTGCATCATGCATGAATGTGTTAGAAAATGCCTATACCCTGCCCATGTGACACCAACACTTCAGTGACATTTACACAAGGAGTAAACATTTTACCTATTATTAGAGCAGTGTGTGTCTAGCTGTAGGCTCTAAATTCTGCTCAGTGTTGGACTGGGATACCAGGGGACCATCAGAAAACCTTAGGTTGAGGGCCCACTTTCCAAACTATTATACCTCCTCTCCTCACTTAATCTCTTTATCATTCTCCTAGTCTCTTTTCTCTACATACTATTCTCTATTCTTCCATTATTAAGCCATTTTATTCCCATAAAGAAATAGAGAATGACCATGAAATAGGTCAAAAGATTAGAAGCAGGAGGGCCCACTGACACCTTGGCCCACTGGGAGTTTTCCTGGTATCCCGGAGGGCAAGTCCGACACTGATTCTGCTCTACTGCTGCTTCTTGCCCTACTACTGACATTTCAATCTAGAGTCACTATCATTCTCTTCTGTCATTATCTTGCCCAACAGTCACCCTTTTGCCCTACTGTTCCCATCTTAGCTACTTCCACAATCGAGCCCTACAGTCACCATCTTGCTCTTCTGTCATGATCTTGCCCAACAGTTTCCCTCTTGTCCTACTGTTCCCATCTTGCCTTCTACCACAATCCAGCCCTACAGTTACCATCTTGCTGCACTGTCCTCATCTTGACCTATGGCATTGACCACCCTTTTGCCCAATTATTACCATCTTGTCTAACTATTGCCATCCTACACTGAAGGTTACCATCTTGCCCCACAATAAACGTACAAGCAATGGAAGACTTATTGTCTAGGTCAGAGTTCCCCAACCTTTATTACCCATGAGCCACATTCAAATGTAAACAAGTTGGGGAGCAACACAAGCATAAAAATGTCCCTGGGGATGCCAAATAAGGGCTGTAATTGGCTATATGGTAGCCCCTATGAGGGGACTCTGTTTGGCCTTACATCTGTTTTTATACAACCAAAACTTGCCTCCAAAACTGGAATTCATAAATAAGCACCTGCTTTGAGGCCACTGGGAGCAACATCCAAGGGGTTGATGAGCAACATGTTGCTTCGAGCCACTGGTCGGGGAACACTGGACTAGATCATGTATGTTGGAAGCACAATAATTAATAATAATGATACAATGCCAAGGCACAAGCATTAACTGTACAGCATTTTTATAGGTACAAATGTGCACATATACCACTGTAGCCAACCACTTTTAGTAAGTAATTTGCCTTTGTTGCTATTTTGATAGCAACACACTGGACAGGTATTGGCTGATATTGAAATTTATGGACTTGGTGCTCATATAACTGACTATCCCAGTTGTTGGCATGACATGTAGGGAGGCTGCCAATGCCTTGAATCATTTAACCCCCCTTGGGGTAATAAACACTCACAGGGTCAGTGCTTTGTGTAGCATTACTCATTCCCTAGTGTGGCTTTGGGCATAGGAGTGGATTTATAGATAATTTAACTACTACTTAAATTAGAAGAATAGTCAACATCAGGGCTGGCTTTAGGCACAGAGGGCATTAACCTAGAACACAAGGATCAGAGGCCTATATATTCAGAATTATTCAACCTGTGGCCTTTCAAATGTTATTATTATTATTACTACTATCACTATTACTACAACTCCCAGCAACCCTACAACCTACTTAGCAAAGTAAAAAGCATGGAAGGCACTCAAAGGGATCTCACATCTTAACTGGCTTCTCAGGAATGTATCTGGTGGTAAAGCTGAGAGCATACATCATCAAAACATCATAAAAAGACATCTGCCAGCTGTTGTTGAATTAGAGCTCCTAAAAGGGAGACGTGTTGGGTGTAATGGAGGGCACACCCAGTGCTATTCCAGCTATGAAGCAAGTTAAGGACATTGTCTAATTCAGCACTTCCATTGCTGACAAAGAGCCTTCGGTGGCAGCAGACCTAGAATAACCTTTATACATTTTGATAGGTTAAAGTAGAGATGTCCGCTCTAAATACCAGCCTCTAGCAAGAACTCGCAGCTAGACATCTCTGTTCAGACTCAGACTGGGCCTCCTAGACTCCAACAGAGAACATGACATCCACGTTCAGTCACTCTGACAACAATTAGCAAGACATGGGATGATAGGAAATTGCAATTTTGGGAAATAACAGCACTATAAGCAAAAAAACATGGTGGATCAAATGCAAATCAAATGAACCTGTCTATTTTGGTGTGCCCTCCACTTATCTTCTGCTCTCCTCCCTTTCCACTTTTTTCTTAACGCCTAATTTGACTGGCCTCTCAGAAGTGCCAACTTCCACGCTGGCAGAACCTCACATGTTTTTCGAGAACAATGGTGGCATGACCAGTTTATTATAAAAGAACCTGGCAGGTGCTCTAGCTCAAAATTGGTTAAAACACTGCTCTGCATCACCTCCTCCTGTCCAGGTACATGAGCTTCTAATTGTGGTAAAACTTGTGTCCCATTGATCCATGGCCAGCACTTTGTTATAATGTAGAATTAGAGGGAGAGATATAAGCCTCCTAGACAATTCAGTTCTTGCCCCAGGAGCCCAAGTGGTGTCAGGGTAGAAAAATATTTTTGTTGTATGCTGGCTGGATAATATGAAGCTCAGATTTTCATTAACTGCTTCTACTGAATCTATTTGCTTACCTGGAGTTAAAATGCTCAGAGTACCATCTCCTCCTGCAAAAGAAGTTAGAAGTATATCCTGCTATATTACATGCCGACTATGAACTGTGATACACAGATTAAGATTTTTGATTATGGTGCCCATGTGCTTCCCAGGTGCCCTCAGTCATGTGACTTATGCTCTAAAAAACTTCAGTCACTCTTTACTGCTGCACTGCAAGTTGAAGTGGTGTCCCTCCCTTTCCCAGGCTCCCACCCAGCAGATAACAACAGAATAAAAGGTAAAAGGATAACCGCTCCCTGGTAGGGTGAGAATAGCACTCAATAGTAAAAATCTAAGTCCCACTGCGACTCCTTCGGTTACATTGAGTAGGAGAAAAAATAACCTGTCTGAAAGTGAAATGAAGTGCTGGCTCTTTTTGTGAAAGCACATGGCCAAGCAAAATGAGATGGCAGCCTACACACCAATATAACTAAAAAAAATTACACTTGTTGGTCCAGGAACAAAATTTTATATGGTAGAATGAATAATTTGCAGTGTAATTTTGAAATAAAAAAATACGCCATAAAAATTATGACAGAATCCTTTTAAGTAACCCAAGTTTAATTACCCAGAACTCAAAAATTGCGTCATTTAAAAAAAAAATTCTGGTTCTGATTTAGTTTGGTTTAATACATAGGATTATGTAACTCTTGCATCAGGAGCCCAAGTGGTACCAGGGTATAAAAAGATAAATTCAGTCTTGTGTTGATCTTGTGACTTTTTCATTGAGTCAGTGGCATTTTTAAAAAGATAATACATAGAAAGAGGCAGGTGTTGAGTCTCGCCATGAACCAAATGCACCCAGGCTGAACACTGACATCTGCAGATCATAAACTTAGAGACAATAAGGAAGTTTAATATTGGATTTTATTGAACTTATAGACCTTATAGAACATTTCTTATCCTATATGTATAGATACAAACCAAACAGGTAGATAGATAACCTTATGTGATTATGTTTGGAGAGTGATAGTGAGAAATTAAATTAAAGGGAAAACATGTTTTTTTCAAAACACATCAGTTAATAGTGCTACTCCAGCAGAATTCTGCACTGAAATCCATTTCTCAAAAGAGCAAACAGATTTTTTTTATATTCAATTTTTAAAATCTGACAAGGGGCTAGACATTTTGTCAATTTCCCAGCTGCCCCTGGTCATGTGACTTGTGCCTGCACTTTAGGAGAGAAATGCTTTCTGGCAGGCTGCTGTTTTTCCTTCTCAATGTAACTGAATGTGTCTCAGTGAGACATGGGTTTTTACTATTGAGTGTTGTTCTTAGATCTACCAGGCAGCTGTTATCTTGTGTTAGGGAGCTGCTATCTGGTTACCTTCCCATTGTTCTTTTGTTTGGCTGCTGGGGGGGAAGGGAGGGGGTGATATCACTCCAATTTGCAGTACAGCAGTAAAGAGTGATTGAAGTTTATCAGAGCACAAGTCACATGACTTGGGGCAGCTGGGAAATTGACAATATGTCTAGCCCCATGTTGGATTTCAAAATTGAATATAAAAAAATCAGTTTGCTCTTTTGAGAAATGGATTTCAGTGCAGTAGCACTGGAGTAGCACTATTAACTGATGTGTTTTAAAAGTCTTTTGAAAAAAGACTTGTCTACTCACTGCACAAGGCAAGGTGACTTAACCATTAGCCGTACCAAAACTACTGGTCATCCATCAAACACATGCTTCATTTTCTTGGTTATCCAAGCATATTTACAAAATTGTATTACATTTTTGTCTGCATTCTGTGTCTCCATTATAAATTCTAAATGGCCTTCAAGCCTCCAGCTAGGGTCCTGTAACCCTTACTATGATACTTGTTATATACCCTGTTAGAAGTAGGTTAATAAGCAATATGGTATATCTTATGTTTAAATATAAACAATTAGATAAAATAGAGAAGGTGTGCATGAAATCGGCATAATTTGTCTATTAAAGTGGAACTGTAGCGGAACTAAGCTTTGCAAGTTTTAAACAGGGCACAATAAGAAGCTGTTCTGGAGCACATGTTCCCACTGAGATGTGTGAGAAAGAGTTTATGTGAGTGACGCCTCTCTCCGGCTTTTGCAATGATTTTGTTTTTAACCTTCTTCAGAAGCAGGAACTCCACATTGTTCCAGGTCTCTTGGGAGAGATGGGGCTTGTTGCGACATTGGTGATGTTTATTTAGATACAGTGGAAAAAAACCTTTTCGAGTAAATTTACAAATCCATTGCACTAACAATAGCATACGTTAATTTACAACTTTCTACTCTCTCACTGCTACTGCTGTGGCTCAGAAGGGTTTCCCAAATCTCCAAAAAATATTACTAATGCAGCCCTGAAGTTGGTTTGGTTCCGAAACTGTGGGAAAGTCATGAGGGTTGCCAGTTAATGAAAGATTTGGGAACTATGCCTATTTGCTCTCCAAGACAGACTTAAAGCCCAGCTCGAACGTCAGTTAGGGTGGAATTTAGGGGAAAACTTATTTCCTGTCCTTGATATTTTTAAAACTATAGCTGAATATAGTCAATATACCAATATTTTACTATATCTGTAAAGTTCTAAAGAGGTTGGACCTCCAAAGGGAGCTTGAACTGAAAAAGTCTGACAACCACAGTAGTAAATCGTTCCATGAAATAAGGTTGTCACCCTGGATCACTATCACCCTGATGACATGGGGTTTTTAGTTGACATCTACGCCTGAGAAACTTCTTCCAAACAAAGTGGTGCTGCCGCTTTCTGAGTTCATGACAAACAGTATTTCATCTCCTGATCTCATCTCTTTAACTTTACCAGGTTTCCTGCTGGGCTTCAAAGATCTTTGTCTATTAAATGCAAACATACATACTTCCTTTTTTTGTTCTGTGTACGAAACGGAGCAGAGGATGTTCTCATCAAAGAGCTCAAGGAACATTTAAAGGGCATGTAAAGGCAAAAAAATAAAATCCCATTTTTACTTTCTTTAATGAAAAAGAAACCTATCTCCAATATACTTTAATTAAAAAATGTGTACCGTTTTAATAAGAAACCTGACTGTATGCAGTGAAATTCTCCCTTCGTTTACTGCTGTGGATAGGAATTGTCAGACGGTCCCTAACTGCTGAGCAGGGAAACAATCATACTTATGAACAGCAGGGGGAGCCCCCGCCTTACTTCCCAGCCATGCAGAAATCAAGCAGCTTTGTTTATGACGATCCCTAAGCAGCCCAGACCACACTGAGCATGTGCACAGTCTTAGTCTCGCAAAGATATTTAAATTTACAAGATGGTGACTCCCTGGGGCCAACTTTGAAAGCATAAATCATTTGTTTGATTAGGCTTGTGGTGCAGTAAGTTCATGTTTATATTTAGTATACAAAATACAACATTTCTACCCTTATTCTATTTTAGAATTTACATGCCCTTTAAGGGACATTATGTCTCATTAAAAGGCCAAACAAAAGATTAGGACCAATGGCACACAGAATTTAATGGGAGAAAACATGTGGTTGTTTTAGGCGGTCTTTTCAATTAAGTGCATATTTATATTATGGTTCTTAGATTTGTCTATTAATCTATTCTATGCATGTTGCAATTCCTTTGGTGAATTGATGTCTCTCCAGGGGCAGCCATTGGCTCACAATCTTGAATCTCTCGACAGTCTATTGGCTGTCTGGCCTAGATTAGTTATCTGATTGGAGTTTGTTTAGAAATCTGTTGGAAAGGAATGAAAACCCATTGGGTGTGAAATCTGATTGCTCAACAGTGGGTTCCAATTGTTGATTTAAGTTTTAAATAATTATTTCAGCCAGATTTTTGCCTAGAACTTGGTTGGCTGAACTGGACAAACATTTGCTTATGTGGTACTTTCTGTGTATGACAGTTTTGTCCCTACTGCAACTGCTGAAAGTACTTCCTGTTGCTCCCTTTCAACTTCATAATGTTTTCCTTGGTTTTAACCAATTAAAAGAGCCCGTGTTAATTGTTTTAATATACTTCATTAGGCCATGTGTTCTGTGTGTATAAGCCTGTCTTTTCTTGCTGTTCACTGAAATTTCTTGACTGCGTATTGTATGCCATATACGTTCATATATGGTTTGATCAACCAGGAGCACCCAGTTTTCCCTTATCTCATTTATCGGTAAAGCTTATTATACAGACTATAGTCCCAGCCATTGATAACACTCTTACCTGCTCTTGACTTGCAGATGAGCCCAGCTTGATATTCTTGGAATTATGGCTGAATAATTTATATAAAGATATTTTACTATATCTCCAATCTTGTTATACGCTATAAGGGACCATAGACCAAGGTTGGACCTCCAAGGGGGTCTTGACCTGCAAAAGTCCAACATCCACTGCTTTAATGTTTGGAATAAATATATAAGTACCTTTGTGATGCAAACAAACATGCTAAAACCATATCAGTACCCCAACATGGTGTGTACCCCTACTACATGATATAATGGCTCTCCCTGTATAAAAGAAATGGCACCATGTAAAAAACACTTCTCATCACCACCAAAGTGCCCACACCCCAATCTATGGTATAAACCAATTTACTAATAGAAGAGATACTAGCAGTGCCATAAACAAAATGCTCATGATCCCATGATAGATGTATGTAGGCATGTTGGACATTATTTGCATTCAAACAAAATATAACAAAATCATTGGGTGGGTTGAGATGATTGAGACAACAAATCAATGTGTCAACTTCTTTACACATTATTGTAGATAAATATTTATCTTCCTGGATTCTAAGTTCATGAAAATACTAGAATAGAGCTCCCTTACTTAACACGTTTCTAACAAGACTTCAACTCAAAGAAAAACATCCCATTCCACACATTTATGTATATTTTCAGAAAGTGAATATATAAAAAGACAGACATTCCACCAATGGGTGGAGGTACCCATCCACCAGTTGCTCAAGGCCACCTAGGTGGTGCTGCACTACTTTTACCTGAATATTCCTCTGTATGAGCTTCAGAAAATGTTATTATCCTTTTATTATGAGTTGCTAAGCACTATTGTTAATGGGTTGTTTTTGTGGTGTAAAGTCTAGGGCAGCTCAAGTACAAAAGTTCCTGGCACTTGGGTCAGCAGAAGATCCTCAATCTTTTTGGGTAAGATTAAAGCCCATTAAGGTTAAGGTTTTTGTGTGCCTGAATAAATTAAAAGCTTTGCTTATCACAATAAGAAACAAGAATACAGAATACAGATTTCCTGCAGTACCCTTAACTTGCAGGTACCGGTATAGGATCCCTTATCCGGAAACCCGATATCCAGAAAGCTACAAATTACGGAATGGCTGTCTCCCATAGACTCCATTTTATCCAAACAATCCAAATTTTTAAAAATTATTTCCTTTTTCTCTGTAATAATAAAACAGTAGCTTGTACTTGATCCCAACTATGATGTAATTAATCCTTATTGGAAGCAAAACCAGCCTATTGGCTTTATTTAATGTTTAAATTAATTTCTAGTAGACTTAAGGCATGAAGACCCAAATTACAGAAAGATCCATTATCCGGAAAACTCCAGGTCCTGAGCATTCTGGATAACAGGTCCCATACCTGTATCTGTTATTCAGAATGCACCTGGGGTTTTTTGGATAATGGATCTTTCTGTAATTTGGATCTTCATACCTTAAGTCTACTAGAAAATCATGTAAATGTTAATTAAACCCAATAGGCTGGTTTTGCTTTCAGTAAGGATGAATTATATCTTAGTTTGGATCAAGGACAAGTACGGCTGTATTATTACAGAGAACAGGAAAAACATTTTGATTATTTGCATGAAATGGAGTCTATGGAGACGGCCTTTCCCTAATTCCAAGATTTCCAGATTACTGATCTCATACCTGTACATCAAGCTAGAAACCTACTGTTTGGCTGAAAATGTTTTAATATGCCACTTAGATTGGTGTATGAAAGAGGAAACTGTGTTTTGACTGTGTGTATATAACAGATGTTTGCAGAATAGGTTTTAAGGCTTTAGTTGCCCTTGATCTCTTTGGCATAGGAAAATGAATAGTATATCTCAGGAGCAGAACTGTATCATTATAACCTCTCACTTTATTATGGCGTGTTTATAGCTACGCACTTGAGCATTTCAGCCCTGTCGGCTAAGAATAAAATAATGCAATATCTTTTAAGTGAGACTGACGTGGTCATTAAATCTTTATTTACCCAGCGCCGAACCACAGGCACACACAAATCCTCCATGATATCTGAATGCTTAAGGACACACCTTGTGAGAAATAACACACAGACTTATTCATGAATCTGATACAGATTAAACATGTTTGCCCTGCTCGTATTCTGCTATTTATTTATCTGTTGGAACCATAGGAATATCACTAAAGCAGAAACCAGCTATAGGGGAAGAAAACACTTGAATGCTTATATGGGTATTGAGTGTCATAAGGAAACAATGACACAGGGTGACCAAGTGAATTCATCGCTTGTGATCTCATTCTGTCCAAAGCCAAAGCAAGTATCTAGGGGCATCCACATCCCTGCAGAGCACCATGCATACTGTCTACCAGTGTCCCTTTGTATAACACAATGCTCTTTGCAGTGCTGCACCCAACTCCCAGTGCCCCTATAGCGAATCCCTAATTTTCCCATGTCCCTGCAGTTGACCCTGTGATCCCCAACCAGTAGCTCTCGAGAAACAAGTTGCTTACTAACCCCTTGGATTATGCTCTCAGTGGCCTCAAAGCAGGTACTTATTAGTGAATTCCAGGCTTGGAGGCAAGTTTAATTGCATAAAACCACTGTACTACCAAGTAGAGCCTCATGTAGACTACTAGTCCTCATAGGGACTACCAAATAGCCAATCAAAACTCTCATTTTACACATTTTTCATGCTTCTGTTGCCCTCCAGCTCTTTTTACATTTGAATGTGGCTCATGGGTAAAAAAGGTTGGGACCCTTGCTGTAGACACACACTTGCAGAGATTACACAGCCATGCATTGTATTTGCATGTTTCATAGTATCTGCCAGCACACACCGATTGAGACAATAACCCTGGTGGTTTAAAGCATGTTTTAGGGTATAATATAATTTTGTATTTTGTATTTACTTATGAAAACTCTTCCACGGATGCTTTCTGGTCATCAACTATGGCAGGAAATCTATTGCTTATATTTGACAGAGGATGTTAAGAACATAAGACAGGAGAGCGGATTTATATGCAAAAATCGAAATCAAATGTGTGCCACAGTTTCTGTGTGTTCCTAAATTCCTTCCTTGGTGATAGTAATGTCACTCCTCTGACCATAGATCAGCATTTTCATGCCAAGTCTGTTTTTTAAATATTCTTGACTGCTTCAACTTATAGTAGGATATTAACAATGGGAGCCCCTGAAATGACATGAATGGGTACTGATGGGTTCTTATATCCTCCAACTCCCAAAGATCCCTAAAAATAGCAATTTGAACATATCAAAAGATGCAGAATGCATTAGTTATATTCCAACCTTACATGAGAACACCAATGTTTCAAAGGCCAGATTTAGCTATTCATGGAAATCCCTCTTGTACAAAACTGTGTTCTTTGCCCATGACAGTCATCATTGTTTCCAGTTTTGTAATGAGTAACAAGCTTTAATAAAGGACAAAGATTTATTTCACATTCAAAATTTTTTTTACATCTAATCACAGCCATCACAACCTTCAACCAACACTCATGTCGTCCCACCACCATATCTGCTCCAATTTGCCCTCCACTGTAGTCTGCAGAAAGTCCATTGGGAAGCAAAAGCCTGTGACAAAGGCTTAGGAGTTTAAAAAGGATAAATAACAAACATATTGACATTGCAGATAATCGCCCAGCCTGGCGCATCATTGACAATTCTTCTGACTGGGAACAACCGACTAAGCCAACTAAGACTAAAGAAATCTCTCCCTAAATTTATTTCAGCTAATGGACAAACTACTAGATCACTTCCCACAGGCAGCAGCTCAGTTCATCTTCAACAACTGTGTACAGGATCAGTTGGAAAAATACCCAAACTATAGACCTATGAGTCACATTCACCTGTAAATGAGTTGGGGAGCAACGCAAGTATGAAAAATATTCCTGGGTGGCACAAAATAAGTGCTGTGATTGACCATTTGGTAGCGCCTATGAGGACTGGGAGCCTACAGGAGACTCTGTTTGGCAGTACACCTGGTTTTTATGAAACCAAATTTTGCCTCCAATCAGGAATTCAAAAATAAGCATCTGCTTTGAGGCCACTGAGAGCAACATCCAAAGGGTTGGAGAGCAACATGTTACTCATGAGCCACTGGTTGGTGAAGCACTGATGATATTGTTCTCATTCTCCTCTCAAGTTTAACCTTCATCTATCTTCTTTCTTCCCTTTTCGGCAAATTCCCATCAGCACCACTTTGTAAAGCGTCAGTCTTCTTCCTTCTGTATTGGTCAGAAGGTGGAATCTCCTGGAAACTATTGGTCAAAAAATAATATAGATTACGGGAAAAAGGGAAAGGAGCCGAATAATAAACATAAATATGTGGCACAGGGAATAAGGGGGAAATTTACTTACCTCCGAAAATCCGGCAGCGTTGCCTTCGACAAAACACTGTGGCAGGTGTAGATACGTCAGGGCTGCGCAAATTCACAAAGATCCGAAGTTGCGCACAGGTTACCGAACGCTTGCAAAGTTGCGCAAGCGATAGTACAAGCAGCCGTTCGAAGTTGCGCTATCGAAGGCTAATTTGCATACGGTGCCAAATTTAAAAATGAATGGATGTGTATGCTGCAGCGCAATCCCAGGGAAAGTTAATAAAAGTATATAGGGGTGTTCTAATGCCCTACACATGTTCCCACAGTATAGTTAAGATGCCATATGTTATAAAATGTAGGGGGGAAGCACCCTAAAAAAAAATTTCAATCTTTTTTAGCCTATCATCCTATAAAAAGTAAAACACGCCCGCGTTTTTTAGGGAGTTAGAAAAATTTTCAACTTTATTTTTTCAAACTCCTATCTACTCTATTGCACTTCGCCTGCTCTAACCTGGCGAAGTCGACTCTGGCAAAAAAAAAACGTAGTAAATTTGCATAATTTGCCCCTTCGCCAGAGTGCAACTTGGCCAGGCGTTAGGCTGCGGATTTGCACTACTCTATCTAATTCGCTGGCGAATCTTTGCCAGGGCCACTGATAGTAAATTGGCGAAGTGGCAAAATTACGCAGTTTAGTAAATTTTCCCCTAAGAGTTTATGTATTTATATATAACATATTTTTCCAACTTTCCAATAAATGCAACTGATATCCCGATGTCTTTTTTGCTATACTTTTTTGAAGCTGAAAAGTCAGATTACCTTTCCAGTAGCATCAAACTTTTTTTTTTGCTGTTTTTTTCCAGCCCATTTTCTTTTTGTTTCCTCGGCATGTGTTTAAGTGACTTCAGGTAAGACGTCTGTTCAAAAGTATATTTATACCAGATACAATGCTGCTTTCTGGGTAACAAATCTGGCCTATAATGTTGAATGTTGCACTTTGGATTGGTGTTAAAGGGGCTGTGAACTCAAGTTGCCAACAAAAAATAATTATAGATGCAAAAAAATTCACCAATGAGAATTCTACTGATTATAAATGACATTATAGATGCAAAGGAATTGCCCAATAAAAATTCTGGTTCCCAGCACTGTTAGGCATCTTGTTGTTATCTTACATATAGAGATAATTATGTCATTTTTTTGCTGCCTGACCAAATCAACTTATGTGGAGTAGCAGGTGGGGTTTGGGAGGAGGTAAGGAAAATGATGGGGTATCTGTAAAAATGGACAAGAAGCTTCTATAGAAGGAAACCCTTAAAATAAAAAATAAAAAATAAGTTTGTGGTGTTGCCTAATAACCTCTCCATTTATTAAGTATTTTCCTATTCAGGGCCAAGTTAATATAGAGACAGACAAACTCTTACTATTCCCTACAGGTATTGCTATTTACACACTGGCACTTGCTAATAATGAGCAGAACATTTGTAATTAATATCATTCTTCTCCAACACCACAATATCTCATTATTATAGTTGGGTGGAGCAGAATGTATATGCTTGTCACTAAGTAGCAGAGAAAGACAAAGCCTTGAGTACATACTGCCTGGGATGAAGGACGTAGCCAGCAAGTTACCTATTTAAGCAAATAAAATGCTGTTTTCTCTGACAGTGAAAACGCTCTTAAAGAATCTGACGACTAAACAGTCAGCCCAAAATCAATAAATCCCAGGAACAAATGCAATATACTTGGGGATGAAGGGCTCCACAACACACTTGAATCATGAAAAGCTGGTCAATACTGTCTCTAACATAAGAACATCCTATACAAGTCTTGTATCAAAAGAATCTTAAATATGATTTCCAAAAACCTGCAAATAAGTTTCATACTACAGATGTCAAACTTGCCGGCCTGTAACTATCAAACTCAGACTGTAAAACTTGTTTTTTATATTGGAACATGCCCTTACAATAACTTACCTGTTGATTTACATTATGGAAAAGTTATACCCTTATGGCTTTAGCCTTATCACTAGGTCCCACCACAGCTTCTTACTTTATACTGGGTTTCAAATTAACATATGGACATAGCCTCCTCATTTTCTATGTACGTCAGAAACCTGGTATAGCCTTTTTTTCTGCCTAGTCATGTAACACCATAGGGGTCAGTAAGTACAATATTAAGCACCTTGACTTGCATGTCCAAAGGACACACAAGTCAGGGGACAGGTAGGGGGAATGTAAACCAAAGCCCACCTCTCATGAATACAGTGGAGCACTGTATTCATGGGGGGGTGGCCACATGTATCTGCGCTTAAAGGATAACCAAACCTTAAAGTTAAAAAAACCCTTCCCTCCCTACCCTACATAGACCCTCCCTCCTCCCCCCAAACTTAGCTGCTACCCTGGGCAAATGCCCCTAAGTCTTTACTTACCCCTCAGTCCAGAGTTCACGGACGCCATCTTCAGCCGCTTCGGTGATCTACGGGTCTTCTCCCGGCGCTTTGGAAATTTCTGTGAGTTTCGGCACATGCGCAGTTGTCGTGAAGCAGGAAATCGCTCCAACTGCGCATGCGCCGATACGGCAAATACTTCCCGAAGATTATCGAAGAGAAGAAGATGGCGCCCGTGAACTCTGCTGGACAGAATAAGTACCGAGGGGTAAGTAAAGACTAAGGGGCATTTGCCCGGGGGAGGAGAAAGGCTGGGGGAGGAGGGGGGCCTTTGTAAGGTAGGGTTTTTTTTTTTACTTTAGGGTTTGTTCTCCTTTAAAAGGGTGCAAAAATTAAGTGTATTGCCCTAGTTTTTTGCACTTTGCAGTTTGATCTCTCATATTTCTCATACTTTGTCACCTATACTTTAACCCATAAGCACCCCTTTTACCAGTCCAGATTGCATTAGTGAGTATACATCAAATACTGCTACCAGTTTGCTTCCTTTCCACCTCAACGCCACCATTTTGCCTTCCTGTTCTGCACTGATTTCAAACTGCAACCAGTGTGTAGCTGAATTTTCTAATAGTATCCCAGATTGTCCACATGATTTTTAATATTACCCCATTTAAGCTTCTGTATTTTCAAAAGTATTTCCCATTTCTACTACCCCCAAAGCTCACCTTCAATTTTTTAGCGATCCTCTCCCCAAATCAGCTGCACCATCAGCTTAGAGGGGCAGCCCATCCCTGTCAAAAGAGCTTGCAATTAACTGGAAAAATCAGTATGGATCCCTAAGACCCCAAATCCTCCTGCCTACGCCACTACCTTAGTTTATATCCCTTTTAAGAGTCACTTAAAGCACATGGAAAGCATTAGTAGTCTTGGGAAACTTACAGAATGAGTTTTCTCCCACCCTGGTTACATGAAAGCTTCCTGAGGTTTAATGGAACACAAAGCAAACTTTTTTTTTAAAAGAACAATGTGAATTGAAGAGCAGTCACTTGTACATCATAAGGTGAGAGAGTCAATCGGACCTTTGCCAAATAATAGCTCCCGTTGGCACCAGCGAGAAGTGATGTAATGTGCCACTTCCAACGCTACCTGCTTCCTTCAATTGAACTGCCATCATTAACTGTAGGCATGACATACAATTAGATTAATGATTCTATTATTGAATTAACATGTGAAAACCTGATGGCTATCCATTGGAGATTTAACCTCTTACTTGGCAAAGAGTTTTCCCACATTCATTTGAATAGAATGTAGAAACATAGAATGCAATGGCCTTCATAGTCAATAACACTGACGACTGCGTGAACATATTATGTGTGTGGTTGTGTTTTTTTATTTGTGTGTTTTGTGATGTAAACCCCTCCAAGTGCTCAGATCTGTTGACTGGCACGGCCAAGCCTTTTAACTCGCATTGTTCACCGTTAATTGAACACTTGGGATTTGTTGGTGTGGACATTCTGGAATGTTCCACTCCCATCAGGAAAGTAATATTTTCACCATGATATGATCACTTGAATGGCTTTGTATTTACTGGCATTTATTTTGCCCACTCAGTAAATAAGGTATCCTTACCCACACCAAGTAAATACACCTCACACAATAACAGGGCTACTAAAACTCTTCAGTGTGAGAATTAAGTACTCAAGCCTATAGAGATCATACGGTACATGCTACTTGTGTTCCTTTGTTTATTGAGAACAGGGTGAATGATGTTTCATTTGATCATACCATTATTTACCCTTGTCAGGTCTGTGAACAACTGTACTCACTCAGGTACCTTGTTAAGAGCAATAACATGTTTATACTTTGCGTTGTGACCTCAGTAGCAATGTCTGTGTGGTGCTCAGTCAATTGTACTTGACTACTCCCTCCCTGTTTTGTCCACAATTATCCCTTACTGACTATTCTTTTCTGTCTTTCTATTTAACTTGAATGTTTTTGAAGTTTCTATTAAACAGCAAACAATGAGAATTTTTTTGCATCAGCTTTTGATGCCAACATCACATTAAACCACTGTTCCTAATCAAGACATCAGGTAGTTCAGCTCACTTTGTTAATAAAGAACCGGCAGTCAGTCCTCTATGAGGTTTCATGCCATAGACCTGGTGAAGTCCTCTATGAGGTCTCATCTTATAGACCTGGTGAAGTCCTTGTTTGCATAACCCCTTAACAGTCCTCTATAAGTTCTCATGCCATAGACCTGGTGAAGCCCTCTATGAGAACCCATGCCATATACCTGGTCAAGTCGTCTGTGCGGTTTTAAGCTATAGACCTGGTTAAGTGCTCAATGAGGTCTCATGCCATAGACCTAGTCAAGTCCTCTATAGGGTCTCATGCCGTAGACTTGGTCAAGTCCTCGATGAGGTTTCATGCTATAGACCTGGTCAAGTCCTCTATAAGGTCTCATGCCGTAGACTTGGTCAATACCTCAATGAGGTTTCATGCTATAGACCTGGTCAAGTCCTCTATGAGGTCTTATACCTTATACCTGGTCAAGTATATTGTTTTTATGGGATCACAGGACCCTAAGCATGATTTTAATCAGGAAACATGGTTGTAATGAAACACCAGCTTTAAATATATATTTAATATTTTGTTTATGTTTTATTTTCCAGTGGTTTCCATACCTTTTCTTGGTGAAGTGCAGCGTAAGCATCTCAACAGTAATCCTGATTATTCTGATCATTGCCTTCCACCTCAAGGAGATTCAGGTACCTTTCTTCGCACTTCTCTTCTCTTGGCAGGAAAGATACAGATAATTCCACATCTCTTAGACTTTGCCATAACCAAATGGCCATGCGTCAATATCACTTTGCTTGCACTTTAATACTGCTGTTCACTGTTATTTTGCTATTTTACAGTTGGTTCATTTAAAAAGATTACTTCTCATGTGGTGAGAGGTAAGGACTCATATATTGTTGCAAGTCAAAGAGCATTAAAGCTTCTTGGCTGCATCGGGGGCAATTGATGTGCTCTGTATTTTGCACCCGATTAAAACAACCATTTTTCTTCCATGTTAATTATGGTATTGTTGTATTTGGTTTGATATTAGAAACCCAACCCCTTGTATATGTAGTCCTTACTTTCTTCAGCATTGTGGGCAAAGATTAAGCTATATAAATAAATCATAATCTCACACTGTGGTTGTATTGTCTGAGCATACTTAATGAAGAGACATATTGTGTCACGGAAATCTGTTAATATTACTCATTACTCTCTTTGGATGGGTGCTGTTTGGTTTTACAGTGGTTGGGACCAGTGATGATAAATGCTCTATTATAGGCAGAGCTCAATGTTATGCCAAGCTACCAATTAATTGTTTGTGTGTTATATGGTGGCTGTAACCCAAGATTTCATAATGTTTGTTTTTGGTAATAAATACACTATTGCTATGCTAGTGAAATGCTTAATCAGTTACCTACCTGGGCACCGGTTACACACCACTCATACACAGCCCCATTATTCATCTGTGCTGGCTGCCCACCAAGAACTCACTGAGCTGAACCGTTATTGCATATGATGAGACCACCAAGAATTCAGTAAATTAGCCCTCTCTTGCTTTTATGAAGACTACCATTGCTGTCTAGCTACCCAGCAATTGCTCATCGAGCTAATGCTCTGTTGCCTATGATAAGGCTAGCTGCCCACCAAGAACTCATTGAGGGAACCCTCTATTTTGAGACTACCATTCTTTGTCAGCTGTGGACCATGAATTCATTGAACTAACTCTCTATTGTCAATGCTGAGACTACCATTCTGTGCCAGCTGTTCACCAAGAACTCATTGAGCTAACCCTCTATTGCCTATGATAGGATTACCATTCTTTCCCAACTGCCCACTATAAACTCATTGAACTAACCCTCTATTGCCTATGATAGGATTACCATACTTTCCTAACTGCCCATTTTAAACTCAATGCTGACACTAACATTCTGCGCCAGCTGCTCTCCAAGAACTCATTGTGCTGGCCCTCTATTGAATATGACGAGGCTATCATTCTGTGCCAGTTGTTCACCAGTAACTCATAGAGCTAACCCTCTGTTGCCTTGATGAGACTAATTCTCTGTGTCAGCTGCCCTCCAAGTACTCATTGAGCTAACCCTCTATTGCCTATGATAGGATTACCATTCTTTGCAAGCTGCCCACCATAAACTCATTGAGCCAGCCCTCTATTGAATATGATGAGGCTAGCAATAAATCATTGAGCTAGCCCTCTATTGCTTATGAAAGGATTACCATTCTGTGCCAACTGCCCAACTAGAACTCACTGGGATCCCACCACTGAAGGCACCTAGTAAGCTCTTACAAGAACGCACAACTTGTAAACCAGTTTTGCTCCAAACCTATGGGCCATAGCACTCACCAACCCTGCATTATACTGGTGAATACATATGACTCTCTCATATCACAGACAGACACCGCCATGCCAGACATGAGTGACTAATCTTAAAGCTCTCACCTATCCTCACTGCCAGCACAGAGCAGGATGTGAATTAGCAATACACTGGCAGTTATTTGTTTGCTGAGCTGCTGGGGCACAGGCTACACCCTGTTCAGTAAATTACTTGTGTCTGCTGAAGATTGAAGGAACCTGTAATTGCTATTGAAAGTAGTGTCTACCCCTATCTACTCCCTGTACTGCTCGTCCTAACTGCAATGTAGCAGTAGTCAAGTCTCTGGCAGCTAAGACTCCAGTTCCCACAATGCCTTGTTCTGTATTTAACAGTCCTGTAAAGAAGGGAAAAAAATATTTTAAATGGGTGGTTTACCCTTAATTCAAAAGCCACAAACAATAAAAAAAAAAAGACTAATTGCAAACTGACTTTAAGTAGCTATCTCCAAATCCCTAGCAAGAAACATTGTTGTTACCCAGATATGATTCTCTCTCCCTTGTAAGACTGTGTGTTCTCCATATTTCCTGATCTTGTGTAAACAGAGACTGTTTGGCAAGGAAATATATATTTGCATGTATTTATGTACAGGAACAATATGCCCTGGAGTTTACATGTTATGTGTGGTTAGAACTTCTCTTTGTTTGTATATAATCTAATCTGCAGAGTGTGAGCCGAGTATGGGCGGATAGAGTATCCATGTGTTCAGCCCCACCTCTACTAACTGGGTATTCCTGATAGGACTTATCTTTCTCCTGGATTCCAGACTTAACCTATATCTCACTGAGCCACGGATCCTGTAAATGGCAGTTTGTAAATGTTACTTAACTTTTGTTTTGCTCTTCTTCAGGCCAGTACAATCTGGTTGCTATGGAATGCATTGCTCTTAAAGGACCAGTAAAATTCTTTTTTAAAAAAAAATTATGTTACTGGTCCTTTGAGAGGAACACTAAGCCCAACTATAAAGCTGTCCCACTGCGCCCCCTAGTTCTTTATACAAGTAAAGAAAAAACATAATTACACATGGAAACAAATTCACCGATGGGAATTCAACTGACCAAAAACTTAAGTACAGATGCAAGCGAATCGACCAATGAGAATGAAGATTGCCATCTTGCACTTATCTTACATTCAGAGATTATTGTGTCATTTTGGGGACATTATATTACACTGGAATCAAACATGGGGAGAAAGGACAGGCTAAGTATGCTGGGGTTTGTAGTCCAGTAAAGTGAATTTTAACAATACTTTTGTTCTTTTAATATTAAAAAAAAACAACCACATCAAAGTGATGCCTAAAAAAGGCCCTGTTCCTGAGTGCCTGATAGCCAAATGGCTACGTCTCTTCCCCAGAGGGGCATTGATCCCTGTTCAGGAGCAAGGGCAGTGGACTTTAGAAATAGGACACACCGGCACAACATGGGTAATTCTAGCAGGTAAAACCTTGCTCGTTTATTGCGGACGCAACGTTTCAGGGCGTGACCCCTTTCTCAAGCATCCCGAAACGTTGCATCCGCAATAAACGAGCAAGGTTTTACCTGCTGGAATTACCCATGTTGTGACGGTGTGTCCTATTTCTACGTTGTTTCTGAGGTTGCCCATTCCCTCTAGCATCGAGCACCTGGGAATCGCTGAAGTCTGGACGGCCAGGGTGTGCGAGTGTAAGTCTTTCTTTTTGCAGTGGACTTTAGAACCAGATTGACTTGCAGTGTGTGTGGTCTTGTTGGGCAATGAGAACCCGAGAGCCTGGAACTGTCAAATCACCAACTTGGCTGCTCAGCTTTTTCATTTGACCGAAAGGGAATAGGGACAATTTTGGGAGTTGATTTGGTGTTGTTGGGACCCACTGGTTTAAAAGTTTTAGGTGGATTGTTCCTCTTCAAGGCATGTTGCTCCACTTTACAAAAAAACATCAGTCCTGATTTATTAGTGCTTCTGATGCAAGTGCTATAGTACTAAGGGGTGCAACATAACTCCCCCAGATGTTCATAGAGAAAATACTTACCTGTGCCCTGCACTTAGCCTTACCTTCTGTATAGGGCAGGAGATACTGTAAAAGCAAGGCTCTTCTGCACCCTGCACCTGCCTGTGCTCCATTACTTGTGAGTATGAATGAAGGGCAAGTAAGGGGGTCGGATATAGGACAACCCCTTAGCCCACACCTCATAAATAGAGCAATGCCAAATGTAGGTAGTGTTGTATTCCTGGGGGAGCCCAGGTCCTTCAGTGACCCAGACTTGCTGGGAAGTGGGCAGTGTTTGGTCAGATCTTTGGCATCTTTGGGTACAGGGCATGACCATGGTAGATCAGGAGTGTGGTCTATTTAGATATGAATTTTTTGATTCAATGGGGATTCTACTCAGTTGGCAGAACCAACCGCAATGGACCCAGACAGGTAGTGCACATAAGTGCTTGTACTAATGCAAAGGGCAGCAGCACTATGAGCTGTAGCTTCAGCTATTCATTCACTTCCATTTATCTTCCTCCTCCACTTTTCCCAAGGAAAAGCACATACTGGACATGTACCCTGCAACCTATGACCTTTAGCTTCCCTTAACAAATTCTTGAAGCAGGAGCCATATGGAATATTAGGGTTGCCCGTGGTTAGAATGCTATACCAGTTCAGTCACCATCTTAGCTGGTAGCCAAATGCCCATGCTACACCAATGCATTTGACCACTGTGGTCCCTCTAGGCAGTGCACCTTCTTAAATGGAGATGGAGATCACAAGTTGATCAAACAAGATATTGCTGTAAAGTGCTTTAAATATCAAAATTGATGGGAGATAGGAACCAGTAAATCTTCTAGTCGCATGCTAGGGTCCTCTAGTGACCAAACAGAGGTATAACCTCAAAATTCATGAAAACAATCCCAAGAGAATGCATGTTTGTAGTAAAAAAATATAGTTTATTAATACGTTAAAAAGTATCAAAAAATGTCCCCACATGGCCTAACACGTTTCATGCTTACCTAGCACTTAGTCCTAGGCAATCTGCTGCTCTTGACTAGATCTGCCCACCTTCCTGGAGTTCCAAGTATTACATCTGGTAGGGGATGAGTAAGTGGCATGGTCAGGGTTATTGTTATTACTCCTTAGGAAATAAAATAGCACATTGGAATATTTCCCAAATGTATATTCCTACAGCTCTCAAAATCCTACCTAAACTACTACTCATAAATTGCAGCATAACTAGTAGTCACTTTCTCCCACAAAAGATTTTAGGGATCACCTAACCCACAAGCCTTGTGATGATGACCTGTTTCGTGTTTATAATGGAATTGTGCAACAATTAGGACTGGGTTTTTCAATTCCTGGTCCTCGTCATCATTTCCTGGGCTTGCCCTCTCTTTAGTGACGGCCATGCTGGTTGGCCATTGACAAGCTTGTTTCAAACCATGACTAGTTGTATAGTCTGGAGACCTTGTAGCTGTCAGGAAATGTAACTAACTGAAAGAATGCCATGAGCAGGGAGCTGTAATGTGTTTATTTCAATACAAGCTCTCGGCAGGGGGTAAAAAACATAATTATTGTTACTAATAAATGGGAAATTAGCCGGAGTGAATATGTCTGTGATGAAAAACAAACATACAAGCAGAACCACGTGGCTGCATTAGCCTGTGTATTTTGTTTTGTGGTTATTTTACGTGGAAATACTGCACATTTTTCCATGTTACAGATCCATGTTACAGATCCAGTGGTTAATAGGTAGGGGCCCTGGGGCAAAATGGAAAATATGATACAAAATTAGGCAGTGCTTGCACCTTATTCAACAAACCAAGGCTGTGATCATTGTAGGACTCTGATTGAATCTAAGCCCCTCCCCTCAAACAGACGTAAAATAAACTATGTCATCATATGTAATCCTCACACTAAGAACAATTCAGCAGGAACAGACCTCTTTGCCATCATAAGTGTTCTTCGGTACTTAAAACAATGTTGTGGAAAAAAATGTAAGGCCAGTGTGGACCTTGTGCACTCCCAGGGGTTGCATCAGTATAATTATGAGGCATTATAATGTGGTGGGATGTTTATCTCATTATTTCTTTCTACCTACAGATCTTTATGAATGACAATTCCTTGCAAGACTGGCGCATTGCTGTAAATGTGAAGAATATTGGTTGGATCCTACTGGAGGTTGCGGTGTGTGCCATACATCCCTTCCCATATGAACTACAGTGTGTGGAGGAACAGGGAAGCAACTCTGAAAGACAGGCATTGGAGTTCCTCTCTGAAGTAGACATATTTCTGTCTATTCTCATGTTCCTACGAGTCTATCTGTTACCCAGAACTGTTCTTCTCCATAGCCGCATGCTGGGGGATACCTCGTACAGAAGCATCGGCTCCCTCAACAAGATCAAATTCCAGTACAAGTTTGTGATGAAGGTCTTGATGAACACATGCCCTGGCAAGGTCCTCCTCATATTGTCCATAAGCCTCTGGATTGTCTCCTCCTGGGTTCTGTCTGTGTGTGAGAGGTCAGTGGCCACTGGTAGTTGAATTTAAGATTTTTGGTTGGCTTAAACATTTTTAAAATATTAAATGTAAAGGGAATCTATGCCCTCATATGATCCTGCAGACGTGGGCCTACTATGGGGAAGAACTTATGTTAGCATCTGTAGTAAAGTTGTTAATAGTACTAGTCTATGCGGAATGTAACTTAGGTGTAGAGTTATTTGTTCATTATTGAATACCAAACCAGGCTGGGGAGTTCTGGTCTATGACCTCAGCCCTGTTTTGTATGTTTTCTTGCTTGGTCTGCTTCTTCAATTTGGTCATCGTGTTGGCTACCCTTTTATATCCCATGTGTAAACTCTGACTGGCAAGTTTATATAACTACTTAAGTCTGTATGTATTTCTTATGTCTTTTCGTATATCTTATTTTATATATTGCTGACCCACTCATTTTCTTTTCCTTTTGTTGTTTTCTTTTTCTTTTCTTTTCTTTGAATGTTTTTCTTCTTTGTATTTTTTTTGATGGAAAATTTCAATAAAACTATTAGGTACAAAAAAAATAGTACTAGTCTAGATGATCTAGATCAGGGGTCCCCAACCTTTTTTACCCATGAGCCACATTCAAGTGTAAAATAATGTTGGAGAGCAACATAAGCATGCAAAAAGTTCCTGGGGCTTCCAAATAAGGGCTGTGATTGGGTATTGGTAGTTTCTATGTGGCCTTGCAACCAACAGGAGGCTCTGTTTGGCATTGCACATGATTTTTATGAAACTAAACCTTGCCTTTAAACCAAGAATTAAAAAATAAGCACCTGCTTGCAGGCCACTGGGAGCAACATCCAATGGGTGGGAGAGCAACATTTTGCTCAAGAGCCACTGGTTGGGGATTACTGATCTATATGATAGATCAGTGATCTATATGAAGGAAGCCTTAACCAATCTACTCTTGTAAAGCAAACATCTGATTGGTTTTATATGTACCCATTGGATCAGGAAGAAAGTAATTCTTCTTTTTTAGGTCACTGTGTGTGTGTGTGTGGATAGGGTTGTCTCCCACTGACATATTTGCTTGTGACTTATCTAATAATGTCTTTTCAGGAACAACGTTCCCAACGGAGATATGGCCAGTGCCTTGTGGCTCATCCCCATCACCTTCTTAACCATTGGCTATGGGGACATGGTGCCAAAAACCATTTGTGGCAAATTGGTGTGCCT
The DNA here is from genome assembly GCF_017654675.1 of Xenopus laevis. NCBI lineage: Eukaryota > Metazoa > Chordata > Amphibia > Anura > Pipidae > Xenopus > Xenopus laevis. Next base: position 127,759,391 of record NC_054383.1, on the reverse strand, counting down.
GTCTACTGGAGTTATGGTAAGAATCAAGGGAGTAGCTGGAGTGGATGAGTGCAACATGTTTAGAAATATTGTAATTCTCAAAAATACTGTATATAGGCAGAAATACAATACAACCCCTTCTATAGAACCTGGTACAATACAATGAAAATTCCAGAATTGTGACCATCGACATAGGGCAGGCAATAAATACAATGTCCTATTGTGACCTGCATCAACTGGCAGCTTCTAAATTGCATGTCTGAATGATGCACAAGTTAGGGGTCAGGTAAGGGTGGCAGGGGTAGACATGCTTCCTTCCTCTAGCCCCTCATGAAGAAGAAGTCATTTCTTCTACTTGCAGGCCAGGGAGCAATGTGCAAAAAACTGCAGGTAGTAAATCTTCCTTCTTATCTGAATTACTAATTATTTAAAGAATATGTTTTAACCCACTAAAAGGGATAACATAAAATAATTTTTGGGCCCTATCTCATAGGTTAAGCATCCTTAGGGACGCATCAATGCCATAATTTTTGTATTTGGGCCAATAATGAATCCTCAGAAAAAAAATTCAGACAAATACTGAACCAGATGTGAATCCTAATTTGCATATTCAAATCCAAGGAAGAGAAGGTTTTGGATGCAGTTTGGCTGAGCTCTAAGGATTGCTGCCACCGATACTCACCATATTGTCCCTGTCTCTTTCAGGGGGTTGGTTGCACCGCTCTCATCGTTGCAGTGGCTGCTCAGAAACTGGAGTTCACAAAGGCTGAAAAGCACGTTCACACCTTTATGATGGATATACGTTACATGAAGCAGGTAACATGCAAGAACCAGGTGTAGATCTTGGCTAATGATTAACTCCAATGAAAATTTAGGAACAAATGAAGGACGTTGGTTACTTTTATGGAATAAAAGGAGAATTACCAGATTTAAGCAGAAGTACATCAATCGTATTGATCTTTGCAACCAGAAAAAAGTTACATTAAAAAAGAAAATGCAGAAGGATAACATACTGTATGTATAGCCTTTAAACATTGGTCCCCAACCTTTTTTTACTTGTGAGCCACAGTCAAATGTAAAAAGAGTTGAGGAGCAACACAAGCATGAAAAAAGTTTCTGGGGGTACAAAATAAAGGCTGTGATTGGCTATATGGTACCCCCTATGTTGACTGAAAGTATATAGGATGCTCTACACAGCAGTACACATGGTTTTTATGCAATTTAAACTTGCCTCCAAGCCTGGAATTCAAAAATAAGCAGCTGCTTTGAGTCCACTGGGAGCAACATCCAAGGGGTTGGTGAGAAATATGTTGCTCACGAGCTACTGGTTGGGGATCACTACCTTAGAATATAGATGTGCTTACCATCCTACAAGTAAATATTAGAAAGCATAACCCTGAGTGAAATGAGTGATAGAGAATACAATTTGGTGTATAATATGGGAAAGGTGTAATCTACAGTTGGTATCCAAATAGAGATCTCGGAACAGCTCGAGTCTGACGACTCGGACAATACTTGGGTGTGACCTCAGGTTTCTTTATATAGCTGCATCACAAGACTTCAACTTCCTCATAGGAAGCAATTAAGTTTTGCACACAGAAAAAACCCAAAATGTATGACTCATGTGGCAGCCAATTAGCTATAGAATCCCTTGCTTGAGGGGCTTAAAAATAACATGGGGACTAGAATTACAGAGAGAAAGCTATGTGAGGGCTCATGGAAACTCGTTGGCTATAGTAGTTTGTCTGGGTGGGGGGAAGCTTCCTTTTGTTTAGAAAGGGAAAGTAAGCAGCTAGAATGGGAATGCGAACTGGGGGCCCTCCTGCATTCTATTGACTGGCCAAACTGTGTTTAATAAAAGATTGCTTTTGGAACGCTACCTCAAAAATAAGTCATATATATATATATATATATATATATATATATATATATATATATATATATATATATATATATATATATATATATATATATATATGTTATAAATACAGGTATGGGATTTGTTACCCAGAAAATCATTAGCCAGTAAGCTTCAAGTCATGGGAAGGCTGTCTCCCATAGACTTTATTTTAATCAAATGATTCAACATTTTAAAACATGTTCCCTTTTTCTCTAAAACAGTACCTTATACTTGATCCCAACTAAGATATAATTAATCCTTATTGGAGGCAAAACCAGCCTGTTGTGTTTATTTAAAGGACCAGTAACATCAACATTTTTTTTATAAAAAAATCTGTTAATATACATTGAAAAAAAAAAACCCCACCAAGACAAATGAAACTTTAAAATCGCAAAGCCTTTATTAAGAAATAACTTACCGAAACTCTGCTGCTGCTTCAGAAAAGGCGACAGATTGACGATCCATCGTGCGGAGCTCGATTTCTCCTCCCTGGCTATCTCCTACAAGGAAGGCAGGGAGGAGAAATTGAGTGCCGCACGATGGATCGCCCGATCGCCTTTTCTGAAGAGGAGCACAAGCGGAGTTTTGGTTTTGGTTATTTCTTAATAAAGACTTTGCTATTTTAAAGTTTAAGTTGTCTTGGTGTTTTTTTCAATATATATTAACATATTTTTAAAAATGACTGGTCCTTTAACAATTTTTTAGGATAAGTATGGGACTTGTTATCCAGAATGTTCTGGGTCTGGGGTTTTCTGGATAATGGGTCTTTCTGTAATTTGGATCTTCATAACTTAAGTCTACTAAAAAATCATGGAAACATTAAATAAACCCAAAAGGCTGGTTTTGCCTCCAATAGGGATTAATTATATCTTAGTCTGGATCAAGTACAAGTTACTGTTGTGGGGTTTATTTGAAAGGGATACAGCAGGGACATATCTGTGTTTAAGTGGCCTTGACCATGAAATATTGAAGCTGTGGCCTAAATTGTCCCAATGTTCCATTTAAGAACACAGGGCAAACTGATTCTTGATACCCACTGTTAGCTGCAGCATTACAAACATATTTAGCACTATTTATTTGAATTAGCAAAAGTGTGCCCTCTAAAGATAAAAACTCTGCTTCAACTTGCACTTGTCACTAGACGTTAGAAAATAAAACAAAGCCCCTTTAGATGTTCTTTAACTCTCAAGCAGTTGTGAAATGACCTGGCGCCAGTTTTTAGCTTCTTTACATCTGTTTCCCCTAACAACAGGTTATGAAATGTTTATTTTTGCTTTTACGACCCTCACCCATTATACACATGCATGATGTTCTATTACACAGTAACCTCTTGTTGTGGTTATTTCCTGATGTGTGGTCCCAAAGCAGTAATAACCAACGCACCACCAGGGACCAGAAGTATTAGAATAATCTGCAGTACATATAATGGACAGATCTTCATGTTGAACGACAAAAAAAAAATGGAATTATCGGTGATGTAACTTGGTACCTGCAAGCCCCCACAACCTGCACTAGGGCTGAAGTGGGGTCAAGAATGGTGTGGCCTTGTAACTTGTAGGGCTTATAAATACTTTTTTATTTTATTTGCTTTGTTTGATGTTGCATTGTTCTGCACATTCATATTTTGGGAGGTATGTCTAGATGGAGCCCTATAGTAAGAATGTTTTCTTTCTGGGTTGCATTTTGAGGTATTACTCTGTGAGCCAAAGAAATCAGACTCAGTAAGGTGTTTGAGATTTCATAATTTTTTTACAGGATCTCAAATTGCCAGTTTTTTATTTGGCTTAATTGTGTTTAATATAGGGAAATGCATATAATAAACATTTGCATTATTTGTAAAGTTAATTATAAAATTTGAGGAGGTATTTATTTCGTACAAATGACTACTTTCTTCAGATATGGCCAAAGTCCCATTACGGCAAACCATACCCTCCACTCTATTGTCATATCCTCAGGTCTCACTGCTTCAGAAGATATACAATAGAGTCCCATAGTTGGCTGATGATTCAACCTTTTCTAATACTGTATGTCTGGCATCCCACTGACCCATGTCATGCTCTGTCCCTATCTACTCAGCTCATTCAGACATCAATTTGGTTAGGTGGAAAAAAATGTAAGCCAAAGACCTAATATCCACTTGTATGTAGACTGGCCAGTGGGTGATCTGATTATTGGCCCCACTACTGAAATTAACTTAGACTCACTTTTGCTCACTATTTATGATACATAAAGGGTAGAAAGTTCAATAAAGCATTGAATGTTGGTCATAAGCCATAAATTTATCAAAGAACATTTGTTCCATCAATTTCTAATTTTAATGGAAATTAAACTGTAAAAAGTAACTGCAGGTAGGAAAGGCAATCAGCTGTGGCCCTGTACAAAACTTGCCCCACCAACATTCAGATTATATAGGCATTCCTAATAGCTGCAAGATCTCCAGTCCTTAACTCTATACAAAATAAAATAGCATGGCAGTTAATAAAGTGCAGAAATGCCTGATGATCATTTCACCTCCATACTAAGGCTTTGTCATGTATTGGTAACTTCACGGGTCATGCTGAAAGAGTAGTGTTGTACCTGTACAACCCATGTAGTCACAGTAATTACAGTGTATGGGGTGTCAGAGCACTGGTAGAATGATGGAGAGAAGGTGGGCCGAGCTAAGCCAGGTTTATCTTTATATGTTTCAATAGATCAAATGCGCTGCTGCTAATGTGCTTGGGGAGGCATGGCTTCTGCACCGACACACTAAGAAAGAAGACCAGGCTAAAACCCGGCAGCACCAGAGGAACCTGCTTACAGCCATTCATGTGTAAGTCTGTCTTCTTGCATTTGCCTGAATTGACATGAATGAATCCTTTCTTCCATAGGTTTTTGTGTCTGTGAGTAAGTACCCATCTAGGCACAAAACGCGTCAGGCTAATGCATGGCCTAATAAAGATTTTTTAATTTTATAATTACTTTCGCTACTGCATTACTAGTACTGGGTCTCTTCCAATCTAATTATATTTCCCAGATCCCCTTAGGCTCACAGTGTAATGCAACCCTTCCCTCACCTTGTTCCATTGAGAAGTGATGGATACTGGGAATTGAAGTCTCTCTGCTTTCCAGAGAGTCTGTGCACCACCGCCATTATGGAAAGCAGAGGATTTCAAGTGCCTGAGTCCATCAATTCAGGTGAGGGAGGGGTTGCATTACACTGTGTGCCTAAAGCTGGCCATAGACGCAAAGATCCGATCGTACGATCAGACTTTCCCATCTCTCTCGACCTGCCACTAACCATTCAGATCAAATAAAGTACAAAAGAACAGACCAGCCGATGTTCTGCCCCTAACACCAATCATACGAAAGTTATGTCTGACAAAAGCTAGTGACAGTCTCCCACTGAAAATGTACGATCGGCAATACATGCAGAGATATTATCAGCAGCCGAAATCTTTTAACCTGTCCGATCGACCAAAGGACTGACCTCTGCCGGACGAAAAATGTCGGGACTCTCCACACACGGTCCAAAAATCGTACGAATCAGATCTTTGCGTCTATGGCCAGTTTTTAGGGATCTAGGAAATGCCTTTTACTAGTATGAAAAAGAGACCGTCATGGGTAATTTTCATTATGTGGAAACAGGTATGTCTGTGTAAATAAGAATGCAGTTATATTTATTTTTGGCAATTCAGATGTTTATGCATCTTCTTCGGGGGTATTTCCTTAAAACTCTTAGTGGGGCTGAGCTTTTTCCACACTGATGAAGCTTCCTTGTAGTAAGGACTTTACTCCAAGGTTCCTTGGTGGGATGCCATCAAGGTGTTAAAAGATTAAGTGGAGATTACGCTGATTTATTGATTTGTGCCCCAGGTTCCGTCATCGTCGAATAAGCCACAAAAATCTGAAGGATCAGATGAATGCCATGGTGGACATTTCCAAGGTAAGAGTGGCAGCTGTTGGACATAAGTAAAACAAAAGAAAGCAACCAATCTTGTGAAGATCAGCACCTGAAGTACCATTGAGTTTGAATGTGAAGTTAATTAAATACTCCGACCTCATTTACCAACCTTGGGCAAATGTTCCTAGCCTGTACAGAGAAATACAGTACCATAAATCTATACTAGCATAGGTATTCTCCTGTACTAAGTACAATTCTACAGAAACAGCCTCTAAATTTGCAAATTAGAGATACCATAAACCCAGCATTGGTATTCCCTTGTACTGAGTAGAGATGTCGCGAACTGTTCGCCGGCGAACTTGTTCGCGCGAACATCGGGTGTTCGCGCTCGCCGGAAGTTCGCGAACGTCGCGTGACGTTCGCCATTTTGGGTTCGCCATTGTTGGCGCTTTTTTTTGCCCTCTCACCCCAGACCAGCAGGTACATGGCAGCCAATCAGGAAGCTCTCCCCTGGACCACTCCCCTTCCCTATAAAAACCGAAGCCCTGCAGCGTTTTTTCACTCTGCCTGTGTGTGCTGAAGAGATAGTGTAGGGAGAGAGCTGCTGCCTGTTAGTGATTTCAGGGACAGTTGAAAGTTTGCTGGCTAGTAATCGTTTTGATACTGCTCTGTTATTGGAGGGACAGAAGTCTGCAGGGGTTTGAGGGACATTTTAGCTTAGGTAGCTTTGCTGGCTAGTAATCTACCTTCTACTGCAGTGCTCTGTATGTAGCTGCAGTGGGCAGCTGTCCTGCTTCTGATCTCATCTGCTGACTGCTGCAATAACAGTAGTCCTTGTAAGGACTGCTTTTATTTATTTTTTTGTTGTTTTACTACTACTACTACTACTACTATAAGAGCCCAGTGCTATTAGTCTAGCAGTGTTGGGGAGTGGGACTGGTGTGCTAATCTGCTGCTCCTAGTAGTTCAGCAGCACCAACTTTAATTTTTTTTTTTTAATATTCATTTTTTTTTTATTTTACTTTTTTTTATTTTACTACTGCTGTAGTAGTGTATAAGTTGACCTTTTAGGCATTATTTGCCCTGTAGGCATTATTTGCACAGTGTTTTCTTCAACCCGCCATCTAGCTGTGTGACCTTGTTCACATTCTGTCTAAATATCCATAATATTACCGTCTCCAGAAAAAACACCGGAGTGACTTTTTTCAAGCAGCCATAATATATTTTACGTAATCCGTATCCACCGCTGTAGTAGTGTATACGTTGACCTTGTAGGCATTATTTGCACAGTGTTTTCTTCAACCCGCCATCTAGCTGTGTGACCTTGTTCACATTCTGTCTAAATATCCATAATATTACCGTCTCCAGAAAAAACACCGGAGTGACTTTTTTCAAGCAGCCATAATATATTTTACGTAATCCGTATCCACCGCTGTAGTAGTGTATACGTTGACCTTGTAGGCATTGTTTGCCCAGTTTTTTTGGCCGCAGCCACTGAAGCACAGAGGCCAGAAAAAATATGCCATATAAATGCTGAAAATAGTCATTTTTTGCCATACGTTGACTCAACGTATATGGCAAAAAATGACTATTTTCAGCATTTATATGGCATATTTTTTCTGGCAACTGTGCTTCAGTGGCTGCGACCAAAAAAACTGGGCAAACAATGCCTACAAGGTCAACGTATGGCAAAAAATGACTATTTTCAGCATTTATATGGCATATTTTTTCTGGCAACTGTGCTTCAGTGGCTGCAACCAAAAAAACTGGGCAAACAATGTCTACAAGGTCAACGTATGGCGAAAAATGACTATTTTCAGCATTTATATGGCATATTTTTTCTGGCAACTGTGCTTCAGTGGCTGCAACCAAAAAAACTGGGCAAACAATGTCTACAAGGTCAACGTATGGCGAAAAATGACTATTTTCAGCATTTATATGGCATATTTTTTCTGGCAACTGTGCTTCAGTGGCTGCGTCCAAAAAAACTGGGCAAACAATGCCTACAAGGTCAACGTATGGCAGTTGTTTAAAGAGAACAGTAGATTACTAGCCAGCAAAGCTACCTAAGCTAAAATGTCCCTCAAATCCCTGCAGACTTCTGTCCCTCCAATACAGAGCAGTATCAAGCAGATTACTAGCCAGCAAACTTACTATCATCTGTCCCTGAAATCACTAACAGCTCTCCCCCTACACTATCTCTTCCAAGCACACACAGGCAGATTTTTCAGATACATTTTTGCCCTTGATCCCCCTCTGGCATGCCACTGTCCAGGTCGTTGCACCCTTTAAACAACTTTAAAATCATTTTTCTGGCCAGAAATTTTTTTTTTTAGATGTTAAAGTTCGCCTTCCCATTGAAGTCTATGGGGTTCGCGAACCGTTCGCGAACCGCTCGCGTTTTTGCGCAAGTTCGCGAATATGTTCGCGAACTTTTTTTCCGACGTTCGCTACATCCCTAGTACTGAGCACAGAAGAAGAAGAAGCAAGAATCCTTCTGCTCATAGCCTATACAGCGAGACATCAAAAATAGTGATGAGGGTATTTGTCCCCTTTCGCTTTGCTGAAAAATATGCAAAACTGCTTAAAAAATTTCCAAATGATAAAAAAAATTGCAAAGTTAATAGGCGAGAAAAACATTTTAACAATGTTTTACGCACGTGACTATTTTTTCGCTCCAAATGCAGTAAAATTAATAGCGTTTTTTCTTGTGCCGATTTTTTTTGTCTCAATGACTTTTTTGTCCAAATGCATTAAAGTCAATGGGGCAGATTTATGTAAAGGCGAAATGGCCTTCCCTAGCGAAAATTCACCAAAAATCCCATCCGCAGGGACATGCTAATTTACTAACAGGTGAATGGGTTTTATCTTATGGCGACTTTTTTGTCGACGGGCATTTTTTCTTATGGTGACTTTTTCATCTAGGTGACATTTTTGTCTTTTTTTTTTTTGTCTTTTTTGTCTTGGCGACTTTTTTTGTCGCTGGAAATGTTTCCATTGCAAATTTTTGCTGCAGTTTCGGTAAAAAATTAGCAAAATGCGGAATTTTGCTGCGAATCCATGGCTGGTGAAAATATTTGATCATCGCTAATCATAAAAGCTTTCCAGATAGGGATACCCTCGTACTAATCACAATTCAACAGGAAATGTTTTACGTTATCCGTGACCCTGAATATCCATAATAAAATAATTTTCCAATTAAGCTTTAGGGGCACTATATCAAAAACAACAAAGTCTAGAGTTGGTGCCTCAAGGCTTCAGTCACTTTGCTAACTTTCATCATACATGAGGAGGTCCTATAGACAAATACACTAGTCCCATTAAAAATGATCCTTCGCTTTTCTACGAAAATCGAATGGGTCTTTTCATACTTATTGTATTTATTCAAATGAAAGTTGAAGTATATTAACGGAAATCTAACGAAAGCTTGCGGTGTGAAGTCCCTAGGGGAGCTGAAGCCTGCACAAACATGGCTGAACCAGTTGATATAATTAGCATGTATTCATTGTTTCATATGATCTAGATGTTAGAGTTACATTTACTTTCATAAGGAATATGTTTATGCTAAATGCTAAACATCTGGAAAAGTTCAGCTCCATGTTTCCACAGCTCAGTAAACGGACCCTGCTTTTATTTATTCAAAGTCTGCATGGTTGTTAAATTGGCTCCTTCTTTTGATGTGTGAACATCCAAAAAAACCTCTTGTGCCAACCCTCCTTGATAATGTGATTACCAGACTACATTCCATGGATTATGTCTGCCCCAGATATTATTATTATGAGGCATATAGATCTGTCTTTAGAGTAGTATTTCTCAATTTGTAAGGCCAGTCACTCTTGTATTTCTGGTGAGGTCAAGGTTGACTCCCTCTCAGGGCCAGGGACTTGGTGTAGGCAAGAGAGGTAGCTGCCTAGGGCTCAAGAGGTGAGGGATGCGATTCCGATGAAGAGAGTTAACAAGCATCCTACACCTGTGTGCAAGTGAGCCTCCAGTAGAGGTTTGTGAGCACCAGCATGGGGAAGCAGGAATAGGAGACTGGGGGAGAGTGCAAAAAGAAGGAGGAGATGTTAACGGGGAAGTAAAGTCTAAAATAGAATAAGGCTATAAATGCTGTGTCTTGTATACTAAATATAAACATGAACTTACTGCACCACAAGCCTAATCAAACAAATAATTTATGCTTTCAAATTTGGCTACAGGGGGTCACCATCTTGTAACTTTGTTAAACATCTTTGCAAGACTAAGACTGTGCACATGCTCAGTGTGGTCTGGGCTGCTTAGGGATCGTCATAAACAAAGCTGCTTGAGTTCTGAATGGCTGGGAAGTAAGGCGGGCGCTCCCCCTGCTGTTCATAAGTATGATTGTTTCCCTGCAGAGCAGTTAGGGACCGTCTGACAATTCCTATCCACAGCAGTAAATGAAGGGAGAATTTCACTGCATACAGTCAGGTTTCTTATAAAAACGGTACAATTTTTTTAATTAAAGTATATTGGAGATAGGTTTCTTTTTCATTAAAGAAAGTAAAAATGGGATTTTATTTTTTTGCCTCTACATGCCCTTTAAGGAGGAGGTCAAGTGGTATTGCTTCAGGTGCATGTACTACTTCACCCAGCTCTGCTCCTTGCTCCCCACATAAGGCTTCTGAGAATGGGAAGCCAAATAGAATGTTCTTCATATACAGCATGACATATGGTTGTTATAGTAATCACACTTTTTATACAGCCATTGTATAAATGTTTACAACGTTCTTTCAGACACTTTAAATACAAATTATGGACTCATCCATGATAAATCAAACTGGTGAGGCCTGAACATTGACTATGGTAATTATCAGTGGCCTTGGGGAATAGCTAACAGAGATAGGGTCCATGGACCCAACTTTGTAGGAGTCTTTGCAAATCTGTGTGCAGGATTCAGAAGGGCGCAGTAGAGATGTGAAGGGTAGCCACTGTGAATGTTAACAGTATGGAAACAGGGTAGTAGATTACTCATGGTCTTCACAGCATATTAAAATCGACATCACTTTCTCCACAGGAAACTATATTTAGTCTGGCAGTTGAAGTACAAACTGCTCTGACATTTTATATACGGTACAGGCTGTTTTCACTGCTCTACAAATTTATTTTTTTAGTGGAGCCACCAGCTGATTTTGGAAGGCTGTGGTTTCTTCTTTTGTTGGTCCAGAATAGTCATTGCTTATTTCTGTTCATTCCACCCCCTATAAAAATCACAACTGAAGGAAATCCTTGTCACCGGTTCCTAATAACCATCTCCCCCATCCAGATGCAGATGATCATGTACGACCTAGACTTAAACTTCACCTCATCGCACAGAGAACTGGAGAAAAGGATCGACCAGCTAGACAAGAAACTGGATGATATCAGTCGGCTCATCGTGACGACCATAGAATCTTCACAGCTTTCCCACTGACCTTGTAGAGGGGGGACTCTGGAGTTCCTGGATCATTCTTGAGTTTCTTTCTTGAAGTTTGTTTACCACTTTAGAATTATCTTCCATTTACATTCCCCTTCGTTGTTTGAAGGGTTTAACGAAATAGTGCTTTACCACTGAAAAAAATGGCTGCTGATGGAACTCATCTCATAGGGTTCATTTTACTTGATTATATCACTTTATATCTTGATGAAGCATCGTGTTTCATTTAGCTGAGTCTTACTGGACCTGGGTAGACTAGAATAAACAATGCATATTTATATATATATACCAATTGTAAAGAGGAATTGATTCCTAGTTTACATCAATGGGAGATTCGAGGCACTTATAAAACATTCCTGATCACCAGCGTTTGTTCTACCACTTGGGACGGGTGTTCATGGTAAGAAGACCTTGAGCTTGCCATGCCTACTTTATTCTCTTTGCTGGCAAAGAGCCCAGCTCTTTTTATCACTAAACATGAGCCCTGTCTTCGAGGAGCACTTATTTCAAGAATAATATGGTGGTATATATGTTAATTTTAATATGAAGTAGTTCTAGTGCTATCCTAAATCTGTGCTCCTATTGTTTCCAAGATTTTAAGTCCCTTTCAGATAGCTTCTTCGAGAGGTTGATGTACTTGTTGTACTAGTAGAGGCATGGACAACCAATGGTGGTCTAAAATTCACAATGTGAATTGAGGGTTTAAAATTAAAAAACATCTAAAGGGCTGTAAGTTGGCCAACTCATGTGAAAAATGGATGGAGAAAGCAAGTGGGCTTTCAGGTGTTAAACCTTTGGAGGCTGATGAGTATCACACTCTGGCAACTCCTCCAGCCACCACAGTGAGGACAGATTATGGAGAACGCTAACTAAAACAAAAAAAAAAGAGAGATGAACAGAAGTAATACGCAAATATGAAACGAATTATAGCCATAAATGTAGTGCCTTAGAGGAGACAAATATACATATCTAAATATATACATATATATAAAATATATGTATGTAATATTATATTATATATACATATATTTCGCTGTATGTCTTTAGAACCAATGACATGAGCATTATTGAGTTCTAGAGGTGGTCTCTCAGTTTAAATACAAACTACAATGAGATTGTTAGCTGGCTGGGATTTTCATGTTATTGCCATTATTTACTATTTTTGAATGTTCTAATATAGATTATGGCCATTTGCCCTTAAGTAGTTATATTTAATGTGCCTTATTACTATTGCCAGCATCTGTACAGTCACGTCTTGTATATAAAATTCATTTGTATATTTTGCAAGAATTATAAAATAAAAAAATTGACAAATTGTTCTGGATTTCTTTTTCAATGTAGCACAATGTAGTACCAAAATTCACTGAAACACTTCATATTGAACCAGAAAAAGCATCACGTTTCTCAGCACTGAAAAGGATAGGCCATCTCCGTGTACAGATATTCTTAGAGAGAATGGTTTGGACAAATGCATCTCCTGTTTTACATTGCTTTTTCAACTGAAACTAAATCCTTTGTATCCAAAAAGGACCATTCTTTAACAATGGGACACATTGTGCAAAGACTTTTTTTTAATCCACACTTTGTTCTGCTTTGCAAACGACCCCTTAAACGGGTTGTTAACCTCTTAGTAAACTTTTAGTATGCTGTAGAGAGTGATATTCTACTGGTTCTATTTTTTTATTATTCCTGGTTTTTGAGTTATTTAGCTTTTAATTCTGCAGCTCCCCAGTTTGCAATTTCAGCCATCTAGTTGATAGGGTCCAAATTGCCATAGCAACCATGCATTCATTTGAATAAGAGACTGGCATATGTATAGGAGAGGGCCTGAATAGAAACATGAGTAATAAAAAGTAGCAATGATAATAAATGTGTAGCCTTACAGAGCATTTGTTTTTAGATGGGGTTAGTGACCCCATTTGAAAGCTGGAAGGAGTCAGAAGAAAAAGCCAATTCATATATATATATAAAAAATATGAAGACCAATTGAAAAGTTGCTTAGAATTGGCCATTCTATAACACACTAAAAGTTAACTTAAAAGTGAACCACCCCTTTAAGTCTGGTGGAGAAGAACTTGTTTCTAGTATTTGATTTTGAAGAGCTGGCAGGCTTAAAGCTGGCCATAGATGCAAAGATCTGATCCTCAAACGATCGGACTTCCCCATCTCCCGACGTGCCACTAACCATTCAGATCAAATAAAGTAGAAAAAGAACAGATCAGCCGATGTTCTGCCCCTGACAGCAATCGTACGAAAGTTATGTCCGACAAAAGCTGGTGACAGTCTCCCTCTGAAGATCGTAAGATCAGCAATACATGCAGAGATATTATCGGCAGCCGACAGAAATCTTCTAACCTGTCTGATCGACCAAACGACCGATCTTTGTGGTATGAAAAATCTCAGGACTCTCCACACACTCTCCAAATCGAGGATTGGTACGATCGGATCTTTGCGTCTATGGCCAGCTTAAGGTCCGCAGTTGGTGTTGCTTCAAAAAACACACTTTACTATAATGTACCTGATAGTGTCCAAGGGAATTAAAGGGATACTGTCATGGGAAAAAAAAAGTCAGTTAATAGTGCTGCTCCAGCACGGAAATCCATTTCTCAATGGAAAATTTGGAAATCTGACATGGGGCTAGACATATTGTCAATTTCCCAGCTGCCCCAAGTCATGTGACTTGTGCTCTGATAAACTTTGATCACTCTTTACTGCTGTACTGCAAGTTGGAGTGATATCACCCTCCTCCCCAGCAGCCAAACAACAGAACAATGGGAAGGTAACGAGATAACAGCTCCCTAACACAAGATAACAGCTGCCTGGTAGATCTAAGAACAGTGGCATAACTAGGGAGGAAGCAGACCCCGCAGGCGCGGGGGGGCCCGCTGGCCCGGCCACCCGGTGTTCAAACAAACTACTATTAGGCTTGCAAGTTCCACTCCCTCACTCGTGCTTCCACATACTTCTAGGGGCAGGCCACAGGGAGCATGTGACTTACGTTTTCCAGCTCTTCTTCTGTCTGTCAGCAGTCCCTGCCTATATGTCCGCATAATCACACACACAGAGTAATGGAGGGAGAGGCGAAGAGCAGAACACAGTTGTAACTGGCAGCAGAGGCCCAGGCTGGGCCCGCCTCTGTCTACCGCCCCTCCACTGGGCCCACCCGCAAGACCCGCCCACACAGTGCAGAACACACAGTATTGGATAGAGGGCAGAGCAGGACACTACATCATGGAATGGCCCTGCCCCCACCTCCCAACCACTGAGTTTTATGCAGGGCTCCTGTCTGACTAATGTTGTGATTTAACCCACAGGTAGTAAGTAGAGGGACTCGACGGAAGGGTGATTGTAGCTGAATGGCCATTTCTTCCTACTGTACATGTAAAGGTTTCACCACCCAGAAATGTAGGAAATAGATTCCCTCCTGCCCCCCCCCCATCCCTTTTAATATAAAATAGGTGGTGAGACTTCAGGAGTGTTACTGTTCTGGCTTGGGCCTCCCTTAAAGTTCCAGCTGCTAATTTTTCCCATGACAGTATCCCTTTAAATATGTATCACTAGTCCCATTTTGAGACTAATGGCCTGATGTTGTAGATGTTCTCCTGGTATTGAGACTTGGGAGAGGGGATGTCACACAATCTCAGCAGCGCTCTGATTGATGGTAGATAACATGTTTCCAGTCTTCTCCAGTACCACCATAGATAGATATTGTTATATTTGATAAACACAAACGTTTCATAAAATTATTTACTCCATCCCCCAATATGGTATTTTCTAGAAGTGAAATAAACAACTTTACTATGACTCTTTCAGCAGCTGAAGCTAAAACTTCCTTTTCTTCCCAAATGAAATTAATACAAGAGCCAAGAATTGAAATTCTTTGCTAATTACAAACTAAACCAAACACTTAACCTTTTAACGTAAGTAGAGAACAAACTCATAATAATTCAAATATTTTGACTTAGGTATACCATAACCAGGCACATACTGTACTCTCTTTGGTTCACTATTATATTTCCATGCCTCCCACTCCTACTAACTACAGATTTTACTACGTCTAAATCTTTGCCCATCACAGCGTTTAAAATCTCTGTATGGGGACATTGAAATAAAAGGTACAAAGTGTGGTGAAGGTCTAGTAACCTGTAGCAACTAGCAGATCACATGTTCTGGTCAACGCACTGAAGTTATTCCTGCAATGGACCTGCCACACAAAGCCCAACTTTCTGGAACACCTTAGTTAAGGGTTAGAGTTGCTTCATGGATAGTTTCTCCCATCTAAGCTGTCTCCAACTTCTACACAGTTACTATTGCTTTCTTGATTGGGTTCCATGCCCTCCTTACCTTAACTTTTGTGGTTTTATTGCAATTTTATCCCTGCATTATTGTTCCTCATGTATATCTAGCATAGCTTTGCTGTTTGGTACTTTGGTATAGAAAGGCTTTGGCAAATCTATGCATGCTGGGCATCAAACTATTCAGTAGACCTCTGGCATTCATATTTAGGGTGAATTTCCTTTGTATGTAAAACATTGTGTGAGATAAATGCAGCAAATTGCAAAATATTTAGGCGATTTTCAGAAATGTCGTAAAAACCTCTTTGTTTAGAAAAGCTTTGCAGTTTGGTGTAGAAAGAAGTCTTTACCCTTGTTGGATTCATCAGAATGTGTACTTTACAAAAATATATGGTTTTCTGGGGGTCTTTGTACACTTAGGTGGTCTTAGGACACATAATACGCAGTTAGGGGGCTGTGTTTGCAAAAGCAGAGTTGGCAGGTGAAAAAATTCATGTGCATTATTTTTATTTGGGGTCCGTACATAACCACATACTTTAGTATCTCTGTGCATATTGGGCATCAAAGTGTTCAGTAGACCTCTGGTGTTCATATTTAGGGTGATTTGCCTTTGTATATATAAGACACATTTACCATTTTGGATATGGGGAACGTGTACTTTCCAAAAATATGTTTTTTTTGGGGTTAGCCTACTTGTAGCTTTACCCTACATAGAATGCAGTAAATGTGCTGGAATGACAGAAATTATGTATCAAATGGGGTGTCTTCCTTTTGGGGCCCTAGAGGCCACATAAGTTAAACTGTTCAGCAGACCTCTGGCGTTCAAATTAAGGGTGATTTATTTTCGTACCTAATGATACGCAAGATATACAATGCTGCAAAATGAAAGCTTTGAGGTCAGGTCAGAAAATTTGTCAGAATCTGTTCTTTGCAAAAATGTTTGGTTTCCTAGGGTAAACCTACTTTTAGTGGAATTTATGTCCTTGAAATCTGAAGTATGCAGGTTTCTGGAGCAGCGCTTTGGAAATAGTGTAATGCTTGGAGTTTTTGACCTATTCAAGCCAGAAATCTCCATAAAACTATGTATATTTGGTATTCACGCATTCATGGAACTTTTCAAATCATTTGTATTTTCTTGCATAAAATAAATGATGTTTTGACCATATGTTTATATCAGGGAAAAAATTTTTTTTTCATTTCTTCACATTCAGAAGCCTATATCTTGTTACAGAAGTAGAATTGCATCAAAATTCTAGTTTATTTTGAAACTTTAGGTTGTCCTGAAAAACACAATATAGTGTTTAGCTGGGTAAACTGTAATTCACCCCCAGGAAAGGCCCCAACATTGAAAGAGCACAAAATGTTCAAAAAATGTCTGGTAGTAAAAGTTTGCCAGTGACCAAATTGGCTGGCAGGGTTTAGCAAGAAAGAAATTATAATCCTAATACAACATGAACAAGTAAGTGATGTGACGGTGCAGGAGGTCCCTCTAATGGCCAAAAATATAACTGCCGCAAACATTGCAGCCGCTAAAACAGAATAAACTGCCTTTGTTCGTGTAAACCAGTAATAATTCATCTTCGTTTCTCAGGGGTTTTCAAGGGACCCAAATTATCTTGGACAATCTGCTTTACGAGACAAAATTGGTTTGGAATCACTTAATCTTTATGTAATTGAAAGAACAGTCACATGATTTACAGAGATTGTGGAGACCCAATTTAAACAGTTTGGGGTGCAATTTTTGGGACACAGCCTATAGGTATATCAGGTGTGCGATAAGATAAAGCAGACTATTATAGGGTTTCCAATTTCTTTCATGTTGCTTTGATACCCAATGCCAAGTGGTCTGCTATCATACCTCCCAACATTTTGGAAGTAAAAAAAAAAGGAACAAAAATTTTTTTCCCGCACGTAGCGCAGCAATTTGTTGACCACACCCCTTTCTGTGGCCACACCCCCTAATTACCATGTTTGTTTTACAAAATTTGGCAGGTTATAAAAATTTGAAAATATTTCTCCTTATCTAAACTGTGTTTTTGTGTCTCAAAGTATCTTATTTGCACCTGTTAGGTGTTCTGGGCTCTCTGCTAAAAGCCAATTAAGTGAGAAACTTTGTTTCTTTTTCTGGCTGTTCAGTGCAGAGAAAAGAGGGACTTTCCAGTACAAATGAGGGACTGCAGGTTGAGCTGTCAAAAGAGGGACTGACTCTCCGAAAAAGGGACAGTTGGGAGGTATGTGCTATATGTCCCTAGTCTCTCACTTTGGGCACAGTCAGATAAACTATTGATTGCTCATCCAGCATTCCTTTGATTAAATGACAGCCACAGGGTGAGACAATAAACAGTTCTCAGCTAACTGCACATATAGTTACCCAGCCCATCTGCTCAAACCACCAATTCCAGTAATGTTATGGCTACTTCTCCAAACACTTCTCTAATTCAGATCCTGTATTAGAGTAGACTCCTTTCCTTGACTTCTGATGGTTATTCCCAAGTAAAATGTCACCATTGTGCCTTGCATGTGCTAGAATTCCATGTTAGGCATAAAAATGAGGTGAGTAATACAAAGATGGATATTAACCCATTCGGACTATTGAAAAGGCTAAAATAGCCCATATAGCTTGCCAAATTTTAGTAACATAGTAAGTTAGGTTAAAAAAACCTGCTAGTTGATCTAGAGATAGGCAAAAAAAAAACCTTCTGAAGCTTCTCCAACTTGTCTCAGAGGGGAAAAAAAAATCCTTCCTGACTCCAAAATGGCGATTGGACCAGTCCCTGGATCAACTTGTACTATGAGCTATCTCCCATAACCCTGTATTCCCTCACTTGCTAAACACCATCCAACCCCTTCTTAAAGCTATCTAATGTATCAGCCTGTACCACTGATTCAGGGAGAGAATTCCACATCTTCACAGCTCTCACTGTAAAAAAACCCTTCAGAATATTTAGCCGGAACCTCCTTTCTTCTAATCGGAATGGGTGACCTCGTGTCAGCTGGAAAGACCTACTGGTAAATAAAGCATTAGAGAGATTATTATATGATCCCCTTATATATTTATACATAGTTATCATATCACCCCTTAAAGCGGACCCGTCACCCAGACATAAAAATCTGTATAATAAAAGTCCTTTTTAAATTAAATATGAAATCCAATTTATTTTTTTATTAAAGTGTTCATAGCTGTTGGAAACTCATGTAAAAATATCAGCTGTCAATCAAATATTGCCTACCCCGCCTCTATGCCTAGGCACAGAGGCGGGGCAAACAATTACTTTCACTTTCCATTCAGCACTTCCTAGATATCACCGCTCTCCCTACATTCCCTGAGCTCTCCTAATGATTTAATTGTGTAGCCAGGACATGGGGATGGACATCAGGTCCCCCATTCTGGTGCACAAACAAGATTCTGAGATGATACAAGACTTGCCTTAATAACAGTGTCCACAAAATGGCTCCTTCCTGGTTGCTATAATTATGAGTTCCCAGACTGATGGAAACAAGATTCAAATAATTTATACAGTGTAATTAAAGTTCATTTTGCTTGACTAACATGATGAAATAGGATTTGGAATAATTTTGTTTGGGTGACGGGTCCGCTTTAAGCGCCTCTTCTCCAGCGTGAACAACCCCAACTTGACCTGGTCTTTCCTCATAGCTAAGATTTTCAAAATACCTTTTACCAGCTTAGTTGCCCTTCCCTGTACCCTCTCTAACTGAATAATGGTTCAATTAAGCACGACCTTCTAGGTCTCAACCAAGACATCCAAAAGTTATGTTGCACCTATTCTCTTCACTTTGGGCATTTACAGCAGATTATGCATAGGTAATGGTTTAGGTTTTGGAGATAAATTCCTCCTCTCATCCATTCCCCAGTATACCTAAAGCACTCTATACTAGGTGCGGTTTACCCTTAAATCTACTTTGTATTAGGGATGCACCGAACCCAGGATTCGGCCTTTTTCAGCAGGATTCGGCCGAATCCTTCTGCCTGGCCGAACCAAATGCAAATTAGGGACAGGGAGGGAAATTGTGTGACTTTTTGTCACAAAACAAGGAAGTAAAACATGTTTTCCCCTTCCCATCCCTAATTTGCATATGCAAATTAGGATTCGGATCAGTATTCGCCCGAATCTTTAAATAAGGATTCGGGGGTTCGGCCGAATCCAAAATAGTGTAGGTGCATCCCTACTTTTTATTGCTAGGTATCGATGAATTACTGATTGAAAATCACTTCCCACCAGGTCACAGAGCTCGCCCATCTCTTATAAGTGGGCCAGCAAATAGCCGGCGAAAGAATAAGGGCGTGCTGATGTCATAGCGGAAGTCCAGCCCCCAAACCACCTGATAAATATTTGTGCTGCTCCTAACACTTAATAAAAACAGCAATTCAGAAGAGCTCCATTAAAAAAAGAAAAAACATCAATTTAGATGAAAATGTTCTGAAATGCAGTAAATGTACTTTTTTTTACCCTTTTGTAGAAAACATAAGCAAAGAGATATTAAAATCTGATGTTAGTCACAGATAAAGTGATTGATATACAATCAGATGGAATACCAAGCTTTATTAACAAAACTTTATACCAGCAGTAGGAAAGGAAATTCATTTTTATTATAAGAGCATGCTGTACCATACAAAGAATCATAGGTAAAAGATTTTGAATCTCAGCAGAACAAAATATTTGATATTAAATACAGCAGTATACGGGATATGACTAGAATCAACTGCTCTTTGCAATGTACTAATGCGGCACGTAGAGTATTGTACAGGGCAGAGACAAAAAAGCAGGATAATCCCCAACCGTCGTGTTCACACCTTCATGACTGCCTTGCACTTGCAATGGTAGATATGGAGGATGCGATATCAGACATCCACAGAGTAGTGCAACACATTGAAAAAAAAAACATGTTTTTCCATGACAGTATCCCTTTAATTTTGTGTATAAGTGCTGCTCCAGTAGACTTCTGCACTGAAACCCATTTTTCAAAAGAGCAAACATATTTTTTTTATATTTAATTTGCAAATTTGACACGGGGCTAGCTAGACATATTGTCAGTTTCCCAGGTGCCCCCAGTCATGCGACTTGTGCCCTGATAAACTTCAAATTCAAATTTTACTGCTGCACTGCAAGTTGGAGTGATATCACCTTCCTCCCTTCCCCCCCCCCTCCCCCCCAGCAGCCCATCAGCAGAACAATGGGGAGGTCACCAGATATCAGTTCCCTGGTACATATAAGAACAGAACTCAATAGTAAAAATCCATGTCCCACTATATTGAGTAGGAGAAACAACAGCCTGCCAGAAAGCAGTTCCATCCTAAAGTGCTGGCTCTTTCTGAAAGCACATGACCAGGCAAAATGACCTACACACCAAGATTACAACTAAAAAAAATACACTTATCGGCTCATGAATGAAATTGTATATGGTAGAGTTAATTATTTGCAGTGTAAACAGTGTAATTTAGGAACATAATCAACATCATAAAAATCATGACAGAATCTATTTAACTGCCTTGGCATGTAGTGTTAGTTATGTTACTTGGGGTGTGTGTGCTGCCATACTCACACGGGACTGAGCAAACTTTGCAACCACAGGGGGCAGCGTCTTTATCTCTGCTTTACACATTCTGTCCCCAAATATAATGTTTATTAAAACTAGTGTCAGTACAAAAATAACTTGTTAAATTAATTCAACCTCTGGAGAGGGGGCCTGGCTGTGTTGCCAGGAGCTTGACTTTGCCAGAAAAGTAAGTAGCTGGCAACACCACATAGGTCTATCCATCACCCGGGGTTAGTAATTTTAAAAGGGCATATTTTTAAAAAGAATGAGACCCAACAATTATATGTTGTTACTTTAGATAAGTGCAAAAAATTGTGTTGCCCCTTGTTAAAGGGATAGTGGTACTACCTGGATAGTCTAATCTCTCATCTTTTGTACATCCTTCACTCACCACAACTAATTAAATGACTTGCTCAATGATTTAACTCAGGCCCCCCCCCCACTTTCTCTGAAGTTGACTTTAGGCTTGGGAGGGCAGGGTAAGTCCTGGGTCACACTTTATATTTGTCCTCAGTCTAGTAGGGTTTACTCCTGCCTTAAAGCGCAACATCAACTCATAAGACTGTGAGGCAGGAACTACAGTATGTCACTGGAAGAACGATCTTAGAACTGGGATTGTAAGTCATCCGCAAGAACCCCATCTGCATTTGTAAATTACTATGGGTATGGGATAAGATTGCCTATCCAAGACCTTGTCTATTTCTTTTTTTCTGTCTGTATTGGTAAGGAATAAGACTGCTTGTACATTAGCAGACTACCCTAAGAGTGGGTATCTATATCCATGTGAATATATTGAATTTGGCTAGGAGTATCCCTCTCAAAGTCATACTCTGAATGAGGTCTGGATCTGAGACAAGCTCTCCAGAAGCAGCAAACGTGTTGGTCAGGTTAAAACCCAAATGGGACAGAGAAAATGGAGATGTTCTCATACAGAAAGGTTGCCACTAAATATAGAACTGGAGCTGCATAGTAAATAAAAAGCTTCCTAATCCTGCATAGCATCTATAAAAATGTACTTCAAAAATGTTATTCTTCAATGTAAAGCCACGTTTCAAAGTCGACTCTCACTGGCACAACGCATGGAGGAATAATTTAGGTTTTGTGATGTTTATAGTATTTAAAAATATCCACTATTAATTCACATTTCTCAGTCACATAAAAGTCAATCATGATCTGGGAATAGAATTTCCACTGCTCGAAACACTTAGGAACTGTAGACATTAGATGGACCTTAGATGGACATTAGATGGACCTCCTGAATTGTGTCCCACAACACCCCAGCCAGATCAGGAGGAGATGCTTTGACTGGCAGTGCCCAGAGTTGACCTGTACATTATTATCTAAAATTCTGAGGAATCGGATTGCTTTTCAATGTTAAGTACTGTGTCCTCTCAACGGATGAAGATAGATCTCATTAGAAAGTTGAATCCTCTGTATTACGAGGCAGTATAATCAGTTCCATGAGAGTTACGTCTTAGTTCATGTTTACACGGAAAAAAAATAACTCGTTATTTAAACGTGACAACAATCATGTACCATGCTAGCCTTTATGCATTAGACAGCATAGCATCTGCAGTTGGACATGAGTAGAAGTTCTTGGAAAAGATAAGACCAGCACTTCAGTGGTCAGAATGAGACTATGGATAACCTACATAGAAAATGACTGACATTACAAAAACCACTACATAAAAAAAAAAAGGAAACATGAAAACCCCCAAAAAGCAGCCTATGCTTTAGTCTTTCTCTGTTTTTTGCCCTTCTTTACTTTTTTTTTGTTCTTCTGTCCTTTCTTTTTGAGATCTGAATTGTTCATCAAGGAGTGCCATAAATATCTGGGGAGCTGAGAAAACTTTGCCCCACAGCTGCACTGGAAACGTGACACAAGAGGGTGGATCCAGCTGTGTGCCCGGAGCTGGTGGTACCCGCACAAAGCCTGTCCACACATTTCACAGATAAATCCAGTGTCGCTCAAGTGCTGCAGTTGGTGCCGCAAGAAGTGCAGTGACCCTACTGTGGATTTGCCACAATCACATTTGTGCTTTCTTTTGACTGGAACTTTGCGGCCGGAAACCCGGTGCTGATGCCTCTTGAGATGCGAGAGCCGGTAAAAGCGAACACCACAGTCTGGACATTTCAGAGGTGGCTTTGGCCTTTTGGAAAATTGAACCATGAACGCATGTGACATGGATTGTGGAAGAGACTTCTGCGCTTCTCCCTTTCCAGCAGCAGTATGGCTCCGCTGTTTTTCCCGGGCTGTTTTTTTGGTATCAGATGCCCGGACAAAGTCTTCATCTATGAAATGGTGGATTATTTCATCCTCACCAATGACATTGTCGTCCTCCTCTTGCATGCTAGCCAACATTTCCGGGGTGTACTGGAGATCTGGAAAATATGGTTCAGGTGGATAGAGGCCCAAGCCAAGGTTCTTTTCCTTCATGGCGGCAACATGAAAGTTATGACTCATATGCCAGTTTAGATGTTTAACCAAGTTGCCCTTGTGTCTGAAGCAACGGCCACATTCGTCACAGGAAAAAGGCAAGTCTACATCCTCAAATCCAATGACTGGATTTTTCATCGTTTGCCAAGATCCACCCTCACTTGCAATCGCTTTTTTTGCTAGATTTACCTTTTGGTCATGAATTTTGGCACGAAGTTCCAGCTCTGACTCTTTTAAATGCCAACGGATGTGGGTGGAAAATGCACAGCTTCGTTCGAACACTCTCCCGCACTGCTGGCATGTGTAGGACTTGTTGGCAGTGCCAGGGGGATAATTGTTGTTTATGATTTTCCCTGTAGGTGTCCTCTGAGGCATCTTACTTGCCTGGCCTTGTGATGTTGAGGGGCTCGGACTAGTGTTGCTACTGGCTTCCTGTTTCCCTTTCGCTACGTATTCTGATGAGTCTGCTTTGAAAGAGATTGTCTGCAGGTTGGCTAAATTGGGGTCTTTGCCCCAACATGTATGCTTGGCTATATTTCGAAATCTTCCAAACTGACGCCCGCATTTGTCGCAGTTAAACTGAAGGGGCATTGTCTGCTTATTTGATTTGCTCTTTGATGCTATTACTCTATCAGTTGAATAGCCTTTCTCGCTGTCTGATGAATTGTCTAGCGTGTCCCCTAAAACAAACGTGCGGATCTCTTCCTCATTCATTTCCTGTGCTATCTTAAGCTCCTTCTGTGCCTTTTCACACACCTGCTCCAATGCCCTTTCCGAATCATTGTAAGAGCTCGTTCCGTGACCAGCATTATCAACACTTTTTTTGAGGAAGTCTACCATCTTCAAGCAGAAATGTTTTTCTAAATCAGAAAACCTTCGAAATTGCCGGCCGCATCTTGGACAGTTGTGGATTTTGAGGGATGACTTTCTGGGGCTCTTTTCGTGAGTATCTAGACTATTAATATCTACAGAAAAGCCCATGTCCTCTTTGGGGAGGCATCCCATTTCTGAGGAGGCATGGTTAACATTAGAAGGTTGATGGGAAACCGAGGACGGGCTCAACTCCACATTTTCTTCTGTAGTAGATTCTGCTATAACTAGTTCCTCCACAAAAGGAAAAACTTGATCCTGAACACATTCATTGCTCCAAAGCACCGCCTGATTATCAATTGGTGGGTTATCATGGTGTAGCCCTTGTTGTGGTTCTTCAGAAATCGAAATGTTCTCTATCTTCTGATTCACTTGTTCTTGGCTCTCAATTTCGACTGCAGGTTCTATCAATTCTGCTTCTGGATTCTCGTCATCAGAGGATGAGGAAACAACAGCATCGCCGTCCAAGCTCTCGTCACTACTCGATTCATCAAAATACTGTAGAGTGTGCCAAGCTGGCAAGTCCTTCTTATTTTCCTGGTGGGGACACAACGTAAGGCACACAAAATGGAAATAAATCAGCAGTTCGAAAAACAATTAATTACTGTTGAAGGGATATGCTTAAATGGCAGGAACACCAATTGTTTTGGATGATTTTTTGCTTCTTGAAGATGCTGTACAATGATAGAACCAATAAGAGGGGTCTACGTTGCACATCACTGGCACTTTTAAACAGACTAATAATTATCCTGATCTGTACAGCAGCACTGTGAAGATGCCATAAATATTACTTAATTAAACTTAATTTCATGGATACAAAAAAACTTTCTAAATATAATCAATTTGAAGTTTGGTACCATTTCTAAAATATTCAAGCTACTCTTCACTATGCCCCTCAGCATCTGTCACTCTTCATGCAGGAGTTGGAGTCAGATTTTGATTGACAAGAGAGAGAGAGAGAGAGAGAGAGAGATGATAATTGATTATAATACACAAAAGCCATGAATATCCTGTAAATTATATCCTTATAAACGGTGAGTTCTGATGTCATCAGTTATAAACGGTGAGTTCTGATGTCATTTCTGTCACATGACTCATTGAAATTTGTGTATTATAATAAATAAAGTACCCCCAGTTGTAAAATATGAGGATATTAGAAGTTACCTCGGAGTTTCATGACCTGTATAAAAACACTCGGCCTTCGGCCTCGTGTTTTTATATGGTCATGAAACTCCTTGGTAACTTATAATATCCTTATATTTTACAAGAGGGGGTACTTTATTCACTATATATTTTATAAGCAAGATACATCTCTCAAGTAATGCAAATAATAGAGACAATATGGATAAATTATTCATAAAAAAAGTCAAATATATTTTCTTAAAAGTAAAGTGCCATTAAAAG
The DNA here is from genome assembly GCF_017654675.1 of Xenopus laevis. Lineage (NCBI taxonomy): Eukaryota > Metazoa > Chordata > Amphibia > Anura > Pipidae > Xenopus > Xenopus laevis. The sequence continues at coordinate 127,733,633 of NC_054383.1, read as the reverse complement.
AGTTGTTACAAAAAACAATAATAGAATGAACACAACATTGTTTTTCCTACAAATTTTTCAAGTGCATTTATTTTAGGATAGTTAATGCAAATTAAGTGAAAATTAGGTGAATTTATTACTGGTTTGTTCTCTGCCTATGCCGTAATTACGTAGCAAGAACAATTTCATACATTAAAAGATAAGATCTCTTTGCCAGAACGGCGCTATTCATATAGGATGATCTGTGCAGACTGAAAATTGCACCTGTGGCTTTGTCTGTTTGGACTCTTAGCCCAAAAGAAAAAAAAAAACCCTTAAACATGTAGGGCCAGAGTCACTAGGGAGTGCTTAACAAATTGGCACCGTGCATGCTGGGATTTGTAGTATATAACAATTGCTATCAGAATTTGTATCTGTCTGTCCTTTGCTATTTTCTGACTACATGTAGAAGTGACAATGCATTCTACGCTTCTGTGATGAACAGACCTCTAAAGACTGCAAATCACAAGTGTGCAAGGAACTGTGGGACTTGGGAGTCCCAGCTGGAGGGGTGTAGGAAATCGAATACAAGCTGAAGGACTACTGTTTCAGTGGTGTATGTAGTCAGATCTAGCAGTGCAGACAATAGCAAAGGACACATACAGCTTTGCATAGCAATCACATTAGAAAAGTGACTTAGAATTTGCTTCCATAATGGAAAATGTTATATTTGGGTTTACATTCCCTTTAAATTGTGCACATTAAAAAAATCTGCAGGAAAGTCAATGGTTTAACACAGCGCAGCTCTTTCTTGTGGCACAACAATAAGGGAGCCACCTACCAGCCTTAATGCAATGGGCTCATCCAGAGGAACATTCCCGTCCTTCAGCTCCACTTCAGCGCCAACATCGATGCCCTGCTCTAGCTCCATGGTAGCGCTTGGCCCCCCTGCAATGCCAATAAAGGACAACCTATCAGAGTCTGCGGATTTCAGTGGATGATTTGCTGCACAGAATTTGCAAGTGGTGTGAATACTTCTATTAGTGTCCAGGTTAAAATACAAGCAAGCCCACCAGATGTTGTGGTTGGAGGGATGCTGGGAATTGTAGTTCAGTGTTACAGTAAGGCATTTTGTGGGACACGAATTTACATGTTAAGTCAGATCCACATTCATGAGCTCAAATGAAGACCAGGAAACAGGGATATCCGGAAAGAAATAAACGAACGTGTTGTTACCAGCCCTGGTTCGAATTTGCTCAATCTTAGTAAATAAGGCCGATGGTGTTGAGATCAGAACCATGCAGGGATACTGAAACAGTAAATACCCCACTATAACAGTTCATACCACAGAATCAAGGCTTCCAGCAAGGTCTAGGGGTTGGTTTCCCGTGTAGGAGGCTTTAGTAACAAACAATGTACATATGGCCAGCTCAAGTTGCTCTTTAAATGACTTAGACAACTGTTTCAATTACTCATCAGTCCTGACACAATACTTTGCATTATTAACACTCTATACATTACTTTAGGTTTAGGTGAAAGGATCTGTAGTATTTAAAGGACTATCTGTCCCTGGATCGGTCCATTGCAGGATCCTAATAGGCATCTTACTAAGCAGGTGGGAGGTGCAATTGTTCGTAATGGAATAACAGCCAATCACAGGCCTTCACTGCCTCCCTGGCACTGCAATAAGGCTGACACTAGGGAAGCAAGTAGGGAGCTCAGGAACGTCCAACTTGCACCACCCCCCCAGCTGTTGTTAAAGGGGGGGGTTCACCTTTCAGTTAACTTTTAGGACAGAGACACACGCTCAGATTCGGGGAGATAAGTTGCCCAGCGATAAATCTCCTCTTTGGGGCAACATAACTGCCTCCCTCCAGCTATAATGAAAATCGCCGGCGGGATGGCACTTGGAGCTCTTCATTTTCCAAAGTTGCCTCAAAAGGAAACTTCGGGCGACTTCGGAAAATGAAGTGTTCTGAGTGCCATCCAGCCGGCGATTTTCATTCTAGCTGGAGGGAAGCAATTCGGGGAGATAAGTCGCCCCGAAGAGGAGATTTATCGCCCGGCGACTAATCTCCCCGGCCGTGTGTCTCTGCCCTTAGTATGATATAGATTAGCCAGTTCTAAGCAACTTTTCAATTGGTCTGCATTATTTTTATTGATAGCTTTTTAATGCTTTGCCCTTTTCTTCTAATTATTTCCAGCTTTCAAATGGGGGGGGGGTCACTGACCCCATCTAAACAACAAATGCTTGATAAAGCTCCAAATGTATTATTATTAGTATTATTATTGCTACTTTATAACTCATATTTCTATTCAGGCCTCTCCTATTCATATTCCAGTCTCTTATTCAAATCAATGCATGGTTGCTAGGGTCATTTGCACCCTAGCAACCAGATGGCTGAAATAGCAATGCAGAGAGCTGCTGAATAAAAAGCAAAATAAGTCAAAAACCACAAATAATAAAACATGAAACCCAATTACAAATTGTCTCAGAATATTATCATGTACATCAGACTAAAAGTTCATGTAAAGGTGAACAACTCCCTGCAAGCTGCTGCCTGGGGGGTATAGAATTGTAGTTCAGCTCTTGGGCATCAGTAAAATGAATAATAGAAACAATGTGACTATTTTATTGGGCGAGAAGAGAGTTAGTAAAGTGCAGACTGTACAACCCCACATCATTCCCATCCTGGGCGGTAACTCACTCCTTCTAGATAACCAATCACCGCCCCCGCTCACCTTGCCCGTCGAGTCCCGGCTGGCAGTCACGTGACCCACGGGGGGTCCCCTACGAGTAAAAATACCGAGTCCCCGATTACGGATTGGCCACCGGCCTCGTGCTCCCCGCCGCCAGCTCTCCTTCTCGGCCAGGAACAGACTAGAGTCGCGCTGACCTGGAAGCGCAATCTCAGAGGCACACAGCATGCTGGGAGCCGTAGTTCCGACATTTCAAGCGGTGCGGTTAGAACTACAGTACCCACAATGCAACGGGGAGGAGGGGACCGATAAAGAAGTAAGGAGAGGAGAGCGCCAGGCTAGCAGGAAGGTGGGAATCCAGTCCGGCCTTTGATTTGCCGTTTACCATCCTGTGCCCTATGGCTGGGGAGAAGGCGGGGCGTTCGGTAACACACGGCCTGGATTAGCGCCTCCGACTGGAACGAAGGCGCCGGAGCTTCTCTGAAACACGGATTTACACTGTAACTTTATGTCACGGGAGGGTCACTCGCTCAATGTGACGCTAGGGGAAGGCTTTAGGGCGGGACCGAGGCGAACTTTGCCCTCATCATGACGGTCCCTTTGGTGGAACAAATAAAAGACCAGAATTACAGATTACAGTGAGTGAAACTCGATTTAATGGTACAGTCAGTCTGTACCTCGGAGCTTCCCCCCAATGGTACAGTCAGTCTGTACCTCAGGACTCCCCAACCCCTCCCAGTGGTACAGTCAATCTGTACCTCAGGGCTCCCCCCCCCCAGTGGTACAGTCAGTCTGTACCTCAGGACTCCCCAACCCCTCCCAGTGGTACAGTCAGTCTGTACCTCAGGGCTCCCCACTTAATGGTACAGTCAGTCTGTACCTCAGGACTCCCCACTTAATGGTACAGTCAGTCTGTACCTCAGGACTCCCCACTTAATGGTACAGTCAGTCTGTACCTCAGGGCTCCCCACTTAATGGTACAGTCAGTCTGTACCTCAGGGCTCCCCCCCAGTCAGGGCAGCCATCAGGGGGGAGAGTTGTAGGGGGCCCCGAGGGTAAGGGGGGCCCGGCCACGCCACACTTACTTGATTAGCCGGGTCCTCCATCTTTCTGAGAGCTGCTGACTTCGGGAAGGCATGGACGTTTAAGGGGCCCTGGTCACCAATTTTCTTATAATGTGTGGAGGGGGGACCCTGGCCACCAATTTTTTTTTCATGTGGGGTCCTAGCCACCAATATTTTTTAATGGGGGTCCTAGCCACCAATATTTTTTAATGGGGGGGCCCTGGCCACAAATGTTTTTTTATGGGGGGCCCTGACCACCAATATCTTATTTTTTTTTTTTACTGTGTGGTGGGGAGGGCGGACCTGTAGGTGGGGCTTGCGGTGGGCGCAGCCCAGGGGGCCCAGGAAATTTTGATGTATGGGGCCCTGCGATTTCTGATGGCGGTCCTGCCCCCAGTGGTATAGTCAGTCTGTACCTCAGGGCTCCCCCCCAGTGGTATAGTCAGTCTGTACCTCAGGGCTCCCCCCCCCTCAGTGGTATAGTCAGTCTGTACCTCAGGACTCCCCACTTAATGGTACAGTCAGTCTGTACCTCAGGACTCCCCACTTAATGTTACAGTCAGTCTGTACCTCAGGGCTCTTCCCAGGGTTGCCAGGTCCAATTTTTAAAACCAGCCAAAGTCAACTACAAAATCAGCCCAAAACTAGCCAAGAGCCCAAAAATAGCACAATATGTGCAGTGAAAAAAAGTCTAAAAAATAAATGAATATATATGAAAATACGCCTTTTTCACATTTTCACTGTTTCACACATTTTTCCATGAAGTAAAATGGGACAGATTCACCAGGGGTGTAACTACAGAGGGGGCCCAGGAGGCCTAATACATATACAGTTTCAATAAATAACAGCTCAACCTCTATACATTTTGGTGACCAGCAGATTTTTGTCGTAAAATTGTCTGAAATTGAGGAAAGTCACCAGAAAACCTGAGAATGCTTAAGAGTGATGGGAGACTGGGGTACAGAGCCCAAAATCCAGTAACTCCCGACTTCTACCCAAGTCAGTCCCATTGCATGCTGGGTATTGTAGTCTTACATTGAACTCGGAAGTTGGCAAATTGTTAAACAAACACTACATTACCCAACATGCATTGGGAGACTCAAGCTTGGCACATTAGGGCAAGAAAAAACTTTGGCTGGTTTCGAAAATACAAACCAGCCCAAAAAGTAGGCCAAATCCTTAGCTTGGCTAGTTTGTACTTTCAAAACAAGCCTGGGCTTTAAATTAGTAGCCCAATTTGGCTGGAAACCTGGCAACTCTGGCTCCTCCCCACGCAGTGGAACAGTCAGTCTGTACCTCAGTGCTCCCAACTCAGTAATGTCAGCCCAGGTTAGTGTTTCAGGTGGATTTGCCCTAGTTGGGGGCTGGGCCCAGGATTAGAGGGGCTGTTGGGGTAAAGAAACGTGCAGCAAAGTATTAAGGGCACATTATACTGTATATCCCTGGTATGTACATTACTACTATTGCCTGTAGCCGGCACCACTCTGTCCCACAGGCCAAAAATACCAGCCTGCCCCTCCAACTTTTCTATATATACTGCCTTGGTCCATCCTCCCACTCACCTCGGTCTATGTGAGATCTAACACACTGCCATCTAGTGGGGAACGTGGGACAGTGCACCCAAATCACGTAGACATGATAATGGAACATTTGGGTAGAGTCCTGCAGCGGGTCGGGTACCGCAAAATCCCGCGGTACCCTGCGGGTTGCGTTTAGAAGTTCCAGGTGTGGGTCGGCGATTCTGCGCGTTGCGGGTCAGGCCGCGAGTCTTCTCAATATCGATATTCACTCCTTTCTTCTGGTCACATCTACTTCAGATGACGGCACTTCCGGTTTACAATGACAACACTTCCTGATTCTTGATGGTCAGCGGGTCCGGGTTGCGAAGAAGGTACTTGCGGGTAGGGTCGCGTAGCGGGTCCAAGCGGGTAAGAATGCGGGTCCGGGTTGTGGATTGCAGGTTGCGGGTACGGGTCGGGTTCGGGTCCCAAAAAATGGACCCGCGCAGGACTCTACATTTGGGTATATGGCGCTGCTTGAGGCCTGGATGAAAATGATACAATGTTAGTAACGTGAAGGCTGTTGGAGATGCTGATGGCAGAAAAGAACCAGATGGTCTGGGCCCTGCTGTGAAATGGATATTACAGGATTTGTGTTGTGTCTGCTAGTTTTTGGGGAATTATGGATTCTGGGAAGCTGTAAATAGGGTGAATTTCTTCTACTTCTACAGCAGCTGCCTGAGTGTAACAGGTCACATACCAAAGGTTGTATTATGATTTCCACCTTTTATTCCAGCGCCAGCCTTCTTTAAATACGTAGGGATCCCTATAACTGTTAGTAATAAAATCAGTCTTCCACTACATACATGCTGTACAAATGAAACCACATTTAATAATTGACTCTCTACAGTCATTCATGAAGCAGTTTATTGTCATTATCCTCGTACTAACTAATCTTATGGCTCCTCCATAAGAGAAAATGTTTTGTTTTTTGTGGGTTAGAGTATTTTGCCATTTTTTTCCCCTGGCTAATTAAATCACAATCAGATTCAAAATAGGCCCTGGCATTTCAGCTACACAGAGGCCCAAACAGCACTTCACCAGCCCAATAAATAGTGAGTGTCTATGGCAACTTACAGCAGCCCCTCTGGCATTTGCCAGAACCCACAGATTGCCAGTCTGGGCCTGCAATCAATAGATGTTTGTGTTATGATTCAAATAATAACTTGGGAAATGAATCTCCTTTTCCCTTTTCTGTATTAAAAGGGTTGTTTACCTTTAAATTAACTTTTATTATGATGCAGAGAGTGATATTCTGAGACAATTTGCAACTGGTTTTTTATTTGATGTTTTTTTTTAATTATTTTGCTTTTTATTCAGCAGCTCTCCAGTTTGCAATTTCAGCAATCTGGTTGCTACAGTCCAAATTACCCTAGCAACCATGCAATTATGTATTATGAATAGGACAGGGGCCTATAGAAGGATGAGTGATAAAAAAATAGCCATAACTATACATTTGTAGCTTTACACAGCATTTGTTTTTAGATGGGGTCGGTGACCCCTATTTGACAGCTGGAAAGAGTCAGAAGAAAAAGTCATTCAAAAACTATAAAAAAAAATGAAGGCCAATTTAAAAGTTGCTTAAAATTAGCAATTATATAACATACTAAACATTAACTTAGGTGATCCACCCCTTTAAATTTTGATCCCCATACCTTCCACCCTTTCAGTATTCAGACTGGCTTGGGGCCCTAGTGATGTCTGAGCTGAGCCAATACATCGTGTCAACCACAAGATGGCAGCACATTTCCCTTGTTTTTGTCTTTACAGTGGAAAACTGCAGATCACCATTCCACCCGTCACATGATAACATTAATTGACAGTATATTATACAGTGATATCAGTTTCATTAGCTGGCTTTATATTAGAGTTACGCCACTGATTGGATTGTCGAGGATCCAAGCACTTGATGAATGGAAACGTTCATACTGTATTCTGCCGGTGTGAACGGTAAAAATGTTGCTTGATGCCAATGTTATTTATAGGTAAAAACCATAAAAACATAGGAAGGCCGGTATTTTTTTCGAGGTCTAGCAACCCTAGACCCTAGTAGCATTGAGCTATGAACCCAGCACCAGATTTCTAATTTGGCTGTAGGTGCAGAGTGTGCAAGTGCATTTTAAATAAGCACCGAGGGGCACAATCTTGCACCGCTTTGTGTTCTGTACTTATGTCCTGGATCATAGTAAATGAACTGTAAGTTGTCTGCAGTTGTATGGGCCACCCACGGTTTGTACTCATCACTTTTTTATCACCATTTACAGTATTATGATTAGGGATGCACCGAATCCAGGATTCAGTTCGGCCTTTTTCAGCAGGATTCGGATTCGGCCGAATCCCTGTGCCTGGCCGAACCGAATCCGAATCCTAATTTGCATATGCAAATTGTGGGGAGGGCGGGATTTCATGTGACTTTGTTACAAAACAAGGAAGTAAACCAATTTTTTTTCCACTTTTTCCTTCCCCGCCCCTAATTTGCATATGTGGATTCGGTTCGGGATTTGGCCGAATCTTCCAAGATGGATTTGGCCGAATCCAAAATAGTGGATTCGGTGCATCCGTAATTAAGATATTAACCCCCATATGTGATAAAAGGCACTAAGTTTGTCCAAGAGCAGTAACTAAAAAAACGTTTGCTTTTAAACACATGCCTAGTAAATTCTACCTGCTGATTGGTTGCTATGGGTTACTGCCCCGGGCAAATTAAACACATAACTAGTAAATTCTAAAATAGAAGAGGGGGATGGTGGTTAGCACAGCTTTTCCAAAGTTTATGTGTCCAATTCCTTAATAGTTGCTCTGTGCTGCAACTGCTGCAAAAGATCCAAGTATAAGAGAAGGAAGAGGAACTCGAGCAGTATTACTGCAAACAACTTTTTATTCCAGGCAGTGGTAAACACAACATTTTTCGGGTTCAATATCCTTTATCAAGTGAATAAGGACCATTAAAGGGCATGTAAAGTCTAAAATAGAATAAGGCTAGAAATGCTGTATTTTGTATACTAAATATAAACATGAACTGACTGCACCACTAATCAAACAAATAATTTATGCTTTCAAAGTTGGCCACAGGGGGTCACCATCTTGTAACTTTGTTAAACATCTTTGCAAGACTAAGACTGTGCACATGCTCAGTGTGGTCTGGGCTGCTTAGGGATCGTCATAAACAAAGCTGCTTGAGTTCTGCATGGCTGGGAAGTAAGGCGGGGGCTCCCCCTGCTGTTCATAAGTATGATTGTTTCCCTGCAGAGCAGTTAGGGACCGTCTGACAATTCCTATCCAGAGCAGTAAATGAAGGGAGAATTTCACTGCATACAGTCAGGTTTCTTATAAATACGGTGCACATTTTTTAATTAAAGTATATTGGAGATAGGTTTCTTTTTCATTAAAGTTCAGTAAAAATGGGATTTTATTTTTTTGCCTTTACATGCCCTTTAACACATGCACCCATTTAAAACTCAATTGCACTTTGACCTATACAACAGCAGTTTGGGTAATCAATTTAAAGAAAAATGTACTAACACATTTTCCAACATTGGTGTGTATATAGGTGATATTACAGCACATAAATAGTGAAGCCAGTGCTCACAGCATAAATATATGCACACATAAGAAGTAATAAATAAAAAATACAAAAGCTTGAAGCCACAATCTGTAACACGGATTCTCTGCTAGAGGCTGCTGGGAGTTGCAGTCCATAGTGTGGGTGTGCTGACTAGCAGTGAAAGGGTAAAGTGACACTTGTATCTGTGTGTGTAACATTGTTAACACATAAATAGTGAAGCCAGTGCTCGGACCATAATTGTGTGCACAAATATAAGAAATAGAAAACGTTGCAGCATACAAAAGTTAAAAATCCCAATCTTGTATTCATCTTTATTTATTTGTATCTAATTTCGATAAGACCAGGATGGTAAAAAATGTCCAATGTTAAGAAGGAACAAAATGTCCAATAATATAGAAACAATGAAACAATTTCCTAAAAGGAACAGAAGGTATCAAAAAAGGTCACTTTAGGCAGGCCACTGTCTAACTAAAACCTGGCCTATTTAAAGGAGAAGGAAACCCAGTCGGCGCAAAAACCCTCCCCCCCTTCCCTGTGTTGCTTCCCCTCCCTCCTGCCCCCCTGGCCTACCTGTCCTGCTTCTGCGCAGGTCCAGTCTACGGATTTCACCGACGACATCTTCTTCCAAGCGATCTTCTTCCTGCTTTGACAGGCGCATGCGCAGTAGGAGCATTTCGCCGGTACGGATCTACTGCGCATGCGCCAAAAGTCACGAAGTGAAATTGGAAAACTTCGTGACTTTTGGCGCATGCGCAGTAGATCCGTACCGGCGAAATGTTCCTACTGCGCATGCGCCAAAACGCCGGTCAAAGCAGGAAGAAGATCGCGTGGAAGAAGATGGCGTCGGTGAACTCTGTAGACTGGACCTACGCAGAAGGGTAAGTAACAAGTTAGGGGCATTTGCCCAGCAGGACAGGTAAGCCAGGGGGGCAGGAGCGAGGGGAAGCAACACACGGGAGGGAAGGGGAGGGTTTTTGCGCCGACTGGGTTTCCTTCTCCTTTAATGATGAGACACTGCACATAATGTCTGTCCCAGGAAAAGAAACCTGAATCAAGCGTGTAAGGGCAAGACATCCTATGGTCAAAGGGATACAGAAATACCCAAAGTCTTTAATATGTCCCAATTTTTCAACACTCCCTATGTGACCCAGCATATATTATGCGGATTATAGTACAATATTTACCCCAGCATACATTTTAGTAATTTATCTCCTGTAACTCACCCATACCACATTTACGGCAGGAGATCCGTATAAGGTCGCGTATAACTGGCTTAAATCTTTATAGTCTTAATATCTGCGAAAAAAGCAATATACAGAAAGGTTAACATGACTTTTGTTACAATAAGCAACTTAAACTGTATTGATCATTCATCCCACTATCTAAGCGCCTAATCCACCTGGCTTCCCTTTGGAGTCATTTTTTTTAATTCCAATCCCCACCTCTTACTGGTTTTGGAACTACCTCCAACACTTTCCATTTCAATTGGCAAACACTGTGTTTACTGCTGAAAAAATGTCTTGATATTAATGTAGTAAATCCTACCTGCTGATTGGTTGCTATGGGTTACTGCCCCTGGGCAAACTTAGTGCCTTTTATTACATAACCCCATAAGAGCATTAAATAATGGAATATGTTGAAATGGAGCCTTAACTAAAGGTGGTTGGAGTCTGTGAGTTAACTGCATCTCCTAAAATGCTCAGTTCATGAGCAGGGGAAGGTATGTAAGGGCTGATCTTATCCTTAAAGGGGAACTATCGTGGAAATATAAATTTAATATAGGCTTCAGCATAAGGCATTTCTAAATACAATCAATTAAAAATTCTGTACCGTTTCTGAAACAATCAAGTTTATATTCACTATCCCTCTCTCAGCATCCGTTTCTCTTCATTCAGCAGTTGGGTGTCAGATATTCATTGACAGTTATATCCAATATATCTTATAGGGAGATGTAGAAGATGTTTTAGACCTCACTCTATTAAAATCACCAGACATCATGTCTCTCTACATGCAGAATTTGTGCAAAAGGCAGTTATTTTGTTAGATTTTGTTTGTACTGGAATCAGTTATTTGAGTGAGCTCTAATACATGAACTGAGCAACATGGGGGCCCAGCTGTCTGTTTTACACTGGGACACCCAATGTCTTGTTCTGCCGCTTGATCAATAGCAACAACTCTCTCTCCAAATCCAACTGTAAAGATTAAAGAAAACCACCAGCAACACCACTCCTAGTTAACAACAAAATTAATAGGGGTGGAGAAAAAATCTTTGTTATGAACACAGTCTGTAGAAAGCAGAGTTTGACTATTGAATTGCGAGTGATATAAATTGCTTGGCTTTTATTGTACATCAGTCAGTCGATCGATCAGAAATGTAAGAATGCAGGAGAAAATCTATTGAACTAAAATAAAGTTACAGGAAGTCTTTTTCTCAATTCAAAAATATATGGACCGTTTCATTTTTAATTTCACTTTCATCCATGGCGCTAATGTTATAAAACTTGCCATCGTTTGACATATCGAGGCCTGAGTTTGTCTATCCTACTCCAATTCCGTCTCTCCCGCCCTCCCTGCCTTTATTTGTGCCTGCGTGACTGCCAGACATTTCGGGGGGAGAGAAAGGGGAGTAGAGAGAGAAACGTAGGGAAGTCCAGAAGCTTCTGAAACCGTCACAGCTGTGCAGGGCTGGGGAAAAGACAGAATATTTAGACAGAGAGTGAGACAGACTGAGAGGCAGTGAGAGTGAGAGGCAGAGAGCAAAAGGCACGGCACTCACACAGGTGAGGAGGACTCAGACGTGTAGGACAGACACACAGACGGAGCAATGTATATGTTGCATATATATGTGAATATATATATATATGTGTGTGTGTGCAGAACTGCAGACTGAGCATGACAGAGACATGTAAACAGACTGTTCCTCTATAAGTGATAGAAACAATCAGATCCCAGTGTTGCTGCTGCACCAATGGGCTCGCTGCAGGATTAACTCTTTCACGGTAGAGATAGTTTAGACGAAATCCGCAAAAGTGCCCGTGACTTCCCTAGAAAGGGACGGTGTTTGATATCCAAGCGACAGGAGAATGACATGCTTTGCAAATATTCATTTTCTTTCAGTGCTCTGACGCAGGACACTTTTCCGTCCCTGAGGACTGCAGGTCGGAGCTGTAAAATAGACAAGAAACCAACGAGTTCTAGTTAGACTCTCTTAATGACTGTGACAGAAAAAAAAGCTATTCCTTAGGTCCAAGTGTATTTCTAACAAGTTGATGATGATATGGAAATTATTAACTGACGCCATTAGGGCACAGGGGCAAATGCCCTGAGAATTTAATATAGCTGGGTCCAACAGAGAGCGGCTGTAGTTGAAAAGAGTGTCAGAAAGTTTAGTAATACACTAAGTATTTACCCCTTCACTGTGCAGGCATGTAGTAGTAGTGGGTATAGTAGCTTTTGGAAAGGGAGTGTGACTGTGGGATAGCAGGTATAGTAGGGAGAGATGGTGCCTATAGTAACAGTGGATAATAGTCTCTGGGAAGGGAGTGTGACTGTGGGATAGCAGGTATAGTAGGGAGAGATGGTGTCTATAGTAACAGTGGATAATAGTCTCTGGGAAGGGAGTGTGACTGTGGGATAGCAGGTATAGTAGGGAGAGATGGTGTCTATAGTAACAGTGGATAATAGTCTCTGGGAAGGGAGTGTGACTGTGGGATAGCAGGTATAGTAGGGAGAGATTGTGCCTATAGTAACAGTGGATAATAGTCTCTGGGAAGGGAGTGTGACTGTGGGATAGCAGGTATAGTAGGGAGAGATGGTGCCTATAGTAACAGTGGATAATAGTCTCTGGGAAGGGAGTGTGACTGTGGGATAGCAGGTATAGTAGGGAGAGATTGTGTCTATAGTAACAGTGGGATAATAGTCTCTGGGAAGGGAGTGTGACTGTGGGATAGCAGGTATAGTAGGGAGAGATGGTGCCTATAGTAACAGTGGGATAATAGTCTCTGGGAAGGGAGTGTGACTGTGGGATAGCAGGTATAGTAGGGAGAGATGCAGGTGGTTCCAAACGTGTAGACTTTTAGGTGTTGCTGAACTAATCACCCATCTCTAACATGTAAATCCAGCTGTACAGCTCTGCATGAGATAATTCTCTGTGGGATATATAAATTTGCCAAATTCCTTCTGCCTTTTGGACTTAAAGGACACCTTTATTCACAATACCCATTGAATGCTAGCGGGTGGTCAGAGCATTGCACAGCTAACGATGAATCCCCGAGGGGGAATCATTTTGGCGCACACTGTGATAGAGAGTTCTAGAAAGTCACACCCACTCCCTTATGTAACTCACCAGGCTTATCACTCAAACACACGCCTACTTACCCTAACTAAAAAAATAAGTCCATGTAAGAACAAGGATTATGCGACTGCCTACTATACATATGGGACCTGTTAACTGAATTGCTTTGCCCTCAAAGCAAAGGGTATGTAAACCTAAAAATAATATTTTGCCCATTTAAGCACAATGTAGCTCTAAGCCACCCTCCCAATATACATTCAATAAAATCATTTTTTTTCTTTTTAAATTAATATTAAGATTGGGGTCACTGCAACTGGGAAGTCCGATTTCAGTTCATTCTCTATCAGAGGTGTCTTCATTTCCACCAGTCGCTTTATCTCCTCCCTCTCTTTTCCTGGATGATATCTAAAAGGAAAACTCCAGTGAACATGTTACTAGTGAGACCTATTTATATCCTCGTACTAAATGGGAACAGTATCCCCCTTCTGAATTAATCTGATCGCGTGAAATGCGTGGTTTAATTCGGCATAAGAACTCTCTCTCTCTCTCTCTCTCTCTCTCTCTCTCTCTCTCTCTCTCTCTCTATATATAAATATATAATCCTCATTTAATTATTAGCAAAAGAGGCACACAACATATTAAACAGATTCCAGTGATTTCCCTCTTGCTGTTACTCTTCGCTTTACCCTGGTGCCTAGCATTACACTCTGCTTCTGCACCACCCTCCCAATCTGATGGGCCAAGATCCTAGCCTTGCCTGTTGAACCACTGCCAAAGAACTGCGCTTTCCAGGACGTCCCAGTTCTCTCTGTCAGTTGCTCACGGCAGAAATTAATGAAATGTGAACAGGGGCCCAAGGCCAGGCTCTGCCCCTCTCTCTGCAGCGGGGAAATGAAACTGACATTTGAATAAGCATCTATTTAGCCTCTGCTTGTGAGTGAAGGGAAATGAAACTGGCATTTAAAGGGGAACTATTGCAAAAATTAAATTTAATAGAAGCATCATCATACTGAAATAAGACACTTTCTAATTACAATCAATTAAATATTCTGCATAATTTCTGAAATAATCAAGTTTATCTTCACTATTCCGCTCTCGGCATCCGTTTCTTTTCATTCTGTCTTCTTGCAGCAGTTGGGTGCCAGATATTCATTGACAATACACGGACCAATAAAAGCTGCCGACAGACCAAGTCGCCAGCTTATTGGCCCGTGTATGGGGCCCCGGACGGGCTTCCCCGATCGAGATCTGGCCGAAAGTCGGCCAGATCTCGATCGGATGGGACAAAAAATCCCGTCGGATCGCGGCCGCATCTGTTCATTGATGCGGTCCCGCGATCCGACCCCCGTTTCCCATGCGTTAGGATCCGATGCCCTAGGGCCCACGATCGGATTAGCCCGATATTAGCCACCTCAAGGTGGGCATATCGGAGAGAGATCCGTTCGTTTGATCGCCAAACAAGCGGATCTCTCCGTGTATGGCCACCTTTAGATCCAATATATCTTATAGGGGGGCTCCTTTCCTAGCAGATGTATTAGAGCTCACTCAAATAACTGATTCCAGTACAAACAAAATCTAACAAAATAACTGCCTTTTGCACAGATTCTGCATGAAGAGAGACATGATGTCTGGTGATTTTAATACAGTGAGCTCTAATACATCTTCTAGGCAAAAGGAAGCCCCCCTATAAGATATATTGGATCTAACTGTCAATGAATATCTGACACCCAACTGCTGCATGAAGACAGAATGAAGAGAATCAGATGCTGGGAGAGGATATTAAATTTTCATTTCCGTGATATTTCCCCTTAAACTAAGAAGGGATGCACCGAATCCACTATTTTGGATTCGGCCAAACCCTGAATCCTTTGGGAAAGATTCGGCCGAATACTGAACTGAATCCGAATCCTAATTTGCATATGCATATATGGGGTGAGAAAGAGAAAAGATTTTTTACTTGTTTTGTGACAAAAAGTAACACAATTTCCCTCCCCGCCCCTGCATATGCAAATTAGGATTCGGTTCAGCCAGGCAGAAGGATTCAGCCAAATTCGAATCCTGCTGAAAAAGGCCGAATCCTGGCTGAATCCCATATCGAATCCTGGATTCGGTGCATCCCTAAAGCTAAGCATCTATTTAGCCTATGCTCGAGAGTGAAACGTTTCATTCTGGAGAAATGGCTGTAGCACATTTTGAAGGGTATTGGAGCCAGATTTATTTCCAGCCTATATCAGGTCTATATTAATGAATTATAGCAGTCATGAGCATCTCCATCTTTCCCTTCCCAACACCAGTCCATAAATTTCAGGATAATGGGTTACTGGATAACAGATCCCATAAATAGAGATTCAGAAAGTGTTAGCTACAGGTCTGTCCCAGATGAAACACATAATTTGGTCCCAGTTTAATTAAGTATCTAGATGTAAAATGTCAAGAGAAAAAAAGTGGTTGGTTGTTGTAACTTTGATAAGATATCAATTCTTACAGACATCCCAGAAATAGTGTCCAGATAAAGGAAACCCAGTCTTTACAGCAGTTTGTAATTAACAGGCCATTTTAATTTCCACTGTTAATTTTGTCGCTTGATTCTGTTCTTTTTACCAAAGTTGCTCTTTATTCTCAACAGGTACAGTCTAATCAAACATTAATAAATACAGGAAAGCTATTATTCAGAATTAGTGATGGGCGATTCAGTCCCGAAAAATTTGCGAAACGCATTAAAGTCAATTGGCGTCAAAATTATTTTGACACGCAACAATTTTGCCAAACCCCGAATCCTTTGCGAAAGATTCATCCAAATACCGAACCAAATCCGAATCAAATTTCCATATGCAAATTAGTGGTGGGAAGGGGAAAACATTTTTTACTTCCTTGTTTTGTGATAAAATGTCACGAGATTTCCCTCTCCACCCCATATTTGCATATGCAAATTAGGATTCGTATTTGGTTCGGCCAGGCAGAAGGATTCGGCCGAATCCAAATCCTGCTGAAAATGCCGAATCCTGACCGAATCCCGAACCAAATTGTAATTTTGACACCAGCGGAATCCAGAAATTTGGCGCAAATCCATGCCTGCCAAATATATTGGCCCATCACTATTCAGATTAACAATTTAAAGCTTTTTATAATGAGGAATGCTAAAAACATTTTACCTGTGTAGAGTAGCTTTATATTGTTTGCATTGTGATTAATCCTTTTATCCATGTCTACAGTAATATCGAGTAATAATTACTAATTATTTTCTTTCTCAGAAACAAGATGTCTAAAGGTCCAGCAGTTGGTATTGACCTGGGCACCACCTACTCCTGTGTTGGTGTCTTCCAGCATGGCAAGGTAGAGATTATTGCCAATGACCAAGGAAATCGGACCACTCCCAGCTATGTGGCTTTTACCGATACTGAAAGACTTATTGGTGATGCTGCGAAGAATCAGGTGGCAATGAATCCAACCAACACAGTATTTGGTAAGCATTGGTGCCACAACATCTGGTCCACTAAGTGTTGGCTAAAGCTAAAGCTAATTGTAATTAAAATGAATCAGTTCTTAGCCTCTTTCTTCTTTCATTTTTTTCTACTCATAAAGTAGATAGTAGGGATGCAGTGAATCCACTATTTTAGGATTTAGCCAAATCACGAATCCTTTGTGAAAGATTCGTGTGAATACCAAACCAAATCGAACCCTAATTTGCTTATGTAAATGAGGGAAACAGGGGGAAAGAGAGTAAAAAAGAATAAACACTCTTTCAGTTCCTTGTTTGTGCGATGAAATGGGACATGATGTTTTGGATTCGTTTTTGCCAGGCTCCAAAACCTGGATTTGGTGCATCCCTAGTAGATAGTAGAACTTCTGCCATGTATGATGCTAGCTATTATTGTAACATCTAGACAGAGAATGGTAGTTCAACATCAAATAGTAACTCACCAAGTAATGGAAGAGGCAGTCCAAACTATAAATTTATAGAGCAGGCATTCAAAAGGCCACCTTCCACCAGGCAGTATAATTAAGTAAAAATGTATTTATTATGTCTAATTATTATAACCTTACACCTTTTGTGTTACACACATAGTCATGGGCTATTATTGTAACATCACTGCAGGATTTTGAGACCTTATGGAATTCATTTTGAAGAGAGAACTTAGCAGAACAGCCCCACAACCATGTATTTCATAACAGAAGGGTGTTACTCATTTTTCCTTATTGTAGATGCTAAGCGGTTGATTGGCCGTCGCTTTGATGACCCAGTGGTTCATTCAGATATGAAGCACTTGCCTTTTACTGTTATTAACGATGGAGGACGTCCCAAGGTCCAAGTTGAATACAAAGGAGAAACTAAGACATTCTATGCAGAAGAAGTATCATCCATGGTCCTTACCAAGATGAAGGAGATTGCAGAAGCCTATCTAGGAAAGGTGAGAAGGTGAAAATAAGAGAAGCTGATAAAATGTTTAATGGTTATCTCAAGACCTGTGAGCACCCTCACGTTCCATAACGGAATTGCAGATGGAGTATGAGTGCATGCTACATTGTGATCCAAGTCTAAATACAATTCTTTTCTTTAAATCAGACAATCAACAATGCTGTGATTACAGTTCCCGCATACTTCAATGATTCCCAAAGACAGGCGACTAAAGATGCAGGGACAATCTCTGGCCTCAATGTTCTGCGCATTATCAATGAGCCAACAGCAGCTGCCATAGCATATGGTCTGGACAAGAAGGTAACATTTTTGGGCCAATACAAAGGCTGACCACAGCCAGAATCTTCAACCTGCCTTAGACTTTGTCGTTTTGCTATTACTCTAGGTGGGCGGTGAAAGAAATGTCCTGATTTTTGATCTTGGAGGCGGCACCTTTGATGTATCCATTCTTACAATTGAGGATGGTATATTTGAGGTCAAATCCACAGCTGGGGACACACACCTTGGTGGCGAGGACTTTGATAATCGCATGGTGAACCACTTTGTAGGGGAGTTCAAACGTAAACACAAAAAGGACATTATTGAGAACAAGCGTGCCATCCGACGCCTGCGCACAGCCTGCGAACGTGCAAAACGCACCCTGTCCTCCAGCACCCAGGCTAGTATTGAAATAGACTCCCTCTATGAGGGCATTGACTTCTACACCTCTCTAACCCGGGCCCGCTTTGAAGAACTCAATGCAGACCTCTTCCGGGGCACACTGGAGCCTGTGGAAAAAGCCCTCAGAGATGCCAAGATGGACAAGGCACAGATTCATGACATTGTTCTCGTTGGAGGTTCCACACGCATTCCCAAGATCCAAAAGCTACTCCAGGACTTCTTCAATGGGAGAGAGCTGAATAAGAGTATAAACCCAGACGAGGCTGTTGCTTATGGTGCAGGTGAGTAAATATGTAAGGCTTGAAACTAGAGTCAATGGAATATCATTATTAGGATACAGCAGAGGTTTGATACATTTTGTGTTCAAGCCTTTGCTCTAGGGGTACAACATTTTTTTACGGGCCCCTTTAGCATATAATATTACAGATATACCGTAGATTATTTAGCGATGCTGTGAATCCTTTCTTTCTCCCTTTGATTCTGGGATTTGCCTGAATCCTTTCTAAAGGATTTTGGTCCTGAATATAGGAATTATATCACAGTGCTACAGCATATAAAATTACAGATATAGATTATTTAGGGATGCTGTGAATCCTAGATTCAGTTTGGGATTCAGCTGAATCCAATCTGTGATTAGAGAATTTAGATTTATTTGGGCTTTCTTTCTCCCTTTGATTCTGGGATTTGCCTGAATCCTTCCTAAAGGATTTTGGTCCTGAATATAGGAATTATATCACAGTGCTACAGCATTAAAAGTGTATTCGACACAGCAGATTAGAAGTCATTCAATATATTATCCTGGTTGATTTTAATGCAAGGAATCTTCTGCTTGTATGGTCCCCTAGGGCTTGGTAATGACTAGCTTCAACCTGTGAGATGTATAAGACTGTGCAAATAATAAGAGGTATGGAGTAAGCAGTGTGTATTACAATACAGTGGTCTAATAGCTGGTAACAACCAATCAGCAGTAAGTTGTAGAGATGTAATTCAGTTAGAGATCTGATTTGTTCTAAGGGGTTACAAGACAGAAGGCAGAAGTGGCAATACAAGATACTATTTGTTATAAAAGCGAGATAATATATTTACACCAAATATATTTTTTTCCTTCAGCTGTCCAAGCTGCTATCCTCTCTGGGGATAAGTCAGAAAATGTTCAAGACCTGCTTCTGCTGGATGTCACTCCTCTGTCTCTGGGCATTGAGACTGCTGGTGGAGTCATGACTGTTCTCATCAAACGCAACACAACGATACCCACCAAGCAGACCCAGACATTTACTACGTACTCCGACAACCAGCCAGGTGTCTTGATTCAGGTATGTTGCATATTATTGAATTCTGGGAAACGTCACTGCTATGGCCTCCCGCGATTGGTGGTCTCTGGGCTTCAACTGTAGAAAATCTTTTCCAGCTGCCCAGATACTCTCCCAATTGCCTATGAAGTCTAATATGTTTCCTAATTGATTTAACATCATATCACATATCATTCTAAAATCACAAAGAACAAGCATAACAATTGCTTCTTGTTTTGAACTTGTATAGTCAAAATCTAATAGTTCAATAGTCCAAGAGATTTTTATGGCTTCACATTTGGCCAGTGGCTCAATGTGTCAAATGGCAAATACCTGGTTCAGTAGTAGGGGAGAATTTGTATAGAATAATCTTGTACAAGCTTTACTCCTGGTATGCTTTTCTGAATTTCCTCTTTTTTATTGCGATACAATGAGGTGGAGCTCTCTGTAGACTGAATAGTAACGGTAAGTACCACCAGCTTCCAGAAGAATCGCTCCTGTTAGTAGAGGTCACAGTAATAAAAGCTCCACCAAGAACATAAGTAGGCATGAGCTTTTGTAGAACCTAAGGTCTTCTTATTCACAGTTTGTCCTGATCACCCAGTTAAGTTAGAGAAACATCTGGTAAATATTCAACTTGTGCGAATAAAGTCCACAGTTCGGATCACCTTTAGTGTTGGCTGGTGGTTCCTCTTCTTCTTATGTTACTTTTGCCTTCTCAGTTGCATCCATGGCTTTTTTACAGGTATTTGAAGGTGAACGGGCAATGACCAAGGACAACAACCTGCTTGGGAAATTTGAGCTAATCGGCATTCCTCCAGCACCCCGGGGGGTTCCCCAGATTGAAGTGACCTTTGACATTGATGCCAATGGAATTATGAACGTATCAGCTGCGGATAAGAGCACTGGGAAAGAGAATAAGATTACTATCACGAATGACAAAGGTAGAGCTAGTACATTTCCTTAAAGAAGATAACTATATTGAAAAGGAGTACTCACTTGATAAAAGTCAATTTCAATTAACTTTCCACTTCTTCTGTAGGCCGGCTGAGTAAGGAAGAGATTGAGCGCATGGTACAAGAGGCAGACAGATACAAGTCTGAAGATGAAGCCCAAAGAGATAAGATTTCAGCCAAGAACTCTCTGGAGTCCTTGGCTTTTAACATGAAGAGCACAGTTGAGGATGAAAAGCTGAATGACAAGATAAGTGCAGATGACAAACAAAAAATCCTAGACAAATGCAATGAAGTCATCTCTTGGTTGGACAAGAACCAGGTACTGTTTTTCCACTTGTCCAGTCTTATTTACTCTGATTGGGGCAAGCATGAAATAAACAAATGAGGGCAGGACCAAAAAAGCTATCATGTTAAAGGAGAACTAAAGCCTAAATAAAGAGCCCAAGGCAACCACCTTTAGCAGTAAAGATTTGTGTCTCCAAAGATGCCCCAGTAGCTCCCCCATCTCCTTTTCTGCTGATTCACTGCACATGCTCTGTGCTGCTTTCACTTACTAAGCTTACGGACCCACTCACAATATACAGTATGCAGAGAATAGAAATGTCACAATATAAGACTGATTAGTAATTAATACAGATAATTACTACATGGCAGCACAGAAACCAGTGCAATTAGCATCAGAATTTAATAATCAGAAAACCTGTAGCATCAGCTTATATTACAGGGGAAGCTCATTTTCTGCTGGATAATTAGTGACGAGCCCTAAGCTTAGCTTCTCAACAGCCAATCAGAGCCCACTGAGCATGTGAGTGTCACAGACACTTTCCAAGATGGTGACCCCCTGTGACAAGTTTGAAGTCCTGGATCATTGCTGCTATTGACAAGCTGGAACTTTAGCCTCGTGCAGTAAGTTCACTATATAAAATAAGGCATTTTTAGCCATACTAATTTTTAGGGTTTAGTTCTCCTTTAAACAAAATATTTTAGATTGTATCTGTGACTCTTCCATGAAGTGTGTCAGGATTGATTATAACATTATTAGACATTTCATAAAAATTATATATTGCTCGTTGTAACTGTAATGGCTCACATGGGCGTAACTACATCTTATTTCGTATTTAGTCTTTTTCCTTGAAGAACCTTAGTTTTACTTACATTTTATTCACTTACTTGTGTTACAGATGGCAGAGAAAGAGGAATATGAGCATCAGCAAAAGGAACTGCAGAACCTGTGTAACCCCATCATCACCAAACTATACCAGGGTGCTGGTGGGGCTGGAATGCCTGGTGGGATGCCTGGAGGATTCCCTGGGGCTGGGGCAGGTGGTGGAACTGGTGGTTCCTCTGGTCCTACCATTGAAGAAGTTGATTAAAGTGCTTCATATTTTCTTAGAATGTCCAAGCTGTGTCCGTCCAGCAACTGTTTTTATTACAGCTTGCAATATCTTCCAGTAGTTGTTAGGTCTGTAGCTGTTGCTAGAGTTTTTACAGGCTGGCCACCAAGGATCCACTTTATTAATTTGTCAGTAATCCCAGTAATAATGCTTTTGGGTATCATTTATCTTGGGGCTGCTAAGTATGTAGGTGGCATTGATAACACCCATAACAATCAGCAGTCCCTTGATAAAAGAACTTCACTTATAGCACAATTATAAAGCATGTGGCTGTCACCCCTTTTACACTCTGCACGGTCTCCTGGACCCTCTATGTAATTCTAAGTACAGCTTACCACATATGTGTCTTTTGATCAGAATTTCAGTCATGAGTTACAAATTAACCTAATCAGTTGCGTAAGTAATTATTTCCTGTGTAGAAATGCGACCCAGAGTACTTGCTATATCTTTGCTCATGGATCAAGTTATCAAATGTCAAAATATTTCATCATAGTTGGAAACATCATGTAACTTCTTTTGAAACGGAGGTGCGCGTTCCCTTTAAGCTGTGTAAATTAAGCGACCGGTGAGTTTGCCTAAGACTTAGGCTTTGTGCAAAGGATCCATTGGGGCAAGCATGTTTGGTGGGCTGTTCTGTGGGTTCAGTGCAAGGCAACATAATGGACTACACACCCCCAATCATTTTTACTTGAGTTGGATGATTTGCTTTGCAATATGGCTGTAAGTATGAAAATCCACTGCATTCAAAACACAAATACCCCCCGGATTGGATCCTTCTTAAGTTTGACTTAACTTGACTCGAATGACCTTTAGTGCCCTGGGTAGGTTTTGTAATGTTTTGTAGAGCCGTCTGGCCCGTCTGACTTGTAAACTGCAGCATGCCACATATCTGGCAGTTAGAAATGCCACTAAAGGGTAGCTCTGATTCAGGGAAGTGAAGGCATGTGCCAAAATAAAGTGCTTTTAATTATAGAGGTTTTTATATAGCTCATTATCTGTCCATTACAAAAATGGCACTCGGACTGTTGTGTGTGATGTTAGAACTAGTAAGTTTAGGAATAAACTGGTTCTACAGAACCAACCCATGAATCTCTGTTCTGCATGGTCTTCCTTCTTCCCATCTTTATTTGCATTCCATTTGGTGCACCAATCCAAATTATGGCATTGCTTCTTCGTTGGTGTTGAATTGAGCAGATAAACCTGCCCCACATACATAGCACAAAACCAAGTCTTAATCCTTAATTTCCAGGTTACTCTTTGATCTGTATGGAACCAAGTTCCATGGATAGGTCACAAATGCCTGCATGGAGAGGGTTAAACCTTTCTCCTCTCTTATCAGTCGGATTCTGGCTGGGTTTCCCAATAAAGACTGACCATAAAGTCTAAGTTGACTTTCTATAAGCACATTTAGGGGCCTATTTATCAAAGGTCGGATTTGAGTGGGTTTAGAGGTTTTTGAAACCACAACTAAACTCACAAACTCCAAAACTACGAATGTCATGACATTTATTGAAAAATCCGAATACAATAAGTACGAAAGGAAAATTGCATTGAACGATGTGCCAAAATAAAATGTGAATACCTTGAAAAACTCAAGTTTTTCAGACAATTCCTAGCGAAAAAAAAATAAAGTCCAAATTGTTTTAGAACGGTCCAATAGGATCACCGCGATCACCGCGAGGATAATTCCTTTGATCGAACGATACAATCCTTCGAATCAAACGATTCAAAGGATTTTAATCCAACGATCGAAGGAATATCCTTCAATCAAAAAAAGTTAGCCAAGCCTATGGGGACCTTCCCCATAGGCTAACATTGACTTCGGTAGCTTTTAGATGGCGAACTAGGGGGTCGAAAGTTTTTTTTAAAGAGACAGTACTTAGACTATCGAATGGTCGAATAGTCGAATGATTTTTACTTTGAATAGTTCGATTCGAAGTCGTAGTCGAAGGTCGAAGTAGCCCAAAAAAAACTTCGAAATTCGAAGTTTTTTACCTTCGAATCCTTCACTCGAAGTTAGTGAATCGGCCCCCATATTAATCTCAGAATTGCAAAACCACACATTTTTTGAGATTTGTGGAAAAACATCAAAATTTGATTCTTAGTAAATGGTCCCTTAATATCACACTCCTGAGTCTCCTGTAGAGATCAAGAATTTTCCTGAGTGCCTCCAACTCTACCATATGGCCTCTGGGAGTCATTAACATGGAAATGATAAAAGAAATTCCCGATTTTGCACAATTTATTGCACTTTAAACCCTGCATAATATGAAATGCATTTCTATTGGTACCTAGTGAATACAGACGAAGTGGTCCTTTAAATTTTATAAACTTTCACTGAAGCATCTCCTATAAGATCTCCTTATTTTAATCATCTTGGTAACGTCAGCTATTTGAAGGAATATGGGTGACAACAAACAGGACATGTTGAGCCACCTTCGGATTTATTAGCAAAGTAAAGATTGCTTTTTGAGGCTCTTTGAGTTTGCTTGTCTTTCTGTATTTTGTCAACATCAAAAGCTATTAAAAGTTAGTGTTAACCCATAGTTTTCTCATCTTTTCAGCTCTATACACTAGCCAACATATATCTGTGGTCATTCCCTTTGTGCAAGGTTATAATCAATTTGCAAGTAAAACAGAATCCCGTTTACTTTCCATGCAGTGAAAATTCTTGTGCTTTATATAAAATGCTCACTATAAGCACCTTGTACAGAACCAATAAAATACCCACTATATAAGCAAAATCTGGGTGTCTAGCATGTTTATTTTTTGTTTAGCACAACTTCAGCCCTATTGGTTCCTCAGAGGGGGTTACAAATATTTTGGGATCCTGCCTGAAACGACCAGGCAGTCTATAGAGGGAGGCCTATTTATCAAAAAGATCCAGAAAAATAATAATATGGTTTGTGTTGGTGCCAAAAAATCTTTAGGTCATCGATATATCTACCAAAGAATACAAAATGATGTTTAAACAGATTATCCGTGTTATAAACAAACTTTTCTTCCCACCAACCTTTATTCTTATTATTTCTTTATTTTATTTCTAGAAATTAATTTCTTTATTATTTTCTTTATTTTTTTCTTACTATTCATTAATATTTTTGCATATAAGGATGGTTGTTGTGTTTTTTGAGGAGCACGTACAGAATATATTATGTTATTATTTTCCCCTTTTTCTTTTGTTTTTATTCCTCTTTATTTTTCTTTTTTTCTTTTTGCACATTGTATTGCACAGATATGTTGGCAACATTTAGCGCTTTAACCACTAGGTGGATAATCATTGATTGAATAAAGTGATAACATGTGGTTGTTGATTTGTGATTGGTCACAGCCCCTTTATAACCTGTGTACAGGGATGTGCCATTCAACCTATGAGTAAGTGCCCCAGCAGGCACGAAACGCATTATGTCATAATAAATTCTTCATTTTTTAATTGATTGATTCATTATTCGTGGAAAAATGCCAGGAATATAAGACTTTTACTTGCCAAAGTTTTGTGTTAAAGGTTTTCACTTAATAAATCTCGAATTTTTAGCACTTTTAAAAAAAAAACAGGAAAACTAAAAATTTTTAGAGATTAGTGGAAAAACCGCCAGGAATTAGACTGTTAGTAAATGGGCCACCTGGTCTTTAATTATTACTTGAACTAATTAAACTTCTTTCCCTACACTGTATTTGCACTTTACACTGCAGCCAATCTTTCGTGTATTGACCTTCACTCAAAAGAAGGTCTTTTCAAGGGTGCAACCAAACGGCTTTTTTTGGAAACACAAGTCAATGACTGTTGTAAAAAGGAGTAGAAAGACCAGTATTCCATATTAAGTTAAGCTGTTATATACAAAAAAAGAAATATATATATGTCCCATAGAGTATCACCCTACTTGGAAAACAAAGAATAATTTCTTAGCATTACATCAAGATTAGTCAAGGAAAGGTAATGGTAATTTGATGGGAAGAGTACACAATGGGGATGACTAAAGGTATGGGATCTGTTATCCATAAACCTGTTGTCCAGAAAGCTCTGAATGAGCTTTTTAAAAAGGATTTACTTTTTCTCAATAATAATAAAACAGGGCATTGTACTTGATCCAAACTAAAATATAATTGGAAATAAACCAGCCTATTGTATTTTATTCAATCTTTAAATGATTTTCTAGTGGACTTAAGGTACGGAGAAGAATTATCCGGAAGAACGATTGATTATCCGGAAAACCCCAGGTCCTAAGCATTCAGGGTGTCATGTTTGGCACCCTATATCTAGAACCCAAGCTAAGCTCCCTGGTCTCAGCTCTCACTTCTGCCTCTAACCGCCGCCTTTCACCTCGGGAGGAGCCCTCGGCTAATCGGATGCCGCCAGGTCTTATTTGAGAGAGGTCAAAGCTAACGATTCTGGACGAGCAAAGGGGCACCATTGTTTCACCAGGATACTGGAAGGAAGAACACCACCAGGAACAGGCAGGCCAGGCCAGCACAAGCAGAGAATCGTCAGACAGGCCAGAATCAGGATAGGAGAATGTAGAATAGTCAGTGGATAAGTAAAGGTCGGATTGGAGAGGTCAGAGTAGTCACAAGCAGCTACCTTGGTCATCAACAAGCTGGTCATTATTATAAGCCCTGCAGAAAACAGAATTCCCTCACCTAAACCACATATAATAAAGAACAATGTGTGGAATAAAATATTTTAGAACAGTTTCTAAAAACAATTTCTTCACAATTTCTTCACTATTGATCTAGAACTAGCACGTTTTTTTAGAACTCTCAAATTAAAAGCACATTTTGGGACAACTGAAATATCAAATGAACTGGAAGGTAATGACTGTGATCAATATGAAAATAGATTTACATTGAAAATGTTAGATTTACACCTTAAAAGTAATTATACACCTGATAAGGTCCATTGGGGAGTCAATACATATATTGGTATGGTGAGTGATGATATAAAAAAATTGGAAAAAATGTATAATGATGGTAAATCTAATTACAACATGACTAATTTAAATAAAAATGAGAGATTTATATTAAGGAAATTGCAGGACCGCAAAGATTTAGTGATAAAACAGGCGGATAAGGGAGGGGCAGTGGTGGTAATGGATAAGTCATATTATATTAATAGCATTGATGAAATGTTGGGAGATACCAAGACTTATATTCCATTGCCCACTGATCCCCTCCCTAATATCCAGAGACTGATAAAATCTCTTTTAAAGGAAGCGGTTGAAAACAAGGTGATAGATATCAATTTTTAGAACAACCCAACCCAGTGACACCTGTACTGAACACCCTGCCAAAAATTCATAAAAATATAGAACGCCCTCCGGGACATCCGATTGTGGCAGGGGTACAGTCAGTGTTTAATCCGATAGCAATTTTTTTGGATAAAGTTCTGCGCCCATATGTAGAGATACAAAAGTCATTTATTTTGGATACATCACAATTTTTGACTAACCTCAAGGAGATTGAAAATGTCGAAAAAGAGGCCTATCTTGTCACACTAGACATTGAGAGTCTATATACAAATATACCACATATAGGTGGTGTTGAGGCGATAGAAAAGTGCCTCCATAGTGATCCTTGTTGGGATGGGGCACAGAAATGGTTTATTGTTACATTATTAAGATTGATCCTTGAGAAAAACTATTTTCTTTTCCAGGATGTTTTTTATGAACAACAGTGTGGAATGGCGATGGGATCGAATGTGGCCCCTTCCTATGCTAAAATTTTTGTTAAAGACTTCGAAGAGAATTATGTATATCAAAATAATGACTTTAAACAATACTGTAGATCATGGTTTCGCTACATAGACGATATCTTTATGGTGTGGGTGGGGCCACATTCGTCTCTCCACAATGAATTGAATGGATACTTACCATTGTTAAAATTTACTGTACACTCAGATCTACAAAAAATGTATTTCCTGGATGTATTGGTGTACAAAAATGCGAATATCCTTGAAACCGATCTGTATGTAAAACCTACAGACAAAAATACTGTTGTATTCCTCATTTCATCCAGCACATATAAAAAGATCAGTGCCTAAGTCCCAATTTTCTAGGGTTAAGAGAATAGTATCAGAAAGGGATGATTTGGGTGAAATGGAGAACAAATTGGCACACAGAGTATATCCGAGAAAAGCCTTGGAGAAATATAAAGGGGAAGTGCTATTGGAGAGTCGTGAGACACCAAAACCAAAAATGGGGGAAAGAGTGGCTTTTACCAGTAGCTACAATGTTCTATCAAATCAGACTGGGAAGATTGTAAGAAAAGATTGGGACATTCTGAAAGTAGACTGTCCCAATGTTGCAGTTTTTCAAAAAACACAATTTTTTCGTATAAGAGAGCACAGTCTCTGCGTGATAGAGTGATGTGGGTCCTAAGAAGATATTTCGGCAACAAACACTATGTGATGCAAAAAATGGCACCGTTCCCTGTCTATCATGCAGACACTGCAATAGTTGTGTGAAGGGGGATATAATATATCATCCACATAAAGGAACTGCTATTAAGATAAGAGGATCTCATACCTGTCTATCAGCCTATGTTGTATATGCAATTAAGTGCCCCTGCGGATTGTTATATATAGGTCAGACAACCAGACAATTAAAGGATAGAATTGGTGAACATAAATCGGATATAAAAAGGAATGTGAGACAAAATCCAGTAGCGTGCCATTTTGTGGACACTGGCCACGGGGTGGCACAATTGAGATTTCAGGTGTTACAGCATGTCCCCAAATGGAGAAGGGGTGGGGATAGAGTGAAACAGCTCCTCAGGTGTAAAGCAGGTTGGATTAAAAGGCTGGGTACACTAGCACCAAGGGGTTTAAACAAGGAATATGAGTTAAGTACCATATTTTGACTGCATGGCATTCTGTAGTATTGTTCTTTTAATTGTTTTTAATATTATCCTTTGTTTTTAAATCCTCAGTGGTGAATAAGAAACAACAAGTGGAGCTGATGGGCTAAACAGCTAAGTGAGCCCTAGAATCTTTTCTTGATATATTTATACTTTTGATGTGAAATATGTAACAATCATGGTGTGGTATTGTGGACATTACCCTGCTTGATGTATTTTTAGAATAAATATTGTGACCACTGGAGGGCATGATAATGTTTGCTATTTAAGGAAGCTGTTGGTAATGATCAATTATGCTTTGTCAGCTTGAAAAAGGACCATTGCAGGTCCGAAACGTTGCTGTTGCTATACATGAAAGAATAAAGGCAGTTTTATACAAGGCCTGGGAGTGCTGCCAATTCTTTATATTCTAGACCAGGGATCCCCAACCTTTAGAACCCGTGAGCAACATTCAGAAGTAAAAGGAGTTGGGGAGCAACACAAGCATGAAAAATGTTCCTGGGGTGCCAAATAAGCGCTGTGATTGGCCATTTAGTAGCCCCTTTGTGGATTGTCAACCTACATTGAGGCTCTGTTTGGCAATTCACCTGGTTTTTATACAACCAAAACTTGCCTGGAATTCAAAAATAAGCTCCTGCTTTGAGGCCACTGGGAGCAACATCCAAGGGGTCGGAGAGCAACATGTTAGTCATGAGCTACTGGTTGGGGATCACTGCTCTAGACTACACCTTTCCAACAATATGGAAAACCCTGTATCCAAATGAAGACAAAGAAGAAAATATTAAAGTTGGCAGAGTATTTTGCATTTTCAGGTAACTGAGGTTGTGAGCAGTGCTATCAGTGTAGGCTATGAAGGGTGGTGGACACGGATGACTCAAGAACATGTGAGGAACCTAAATTAAAGTTTCTCTGACAGAAAGAATGGCTGTTGCTGCTCTTGTCTATGGCAGCTGATGTTGACACTGTTCTAAACATTTCTATTCCACACATTGTTCTTTATTATATGTGGTTTAGGTGAGGGAATTCTGTTTTCTGTAGGGCTCATAATAATGACCAGCTTGTTGATGACCAAGGTAGCTGCTTGTGACTACTCTGACCCCTCCAATCCGACCTTTACTTATCCACTGACTATTCTACATTCTACTATCCTGATTCCGGCCTGTCTGACAATTCAAGCTTGTGGCCAAACAGAGGTATAACTATGAAACTCAGAAAATATTCCTAAAGCATGCTTATAAGTTAAAAAATA
Source organism: Xenopus laevis (assembly GCF_017654675.1). Taxonomy (NCBI): domain Eukaryota; kingdom Metazoa; phylum Chordata; class Amphibia; order Anura; family Pipidae; genus Xenopus; species Xenopus laevis. The sequence continues at coordinate 127,703,676 of NC_054383.1, read as the reverse complement.
CAAGTTTATGATATATCATAAAAAGTCAAACAATCCTCTCATGGCGCCTAACGCGTTTCATGCTTACCTAGCACTTAGTCATAGGCAATCTCTAACAACTCAGTTCCTTTTTAATCCTGAAATACTAAAGTCAGCAATATCAAGCTAAGTAACAAAACCAAGGTCACTAGACATTTTGCAGAATGTAATGATTGGAATGTCATTTAAAATATTTCTCCATACAAGGAATAGAACAGATTAGAATAGGTATCAGAGGAAGAGATTTTTTGATAAAACTGCGTAAAAAAGAAGTATACTGGATATTCCATTTACGAACCAGGTTGTCACTTGGACTGAATTATACTTTTGATGTAACTTGCTATATATAATTATATTTACTACTTTTTATATCTTTTTACATTGTGTACTTGTATTTATTTGTAATACCCCGAAACATGGATTGTGTAACGTCTACATCATATGATGACAACTAAAAAACGGAGCCAATAGCCCTGGTTCTAATGGATGATATACAACATACAGTAAGGGGCCGATTCACTAAGCTCGAGTGAAGGATTCGAATGAAAAAAATTCGAATTTCGAAGTATTTTTTTGGTACTTCGACCATCGAATTGGTTAAATTCGTTCGAATACGAACGAAATCGAACGAATCGAACGAAAAATCGTTCGACTATTCGACCATTCGATAGTCGAAGTACTTTCCCTTTAAAAAAAACTTCTACCCCCTACTTCGGCAGGTAAAACCTACCGAAATCAATGTTAGCCTATGGGGAAGGTCCCCATAGGTTTGCTAACCTTTTTTTGATCGAAGGATTTTCCTTCGATCGTTGGATTAAAATCCTTCGAATCGTTCGATTCGAAGGATTTAATCGTTCGATCGAACGAAAAATCCTTCGATCGATCGAACGAACGTTTAGCGCTAAATCCTTCGACTTCGATATTCGAAGTCGAAGGATTTCAATTCGAGGGTCGAATTTCGAAGTATTTTTTACTTCGAAATTCGACCCTTAGTGAATCTGCCCCTATGTGTTAGATTGTGATTGGTTTTATTGTGGGGAGGGTCTATAACAGCTAGTATTTAAGGATTAAAAAGGAACTGACTTGTTAGAGATTGCCTATGACTAAGTGCTAAGTAAGCATGAAATGCGTTAGGCGCCATGAGGGGATTGTTTGACTTTTTATAATATGTAATAAACTTGTATTTTTTTTTTTTTTTTTTTGTAACTTAAAATTTTTATTATGGAATAAAGTAGACATACACAATCATGAGCCTTACAGCATAAAACAGCATATCGTAAGCAGAAATAAACAATTGCTATTTGCGTAAGGCCTTTTCGATAAAGAAGGTAGGTTAAAAGGAAAAAAGTAAAGAAGAAAAGGAAGAAGAGACAGACGGGAGGGTAGGAGGGGGAGTAAGAAAAGAATATAGACTAAAGAAGAGGGAAGGAAAGAAGGGACAAAGGTACAAAATAAACAGCCGAGGTTAGTCAACTCCAACGTAGCTAATATCAGCAGGGTATGAGTAAGATTCCCGCATAGATCATGGCAATAATCAAAGACATTCTCGGGCAAACTACAAAACAAAAAGTCTCAGTGCGCCAGACCCTCGAGTACCTAAACAGTCCAGACCCTCAAATGTTGCTGTGATTTGTTCTGAAGGAAAGCAATCCTCTCTTCAAAGAGGCGATTATGGTTTACCCGGGTAATTACTTCAGCCAAAGACGGGGGATCTAAAGCCTTCCATTTGGCTGCTATAGCCAATCTGGTTGCCGTCAAGATCTGATTGACTAAGGTCTGGGACTGTCTGGGCAGCCGAGGAAATGGCTTCCCTAAAAGAAACGTTAAAACATCTTTAGGTAAGGTTAGGTTAGTGAGTCTGGTTAGTAATTTCTCAATATCATCCCACAAGTGCTGTAGATAAACTTGTATTTTTTAACTTATAAGCATGCTTTGGGAATATTTTCTAAGTTTCATACAAAAAGGTGGTGTTCAAATGCCCGAGTACCCAGGTCAAATTGATTTTAGACACATGGAGCACACTAAAAATACCACTAAGCATCATGGTACTTTGAGTTCATACTGAGTTGTTAAAGTTTTGTTCAACTGACAATTTCCACATTGGAACTGCCAAAAGTTAGGCACCCCAAGTGATTGTATTTACTTACCTGACACCCCCTGGGCTGGTGCCCCTTTCACCGGCCCGGTGTTCTTCCAGTGAGCACCATGGAGCGCTCCTCTTCCGCCTTCTTCTTTCTTGAAATTTCCCGAGGCAAATGCATGCGCAGTAGAATGAAATAGACAACGTTTTCATTAAAGTTTAGCTCTACTGCGCATGCGCAGCCACATGAAGAGAGAAGAAGATGGAAGAGGATCGTTCCGTGGTCCTTACTGGAATAAACCCGGGGCGGTGCAGTTTTGAGCACCAGCTCTGGTGTCAGGTATGTAAATACAATCACTTGGGGTGACTAATATTTGGCAATTCCAAGTGGAAATTGTCAGTTCAATGAAACTTAACGACTCAGTATGCACTGTTCAGTGCAGAGAAAGTCGGGACTTTTCAGTACAAATGCAAAAGACATTTTTTTGACCACACCCCTTTCTGTGGCCACACCCCCTAATTACCATGTTTGTTTTACAAAATTTGGCAGGTTATGAAAGTTTGAAAATATTTCTTCTTATCTGAACTGTGTTTTTGTGTCTCAAAATTGTTACAAAGTATCTTATTTGCACCTGTTAGCTGTTCTGGGCTCTCTGCTAAAAGCCAATAAAGTGAGAAACGTTGTTTCTTTTTCTGGCTGTTCAGTGCAGAGAAAAGAGGAACTTTCCAGTACAAATGAGGGACTGCGGGTTGAGCTGTCAAAAGAGGGACTGTCCCTCCGAAAAAGGGACAGTTGGGAGGTATGCAAAAGCGGAACGGTCCAGCTGAAAACGGGACAGTTGGGAGGTATGCATTTTAATTGCACACATTGTAGTTATTAAGTTAGTCCTGATATAGTAGGTTGATTATTGATGCAAAGGAGTTTTACTTTGCTTGGACTGTTGAACCACCCACGAAAGGGAAATGTTCTGGTCATGTTTCCTTGCATGAAGGGCTTATTGGGTTTTCTTATTCTTTTGGGTCCCTCTAAGAATGAATTGATAGGACTGAGCACAACGTTGGCTCTTAATGGCAAGTAAATGTTGTTTATGAGTGTGTATGGAGGGTTCATTCCATGCTGTTACTGCCCTTTATACTTATATCAACCAAAATTGCTTAAAATTAGCTGGGTTCCTTGTTTTTGTTTAAAAACTGCAATTTGTGTTGTCACCCACAAGGTGGCCTCTTTTTACTTAAATGCAGTAAACTGCTAGATAAAGGCAGTAACCTTGGGAAAAAAACATATAGCAGACGTAATATCTGCCAGGAAGGGTCATTAGCGATATTACACTAAATGAAATAGTTAGAGGATTTGGAAGTAAAGGACTATGATGATGTCTAGTGCATATGTATTACTGCTTATTGTAAATTGTATTGTTCTGGCACATTGAATCCTTGCATTCTTTAAATTAACTTTTAGGGGTCCGTTTACTAAATCTGACTTTAAGTTTCCGCATGTTATCGCTGAGAATATTTTTCCGCCAGAATATTCGCAGCGACTAAGTTTAATAAACAGCGATGCGCTCAGAAGTCATTGCGATCACAAACCAGCTTACGTTAGCAGTAATTTTAGCGAGTTGCGAATTTTCTGGCGACAAATTACGTTTTTGCAAATGTTTATGCTATAAAATAGTCTTGTTTTATGGCGGTTATTATGGCAATTTTTACTGTGACATTTATGGCGAGAAATGCATCTTCAAAACTCATAAACTTTATTGACTGATGATTATACCATCCAACAACATTACCAGAGTAACACCAATCAGACATTTATGCATCATATAAACCCTTCTGCCAACAGAATCATATGAACAAGAAATCATACCAGTCAATCTCTTTAGTTCACAGAAATGCACAGTTTAATGTAGCGAATCACAATGAAACCAAAAAAGTGTAGAGGCTGACGAATCCTTGGACTGTGATGCCGCTGCCAATAATACGACTCTGAGCTGAAACTGCTGCTGTTGCACCAGATAGCCTGTCAGCAAAGAATGATGGGTAAAAAAAAAAAAGTATTATGGGATATTTCCTGCCCCTTAAGAATTTTCTGGCGAAAAAAAACTTTTACGCCACTACATAGGTGGCGGTAAAATGTTGCGAATATTCTTGTGTAAATTTAGTCTTTTGCACATTTTGCTGTTTAGTAAACCAGGCCTTAATGTGTACGTAGCGTTATTTTCAGCGAATGCGATAACTGGCGAAAACATATTTTTTCTCAAGAAAATTAGCACATTTATATTTACTGCAGGTTAGTAAACTGGTGAAAACATATTTGTCCAGTGTCGGACTGGGCCGGCGGGAAACCGGGAAAAAACCCGGTGGGCCCCGGTCCAGTCCCGGTCCTAGATTGGCCCCCCGAACGGAAATAAAAGTTGTGCGGCGCTGTTTGATCGCCACTTGCGCATGCGCACAGGCCCCCCGAGGTTCACAACCCGGTGGGCCCCGACTGCGCCAGTCCACAAATTGTCTATATTTTGTGCGAATATTTTTATCGCGCTTTAATAAACGGACCCCTAAGTATGATGTATTTGCAATTTGCTTTTATCTTCTATTATTTGTTTTTGAGTTATTTAGCTTTTTATTCAATAGCTCTCCAGTTTGCAATTTGAGCCATCTGGTTGCTAGGGTCCAAATGACCCTAGCAACCATGCATTGATTTGAATAAGATTTATATATCGAAATAAAAAAAATGAAAACCATTTGCAAATTGTCTCACTCTCTACATCATACTAAACGTTAATTTAAGGGTGAACAACTGTAGTGAATGAATGGTAATCTCTATAAAGTGCATCAGAATATCTCAGTGCTATATAAATAAAGGCTAATAATTAGATAGTTATTACCGCTCGAGTGAAACTGGATCATATCCAGGCTCGCTCTGCCCCAACCCCCCGAGGCACCAAGAAAGGTGTGAGCAAGGCTGCTATTGTCCTAGTTCAACATGACATTCAAGTTTCGGTGGCGTGGTATTATGGCAATTTATATGAATTTCTATTTGCACCCAGGTGTTTTATGGAGATGTAAGTGTGTGATTCATTCCAGCAAGTACTAGCGCAACATGAGATTTGATGCTGCAATAGGATGATTACAGGTTACACCACAGGCAATGATCAGACTGGGCAGGTTCTTCTTAATTAAACCTGTTAAAGGTGAAGTAAAGCTCAACAAAGAATTAGGCTAGAAATGCTACTCCTACGGTTGCCACCTGTCCGGGTTTGACCCGGACAGCCAGGTATTTTGAAGGGCTGCCCAGGTCAAAACTTTCTTGTCCGGTTTTACAAATATGGAAAACCGGGCAGAATTCCCCATGACTGACATGGCGATTGGCCAATCGCTGATCACCGCGCCATAGCCCTCCCCTCAAAGTAATGGACCGCCCCTCCGCATCACAGCCAAGCCCCTATATGTCATGGCCCCGCCCCTGCCCGGTCTCCACTGGGGGAAAAGTTGGCAACCCTAGCTACACCTATGGTTTTGGGTTTCTATACAAGACCAGGGCCTTTTAGCAAAGAATAACTGTAAATCTAATATGCACTAGTAGCTCCCCATCTTCTACTGATTACCAGCACATGCTCTGTGTTACCGTCAATTACCTGAGCAGCCCCCCTTGCAAAAGTATCTTCAGAAGGGCCCAACGTACTCCAATCCCCATTCTCCCTCCCACTTCCTGTCCTGCCTCTCTCCCGCCCATGTCCCACCTCCACCTGGCTCACTCCCCCGACTCCGCCTACTCCCGCCTGACTTGCGTCCCAGGTAAGAGAGCGGCTGGGGAGGGGATTTTTTTCATTAACTATAGAGGAATCTTCCTATAAAGTGACGCCACTGTACCTGAGATTAGGGCCTCACTCACAATTTAAAAATCACAATACAGATTAGTAATTTATTCATATTTACATTATTTATTATTGATCATTTTCTACTGGTTATTGAAATAAATAAGTACATATTACTCATTACTTCTCCATTATTCCATAACCTTGGTGCTTGATAGCAAGGATCATTTCTTTGCTGATGCTGAGTTCTTCTGTTCTTAGTCTAATTCTCAGTGGATGTTTTTGTCACTCTGTTGATGACTACTAAAATGAACAATAATATTCATTTTCTTTATTAAAGGACATTTAAAGGAGAAGGAAAGCTACGGAGGCATTTTATTGCCAATATATTAGCTGCGATAGTGCAAGCTAGAATGATATATTTATTCTGTAGAATGTTTTACCATACCTGAGTAAAAAGCTCTAGAAGCTCTCTTTTTAGGATAGCAGCTGCAGTATTAGCTTGGTGTGACTTCACTTCCTACCTGAGTCTCTCCCTGCTCACTTATAGCTCTGGGCTCAGATTACAGCATAGAAGGGAGGGGGAGGAGAGGAGCAAACTGAGCATGCTCACGCCCGGGGCAAAAATTTAAGATGAAGGCAGGAAGTCTGATACTGAAGCCCATGAGTACACAAAAGAAGGAAAAAGATGTGGTGTTTCTTTGAGGTTTTACTGGTATATTTAGGTAGATCTTTCTGATAAGGCTTACTTAGTTGTAACCTTTCCTTCTCCTTTAAAGGGGAAGGAAACCTAGTTGGCGCAAACTTCCTGCTTAGAACGCCGCATGCGCAGTAGGATCATTTCGCCGGTACGATCTACTGCGCATATGCGTGACTTTTGGCGCATGTGCAGTAGATCCGTACTGGCGAAATTATCCTACTGCGCATGCGCCAAAACGCCGTTCAAAGCAGGAAGAAGATCGCGTGGAAGAAGATGTCGTCTGTGAACTCCCTGGACTGGACCTGCGCAGAAGGGTAAGTAACAAGTTAGGGGCATTTGCCCAGCGGGACGGGTAGGCCAGGGGGGAGGAGGGAGGTTGGGCAACAAACGGGTGGGGGGGTGGGGGGTTTGCGCCGACTAGGTTTCCTTCCCCTTTAAGTCAAGAATGACTAATTCTAAGCAACTTTTCCATTGGTTTTAATTTTTTATAGTTTTTGGACTTCTTCTGACTCTTTCCAACTTTCAAATGCAGGTCACTGACCCTATCTAAATAACAAATTGTAACATTCACGTTATCAGGAACCTTGCTAAACGAAGGATGCCCTTGAATGGACAGGTGGACCCTGTGGATTCCGGTATTAACCGACGCCATTTTGGGCCCCCGGGCTTTCTGCTGGGGAAACCAACAAGGATGTGCGTAACTTGAAACAAGCCTGTAAGCGAGGTACCGGCAAGGGAAAGAGAAGTCGAGAATCAGGCGAAGGGTTCAAGGCTGGCGGCAGGAATTGTAGTCAAGGGTCAGACAGAAGTAAAAACCAGAAGATCGAAAGTCAAAAATGCTTTAGCAGGAACAACTGAAGCCTAGCTTGGGTACTATCAAAATGGTGGATCAGGCTTTTAAAGAATAATTGGCGCCAAAAGATTCAAACCAGTGCTGCATAGTGACGTAATGACACTCAGCGCCAGATCTCAGATGCAGAAGTGCGCTCCTGCGCATATGAGCGGACCTAGTAGCAATAACAATAAAGGTGTAGCCTTATAGAGCTTTTGTGTAAGACACGCCGGGAGATCTTTGCTTACCTCCCGGCGTTTCTTACACAAAAGGTCTGTAAGGCTACACCTTTATTGTTATTGCTACTTTTTATCACTCATATTTCTATTCAGGCCTCTCCTATTCATATCCCAGTCTCTTATTCAAATCAATGCATGGTTGCTAGGGAAATTTGGGCTCTAGCAACCAGATGGCTGAAATTGAAAACTGGAGAGCTGCTGAATAAAAAGCTAAATAACTCAAAAACCACAAATAATAAAAAATGAAAATCAATTGCAGATTGTCTCAGAAAATCACTCGCTACATCATACTAAAAGTTAATTTAAAGGTGAACAACCCCTTTAAGCAAAGTTTTTTTTGGGGTCAGTTAAAGTTTGCCAGCGCCAAGCTTAATCACTTAATAACCATTTGCCTCTTCTATTGTCTTTTTTTTTTTTTAAAAAAATGCATAGCTGGTCATCATTATGCGCCTTTCAGCTGGACCGGAACCAAATGATATCCCAGTCTATGCACTTGATGGAATGTATGAAATCTACAAAGCAGGGACCAGTCAAGCCGTTATCCTTCTATTAACGTGTGGAATTTATCCTTCTTGTCGTGCCTTTGTACCAGGTGATTTATAGGGATGCCTTTTCTCTCCCTCAGGTATTCTATACATGCTCTGTAACGACTATAATCTTCTTTTAAGAGTGTATTATGAATTATCAAGAGCTTTTTTATTGTTTAAGTAAAATTGTGCAACATTGTCTTCTCTAGATACATATAAAGTGTAGTTGCAACCATTGTAAAGCTGCTCACATGCATTGAAGCTTGCACAGGACAAACTTGAGGCACTTAGCGGACACTAAGGGGCCCATTTACTTAGCTCGAGTGAAGGAATAGAAGAAAAAATACTTCGAATTTCGAATGAATTTTTTGGCTACTTCGACCATCGAATTCGCTACTACGACCTTTGACTACGACTTAGAATCAAACGATTCGAAATAAAAATCGTTCGAATATTCGACCATTCGATAATCGAAGTACTGTCTCTTTAAAAAAATTTCGACCCCCTACTTCGCCACCTAAAACCTGCCGAGATGCAATGTTAGCCTATGGGGAAGGTCGTAGAAAAATCGTTCGATCTAACTAATTGCGGTAAATCCTTTGACTTCGATATTCGAAGTTGAAGGATTTACATTCGGCAGTTGAATATCGAGGGTTAATTAACCCTCGATATTCGACCCTATGTAAATCTGCCCCATAGAGGCACACTGAGTATCTTGTATTCCCTGGTGCAGGGCCACCATCTAAAAGGAACCAGGGATACACCAGAAGTTGTGTCAATATGATGAGGTAGCACAAACTGCATTCGGCAGCACTGTATTCATGAGGAGCATGTATTGGAGATACATAGACAATGTCATTTATGAATCAGGTATATTATCCTTTTAAATACCCCAGTATGGCAAAGTTACAATCCAAGCAATATCCTGACTTTTCTAGACTTTTCTAGGAAAATATGGTGTCCCCTTAGGGCATCAAGCTTGATAAAAGGCTGCAAGGCCTGAAACGTTGCTGTGATGCCCGTATGCACAATTTAAGGCTTTTAAGAAATAAGAAAAATACGGTGGTGCTGTTTCAAAATTATTTCCCCTAAGGGCAGAGACAGACGAGAAGATTCGAGGAGATTTTGTCACCCAGCGACAAATCGCCTCTTCTTTGGGCAACTTATTTCCCCAAACGGCCTCCCCGCCAGCTAGAATGTAAATCGCCCGCGGGATGGCATTCAGGGGGCTTTGTTTGCCGAAGTTGCCTCACGAGGAAACTTCAGGCGAATTTGGAAAATGAAGTGCCCCGAGTGCCGTCCTGTGGCAATTTAGATTCTAGCCGGCGGGGAGGCAGTTCAGGGAGATTAGTCGCCCGAAGAAGAGGCGATTTGCCACCGGACGACTAATCTCCCCGTATCTTCTCTTCTGTCTCTGCTTTAAAACATGAGAGTTCTGTTTCAGTTCAAGCTCTTGATGATGATGATGATGATCAAAAGAACTCGGTGCTTCTAGATGTTCTGTAATTCCATTCTATTTACACACTACAGACGCAAGTCATAATTACAAGTGGTTAATTATAGTGGTATTTCCCTCTGTTTGAACTGATGCAATTTAATTAAAGAGCATGGTGTTCTGATTACATTTTCATTACATCAACCTTGACTTGATATTATATTTCTCCAGCTTGTTTTGTGTCCTGTGTTGTGATTTAGTGCAGCAAGACTGTTGAAGCTTGTGTGTTTGTACAAAGGGTAACAGTTGAGAGTAGCATGAGAGTAGCCTGGTACTTGGCTGGGCAGCACCACACTGCCATTTTTTTTTACTCTCCCAGGTAGCACAGGATTGGTTGGACACAGGAGCAGCACAGCAATTTAAGTTTGTTTCAGTGTACTGCACATTTTGCCCAAAGCGATGAAAGGACAACCTTACTTCTCTTTATACTTCCCAATGGTCCATATCTCAGAGAAACAGTCCTAGACCATGGACCCCAAAAGGGTCAGAACTTGCAGGAAAAGTGGGCTGGGCAGGTAGCCCAAGGAATATGTGGGAACTGGGTGTGTCTGGGTAATGGGGGGTCATGGGCTCAGTTGTCTCATATGTTGTCTAAAATGTTGGGAACAACGATGTAAGTGTCTACTTACAGTTTGTGCCAATATTTGAGGGATGAAATAGTTTTTTTTTATTTTGATTTGAAAAAAAAATATATTTATACACAATTATCACATGGTAAATTCCAGTTTAGATGATTTAAAATTCAGCGATGCTATTTGAAGATGATCTTTGCCAGCAGGAAAGTTTGCAGCTCACTGGGCATATCAGGAACAGTAGTAGGGTTTCCACCTGTCCGATTTTGACCTGAACAGTCTGGGTCGAAACTGCCTGCCCGGTTTTCCTAATCTGGAAACTCTCCGGAGTTGACACAGGTTCTGATGGGATTTGATCTTGGCACTTACTGGTTGTTGGCTGCTTGCCCTAAACACCAGGTCACAAGATCCAGTCTTGTCTGCTCTGTTCTTGATTTTTCTCCTGGTTTGTCCCATTCCAGTCTGTCCTTGATTCTATGCCTGCTCCGTCCCACTCCAGCCTGTCCTTGTGCCTTCGCCTGCTCCATCGCGATTTTGTTCCCGTTCTTCAACCTTTCTTTTCTCAGTTCATGTGGGTTGTCACAGTTTCTGCCCTCCATTCCCTATAGAAATCCCTTACAGATCCTGACAGTGACTCTCTGAAATGGACATAGTGATTGATCGATCACCACATCATAGCTCTGTCCTTGTGATGTAACAGACCTGCCCCCATGACCTCACTGTCCTTCCCAGTGATGCCAGCACCTGCCCCCTACCTTGAGTTTGCGGTGGGTAATAGGGATGGGCGAATTTTTTCACCTTGTTTCGCCGAAAAATTTTTTGCCACCCATAGACTTTAATGGGCATCAGTGACATTTCGCCGGCTGCGAATTTTTGGCGAAACGAAACGAGTCAAATTCGCCCAACTCTAGTGGTGTAAACATGGCAACCCTAAAGAGTAAGTTACAGCCCAACTACCTCTGTTGCTGTAAGCTGCAGTGCTGGGATGTTTAGCAATCTTGGATTTAAGATAGATATATTTGTGTTAGTTTACCTTTAAATCAAACTCCTGCCTTTTGAGATAGCCTTAGAAGGAGCCAAAAGTCCTGGAGGTGCTCATACTCCCTTGCAGCTTCTTGTAATGGGATCATAAACAAAATACAAGACCTTTGGCAGGTTGAAAAGGATTTTGTGCCCGGCCTGGGTAAGACCAAAAAAGTTACGTGGGGAAATAAACCAGTAAAGCAATATAAATTGATATTTATTATTATTTCCATTAGGCAAATTCATACAGAAAGGGAACAATCCAGGTGTGATATAGAGCAGTAGGAAAATGAAAGAAAAAGACACATCTATATATATCTACTTACTGCATATACTCATCCTGAACTTCAAGCTATGCACTAAGTCCTTAATTATATGGCTTGTTACCATTTCCATTATCAAATGGACATTTGGGTGGATTCCACCTCACTCATAAACAGCTCACTCTGTGGGTTAATTGTTGTGTCTATGCATTTTTTGTTTGTTGAAATTTTAGGTGCTGTTATCACAATTGGATTATAATTTCATACTGTAAATAACTTTACTACCATAGACATGGGATTATTGTTTAGGAAGTACATTTGATATCACAAATGCCTTGTGTCATATGTAACCGAGAGCAGGTTGAATAAGGTTTAAGCAGCCATGAACCGGTTCAGAAGAGTTGCAAGAATGTGACTTTTCATAACCTTTATATGGTCACGGAACTCCTCAGTGACTTTTAATATCCTTATCATTTACAGTAGGGGGTACATTATCCCTTATAATACATGAGTGATACTCAGAGTTCCCTGTATAACTCAGCCTGCAGCCTTGTGCCTTTATATGGTCACAGAACCCCTCAGTGACTTCTAATATCCTTATCATTTACAGTAGGGGGTACATTATCCCTTATAATACATGAGTGATACTCAGAGTTCCCTGTATAACTCAGCCTGCAGCCTTGTGCCTTTATATGGTCACAGAACCCCTCAGTGACTTCTAATATCCTTATCATTTACAGTAGGGGATACATTATACCTTATAATACATGAGTGATACTCAGAGTTCCCTGTATAACTCAGCCTGCAGCCTTGTGTCTTTATATGGTCACAGAACAACCTCTCAGTGACTTCTAATATCCTTATCATTTACAGTAGGGGGTACATTATTCCTTATAATACATGAGTGATACTCAGAGTTCCCTGTATAACTCAGCCTGCAGCCTTGTGACTTTATATGGTCACAGAACCCCTCAGTGACTTCTAATATCCTTATCATTTACAGTAGGGGGTAGATTCCCAGTATGCACAAAAACATTAAATGATTCTCAACATCCATTCTGTAAAACAAAATATAGAGAAACTGCAAGGGATTCAGGGAAGAGGGTGCATCTGCTGAGCTGATTCAGAGGGAGAGTCATGGAGCTCCAGTAGAGCTGGATAGAAGCTGAGGAGAACAATCTCACATGCAATGATGTTAAGATCACCAGTACTTTTGATCCCCAGTGAGACTACCCTAAAAAGTGAGTCATCTTTGAGAGGATATTGGTAGAAATACAAGCATATGGCTCCTCTCTTGTTTTATACACATACCTCCCAACATTGCGGGATCTCAAGCCACTTACTACAGCTCAAGTTACCTCTTTAAAATATAATCTTGCCCCTGAACATGTTGTATGGTCAATAACTGGCCAGCTCTTTGGAAACAGTTGGACGACACTAATAAGATCATGTTAGACACTCCCCAATTTGCACTAATCCCTGCCCACTTTCTGGTAAGCCTTTACTCCTTTTATGTCCACAATTCGGGACTGTCAAAAGAAAATCTACACCACTGGAAATTATGTTTTGTACCTGCTATTTAGAAGCAGCTGCCTTTGTCAAAGGAAATGTAAAGAAATATTATTCTTTGTATAAAGTTTATTGTTATTGCTATAACATAACATAGTAAGTTAGGTTGAAAACAGACACACGTACATCAAGTTCAAACTTAATATATAACCATAATATCTAACCTGCCTAACTGCTAGTTGATCCAGAGGAATGCGAAAACCCCATTTGAAGCCTCTCCAAAAAAATTCCTTCCTGACTGTGCTGATGTGTTAGTATTTTTATTCTTCATGGGACTTCCCAAGTTGTGTCTCTTGGAACCCATTAGGTGAAAAAAAAGCCATGCATGTAAATACCAGCTTAACCAGATTCTACCAGTAATAAAAAATGGTTCCCATGTTTGTCTAAAGGCCAGTAGGAGACCAGAATATTTTATAATAGACGAATTCCAAAATGGTCAAGGAACTTTATCTTTATACTTTGCTGTAGGATATGATGAACTTGAAGGAAGCACCAGGGCTTGCAGGATCCTATAGTTTAAACCTGTTGTAGCACTCCCTTTTTGTTCATAGAAACATGTTTTTAGGAGGAACATTTTACATCCTAATCATTTAATTATTTTAGTTCAGCAGGAAGTTAAGTAACTTGCTTTGTTTAGTTACTCAATCTTCTGGATTGAGGTGGACTAAGTTTTTTCTTTCAGATGTTGTAAGAATACAGTATCCATCATCCTAATGACAGCCTTGGCTGGCTGTACAATGCTGGCAAGGCTGGCAGTTGCAGAGCAAGAAAATCCAGAAGGCTGAATGGGGCCCTTGCCCTTTCTGTAGAAGTTGTATAAAATATTACACTTTTGTCCTGTACATTAATATGCCACTTTCCACACCCAGTTTAGTTTAGATTTATCTGTGTTCAATAAGCATCTTTTCAAAGGTGTGCCTGCCAATAAAATCAGTCTCACATGTTTATGCACTTGTATCTTCACATGTGACAAATCAAAGGTATGCATACCACATTATTGGGCACATTTACTTAGCTCGAGTGAAGGATTAGAAGAAAAAATACTTCGAATTTCGAATGTTTTTTTTGGCTACTTCGACCATCGAATTGGCTACTTCGACCTTCAACTACGACTTCAACTTCGAATCGAACGTTTCGAACTAAAAATCGTTCGACCATTCGATAGTCTAAGTACTGTCTCTTTAAAAAAACCTTCAACCCCCTACTTCGGCAAGTAAAACCTACCGAGGTACAATGTTAGCCTATGGGGAAGGTCCCCATAGGCTTTCTAGCTATTTTCTGCTATTTTCTGATCGAAGGAATTTCGTTCGATCAATGGATTAAAATCCTTCTAATCATTTGTTTCGAAGGATTTAATCGTTGAATCGAACGATTTTTCTTTTGATCGATCGATTGAAGTATTTGCGATAAATCCTTCGACTTCGATATTCGAAGCCGAAGGATTTTACTTCGACAGCCTAATATCGAGGGTTAATTAACCCTCGATATTCGACCATTCATAAATGTGCCCCCAAGTGATAAATACAATATGTAGGGGCAGATTTACTAAGGTTCGAATGGTAAATTAAAATTCGAATTTTATTTTTAGTAAAATTTTACAAATTTGAATTTAAAACCACCAGCTCGAATTTAAATTCAAATGTGAGATTTATCCCACCTCGACCCTGGAAACATTTCTAATTTGACTATTCTCCACCTAAAACATGCAAGTTCATGTAGAAATCAATGGCAGAGGTCCCTTGAACTATTTAAAGATGCTCATAGTAGCGATGAGCCAAATTTTTGCCAAGTTTCTCTTTAAAAAATGATGCCCCATAGACTCCAATGCGAGAAAAAAAATGTTCCGCGAGCAAAAATAAAGTTTTTTTTTTTTGATGAAGGTTTTTAATTTTCACAACTTTTTGCTGTAAAGTCTTGAAATCTCTTATAAATATGCCAAATAAGAAAAAATATTCAGACTTTATATACTCCAACAATTTGCTGAAAAAAGGTTTGCGTTGAAATAGTTTTGTAAAATAAATATTTAATGCAAAAATTATATGAAATTGTTTTTTAAAATAAATATTTAATGCAAAAATTATATGAGAACCACAGTCCCAGCTATTTATAAACAGGGCCCCAAATGTCCTTGCACAGGTCAAATAAAAAAAAAAAATATTCAGAATTTATATACTCCAACAATTTGCTAAAAAAAAAAAAAGGTTTGTGTTGAAATAGTTTTTTTAAAATAAATATTAAGTGCAGAAATTATATGAGAACCACAGTCCCAGCTATTTATAAACAGGGCCCCGAATGTTCTTGCATTATTGGTAGAATTGTATTACATTTATAAAAAAAACTTTGAAAGTGTAATATTGTTACGTAGTTATTACAGTGAGAATTTTATTTGCATATAGTAAATTTTTTAAGACTTGCATAAAGGTGATTTTATATAAATTTTTTTTTGTTCCAACAATAAACCTGGATGTTATTGTGCTGACATGTTGCCACTGGGCATGATGTTATGGCATCCAATGCTCTTTAAAATATTTAAAGTGCCTGCAATTCTAGCTCAATTGTAGATCTCGTATCTTGTGAATTCTTGACTGCACTTTTTATAAAGTGGCTTTTTTTGATTAAGGATCCAGTTCTCTGTAGTTCCACCTAACTGCTCACGGCCCACCAGACCTACATTTTAAGCTGTAAAGAACGAAGACTAGAACAGTAAGGGGCCAATTCACCAAGCTCGAGTGAAGGATTCAAAGTAAAAAAACGTCGAATTTCGAAGTGTTTTTTGGGCTACTTCGACCATCGACTACGACTTCGAATCGAAGGATTCAAACAAAAAAACGTTTGACCATTCGATAGTCGAAGTACTGTCTCTTTAAGAAAAAACTTCGACCCCCTAGTTCGCCACCTAAAAGCTACCGAACCCAATGTTAGCCTATGGGGAAGGTCCCCATAGGCTTTACAAGGTTTTTTTGGTCGAAGGATAATCCTTCGATCGTTGGATTAAAATCCTTCAAAACGTTCGATTCAAAGGATTTAATCGTTCGACTAAAGGATTATTACTTCCATCGTTCAATCGAAGTATTTTGCGCAAAATCCTTCGACTTCGATATTCGAAGTCGAAGGATTTTAATTCCCAGTCGAATATCGAGGGTTAATTAACCCTCGATATTCGACCCTTGGTGAATTTGCCCCTAAGAAATGGTTACAAGTCACTGCTTTCGATGGAAAGCCAAACAATAAGGGGGGGGGGTTATTTATTAAGGTTTTAAGTTATGTTTTCCATAAAAATAAGAGTTTTTGAGGTTTATTATTACCCAACCCTTGAAATAGCTTGAATCTGAAAATACACCATCTAAAACCTGTCGAGGTCATGTAGGAGTCAATGGCAGAGGTCCCTTGAACCATTTAAGATGTTAATAGTCTTCAGAGTTCGAGGGTTTTGCTGAAAACTTGATCAACTCGGACAATTCAAGTTTTTCTTCACTGAAAACTCTATTCATTCGAGTTTCTGGGTTTCGCATCTCAAATTTGCTGAATTAAGTTTTTTCCATTCGGGTTTCTTCTTAAATTCCAAACCATTCAAGTTGTGAGTTCATTAAGTTCAGTCAAGGTATAAAAAACATTTAACCATTGATAAAAAAAAACCCTTAAATCCACAAACTAAGGGTCCCATATACTACAACAATCAATTTAGATCTTTTCCACGAATTTTTAAAGGAAGCGCCGGCGAGTGCTCCTTACAGATTTCAGATTTTTTCCCACTAGGAATAGTTCAAAAAACAGAATTTTTAGAGGTTTTAGCGGTAATCATATTTTTCATTCAACATTATCTCCCGATTGTGATTTTTTTTATTTGGATCTTTTAATTAACATCATGACATTCGTGGTTTTAGAGTTTGTGAGTTTAGTCGTGGTATCAAAAACCTCTAAAACCACAAACATCCAGCCTTTGATTATTAGGCCTCCACATGTCTGCACAGTAAGAATGCTAGGTATGCTCTAGGTCAAGGCAAGATTTTAAATGACGATGAATGATTCCTTTTGAAAACAGATTGTTCCAGTGAAATAAAAATACTTTACTATGTATCAATTAAATGCATATATAAACCTTTTGTTTGGAGCCACACCTGCATACCTACTGAAAGATTCCTTATTAATGCATACATTAGAACAAATCCAAGGAACAAGTCATGCCAGTAACCAGGGAGAAGTATTCTTTTTTGTGAACAGCATACCATTCAGTAGAGGTCAGGCTATTTTTTTATATCTGTTAAAACAGATTAAACATGTTTAGAATAATTATAGAGGGGTTTGAAAGTATGTAAAAGCATATGAAATAGACCAATAACAATGGAGCTAAGTGCTTATACATAGGAAGGTTAGAAGAAGTCAGCAACTATTGATGGTAGATGGGAAATATTGGCAAAGCAGGAACAATGGCATAGAAGGGAAGTACATAATAGTGTTTACACAGAATGCCCCAATAATAACAAAAATAGTAGAATTCTATCAGCTTACACAGTCCTTCAAATAAGTTGGGTAAACTAGAACTGAGAGTCAAGAACAGTATGGTGGGTATTAGAGAGACAATGGGAGGCACATTTACTTAGGGTCGAGGGTTAATTAACCGTCGAAGTCGAAGGATTTACCGCAAATACTTTGATCGAACGATGGGGACCTTCCCCATAGGCTAACATTGATGTTCGGTAGGTTTTACTTGGCAAAGTAGGGGGTCGAAATATTTTTAAAGAGACAGTACTTTGACTATTGAATGGTCGAATAGTCAAACTATTTTTAGTTCAAATCATTCGATTCGAAGTCGTAGTCGAAGGTCGAAGTAGCCAAAAAAAACGTTCGAATTCAAAGTATTTTTTCTTCTATTCCTTCACTCGAGCTAAGTAAATGTGCCGCTGGATGTTTGACACTCATGATTGTGTTCCCTGATGATGAAAAATTGGACAGCTTTTGGGAGTCAGCGACAAATTATGCTTTGTTGAAAATGATTTACTAAGATTTGAAAATATTTTATGAATCTTTGTCTTTTCAGTGTTATTGCTGGCAAAATTTAATATTATTTTTTAATGTTTTCCCTTGCAAATTAACCCTCGATATTTGACTGGGAATTAAAATCCTTCGACTTCGAATATCGAAGTCGAAGGATTTTAGCGCAAATAGTTCGATCGAACGATCGAAGGAATAATCCTTCGATCGAATGATTAAATCCTTCGAATGATTTTATTCCAACGATCGAAGGATTATCCTTCGATCAAAAAAACTTAGGAAAGCCTATGGGGACCTTCCCCATAGGCTAACATTGAGTTCGGAAGGTTTTAGATGGCGAACTAGGGGGTCGAAGTTTTTTCTTAAAGAGACAGTACTTCGACTATCAAATGGTCGAATAGTCGAACGATTTTTAGTTTGAATCCTTCGATTCGAAGTCCTAGTCGTAGTCGAAGGTCAAAGTAGCCCATTCGATGGTCGAAGTAGCCCAAAAAACACTTCGAAATTCGAAGTTTTTTTACTTCGAATCCTTCACTCGAAGTTAGTGAATCAGCCCCTAGGTGTGGACTGCATTCCCCATGGAGGAAACAATAGGTTCCTGTCAATGCTGGGTGCCTACTCCCCACACACACATTAAGGGGCCCAACTATAAACCTCATTTTTTTCTGGTCAAGGTTTTTAGGGGGAAAACTAAAATTTTTCATGGAAAAAAAAACTTGAGACTTATCGTACAGCAAAGCTGCTAAAAATCAGAATCTGAAAATACGCCATCTCAAACCTGTCGCGGTCATGTCAAAGGCAATGGTAGATGTCACTGAAGTTGTTTTCTTGACATCGTGATCTGCGCTTGGTAATCTGAAAAATTAGGTGCTTTCAGACAATAATCCGAAAAGTAGTTTTCACAGGGAAAACTCAATAAAATCGAATTTTTGAAGCGTCAATTCAACAATACAAATTTACGCTCAATTTTGTTGTGTTTTGTCATTCTGATTTTTTCAAAAAAAAATTTTGATAAATGAGTTCAAATTGTGGAAGGGA
The DNA here is from genome assembly GCF_017654675.1 of Xenopus laevis. Classification (NCBI taxonomy): domain Eukaryota; kingdom Metazoa; phylum Chordata; class Amphibia; order Anura; family Pipidae; genus Xenopus; species Xenopus laevis. The sequence goes on along the minus strand of NC_054383.1, from coordinate 127,684,516 downwards.
GTTAAGTTGACTTTGTTTTCAGAAAAAATTAGATAAATTTGAGTTTTAGTAAATCAGCCCCTAAGGGGAAAATTTATCAACTTTCAAATTCAAATTTACTGCAATCCTAGTTTTTGATCGCTAAATTGAATTTGTTTTTAATCTTGAATTATAACTTGAAAACTCAGCATTGAAAAGATATTGAGTTCTTGTAGAATTCAATGGGAATGGTATTACCATATTTCAAGCTACGTTTCAAGATTAATTTTTGCAGACTCATTGAAAATAATTGGTAGAATGTTTTTTTTACTGCGTTTGAGCTGTTTTTTTCAAATATTTTTAATTGATTGAGTTTTTAAAATTTGCATTTTTTAATAAATGAGCAACAAAATTGAATGTGGTAGCAGTATTAGGGTTAAAATTGTAGCTGATGAAAGCTAAAGTTCCAAATTGGTAGCAGTAAATCAGTTCACATAGCTATAAAGAGGTGCTATTCAGGAATTCATTACATACAATAAAGACTTTACAGAGGACTGGCATGCCAAACATAAACTAACAAGTTTGCTTTCTAGACAAATACAGTGAACTGGATTCACACAAGGCTAATGATTTTGAAAATTATTTATGTTAACAAATCCAGAAGATTTGGATTATTTATCAACTAAATATTTGACTAAGGGGCCTATTAATTAAATTTGTAATTTTTATTTTTTTCACAAATCAAATTTTTCCTCTAAATGATTTAGAAAGTGTAAAACAACAAGCGGTTGAGGGCTCATTGAAGTCAGTGGGAGTTGCGCTGATCCTATTAGTATTAGTAATTGTCTGAAAAACTTACATTTTTAGGTTTCCATATTTTTTAGTGCATCATTCACTGTTCTTTTTATATTCAGATAAGTTAATAAATCAACATGGCATTCATGGTTCTAGAGAAAATTAGTTCATTCATGGTTTCAAAAACTACTATGGGAATGTTGCTAATATTAACTATTAGTCATGAATATGAGTTATACATTATTAGAATGGCTGAGCTGGATGAATATGTCTATGGCACAAATGTAACTATGGGGCCTATTTACTAACAATCAATTTGTGTTTTTTTTTTATAACAAATCTCTAAAAAGAAAAGTTTAAAAAAAGCTCTAAAAATTCAATATTTATTAAGTTAAAAAACCACAAAAACCACTGATGCAAAACTTGCCAGGTTAAAGTTGTTGAGGTCCTATAGAAGTCAATGGGAGAGGCACTGATCTTGTTGGACCACTTTGAATCAATTTGGACTTTTAGAGGTTTTCACATTTTTTATGTTAGGAATTGTCTAAAAAATATCAATTTTTTTTAGAGATTTTTGAGGTATTCAGAATATTTAGAGCACCATTTTTAGGGGTTTATTTATCAAAGGTCGAATTTAAGAGCTATGTGAGATTTTTAATACCTCCAATGAACTCACAACCTGATTTTTTTCTGATTTAAGAAAAAACTTATAACTCAAATCAGTGAATTCAAGTTGAATAACCCGAACGCAAAGTTTTCAAGCAGAACCAACTGAAAAAAAACTATATAAACATCTTCCTTCAAATGGTTGAAGGGACCTCTGCCATTGACTTCTACATGACCTTGACAGGGTTTAGCTGGATAATTTTTGGATTCAAGCTATTTCCAGCTTTGGGGTATAATAAATCGTAAAACTTAGAGTTTTTTTACAAAAACTCTTCAAAAGTTTAGGTTTTTTTAACCCCAATTTTTTTTATTTTTTAACCTGAAAATTTGTGTTTTGACTGAAAAATACCATTGAACACCTTAAATTTTTTGTATTGAATACAACTCAATCATTAATAAATCTGACCCTTAGAGTTTGTGAGTTTATTCGTGGGTTCAAAAACCTCTAAAACCACTAAAATTCGACCTTTAATAAATAGGCCCCTATGTGTCAAAGAACTCTGAACCCAATTGGCGGACAATTTTTATTCCTTTTAAACTCATAGACAAGCTGTCAAACTTAATTTTTTTTAAATGAAAACAACTCGCAATAGCTTAAAAATATCATTATTTAAAGAAGGGGAGATGAATCCATTAATACAATGCATGTTATGCTGTATCGAAGGTTTAAGATTAACACTATTCTATTCTAATCAGCCCTAATCATTTTAGCGAAGAAGAATGTAAGGTAAATAATCCCTACTGAAACATAAACCTTAATTGGATACAAATGTAAATCCCTTTATTCTCAGATCACCATTTAATTATCTTATGCAAATATTCTGTTGATCAACTTCTAAATACTTTTATAGTTATTGTTCTTTAACGTATTGAATACACCACTACAAGGAAATGTTGGTGTTTATGAGTAAAGTGCTATCCATTTAAATTAACAAGAGCTTAATCATGTACCATTGATTGAGGGAGTTTGGAGTCCAGAAGAGTTTGAGAGAAAGGAAGGCAAATATTTATCATTCAGAAATAGTTTGAAGCTGTCAAATACAAGGATGTGAACAAATTTTAGAATATTAGAGCACACCTAGCTATACTGTGTGCATGCATGTGGCACAGACTTTATGTATTTATGTTAATGTTTGCTTTTGGTTTCAAAATTCAAAGTTTTTTTACTTCGAATCCTTCACTCGAGCTTAGTAAATGTGCCCCTAAAAATCCTGGTACCTCTCCCAAACCTAAATCATAGGCTAACATTGGTGCTCGGTAAGTTTAAAGTGGCGAAGTAGATAGTCAAAGTTTTTTTTAAAGAGACAGTACTTTGACTATTGAATGGTCGCATAGTCGAACGATTTTTAGTTTGAATCCTTCGATTCGAAGTCAAAGTCGTAGTCGAAGGTCGAAGTAGCCTATTCGATGGTCGAAGTAACAAAAAAAAACTTGAAATGGGACCTTTGCCACTGACTTCTATAGGACCCCGACAGCATGAAGATGGAGTATTTTCAGATCCAGACTTTTAGCAGCCTCGGGGTATAATAAATCACAAAAAATTTGAGCTAAAAAAACTCACATATTTTGAGTTTTGGTATTCAGACTTTAATAAATAACCCCTAGGACACTCAAGATAAGCATGGGTGACTAGTGGCGACTTATTATAAAGTATAAAGAATCTCTACTGTTTTTTTTAGAATAATACATTGAGGTGTAGACAGGTTCATAAAGCTAGCACACCTGGGAGTAAATTGAGGTACAAGTTACAGTATGTAAGTTAATGTGACCAAGTGCAATTCGGACTCTGTTGTTTTAATTGGAAGAGAGGTGGAAAATATATCCATAAAAACCTGACATGTAGTTTGCTATTACCTGGCCGGAAATCTAATTAATATTGTTATTGGAGACACAGGAATGCATTTGGTAACAGAGGAACAATTGATTTAATGCATCATGGCTATTAGAATGCATTTAAGATGCCTGCATAAGGTTCAGTCCTTCTTTGTATCCCCACATGTAGTCTGGCCCTGTTAGAATAGACCCACTTTATATAGTACAAAAGAGTGTGGAGGCAACAGCAGGAAGGAGTGGAAGTTCACAACCCAGCATATCTTGGGTTAATAGAAGGTAATTCAGAGCATCTATTGGTTGAGGAAGATTACATTGAAAATTTACTGAAAGAGAAGATACATATACAATGCATACTGATCCGCACTGGTGGCATCTCAGGACCTTGAAATATGTTTTATATGCTTCTCAGCACAGTCACCAAACCAGAGCCAGGAAATATATTACTTATACTTATCAGTGTCCAGGATATATAAAATTTCATATGAGATGAACACAAAAAAGCACTATGGGCCTCAAAAGTACATCGCTTATCTCATTTAAAGATGTCCAGGATAATTCTTTGTATATTTGTGGCCACTGGCAGCAACTCAGGGCATGGAATATTTACTTTATTTAGTATTATCCCAAGCAGCTTCCAGGTTCAACCCAGATAAACTAGTCTCAATTACTAAACTATTAACTAATAAATGTTATTTCCTTGTGCTCAGAGCTAATTAGGCATATTGTATATCATCACCGCAATTTCCTATACAAACAGCTGATCGTTTGCTGCCTGAGGATGGTACATTCTGAGTTTCAGAAACATTAAACGTTAAATCTTTCCAACTCCATTCCAACTGTGCACATACTCAGAATACTCCTACTGGATAGATCATGCACCGTATATACTAGAATGATTCATTCACAGGATAATCCAACTTGATCCATCAATTCAAAAACCAGCAACACCTCTGTTAAAAGGGATGGGCTCAGCCGACTGCCAATTTATTGCAGATTAATAACATACAACCTGTGCAGCAATTCCAACTGGATTATCTAGAAGTTTCCCCAGTGGTCTCACATTAAAATCCCTTGAGGAGTCAAAGTAGAATTATATTTTCTTTCATAATTTAAACTAATTTTGAGGGATGGCTATCCTCAAAAGAATTTTGGCTCTAAACAATGACCAATTATTTCCCCGTTTTGCTGACATCAAAATGTAGATGCCTATTTTTCAAAGGTTGGATTTTAGTGGTTTTAGAGGTTTTTAGAAACCACGACTTTGAAACTCACTTTCTCTAAAACTAAAATATTTTAGTTTTTCGGACAAAGCCTAGCGGGAAAAAAATCCTGAAACCTCTAACAGTCCGAATGCTCCACTAGGATAAGTGCAGCCTCCTCTGACTTCTATAGGACCTCTACAACTTTTACTTGGCAAAATTTTGTATTAGTGGTTTTTGTATTTTTTACACGTAGGGGGTTATTTGCTAAAACTCAAATGGATCTTATTATTTTATTAAAACAAACTTGACCTAACTCCCATCAACGATTTTAACTTATCAATACAAAAAAAATTGGGTGCAATAAAAGACTAAACAAAATCGAGCGAAAAATCGAATCGTACACATTTTTTTCGGGTTATTTCCCGAAAACACGAATCTTTTGGATTTTCGTATGAAACCCATTGCAGATCACAATATCTTTAAATTGTAAAAGGGACATCTGCCGTAATTCTCAAATTTTTAGAGCTATTAAAAAGAAAGGAAAAACATGAATTTCTAGAGATTTGTGGAAAAAATTAAATTCGATTCTTGACCTAACTCCCATCCACAATTTTAACTTATCAATAAAATAACCATAAAAATTGGGTGCAATAAAAGACTAAATAAAATCGAGTGAAAAATTGAATCGTACATATTTTTTTCGAGTTATTGCCTGAAAACACGAATCTTTCGGATTTTCGTATGAAACCCAGTGCAGATCACAATATCTTTAAATTGTAAAAGGGACATCTGCCGTAAATCTCAAATTTTTAGAGCTATTAAAAAGAAAGGAAAAACATGAATTTCTAGAGATTTGTGGAAAAAATTCAATTCGATTCTTGGTACATGGGCAACCTGGAGGCCCATTTTTAAAGCTTGAATTTTAGTGGTATTAGAGCTTTTTGAAACCACAACTAAACTGTATTTCTCTAACACCACAAATGAAAATAAAAGATCCGAATATAAAAAATACAAGTGGAAAAAAAGTGCTGAACAATCTAAAAAAAAGGATATTTCTAAAACCTCATGTTTTCAGACAATTAGAAGAAAAAAAATCTGAAAACCACTGAAAGTCTGGTTAAAAAAAATCAGCATAGCTATTATTGCCTTCTATGAGACTTCGACTGCTTTTACTTGGAGGTGATTATATTCAAGAGTTTTAGAGAAATAAAAAAATACAAATTTTTAGAGAAGAAATACGATTTGTGAAAAAAATCTGAATCCATATGTTAGTAAAAAGGCCCCTTACTGTTGACGTTAGAAGCTTAATCCATCTACTTTGTGCTGTTTGTTTATTGTTATGGACTCAAGAAAGTGAACCAGGGAAAAAAAAAAAGAATAATTGCAGAAATGAACAGATTACATCCACATGTTACTTGGAACATGAATGATGTCACAGTGTAATTAATGTTATTGTATAACAGCTTTGCATAACGCAGTCGGTTAGTCTCTCGCCCAAATGATGGTGATTAGTAAAATAATGTTTGTTTCACCTACTGTTGCCAGTTTAATATAATGGTAGGAGAATTGAGCAAGACAATTGCTTTGTCATGGTATGCCTTGAGCAGACTATGCCTATGGAACAGAAGTTACATTCCTCTACCATCTATATTCCTAACCATCTACTCTAATTACTATAGTGGCAAATATTTTAAAATTTTTCTTTTGCTTTGCTTCATTCCCATCCCAGCATCTATGAATGTATTTATTATACTGGTTGGCCCAATTAACCTGCTGATACCCTCCTATTCGCTTATCATCCCCTTACACGAAGCTAGTAGGGGCTGTCGCCTTGGACTTTGGGCCATGCTCTCACCCTAACTGGTGTCTGTTCAATTGATCATCTGATAGAAGACATCTTATGGAGGACTTTAGGACTACACTTATGCAGCTTGTTGTTGAACCGTATTTATATAGATTCCTCCAGAGCACTTTCCCTGGAGGAACCCATGAGTTCCCAAAGTAAAAGTCTTAATAAACTCCTTTAGTAAATGAGCCTCGCTGTATGTATAACATGATAAATCATAATTGCTACTAAAAATTAAAAATTTGATCTAATATCACTAATAAGGGTCAGAGTTTCATTTCATGCAGCTTTAGTTTCCCTTTTTGCCATTTTTAGCTTAAGAATCAACAAAAACCATAGATTTTTCCTGATTTAAATAATAGGCAAAAATGATGGTAAGCAAAAGGCACTCATGTGGAATAAGTGGGTAGACTGCCCCTTTAAGTCTGCACTAAAAAGTAAAACTGTTGACCCTTTTGTAAATATTGTTTTAAAACCGGGCTACTTGGCTAATTACAGGTGCACCTTATAGGTTACTGTATACCTTATAGCTATGGTTTATTTGTGCATTCCTCAATCCTACATCAATATGGTCTTCTTTAGGGGTAAAATGGTCCTCTGCCATAAGATGCATATTCATATTCCATCATGGGGAATGTATATATATATTTTTTCTTCACTCAGAAGTTGCTAAACCAGACAGTTCAGCTTTTATAGGAAGACTATAATTAATTGCAGGGATATTTCCAGTTTGCATTACTCATGAATGACACAGGGGGTGAGCTGTTCGCTGGGGTGTGGAGTTTCAGGTGTATCTGTCATATGACGTAGGGAGAGGACCAAATGTATTTAGGCAACTCTCTCCATATTGGGGAGACACTATCAAGCTGCGTTACAGGTGGCTCTGCACATCATGGGAATAATCATTTTGCTGTTTGGGTTTTTGGTCCTGGTTGATCCAGGTAAGTGTTACTAAGTCAACATTGAAGAGATCCTGCTGTATTGTAGTTGTAGATGAAGAATCTTTGCAGTTGTTGGACTAGAGAATACAGAATAACAAATACTGATATTTTGGGGATGCTAATGACGCAATTACTAATTTGTGCTCAAAATGCTTGTAATGTAGTTGATTGTAGGGGCAAACAGGCTGCATCATGAGCATTGGTGTGCCTCAATATGTAAAGTAAGATTAAGTTGGGTGCATCCTCCTGAACCAAAATGATAGGCCAGTTGTTGTTGGCTTTTTGATGGTGTTTATGGTAAAAATATAAAGGATATTTAATAGCAGTTGGTAAAATCAGAACAGTTCAATGTAAATGTAGTTTACCACTGAGACATATTTGGATATGTCTCAGTAGTCCTCACTGTGAAGAACCACCTACATTGCTTCAAATGAAAGTTCTTTTCCTAAGCCTTCCCCGACAGATCCTTGTGTTAGTAATCTTGCTATTAGTAACACAAGGATCTGTCGGGGAAGGCTTAGGAAAATAACTTTCATTTGAAGCAATGTAGGTGGTTCTTCACAGTGAGGACAGTGAGGTTGTGGAATGCACTGCCGGGTGATGTTGTGATGCTGATTCAGTTAATGACTATAAGAGGGACTTGGATGATTTCTTGGATAGACACAATATCAAAGGCTATTGTGATGCTAAACTCTATAGTTAGAATAGATATGGGAATACAGTATATAATTTATGTGAAAGTAGGGAGGGAAGTGTGTATGGATGCTGGGTTTCATTTGGAGGGGTTGAACTTGATGGACTTTGTCTTTTTTCAACCCAATTTAACTATGTAACTGTCTCTCTGTGATGCATATTGCATAGCGGTTACCTCATGTTTATGGCACAGGTACATCGCTTGTTTCATTCTCTATAACAGGGTTCCCCAGCCCCCATGAGCCCCATTCAGTTGTAAAAACAGTTGGGGAGCAATGGAAGCATGCAAATTGTTCCTGGTTGGTGCAAAATAAGTGCTGTAATTGGCCATTTGGTAGCCCCTATGTGGATTGGCAGCCTTTAGGAGACTCTGTTTGGCAGCATACTTAGATTTTATTGAAACCGACACTTGCCTCCAAGCCAGTAATTAAAAAATAAGCACCTGCTTTGAGACCTCTGGGAGCAACATCTAAAGGGGTTGGCGAGCAACATGTTGCTCAGAAGCGACTGGTTGGGGATCACTGCTCTGTAAGCAAACCATTAGCTTTTTCTGCTTATTCATAATTCAGCCCCTTGTTATGCCACTGAGACATACATTAGGTAGGAGAGGATAAAGAGAAAATGAAAGCTCCTCCTAGATGTCAAGCATGCTCTTTAGAGTTCTTCTGCTGTTCTCTTGGTTCTGTCCGGGGGAATTATAGCCTTTACAGATATTAAAAAGGTTAGAGAGTTGACTCTGAGTTTTGTGTAAATAAAGGGCTGGGTCTGGGAATTATGAAATAAGAAGAGACACCTTGTTCCATCTCATTTTGCCAAATGAAAAAGGCTTTAAGGCAAAAGAAAGTGGTAATTATCTTATCACTTGCTCACAGCATAATTATTGTTATGCATAGGTGTATATTGGGCAGAGCCTGGTGTGTAACACTAAAATATCAGCTTGGTCTATCAGCAACCACGCCTTATAAAAGAACAAATATAGGTGATGGGATGATCACTACCATCCTCAACTACAATGTATATGCTTCTTACTGAATATTATGTAGAAGGAATATTTGAGAACAGAAATTTATTTATTCAGCCTAAAATGAGTCCAAAAGCTTTCTCGAAATGTAGAGAGTTTTCTGTTCTGAATATTTGTGCTGAAAATTACTATTATTCATTGTTCTTGATTTAAAAATATGTCTCCCTAAAGTTGCCTTTTCCCAGCTGGGTAATGATATTTAAGGCTCAAGTAGAGATATTGAAAGTTTTTGGATTCAAGCTTCCCTTTGTAGCTTCAAACTGATATTTTACTAATATCGCTTAATCCCATGTCATTAGGCTTCTAATGATCTACTCTGGGCATTTCTAAAACCTTACTTTGTGTTCCCATTTTGTATGAAGAAGACTGGGTCATTATCTCCTTAAAGGATAAGTAAACCTTAAACATAAGTGAACGAAATTGATGTGGGTGCTATTCTAAGCACTTTTGCAATGTACATTATTCATTATTTTTTTTTTTTTAATTTCCAAGATATTAAAGGATACATTTACTGTTAACATCAATGAATTTTGTCATTGAACAGCACCACCTGCTGGTCATTTTCCAACCAGTCTGACCACCAAGTAGTCAAGGAAGTTGTCAGGAGAAAGAAAGAGACTGCTCTGATGTTCTTCTGCTTAGGAAAGATTTGAGAAAGGTTTCTAATTTTTTTACTAAGCAGAAGAACATCAGAGCAGCCTTTTCTCCTGACAACTTCATTGACTACTTGATGGTCAGACTGGTCAGAAAATGACCAGTAGGTGGCACTGTTGTGACAAAATTCATTGATGTTAACAGTACATGTATCCTTTAATATCTTGGAAATTAAAAAAATTAAAAAAATAATGAATGTACATTTCAAAAGTGCTTAGAATAGCACCCTCGTCAATTTTACATTTTATATTATTTAAGGTTTACTTATCCTTTAATGACAAGGGGTTAGTTGATGTTACCACATTTATTTTGCTCCATTTCGTAACAAAAATCTTATGGATATAAAAAAATGTACTGCGGTAATTCAAGGCCTAATTGAAAAGAAGAAAATAATTGACTCTGAAACTCAAATCAAATGGTCTTCGAGCGTGAATCATTCATCGTCTGCTTTTTTCCCCCCTAGATTTGTCAGCTTACGTGATAATGAAATCATGTTGTAAAAAGGACTTTGGGAAACTCCTTAAAGTTTAGATTAAAGGGTTTAGGAGACTTGTCATGAGTCCTACTTCTAGAAGTTCATTCCAGTGAAAACATGTCCATCATTTTCCTAATCGGGGTCCTCAGTGTCTCTTCTATTATACATTAATATTATTATTATTTAATACTCAATCACTTTTCTCCATTCAGGCAATGCTCTTAGCTGCTACAACTGTACGAGTGAGAAAGGATGTAAAGGAAAAGAAGTGACCTGCCCAGGGAAAAATGACACCTGTAGCACATCAGTCCTCACAATATCTGCCTGTAAGTTTGCCACCTCCCTAATGTGTGATATTTTTTTAATGATCTGTTTGTTTTTAATGATCTGTTTGTTTATTGTCTATACTAAAATATATTTAGAGTTTATTAAATAAACACATACACACACACACACATATATATATATTATACTCTTAGGGGCACATTTACCAATCTGGAGTGAAGGATTCAAAGTAAAAAAACTTCGAATTTTTGGGTACTTCGATCATCGAATAGGCTACTATGACCTTCGACTACGACTTCGATTCGAACAATTCGAACTAAAAATCGTTCAACTATTCGATAGTCGAAGTACTGTCTCTTTAAAAAAAACTTTGACTACATACTTCGGTAGTTTAAACCTACTGACGTACAATGTTAGCCTATGGGGACCTTCCCCATCACTTTTCTAAGGTTTTTTTGATCGAAGGAAAATCCTTCGAATCGTTTGATTCAAAGGATCTCATTGTTCGATCGAACGATTTTGCCTTTGATCGTTCGTTCGTAGGATTTGCGGTAAATCCTATGAATTCGATATTCAATTTCGTAGGATTTTACCTCGAGGGTCGAATTCGAGGGTTTATTAACCCTCGATATTCGACCCTTAGTAAATGTGCCCCCTAATCTAGCCAATATTATAGTAAATAGAAATTGCAAACTGATGAGATGCTGGATAAAAAGCCAAGTAACTCAAAAACCACAAATAATAAAAAATGAAAAACAAATGGAAAATATCTCAGAATATTACTCTATACATCGTACTAACAGTTAACTCTAGAGTGAACAAACCCTTTAAGTGCCTCTTCTGCAGTGTGAACATCCCCAATTTGGCCAGTCTTTCCTCATAGCTAAGATTTTCAATACCTTTTACCAGCTTAGTTGCCCTTATCTGTTCCCTCTCTAATTCAATAATCTCCTGTTTGAGTGATGGAGACCAAAACTGTACTGCATATTCTAGATGGGGCCTTACAAGTGCTCTATACAGTGGAAGAATGACCCCCTCCTCCCGTGACTCTATGCCCCTTTTAAAACAGCTCAAGACCTTATTTGCCCTTGATGCTTCTGACTGGCATTGCTTGCTACAGCCAAGTTTATCATCTACAAGGACTCCAAGGTCCTTTTCCATAATGGATTTGCCTAGTGCAGTCCCATTAAGGGTATAAGTGGATATTTTTACATCCCAGGTGCAGGACTTTACATTTATCAACATTGAATCTCATCTGCCACTTAGCTGCCCAGATTGCCAGTTTGTCAAGATCTTGCTACAAGGATGTTGCATCCTGGATGGAATTCATTGAACTGGATAGTCATCATTGTCCCAACAGACTTGTTGTTTTTAAATGCTTTCCTCTTCATTGTTAATTACTTCTTTACTTCTATATTAAGCCACATAGGTTGGTTCTTTGTGCTTCTACATTTACTTCTTAAATTAATAAATTAAGAACAGTAACAATTTAATATCATTTTAAATAAAAACCATTGCTGTTATGTGTTTTTAGCAGAAAACACAATGCCCCAATCTATTCTCTGAAGGGCAGCCCTTAAGGAGCTAAAGGTAGCTTTTCTGAAATTCATGTTTCTTGTTGCCCCAGTGTATATTTTATTTTTGTACCAGACATTAAATGATATAACATTATGGTCATTATTGCCCAGGGGTTCAATGACTTGAACATTTGTTATATGTTCTAGGTCATTAAAGATCACTAGATCCAGAATAACATTTTTTCTGGTTGGCTCCTCAACATGTGCCATAAAATTGTCATAACACATAAAACATGGCCCTAAAAACCCCAAGAATAGTGTTCTGACTGTCAAAAACCTGCCAGATTTTGTAAAATGGACATGGAATTTGGGGGGTGTGGCCACAAAATGGGCGTGGTCCAATATTTTCAACCGGCAGAACTTTTTGTACCAATTTTCCAATGTTGGAAATGATGTTTCCATATTCAGAGTCAGAATCTGACCTGAAGGAGTCTATGCCAGAAGGATAGAATGATATGTCTGTGTTTGCACATGGCTGTGCTACTGCATTAACAAGCCAATCTCCTGCAAGCATAATAACTTTGTAATCAGTATGATATATTTAATGATATACATTGTGCATTGTTTTTAAAATATCTAATTGATCAGTAAAAAGCACTAATATATGAATTTCCTTTGTTTTTTTACTGCAGTTCCCCTTTCCTATAGGAGTGTCTTTAAGTCCTGTCTAAATACACCAAGACCCTCAAGAGCATCTTTTTTTACCCCGAGTCGAACAGTGAGATTTTCCCTGCAGGAGACGACATGCAGCTCGGACCTCTGCAACAATCAGACCAAATTCGGTAATCATTTGCATTCATTTCTATATATCTTCAGACGAGGAAGCCTCTCGTGGGTAATTTCTCATAAACACCGCTGTCAGCAAAACAAAATGATGTATATGTGTGATGGATATGTTTCCTTTGTTACTGATGTTCATTGGTAAAGAATTTATAGCAGATGCAACTTTGAGGGGGTTATTTACTAAAATCTTTATCTAATTTTTTTTTAATAAAATTAAGCTCAACCAAACTCCCATCCACAATTTTGCCTTATTTATAGTGATGAGTGCCAGCCATGGATTAGCGATGAAATTCTGCATTTCAATGTGTGCAAATCTTCTAGCGAAACTTTGCAGCGGAGAAATTTGCAGCGACTAAAAAGTCGCAAAACACCCATTGACTTTAATGCATTAGGACAAGAAAGTCTCCATAAGAAAAAACACCCATTGACTTAAATACATTTGGACAAAAAAGTCGCAAAAAGAAAAAACGCCCATTGACTTTAATGCATTTGGAAAAAGTCGCCATAAGAAAAAACACCCATTGACTTTAATGCATTTAGACAAAAAAGTCGCAATAAGAAAAACGCCCATTGACTTTAATGCATTTGGACAAAAAAGTTGCAGTAAGAAAAAATGCTCATTGACTTTCATGCTTTTGGGAAAAAAAGTCAAAATAAGAAAAAACCCTATTGACTTTAATGCATTAGAAAAAAAGTCAACATAAGAAAAAACGCCCATTGACTTTTGATGTATTTGGACAAAAATGTATTGATGTATTTTGGACAAAAAAGTTGCCATAAGAAAAACGCCCATTGACTTTAATGCATTTGGAGTGAGAAAAATTGTTGCATGTAAAAAAAATTCGACACCCATTGACTTCAATGCGCTTCGCTAATTTTTTTTTGTGAATCTTTTTACAGTTTGTGAACTTTTTGGTGAAGCACAACAGGACAGATTTACTTATCACTACTTATTTATTTCATTAAAATAACTTGAAAATATAGCGAAAACTGTATGCCAAATTGTAAGGTTTTTTTGGACTTTTCTTACGAATCGTTCAAATTTTTTGGGTCATTGCCTAAAACCCCCAGATTTTTCAGATTATTGGGCTAAATGCAGCGCAGTCCACAATATAATATAGCATTTAGGTATAATAAATCTTGAAAAACTCTAGTTTTTGCTCCAAAAAACCTGACCACAATAAAAATCCAGTTTTAGTAAATAACCTCCTGTAACTTCTTTTTTGGAAACAAAGCATCTTTATGTGTGACCAGTCACCGTGATGATAAAGTTTAATGATCGTTTGCAGATTCTTACCAATATCAGTAAATGGGTAAAAATATAATTTGACTCCAAGGTTATTTATAGTTGATTAGTAAACTATCATTTGTTGTAATTCTTTTTTTACATGATTTTACATGGCCCTATAAGGGTCATTTACTGTAACCTCCAGAAAGATATGTGAATTCACTATAAGGTGCAAAAGCTGGCCTCTCAGAGCTGACCTCTGGACCTTGCTCTGGATAAAATATTTGGTGCAAGTTGGAGAGCTCAGCATTGGCTAACCCAAGGCATTCCCGTCCTTGCCACTGGCTATAAGGCTCATCCTTGCACATTATTAATGACCCCTTAAATCTTCCATTCCTTCTCTCAAGGCTACTTTCCTTACATTATCACCTCCATGCCCTTACCACCTTCTGAAAGTATCCCTATATAGATTGGCAATCTGTAGTGATTTGACTGTTCATTGAAAAGCTGGTGTCCACCAATCAGGGTGCTGCCAGGAACTATGTAGAAGAATCCTGATTTGTGTTGCAGATATGACTCTTGCTTAAAAAGTAACAATTGTATTTTATTTTCAGATTTTGTGGAGAAAATAAATGATCTCAACTGCTTCAGTTGCATATCACCTGGGAAGTCCTGTGACAGTGATATGATGAGGAAACTGCAGTGCCGCAAAGAGCAGAAACAGTGTGTGGATTTGAGAATTAAAGGGACATTGGGTAAGGCCGGATTACAACTCCCATTACACAATAAGACCCCTCATTAGGCAAATAAATTGCAATTACTCATGCAATGGCAAGAGAACAAGTCAACATTTTATTGTGTGTTGCCTTTGCGCCCCTTACTGCTCGGGGTCTTAGCAAATTATTACGATTTTTTTTTAGCCTAAAGGTACCTTGAAATGTATTAGCTTGTGTCATCAATTTGATGCTTATGATATAATAAACTTCATCTTCAGATGATGTGTCAGTTTTACTTGGGCAGCCCCAGGTTGGATAGGTCAATAGATGGATTGCTCTATAATTATGGGGGGACAACATGCTGTCATCTATGGCTTCATAGGACCTCACTACTTCAGACATAAAGAAAATGCACCCAAATGGTAGAATTATATTCATCATTACAGATGAAGCCACCATGACTCAGGCTTACATGCTTCAAACATCCCTACATTCATTTCAATAGTTCATTCTGACTTAGGAGGCACAATTCATGTCCCAGTTTTGGATTTTTTTTGCCATTTTTTCCTATAGTTTTTGGAGACATTAATGGGTTTAAAGCAGAGTCGGACTGGAGCATCTGGGCCTACAGGGGCTGTCTGCAACTTCAATGGCACTCCATGCAAATGGACGGGCCCTCCTCCCGGTACCCAATGTCCAACCTTACACCGCTACAAGACCCCCCACTCACGTGCAATGCTTTATTCTCTGCTCCTTGACTTTACAGTTGTAATCGTGGGGTCCATTAGGGCCAGGGCCCACAGAAATTTTTCCTGGTGTCCTGCTGACCCAGTCTGACACTGATTTAAAGTTTCCTCCAGGTTTTGGATCTCACAGCAACGTATCTTATCATCATCATTTATTTATATAGCGCTGTCAAGATACGCAGTGCTTTCTGTTCAATAGCAGTAATACACTACACTTTGTCCTACACTCTATAGAAATAACAATTCTCCCCAAAGAATAAGCTAGACATATTGTCAGTTTCTCAGCTGCCCCCAGTCATGTGACTTGTACTCTGATAAACTTCAGTCACTCTTTACTGCTGTACTGCAAGTTGGAGTGATATCACCCCCCTCCCTTTTCCCCCCAGCAGCCAAACAACAGAACAATGGGAAGGTAACCAGATAGCAGCTCTCTAACACAAGATAAAAGCTGCCTGGTAGATCTAAAAACAGCACTCAATAGTAAAATCCATGTCCCACTGTGACACATTCAGTTACATTGAGTAGGAGAAACAACAGCCTGCCAGAAAACAGTTCCATCCTAAAGTGCTGGCTCTGGCACATGACCAGGCAAAATGACCTAAGATGGCTGCCTACACACCCAATATTACAACTAAAAAAATACACTTTCTGGTTCAGGAATGAAATTTTATATGGTAGAGTGAATTATGTTCAGTGTAAACAGTGTAATTTAGAAATAAAATCTACATCATAAAAATCACGACAGAATCCTTTTAAGGAGCAAGGACTGAGGAGCAATTGCTCTACCCAGGACCACCTCCAGAAATGCTTTCTTGACCCTCAACCCAATGCCTAAGAAATGAGTCCTTCTGTATATACTGAGGATGGAGCATATAATTACTGTAACTGTAAGTAATAATGTTTCTTATTCTAACAGGTGACATTTCAGACACCAGTCTAAAGGGATGTGGCTATTTCCCAGCGTGCAATGGAGACCTTCTCTTCTCTAACCAAAAAACCTCTCTGTCGGTAAAGTGCTGTGGAGACAACTTTTGTAACAGCCAGACAGGTAATATGGCTATAGGCTATGAATGGTACACAACTGCACTTATTGATGTTGTGGAACCCTGGAGTTACTGTCACTCTAGACCTGGTGGTAGATCCAAGGTTCCCGTGGGGAGGTGTTGCTTCAATAGTCACACCAGACTTGTACCCAATGAATTCAATGCACATGGCATTCTGAACAAGTGCTTCAGAAGTGACACAACACCATTTTCATAATTGCCTTGATTTCCAGATTACCCAACTCCAAAGAAATTGCCCAATGGAAAACAATGTTATAGCTGTCAGACAGACGATGGCAAAAAGTGTTCCGCAGAAAATTCCCAGAAGACCAAGTGCTATGGAGATCTCACCTCCTGCGTGGAAATGGCAGGCTTGAGTATGCAAGGTAATTTGTTTTCTCTCGAAAAATATAGATAGGGAAGATGGAGGGCATAATAAAGGGATGATATCAGAATAACTTGCCAAGTCCCCAGTAGGAACATTTCTGAAGGTAGAAATAAAATAATAAAATAGGTCAAGAGTTCCATTCTTACCCTACACCCACACTTACATCACACTCAGGCACATGTCTCTGGGTTGTGTCAGTGGCAGAACTAACCGGTGGAACGAGACATTAAAAGGGAACTAGAGGCACTAGTTTTCATATGAAAATCATAATAATCGCTATTCCTAAAAATATATTACAGCAGAAAAATACAGTACTGTACAACATTTTGAACCCCAGACTTCTTTGTCACCAGCAGAGTGTAACTAATACAAACAGAACAGTTTCCATATTCTTGCATTGAGGTGATCTTTCCGGTGTGCCTGGCACACTGCACCCCAACTAAACTACACTAGAAGCAGTAGGGTACAGTGGATACCATTGCTTCGGATATGACCATAGAGACACAACATGTACTTGCTGAATTATAAGTAGTATGTTTTTAAATGGGAATAAAAAAAGGTCAAATGGAAAGAAAGTTATGAATCTTAATTCTATATTAGTGTATCTGTAATTTAAACACTTACTTATGTACTGTATGTTTCATACTTACTATATTTTTTTAATCTCTCCCTACTATCCCACAGTCACACTCCCTTCCCAGAGACTATTATCCACTGTTACTATAGGCACCATCTCTCCCTACTATACCTGCTATCCCACAGTCACACTCCCTTCCCAGAGACTATTATCCACTGTTACTATAGACACCATCTCTCCCTACTATACCTGCTATCACACAGTCACACTCCCTTCCCAGAGACTATTATCCACTGTTACTATAGGCACAATCTCTCCCTACTATACCTGCTATCCCACAGTCACACTCCCTTCCCAGAGACTATTATCCACTGTTACTATAGACACCATCTCTCCCTACTATACCTGCTATCCCACAGTCACACTCCCTTCCCAGAGACTATTATCCACTGTTACTATAGACACCATCTCTCCCTACTATACCTGCTATCCCACAGTCACACTCCCTTCCCAGAGACTATTATCCCACTGTTACTATAGGCACCATCTCTCCCTACTATACCTGCTATCCCACAGTCACACTCCCTTCCCAGAGACTATTATCTTACTGATACTATAGACACCATCTCTCCCTACTATACCTGCTATCCCTCAGTCACACTCCCTTCCCAGAGTCTATTATCCACTGTTACTATAGGCACCATCTCTCCCTACTATACCTGCTATCCCACAGTCACAGTCCCTTCCCAGAGACTATTATCCACTATTACTATAGGCACCATCTCTCCCTACTATACCTGCTATCCCCAGTCACACTCCCTTCCCAGAGACTATTATCCCACTGTTACTATAGACACAATCTCTCCCTACTATACCTGCTATCCCACAGTCACACTCCCTTCCCAGAGACTATTATCCACTGTTACTATAGACACCATCTCTCCCTACTATACCTGCTATCCCCAGTTACACTCCCTTCCCAGAGACTATTATCCCACTGTTAATATAGACACAATCTCTCCCTACTATACCTGCTATCCCACAGTCACACTCCCTTCCCAGAGACTATTATCCACTGTTACTATAGACACCATCTCTCCCTACTATACCTGCTATCCCACAGTCACAGTCCCTTCCCAGGGACTATTATCCACTGTTACTATAGGCACCATCTCTCCCTACTATACCTGCTATCCCACAGTCACAGTCCCTTCCCAGGGACTATTATCCACTGTTACTATAGGCACCATCTCTCCCTACTATACCTGCTATCCCACAGTCACACTCCCTTCCCAGAGACTATTATCCACTGTTACTATAGACACCATCTCTCCCTACTATACCTGCTATCCCACAGTCACAGTCCCTTCCCAGGGACTATTATCCACTGTTACTATAGGCACCATCTCTCCCTACTATACCTGCTATCCCACAGTCACACTCCCTTCCCAGAGACTATTATCCACTGTTACTATAGACACCATCTCTCCCTACTATACCTGCTATCCCCAGTCACACTCCCTTCCCAGAGACTATTATCCCACTGTTACTATAGACACAATCTCTCCCTACTATACCTGCTATCCCACAGTCACACTCCCTTCCCAGAGACTATTATCCACTGTTACTATAGACACCATCTCTCCCTACTATACCTGCTATCCCTCAGTCACACTCCCTTCCCAGAGTCTATTATCCACTGTTACTATAGGCACCATCTCTCCCTACTATACCTGCTATCCCACAGTCACAGTCCCTTCCCAGAGACTATTATCCACTATTACTATAGGCACCATCTCTCCCTACTATACCTGCTATCCCACAGTCACACTCCCTTCCCAGAGACTACTATCCCACTGTTACTATATGCACCATCTCTCCCTACTATACCTGCTATCCCCAGTCACACTCCCTTCCCAGATACTATTATCCCACTGTTACTATAGGCACCATCTCTCCCTACTATACCTGCTATCCCACAGTCACACTCCCTTCCCAGAGACTATTATCCCACTGTTACTATAGACACCATCTCTGCCTACTATACCTGCTATCCCACAGTCACACTCCCTTCCCAGAAACTATTATCCTACTGATACTATTGGCACCATCTCTCCCTACTATACCTGCTATCCAACAGCCATACTAACCATTTTGATGACTGTGTATCTGCATTACATTTACTGGGCAATGTTAGTAATAGTGGCAACTTTGTTATCAACTCCGTGGCATTTATTCTGGTAATATCAGTGACATAAATGGTTCTGGTATCACCATCAGCTAATTCTGACTTTTCTGTTTCTATTTAGGTGGGACACCGAAAGTTATGATTTTAAAGGGATGTGCCAACCCTTCTATGTGCAAGAGCACAGCCCTGCCTCTCCTACAGAAGTTAAACAATGCCACTGTACAGTGCTGCAATGATAATCTTTGTAACAAAAAATTTACAGAGGACAATTTCCTTACAGATGGAAATCCCCCTATTAAACCTACACCAACCAGTATCCCTCCCAGCACACCAACAGCTACTTTACCAGATATGAATTTTAGTAATAGTAGCATGAACAATAGCATTTATTCTACCAGTTCCCCTATACAGAATCCAGGGATTTCCAGCAACAATTCAGGTCTTGTTGGCAACAGCACATTGAATAACACAAGCCTAACCACCCAAAATAATACAAGTGTCCAAAGCAGCCCCTTGCCTACAGGTAATGATACTACTGTTAATGGCACAAACAATGCTTTACCAGGGGGCAACAATTCAGGGAATGGCAGTGCAACTGTTGGAAATGCCAGTGCCCCTATTACCTCATTCCCAGTAACTAACACCAGTGCAGGAAACACCAGTGCTTCCAATCAGACGCTACCAGGTTTGAGCAATGCCGGTGTGTCCAACACTTCTGTGAATGGAAGCAGTAATGCTAGTAATGCTAGTAATGCTAGTAATGCAGGCAATGCCAGTGTCCCTACTGTTTCCTCACCCACAGTACTTAACGCTGGTGGGGGTAACGGCAGTACCTGTAACAATAGCGCATGTAGTGTGATTGTGCCTGTCAACAGCAGTGCAACTGGTAACATGTCATCTGGAGCCAACAATGTAGGGAATGGAAGTAATAATACCAGTAATTTAGGAAATTCTAGTCACTCTAATACATCATCCTCTTTATCTAATAGTGGGGCTGTCAATAATAGTACAGCTAATATCCCAGGTAGCAATGGCACTGCAAGTGGCCTAAATCAATCAGGACCAGGAATCACTGGTGGTGGGGGAGTTCTTAATGGATCCAACGCTTCATCTAATGGAAGTAGTTCTACAGGTAATGTCAATGGTTCAATGGGCAATTCTACAAATACAAATGTAAATAATGGATCTGTGACATCCATCACTGGAGCTGGTAATGGCAGCAGTGTGAATGATTCAGGTATCATCGGTAGTGTATCAAACCCAGTTCAGTCTCCCCCTGGGTCCAGCAATGGCAGTAGCCCTGGTTCTTCTTCCACAGGCAATGCGACAAGTACAAATGTTAATAATGGCGCTGGTAATGGCAGCAGTGTGAATGGTTCCAGCAATGGCAGTAGCCCCGGTTTATCTTCAACGGGCAATTCTACAAGTACAAATGTTAATAATGGCGCTGGTAATGGCAGCAGTGTGAATGGCTCCAGCACTGGCAGTAGCCCTGGTTCTTCTTCCACGGGCAATTCTACAAGTACAAATGTTAATAATGGAGCTGGTAATGGCAGCAGTGTGAATGGCTCCAGCAATGGCAGTAGCCCTGGTTCTTCTTCCACGGGCAATGCGACAAGTACAAATGTTAATAATGGCACTGGTAATGGCAGCAGTGTGAATGGCTCCAGCAATGGCAGTAGCCCTGGTTCTTCTTCCACGGGCAATGCTACAAATACAAATGTTAATAATAGCGCTGGTAATGGCAGCAGTGTGAATGGCTCCAGCAATGGCAGTAGCCCTGGTTCTTCTTCCACGGGCAATGCTACAAGTACAAATGTTAATAATGGTGCTGGTAATGGCAGCAGTGTGAATGGCTCCAGCAATGGCAGTAGCCCTGATTCTTCTTCCACGGGCAATTCTACAAGTACAAATGTTAATAATGGCGCTGGTAATGGCAGCAGTGTGAATGGCTCCAGCAATGGCACTATCCCCGGTTTATCTTCAACGGGCAATTCTACAAGTACAAATGTAAATAATGGATCTGTGACATCCATCACTGGAGCTGGTAATGGAAGCAGTGTGAATGATTCTGGTATCATCGGTAGTGTATCAAACCCAGTTCAGTCTCCCCCTGGGTCCAGCAATGGCAGTAGCCCTGGTTCTTCTTCCACAGGCAATTCTACAAGTACAAATGTTAATAATGGCGCTGGTAATGGCAGCAGTGTGAATGGTTCCAGCAATGGCAGTAGCCCTGGTTCTTCTTCCACGGGCAATATTACAAATACAAATGTTGATGGCCCTAGGAACAATACGGCAAGTACAACTTCAGAGGGTCTCACTACTGGATTTGTCACTGGAGGTTCCTCAAATGTCAACACAACTGATGTTCCCAAAATTGATAACCAGACAACAAACGGCAAAGGTGATACATTTACTACCAGTATATTTATCCTTATGACTGCCATGCTGCTTAATGTTCTGAACAGCTTGTGAAGAACCTTCTGTCTCTGAACCCTAATGTAAATTATTAGCTATGTGACCTGGCTCTGTAGGTCTTATCCTGTTTTAAGTTATTGATGACCGATTTGTAAATAAAATGACCTCTTACAATAAATGGTTATATGTACTGAAATTATTTTTGAATAGCATTGCAGTGGTGTTGGGGTGCATTTGTGGGGAGAATTTCAGTTAACAGACAGATAATGTTGGGTGAGGCTAGAGAGAATACAGCAACCTTGTAAACATCGATAGATACATTTTTTTTAAGGATAAAGAATTATGTATATTTTGGGTGAGGACCATGAAGATGGACCTGTGCCATACAATATTAGCAATATAAGGTTCATCTGTGTCTTAAGAAGGTGTGGTGGAAGAAGAGGGTTGGGGAGACTTTCCTGTTGGCTTCAGGTCAATGCCTGACAATGAGACAGAGGAGCAACGTAAGAATGACTGCAACTTTTACTAATTGATGGAAATGTTTTTCCAAGTAAGGGCCTCAGTGCTGGGCATCCAATTTATCATATAAATCTACTGTAGAATTGTGCAGTGCTGAAGAAAAACAGACATGCTCTAAATCAATTAGAAAAGGCCCTACCTCAACTACTTGCACCTAAATATGTCTAGTGCCATTTGGTCTATTAAAGGAAAAGGAATAGTTAGAACTAAGTAAGCCTTATCAGAAAGGTCCACCTAAATATACCAGTAAACCCTCAAAGTAATGCTGCTCTGAGTCCTCTGTCAAAAGAAACACAGCATTTCTTTCCTTCTATTGTGAACTCATGGGCTTCTGTATCAGACTTCCTGTTTTCAGCTGAAACCTCCTTGCCCCGGGTCATGAGCATGCTCAGTTTGCTTCTCTTCCCCCCCTTCTCTGCTGTAATCTGAGCCTAGAGCTATGAGTGAGCAGGGAGAGACTCAGGCAGGAAGTGATGTCACACCAAGCTAATATTGCAGCTGCTATCCTAAAAAAACAGAGAGAGCTTCTAGAGATTTTTACTCAGGTATGTTTTCATTCAAATACTCCACATCCAAACCCTACATTAGTAGGTCATGCAAATTGCAATTACGCATTGTGAATCATACCTTCTCTGGTCCTTCTCTATCTGCAATAGTATGTTCTTTCTGTATCTTCATGATTTTTCTCTGGGTACTTTGGATTCCTCCTACACTATAAAAGACATACATGCAGGTTAATTGGCTCCTAAAGAAATTATCCATAGTGTAAAAAAATAGAGATACAGACTGTAAACTCCATTGACACAGGGAATGACCTCAATAATCTGTAAAAGGCTGTGGAATACGTTGGGCCCAATATAATGCCAAAACTGTGAAATAGAATTCTGCCAGATCTGTATAAATCTAGATCCATGTTCTTTGTTCCTGCTCACCAAGACTGGGAAGAGTCCGTTGAGCAAAGCTGTGGGGTGGTTGCTTTTGCCTGACTTTTATAAAAAGTATTTATACCCTTGAGATTTTACTTACGGAAAACACCATTTGTTCCACAGTGCTTACAACTGCAACACGTGGGAGCAGATTTTTTCGATTAAATTCTTCTGAGGCAAAAATTGCATTTGAATTTGAATTCAAGTTTCTGAAACTCGAATATTTAAGATTTATTACGTGCAAAAAAAATGCAGAAATGCAAATATCAAATGTAGCTGGTGAGTTCAAGTAGAAGTCAATAGGAGATACATTTTCAAAATTCCAGCAAATTCTTTTTGAGACTTTTTTGAAAACCCATTGAAAATCTTTCTCCTGAGTTTTGGGCATATCTGAATTCAAGTTTGCGCTACAATTTTTTTGTAGCCTGTAGTGTTCAGATTCAGTTTCTATTCAGCTGAATCCAAATCCCAAACCAAATCCTGGATTCAGTGCATTCCTGATGAAAATGAAGGGTACGGTGTGATTTCATTGCATTTTTCTGTTGTTTTTTTAAATTATTAATCAATACTTTATTTAAAAATTTTCATAAATAAGCACACATTGAATATTTGTGTTTTTTTTTGTGTGTTTTTTACTATAAAAAATCTTGCAAAATGAAACAGTTTGTTCAACAGCAAAACTAGTGGTAGGTTTATAGGGTCTGTACATTACTACTCTACATTTCCATTCATTTGTTCTTTCAGGCAACCATGTTACGATATTGTTTATTTGGGAGGAAAATAAAGGGAAACATTCCAAAGATTTTTTGTCAAAATATTAGATATTGAATATTATGAATTCAGTATTCTATTTCATATTTCTGAAGTAATGTAAAATGGTATAAAAATCAATAGGAGTTCTACTGCATTTATTCTTTTAATGACATTTCCACTTTGACCTAATATCTCCCAAAATATGTACCCCAGGAAAGGTTCAATGAAAGATTAGTTCTAAACCTCAGTACACACTCGGGGGGCACTAATGCAGGGGTCACACTTTAAGTAGCAGAAGGATGATAAAACCAAGTTTTAATTCCATAATAATTTTATTATCTTACTGACCACTAGGTTTCAAGATGATGCCAACTATTTTTATATATTAATTGTGAGATGATTTTAAATAAAGTTTGGAACCAATCAGGGAGAACATTGTTCCCATGTCTTCTTTTACAAATACCCACCCATGATGTATTATTCCTGCACTTCTCCTAGGTAGCATTTTTCTGTTCTTTTGTAGCTGCCAGATTATCTACTCTGTAATTCCATCTCCAGCAAAATTGTTCTCGCCATGTTATATAGTCTCTATGCATTACAAACATTTGTGTTTATATGTTATATAATCATACAAAGTAACCCCTTATCTGTTTGGGATGCACATATATTATTATAAATGCTCATTAACTAAGGTAACAATTGAAAGTATTCTGAACATAGCAATAGATGAAGTGAGTAGTGATGGGCTAATTTATTTGGCTGGCGTGAATTTGCTGCGAATTCCCACGATTCGCCACCGGCGAATAAATTCATGAAACCACAGCGAAAATTCGCAGGCATCAAAAAAAATTGGACGCCGGCCTCCGTTTGCTTTTATGCGCCACCGTAATAGCAATGAACGCTGACTTCCAAATTTTTTTGACGCCGGCGAATTTTCGCGGCGGCTTCGCAAACATATTCGCTGGCAGCGAATCATGGGAATCGCCGCAAATTCATTAAAAAAACGGACACCAGCTTCCAAAAATGGATGCCAGCAAAAAAGAGACACCAGCGCCGTTTCGTGGCTCAAATTCGCCCATCACTAGAAGAGAGTCTTAAGCAATTCTTAACAACAGTGCAAGTGGCTCAGTGTTAGGGAGAGATTTAGGGAAAAATCCTATGGAGCAGATTCACTAACTGGCGAAATGTCACCAGTGACTGCTTCACACCCATCGCTACACTTCGCCAGGTGAAAATTCGCTCAGACAATGCTAATTCACTAAAATGCAGAGTTTCGTCGTGGGCGCCGAACGCTGGCAACTTATAGCTAGCAATGCTAACAATTCAAAGTGAAGATACGCTAGCATTAGTTTTTGCCTTGCACAAATTTGCTAGAGGTCTTGCGCTCAGGCTAATTTGCATACAGCGGAGAATTTAAAGTTGAATGGATGTCTTTATGTTATATGTACATACATTACATTTCCACTGTTAATTACACATGTCCAGCGAACCTTAATAAATAGTTGTTATAATGCCCTACACATGAGCCCACTGTATAGTTAATGCTCCATATGTTAGAAAATGTATGGGGGAAACCAGTTACCCAAAAAAAGTTTTAAGGACTTTTGCAGCCTATTATTATTTTACAGGAAAAGACGCCAGCGTTTTTAGGACTTTGAAGCTTTTTCCACTAAAAATATGATGTAAGTAACAGAAAATTGAGGAAGATCTATGCACTGCAGTGCACTTCACCTGGTCTGAGCTGGCGAAGAGGCAACGCAACGTTAAGTAAAATCCGCTGAATTTGCATAGTAAGGTCCAATCACCAGAGTGAATTGTCGCTCGGAGATAGAGTGCGAATGACCACTAGTGCCTATCTCTTTTGCTAGTGAATTGGTGCCTGCGCCCGTTAGTATACCGGTAATGTCCCTGCGGGCGGTAATGCTGGCAAATTGTCGCCAGCGTTTGTCACGTCTGCCCCTATGGGTTTTTCTAAATACACTCAGCTTGAAGGTAATTAGGTTGAAATTTTTGGTGAACATTTACAGTATCTGCTGTTCTTGATATTTTTGGAATAAACAATATATGACTAAAGACTGGGTTCTCAACCGAAAATATAGGGTGATATTTTAGCTACTTTCCATTTAGTTATTACAAAAAATACATGTACACTTTTGGTAAATAGTTGACTTATTTCGTAACTGCTTCAGTGAGTATTCCAACCTGCATAACTTTAACACTAAGATTATTCTTCTGTCCTAAGAGCTCGGAAGTAATATTAAACCAGTAGAGAGAAAAAGTGTTGATTTAACGACTGTATTTTTTGCCTTGTTCACTCCATAAATCTGTTATCTGCTCTGTCCTTTATAGCTTAGCTGCTCTCCTTTGGTTCATTTAAAAAAAAAATATTAGGAAATGTCTCTAACAGAGTCTATCTATGCACAATGTGTTGTAGAGATAAATGAATTCAGCTGTAAGTCTTTACTAAGGGCTCTTACTGACGAGCGTTTTTACCTGCGCTCCCCTGCGTTCCGTTTTTCTGCGTTCAGCAGCAGGGGAGCGCAGGAATAGACGCATTACATTTTTCCAATGGGGCTGTACTCACACAGGCACGTGTAGGCGCCGAACGCAGAAAAAATGTGGCATGTTGCGTCTCAACCTGCGTTCGGTGCCTACATGCACCTGTGTGAATACAGCCCCATTGGAAAAAATGTAATGCGTCTATTCCTGCGCTCCCCTGCGGCTGAATGCAGAAAAACAGAACGCAGGGGAGCGCAGGTAAAAACGATCGTCAGTAAGAGCCCTTAGACTCTTTTTTGGTTTTTCAACCAAATAGCTAGATCAAAAGTTACTAACGAGATCTTACCAGTTTTTGTTTCTTTCTTTCTTTCTTTTTTAACAATGGATGAAAATGTAAGCAATTTTCCAATATACTATAACTAAAAAATTTTAACGATTTTAAAGATGTTTTTAAATGTAATTGCTAGTGATGGGCGTTTCGCTTTGCCAAACAATTCGAGAATTTCCCGCGAAATTCACGAAACGGCGAAAAATTTGGGAAATTGCGTTTTTGGCGAAATTGCGCAGCCGTCCAAAAAAATGGATTCCGGCGTCCATTTTTTTTCACACCGGCGAATTTTCACGGCGGTTTCATGAATTTATTCGCCGGCGTCGAATCGCGGGAATTTGCGCCTGCCGAATAAATTCGCCCATCACTAGTAATTGCAATTGAAAACAGTGTGAAAACAGTTTAATTTATTTACAGGTATCATCTACAGGTATTATCCGCAAACCCATTATCCAGAAAGCTCAGAATTTCTAGGAAGGCTGCCTCCCATAGACTCAATTTTAATCAAATAATTTAATTTTTTAACTAGTATTTTTTTTTTATCGGTAATAATGAAACAATACCTTGTGCTTCATCCCAACTAAAAAAAGTCATCCTAATTGGTAACAATAATGACTATTGGGTTACTGTAATGTTTAAATGATTTTTTTATTATACTTAAGGTATGGAGATCCCTTATCCAGAAAACCCCAGGTCCCTAGCATTCTGGGTAATGGGTTCCATACCGGTATTAATTTCACTGCTTGCCTGACTACAGAAACAGTGTAGCAGCCAAGACTTCAGTTTCCACAATGCCTTGGTTGGAAAAGGTGGGGGAAGATTTTGAGACATACAGATAATGCTTTCAACAACCATTACATTTACAAATAATTTCATTACATATGTTAATAATGTCATTAATATATATTTCAATTGCTTAGAATTACAATTTTCAAAATTAGAAGGACAACCTTTTATTAACATATCTGTACTTGGCCAATATCATGGTGATATATAAAATAATAATAATAATAATGCATTATTTTACAAAAGGGTAACAAATGTGTGTCACAGTGGAATACCACACTGAGCAATATTATTTTGATCATTGAATCATCAATACTATTAGTGAAATGTCTTATTATATTGTTGATAACTTGGAACAGATTTACTAAAATTCAAAACCGATATAGTTTAGCACACTTTCAAAGCACTTCTACGTTTCAGAAAAATGTTCTAATAGAAACGATTTTTAATTATGCAGCAAGTTTCTCGAAGCAGAGTAACACATCAATTCTGCAAAATGTGCCCAAATGCTTTTAGCCTTCAAATGCAAATCTGCTCTGTGGAGTGATAAAGGGAAACAATGCAAAACTTTCATAAGTCGTAATTATCCTCTTTACCCCCAAAAATAAATATATCAAAACATTTTCATTTAGAATGATCTCAAATTGTCGAAAGAGAAAATGTTTTGAAAGGTTACATTTTTAGTGAAATGGGAGTTTAAAAAATAGTCAAAAAAGTATTTTCATCAGTTAAAAATAATACATACTCTCTCTTATGGTCTGTTGGGGGCGTGGCCGGAAGCTGACGGAGACGGACGCTTAGCACTGCACCGCAGCACCCGTGCTGCTAAGATACTGTTTTTCTCCCTGTAAGAACCGCCGAGTCGTGACGGGAGAGCCGGAGCGTCTATCTTAGCGAGTTCTCTTACCCGGCGGTACTCTGCGGCTCACAGCCAGGGCTCAGAATTGTGCGCCGATATGGGGAAAAGTCGCGGAGCGAACTCACGCGTCGGCGTGAAAACGCCGAATATCCAAGATGGTGCTGGCGCTCGTGGAGTGTCACCTAACTCTGCTAAACATGGCGATGGAGAGGGAAGAACTATCACCAAGTTGGGGAAAGGGAAGACTATTGGAGCCTCTGCAGCATTGAAACTGGGCAAGTATGCCAGGGATACTTCCCATAATGACACTATGCACAAAAGTCAGGGGTCTATATCTTCTGAGCCTTCCCCTTATGGTTCTCCCATGCTTTCTCCGGTCAGTAATTTAAGTGAACAGATAGCAGAACATAGTGAACATACTGTACATACTGAACCAACTTTGTCTGAACTTATGCTGCTCATTAACAGCAACCATGCTGCCACGATAGCAAAGATGGATGACCTTAAACAGGATTTTGCTTTGCTGAAGCAGGATGTGCAAAAGATAAGGGAACGTACAACAGAGGCAGAGAGGCGCATTGCCACACTTGAGGATGTTACTACCTCTATCCCAAGTAAATTATCTGAAATGACACAGAAAGTTCGGAGACTGGAGGAAAAAGCGGATGACCTTGAAAATAGGCTCCGCAGGAACAATATTAGATTGGTGGGCCTACCAGAAAGAGTGGAGGGGAGTACGCCTGAGCTCTTCTTGGAGGATTGGCTCAAAGATACGTTTGGGTGCAATAATTTTTCATCAGCGTTTACAGTGGAGCGGGCTCATAGAGTCCCGGCTCGTCTACCCCCACCTGGTGCTCCTCCTCGCCCTTATATAGCCAGAATACTGAATTACAGAGATCGAGATAAAATCCTCTCGGAAGCTCGGAAAAAGCAGGAAATTATCTATGAGAATGTTAAAATCTCTATATATCCAGATTTCTCCACCGAAGTGCGAAAGCAAAGGCTAAAATTTGCAGATATAAAAAAACGTCTCCGGCAGATCAACCTATCGTATGCGATGTTGTTTACAGCTAAATTGAGAGTCCAGGATGGTGACAGAGTCCATTTCTTCACAGCCCCGGCCGAGGCCAATGTGTGGCTGGAGGGAAGGCCTCTGTGACTACGGGCTCACCGACTCAGAGACGCTTATGATCTTGCTGCACGATTGACCTTGGGACTGGTTCGAAACTGAAGATTTGTAAGCACGGGACAATTGGGAAGGCTAAGACATAACTAAGGGTGTCAGTTAGCTTTTTGGCCACTAGTTGGGAGCAATAGGGTTCCTCCCCATAGGGTTAATGGTATTGGGTGTAGGCCCTCCTAGGAATAGGGGATGGGCAGGGTGGGAAAAGGGTATGTGTGGGATTTTATTTTTTATGTGTTTTGTATGTTATGGTTCACATATAATTATCTTGATCAAGGTACTTTTGAATTTTGAGATATTCCAATTCTCTCCCATATGCAGTCCTCCTTGACTCTAGTATCTTGGAATATTAGGGGTCTTAATTGTAAATATAAGCGTGCTCGAGTGTTCGATTACATCAAAAGATATAAGCCTGATGTTTTGCTCCTACAGGAGACCCATCTGGTGGGCCAGAAGCTTTTTTCGTTGAAGAAACCTTGGGTGGCCTATGTTTACCATGCCTCATTTTCTACTTATGCAAGAGGGGTCTCGATTCTTGTTAAGAAGGGTGTTCCGTTTGAATGTGTGGGGATTAGAACAGATTTTTATGGCAGGTATATTGTCCTTCATTGTAAAATTGCTAACCAAATTTTTACTTTGGCTAATATATATTGCCCTCCTCCATTCTCTTCATCCCTCCTAGACCAGGTCTATTCAGTACTTGCCTCCTTTCCAAGTGCTCCGATTTGTATGGTAGGGGGTTATAATGCCACTCTTGATCCTCATTTGGATAAGCTGGGTCAAACAAGTAGTTATAACCAGGGATTGAAGCAATGGGTGGATAACCTAGGTCTTATAGAACTATGGCGTTGGAAACATCCGGGCGAGGGACAATATTCATGTCATTCAGCGACCTATGCTACTTTGTCTCGAATAGATCTAGCTTTGGCCTCTGTAGATTTTGCACAACAGGTTAGTACTGTGGAATATCTTCCGAGAGCGTTTTCAGATCATTCCCCTTTGTGTATTTCAATTCGAGTGGGGGTTGGTGGTAATAGAGCAAATTGGAGATTATGCCCAATGTGGTTATCAAATGTACAAGTCAGGGATCACTCATGTGAAGAATATGGGGCATATTGGGATATCAATGTGGGAACGGCTCCTCCAGGAATTCTATGGGAGGCATCCAAGGCGGTCGCTCGGGGGGTGTTAATTAGTGAAATTGCTAAGGTTAAGAAAATATCTAAGGCAGAAGTTGATAAAGCAGCTATGGCTCTTACAGAGGCAGAGAGGGTCCATAGTCAAGCTCCCACGGATACCACATATCAGCTACTGGTCCAGTCACAAAGAGAGCTGGAGTTGGCCCAAACGAAGCTGACTAGTAATCGGTTGTTATATGCCAGCCAGGGCATATTTGAACAGGGGGACAGAGCTGGTAAATTACTGGCGAGGTTGGCTTCAGCTAGGGATTCACAGACTCCAATAGCTCAGATACAGGATTCAGCAGGGGAAGTGGTTAATACTCCAGATGATATACTTTCAGTCTTTATGAGTTTATGAGATGTTATATCAGACGAAGGCAGGTTATTCAGCAGAGCAGGTATTTTCTTATTTGGAGGCAATTACTCTCCCTAGTCTGACACAGGAGGAGAGGGAGTATCTTGATACCCCGATATCTGAAAAGGAAGTGGTGGAAGCGATATCGGCCCTCCCCTCTAATAAAACCCCGGGCCCAGATGGCCTTCCAGTTGCTTGGTATATAACACAGGGTCACTCTCTGGTTAGACACTTACATGAAACCTATATGTCTGCCTTTGAGCAGGGGATTCTCCCGCCTTCCTTTTATGAGGCAGTTATTGTTCTGATAGCGAAGGAGGGCAAAGATCCTGCGTTGTGCGATTCATATAGGCCGATATCGCTCATAAACACAGATGCCAAGATATTGGCAAAGATCTTGGCCACCAGATTAGCTAAAGTAATTCCCTCTATAATACACAAAGATCAAACGGGCTTTATGCCTGGTAAGTCGACTACTATTAACCTGAGAAGAGTCTTTACTCATTTACAGACTAATCATATAAATGTTGGGTCAAGGATCATTGTGTCTTTGGACGCTAACAAGGCGTTTGACTCAATAGAATGGCAGTATCTGTGGGTAGTCATGAGGAAATTTGGGTTCGGCCCGGGTTTTATTAGATGGGTTCAAATGCTATATTTTAAACCTACGGCATGTATTAAAGTCAATGGCATGGTGTCCTCCTACTTCCCCTTGGCTAGGGGAACTAGACAGGGATGCCCTTTGTCTCCTTTTTTATTTGCAGTAGCAATCGAACCCTTAGCTGCCTGTCTCCGTCAGGATCCGAGGGTTGTGGGATTTAAGTATGGTGCATTGGAAGATAAGATTGCTTTGTACGCGGATGATATGTTATTGTTTTTAGAAAATTCGGGTTCATCTTTGCAAGAGGCCTTGGGTATTATAAAGAGATTTGGTGATTATTCTGGACTAATTATAAATAAATCTAAGTCCGTTATTCTCCCTATTGACGTGAGACCTGCTCAATCTACTAGTTCACATGGTATTAAATGGGTGAATAAGTTTAAATATCTGGGGATTATTATTTCTTTAGATCATAATCTGTATATCTCAGATAATGTTAACCCAGTAGTAGAACAACTTGGAAAGGCAGTTAAAGTATGGTCCTGCTTACCAATCTCCTTATGGGGTAGAATTAACCTGTATAAAATGATTTATCTTCCTAAGCTTTTGTATAAGCTACATAACTCTCCTGTATGGATCTCAGAATATCATTTTCGCAAGATTAACTCTGTTTTATTGCCTTTTATATGGGCTAATAAATCCCCACGCATTTCCTGGATTTCATTAACAGCTACGTTGGATAAAGGGGGCTTGGCTCTACCCCATTTACGGTACTATTTTTTGGCTAGTCAGATTTATCATATTTACAGTTGGCTTCATAGTGAGGTGGAGGATCCAGCCCTGTTAATTATGGCCTCTAGAATTGGATCACTGGAGGCCCTTAAAAACTTGCCATATAGACGGCTGTGTGATTATGATGACTACCCATCTACAATAGAGGTTCCATTTAAAGCGTGGGAAATTGCTTGTTCGTATATAGGCCATAAGTCCCCTTTGATATCGCCCTATCTGCCATTGTGGAGGAATTCTAACTTGCCCCACTTTAAAACTATGCAAGATTGCTCGTACTGGACTGCAAAAGGATGTAAGTTGCT
Source organism: Xenopus laevis (assembly GCF_017654675.1). NCBI lineage: Eukaryota > Metazoa > Chordata > Amphibia > Anura > Pipidae > Xenopus > Xenopus laevis. The sequence goes on along the minus strand of NC_054383.1, from coordinate 127,651,399 downwards.
GGGAGAAATTCTGGTAAACCAGGTATTTCCTACTTTTCAACAAATGAAGGCACAACTCAGTGAACCAGAACTGCAGTTCTTTCGTTATCTCCAGTTGCGCCACGCTTTTAAGGCTCAGTTCTCATCTCTGGAGGTGATATATAATATCCCCCCGATAGAGCGGATATTGAGGGAGTCAAAGAGGGATAAACTGACTGCTAGGCTATATCAGGAGTTACTGAGTACTGTTCCTGCGCCATTTGACAGGGCATGGAGATGCTGGCAACAGATAGTCCCTGATATTAGTGAAGAACAGTGGGAAGAGGCTATTGGCTCAATTTATGGTGATCTAATTTCTTTACGGGATAGACTGGTTCAATATAAGTTTATTCAACAGTTGTATATAACTCCTATAAAGAGGCAGAAAATGGGTAGAGAAACTGGGGCAAATTGTCCAAGATGCCAGGAGCCAGATGCATCTTTTTTGCATATGGCATGGTACTGTCCCCCAGTGCAAAGGTTTTGGAGGGAAGTGATTAGATATTTGGTTGACAACTTAGCACTTCCCTGTGGTTATTCTCCAGGAATATGTTTATTGGGACTGGTGGATGACTTAGTACCCTTGAACAAAACTAGAGCACTTATGCGGGTTGTACTATTTTATGCCAAGAAATTAGTGATAATGAACTGGATGGGTAAGAACAATCCGACCATAACTCAATGGGTTACACTAATTAATAAAACACTTCCCTCTATTAAGCTTACTTATCGGGCCCGAGGGTGTCCGGAGAAATTTGAGAGAATATGGAAGCCATGGCTGGAGGTTAACGGTGTGTGAAACCTGTAGAAAGCTATACTTATAATCTAGTTAAACTCAGGTTGGACGCTGGGTATAACGTGCTGTGAATTATGATCTTATTTAAATGGTTTAAGTGGATTGATCAGTTAGTACTTTGGTGGATAACTGAATTTGAATTTATACTTGAATTGTATTTGTGAACCAGGTTTGGTGTTGTGTCTATCTCTTTTTCTCCCCTTTCCTCTTCCCCCCCCCCTTTTTTTTTTTTTTTTTTTTTTTTCTCTTTTCCTTTTCCTTTTTTTCTTTTTCCCTCTCACCTCCTGGTGGTAGTGAATATGAGAGGCTGGCGGAATCACATATAATAGAGGTGACCATTCAAGGGGTAATGGTATTGGGCGAGGGTAACACTGGGACTAGTGTTGATAAGGGAATAACGAATTGGAATGGTGGAGAATATTATTGGTATTGCTGTGGTTAAGGGGGAGATAGGACACAGTTGTGACTGAGTGAGGGGAAACACTGGGATTGTGTGATAAAGCTAGGCATAATCTAATGAGATTGGTAATATAATTATCCACTGTAATATTGTGGGTACGGGGGGGAGGGCACAGATATGAGTTAATGCGATAGCACATGTATAATGAATCGCATAGGGGGGTAATATATGTAGCTACACACAGTAGCCCATGGGCAAAGTATTAATAATAACACGGAAGGGGTCACGAAATGGATGTATATACAAGGGTTGTGGAATGTACGGTGGGAAACTCCCTCAGCTTCTATACGTACTACTGACTATAAGAGGATGTAATGTATTGTGTCATGTATGTAAAAAAATTTTTTTTTTTTTCTTCTCTTCTTGTTTTGTTTTTTGTAAAATTTAAATAAAATAATGTTTAAAAAAAAATAAAAATAATACATACATACAATCACTTGATAAAAATTTTTTTTTTAATTTAATATATTGATTGTGCCCTATTAAAGTTATTTAAGCCACCTGGGCAGTGTCATTCTGTGGCTACTAAAGAAAATAAAGTTCTGTCTTGTATAAAAAAGGGCATTAACTCAAGGGATGAAAACATAATTATGTCTCTTTATAGGTCCCTGGTGAGGCCTCATCTGGAGTATGGGGGGCAGTTTTGGACTCCAGTCCTTAAGAGGGATATAAATGAGCTGGAGAGAGTGCAGAGACTAAGTGCAACTAAACTGGTTAGAGGGAGGGAAGACTTAAATTATGAGGGGAGACTGTCAAGGTTGGGGTTGTTTTCTCTGGAAAAAAAAGGCACTTGCGAGGGGACATGATTAGACTTTACAAGTACATTAGAGGACATTATAGACAAATAGCAGGGGACCTTTTTACCCATAAAGTGAATCACCGTACCAGAGGCCTCCCCTTTAGACTAGAAGAAAAGAACTTTCATTTGAAGCAACATAGGGGGTTCTTCACAGTCAGGACAGTGAGGTTGTGGAATGCACTGCCGGGTGATGTTGTGATGCTGATTCAGTTAATGACTATAAGAGGGACTTGGATTATTTCTTGGACAGACATAATATCAAAGGCTATTGTGATACTAAACTCTATAGTTAGTATAGATATGGGTATATAGAATTTAATTAAAAGTAGGGAGGGGTGTGTGTATGGATGCTGGGTTTTCATTTGGAGGGGTTGAACTTGATGGACTTTGTCTTTTTTCAACCTGATTTAACTAAGTAAAAATTAGCAAAATTTAATTTTGTACTAAAACAGTATCTTGTACTTGATGGCATTTCATGTTTAAATTCTTTAATAGACTTCGGGCCTGATTTAATAATGCTCGAGGATTTGGGTCCCAAAACCACACAAGAGTTCCTAAACTCTCATGGTTTCTTCCTTTGAATATCTTGACTTCCTGCCGAGCAGAGGGGGGTTTTCCTGGCAAAAAATATCAGTTGGGCAGGGTTTTTTTGTGGGGAATAAAAACCCACTCAGCAGGACTCTGAGGTGTATAGACAGAGGAAAATAGACAAAATATAAAAGTAAATTAACTTAATATACTATTTATTTCTATCCTATGTAAAATCTTTTAGCAGAATTTCTGCTTTTATTGTAGTTAGTTAGATGCATTCTGCCATGTTTACCTGTTGTTTAAACCAGGCCCTGCATCATCTGTTCTGTTAAATAATAGATAATCATGAACTTCCCCATCTAAAGCCTTAAAAGAAAGCATATTAAAATACATATTAAAATACATCAGATTTTCTAGGACTATTGCTGAATTTTCTAAAGTAATCAGTTTTAGGACATTATGGGGGTTATTTACCAACCTCAATTTTTTTGGATCAAACTTTTTGAGGCAAAAACTCAAAAACTCATGGTCTGCGCTGGGTTTAGCCCGAAAATCCGACTTTTTCTGGGGTTTTGGGAAAAAACTGGAAAAAATTAAGCTTTTCGGGAGAAAAGTCCAAAAAACAATTGGGGGATTCACTAAATTTTTTCTATTTTTTTTGAGTTTTTTTACCAATCCAATTAAATTGAGATTATTAATAGTGATGGGTGAATCTGACCCGTTTCACTTTGCCAAAAATTCGCTGAATGGTGAACAATTGCATTAAAGTCTATGGGTAACAAATTTTTTCACGGGCAAAACTTGGCGAATGATTTTGCTCATCACTATTTATTAATAAATAAGGCAAAATCTGGCATGGGAGTTTGGTTGAGCTTTTTTTTTTATTGAGACAATGAGATCAATTTGGAGTTTAGTAAATAACCCCCTAAATTTTCGGCTGTTACTGGTTCTTTAATTACTCAAAGAATATAGTAGCTCTGCTGTAAGTTCTTATGGTCCAGCTTCAGTGATTCATATATAGTAATGGTTATTTCTTTTTTTAATTAGTACAAGTGTTTAAAACAAAAAGTTCCATTGTTTATAATTTTTCGATTTTTTTCAATATTTTTAATATTTGCTTACTTTAAATATATTTTAAATATTTTCCCTACATACATTCCCCCCACTAATGACATACCTTAATCTTAATCCAGATTAAATGTATATTGTTGTCTCTTGATTATTAGATCTCAGTTACTGTGAAGGGTCATATTTAATTTGTTAGAACCATATACAAATGTGTTCTCTATCCACTTCAGGACAATCAACATCTCCATTTTTTTAAATTTCCTAATATTTTTATTTATACTGTATCTAAGGTTATTTGTATATGTTTCCGTATGAATACCTTTTAATAATTAATATTAATATTAAATTAAAATAAAATATTAATACTATTAATAGGTTTTAGTATTTAAAAACAAAAGGTTAAACTGACTTCTCCCATTTCTGTGAACTGGAAGAACATGATAAGATATGAAGATAAGATAAGCTAATTCACTATTTCTTCTTTCTGGGAATAATCAGCCTCACCCTCTCTAGCAATTACCTAATATTTACATGGGCTGCTACACCCATATTACTCTATGAACTACTATTAAAATTCCTATTTTTCTTTAAAGGATTTTAAAGACCTTCTTTGTTGTCTGTACTTACCTGTATAACAGAGCATTCTGTCCTAGGGGCATAGATCCTATCTAAAGCATTTCTTGGGACAATTAGAGGCAGATTTATCAAGGGTCGAAGTTCGAAGTTAAAAAAAACTGCGAACTTCGAATTCAAAAAGACCAACCGAATAGAGGTCGAGGTTTCTGGGGGTCGAAGTGGTCCGTATTTGAATTGTGCGATCGAAAGAATAGCGCCTTTGATCTACTTCGATTCGAAGTTTTTTTTAACTTCGATCTTCGATCTCCCAAACTCCCCCAATTGCCTCCATACAGGTTCTACGAGGTCCCTCATAGGCTAAAACAGCACTTTGGCAGCTTTTAGATGGCGAATGGTCGAAGTCGAAGTTTTAAAGAGACAGTACATGATAAATTTCGACGTTTTTTTCAACTTTGAATCGAAGTTGGACTACTTGATGGTCGGAAGTACCCAAAAATTACTTCGAAATTCGAAGTTTTTTACTTCGAAAATTCACTTCGACCTTTGAGAAATCTGCCCCTTAATATTTTTTTTATAACTGAGATTCAGCTACTGTATCTCTATAGAAGAGCATTCAGCTCGGAGTAGTTCATGATCCTGATCTAAAACCCACTTATAAAACTATGATAAAATAAATCCAAACACATTTCTGAAAACACATGAAACAAGGAATAGAGTAGAGATTTGTTTACAAAGGGGAGATGTGTCACAGTATGGCTGAAATATGTTGTAACTGCAGATATTGAAATATACATGACTCAGTGTGTACTGTGTGCTACATCTCATAAGTTGGCTCTCATATTCAAACACACCTGCAATATCAATAATGTTGAACAAAATGGAATCATATTTGGCCTGTAATGGAAATTTCCATTCTGTCGCTTTTACTAGTTGAAACAGGCCAAAAACATGGCAATCATAAAGGAAAGTACAGGTATAGGATCCCTTATCTGGAAACCCGATATCCAGAAAGCTCAGAATTACGGAATAGCTGTCTCCCATAGACTCCATTTTATCCAAATAATCCAATGATTTGCTTTTTCTCTGTAATAATAAAACAGTAGCTTCTACTTGATCCCAACTAAAATATAATTAATCCCTATTGGAAGCAAAACCAGCCTATTGGGTTTATTTAAGGTTTAAATGAATTTCTAGTAGACTTAAGGCATGAAGACCAAAATTACGGAAAGATACATTATCCGGAAAACCCCAGGTCCCGAGCATTCTGGATAACAGGTCCCATACCTGTACATGTTTCTGAATTTAAAAAGGCAGCAGGTCAAAGTTAAGGGGACATTATACATTTTATTAGTAAGTTAATTTATGCAAAAAAAATTAAATTTAGTCTAGACAACTAAAACTGACGGAGTGAATGAATTTTTTTTCTATGACAATGCAACTGAGTTTCACTCCTCTATACACAAAAAATCTCCCATAGCTCAAAATCCATAAAATCTTTTCTTATTCAATTTACATATTACATTTTTTTTTACATACTGACCTCATGACAGTCCACCTTACGCGTTTTGTACCCCCTGGTACTTAATCATAGGTGATAATGTCAACATCACAGCAGTAACAAATGTAAAACCTACGAAGCCCCTCCTTTCTCTGCTTAAAACCAGATAGGTTGTCCATTTCTCTTAATTAGTTGTACATATTTTTAGCCATACATTTCAGGGGTCGTGTAACTATTCCATGTAACTTGTATAAATAATAATAACACATACAGAATTCATATAAAATTCATAAATCTGGCCCTGGACATGCTGAGTTATCTTGAAAACATTTCACCATTCATATGTGCGACCTGTTTCATTTAACTGAAGAAGCTTGTCAGATGAGTGGTGCAATATTTTCAAGATTTCTCAGTGAGTCATTTTGCTTAAGGTATTCTGTAAGAAAAATGACTAAATTATTTAGTTAATAGCACTCTTCCTGTATTGAAATCTATATTTCAATAGATTAAACAGATTTTCTTGTTTTTAATTTATAATTTGATCTGAGCCTAGCCTTGAACTCGGGCTCTGATAAACATCAATCACTCTTTACTGTTGCCATGAAAATTAGAGTGGTTACTGCTTCTGGTAATATTAAGGGGCATATTCATTAAATTTTTCGGGTTGGGATTTTTGTCTGAAAAATCTGAAAAAAACTGTGACTAAAAATCTAAAAATACTCCAGCTAAAACCTGTAGAAATCATGTAAAAGCTAATGGCAGAAGTCCCTTTAACAATTTGAAGATTTTCCTGAAAAAAATCCGATTTTCACAAATTTTTCGGACTTTTTCGGATTTTTTTGTAATTTTCACCCGAAAACTTCGGGGTAGTGCCCGAAACCCAGCGCACATCAAAAAATCATTGGGACTTCTCCCATTGACTTATATGCAACCTCGACAGGTCTGAGATTTTCAGATTTTCAGACAGGCCGGATTTTGAGATTCAAACTTTTCCATCCTCGGGTTTTAAAAATCGTGAAAAATGTGTGATTTTTTAAAAGTCTGATTTTATATAAAAAAATCACAAATTTTCGTGATTTTTGCATTCTGTGTTTACTAAAGAACCCCCTGAGAGTTTATGGGAGTTTATATAAACTCCCATAAACTCAAATTTGAAAAAAAAACTGACCAATTGAAATTTATTAAGAAATTCAAATCAAAGTCTATTTGAGTTTTTTCACTAAAGGAAAAAAAATATATTTTTAAAAAAATTTGATTTTCAAAAGTCCACCAAACAACTCCAAATTGATTATATTAGGTCACCCATAGGCTAAGCCACCAATCTGGCAGGTTTTAGATGGCGAATAGTCGAATTGGAATTCTTAAAGGGACAGTATATGATAAAATAAAAAATTAGAATTTCTATTTTTTTTTAAACTCAAATCGAATTTTGACTATTCCCTTGTTGAATTACACTAAAATAAACTCGAAATTTGAATTTAGAAGTTTGAATTTCCAATTCGACCCTTGATAAATCTGTGCCTAAAAGTGCTGTGGCATATTCAGAGAGGTGATAGGAGGAAGTCTGACTTACTGCTCCACGTATGTGCTTTTTGTTTAATATTATCAGACCTGGTAATGGGGCATTTTAGCTATCCTGATGATTGGTGAATAAAATGTCCATAATATCTCCTATAAGTTCCTGCTTTCTCTATAGTCCCAGAAGTCCTGTATACTTGGCCTAAGCCCTTAGGTGGGATATCTTTGGTGACTGGCCTACAGAGGTAGCGCCCACTTCCTAGCAATTGGGAGCACATGGCCCTTGATTTGGCTTCCAACTGCCAACCAGGTTGTATGTGCTGGAGAGCCTGGAACAACAAGGTACCAGTAAAGGATCCATGCTCTTAAGGAACCAACCCTTTAGAGAAGTCAGTGACGGGGGACCCTCTGAACGATACATACACAGAAAGAGGACTAGCTCTATCATATACACCCTTACAATTGTAAGCTAGGCAGAAGGGACCACAGTACAGAAAAGGTATTCAGGCTTGTATTTACTCCCTAAACATTTCTACTGGAGGGGATCCAGATCACTAGCTGGTAGTTCATAAAGGTGTCTGCTAAATTTATCATACCATAAAGGTGCCATTGTTTTTGTTCTGCAATTGACTGTTGCTGCATTTCATCTACCTCACTGATATTATGGGTTATATCCCTGTGGCATATTTAATAAACCTGTTTAAGTGCCTCTGGTATTGTACTGTATGTATCTAAATTTAACAGCTGAGAGGTGTACTTCCACCACACCACTCCCTTCCTCCATGCAACATCATGAGGGCCTGGCTGAGAGAGTCTAAGGCGGTTATGTATCAAAGTCCGAATTTATCTCAATATTTTTTGAAAAAAAGTCAGACCAAATCTGCATGGGTTTTTTTTGTCTTATTTATTAAGACACTTTCCCAAAAATGTTGTTTGCATGAAAAAAAATCCGAAAAAATTGTGAAAAATTTTATTTTTCAGAATATCCACCTGAAAACTCAGAGTTTTTTTGATTTTTGCCCAAAACACCTGAAAACTTAGAACTATTGCACCAAACCCAGCGGAAGATCAGAAAAACTTTGGGACTTCTCCCATTGGCGTATATGCAACCTCGGCAGGTCTGAGATGCCAGATTTTCAGATTCTGACTTTTTCCCACTAAAAATTCATATTGTATACAAAAAAAAACAATAATTTTTCAGGTTTTTGGCATTCAGAGTTTAGTAAATAACCCCCTTAATGTAACCTATGTTCATACCAGCTAAGCTAGACATACATATTAGGCCAATATAGTGTTAAAGAATCTTAATAATAATAGGTATGCACTGAATCCACTATTTTGGATTCGGTCTAACCGAATACCGAACCGAAACCGAATCCTAATTTGCATATGCAAATTAGGGGTGGGAAAGGGGGAAAACATTTTTTTACTTCCTTGTTTTGTGACAAAAATTCAAGGGATTTCCCTCTCCTCCCCTAATTTGCATATGCAAATTCGGTTCGGCCGGACAGAAGGATTTGGCCGAATCCAAATCCTGCTAAAAAAGGCCGAATCCTGTCCGAATCCCAAACCGAATCCTGGATTCGGTGCATCCCTAAATAATAATAATAACAACAATAATAATAACAATAATAATAATTAATATTTATAAATGTACCAAAATGACACTGTGTTTTGAATATACAGAAGTTCGTTAAATGTTCCCATCTATGTAACTTCTGCAAACACAGGAAAAATAAAATAAATCTGACTAGTGCTCAGTCTAAGCTTGTACGGACAGATATGTTATCAACACAAAGTATGAACAAAAACAATGAGCTGGTTGTTTTAAAATACAATTCCTGCTGCCATGCAGGACTTATCTACTTTGGCACCATACCCAGAGCAATGTGCAAATACATTGTTACCACAGAACCAGTGCCCAATCTGCCTTTTGCTACTGTGGCACCAACATTATTAAATTATATAAAAAAGGTGAGCCAAGGCTGAAATTAAATGAACAGCTTCCCAACACCCAAGCAACTATGGTTCTTCTTATCTAAGCAGGCTTTCCAGTTCCCTAATATTCAATGCAGAACAAACTAAATCAAAAAAAGCTCAAATAGAAGGACTGCTCTAAATGTTTGACCTCATGAAGCTTTAGGTGGGGGTTATATTTTTGCCTTTACTCGTTATTTATATAGCACCGACACATTTAAGCAGAACATTATGGATATTATTCATTACTCACTGCTCCCCTGGAGCTTACAGTCTAGGGTCCCTATCACATTCACACACACAGTAGGGTCAGTTTTATCAGGAGGCAGGTAACCTGCCTGTATGTTGAGTGTGAAAGTAAACACGCAGTCATGGGGAGAACATCCAAATGCAATGCAGCTAGAATTGAACCCAGGACCCCAGTGTTAGTGAGGCAGAAGTGCTACCCACTAAGTCATTGTACATGGGCCTTATCCATATCAAAATGTGATATGCACCCATTTCTTAAGGGACAAGTATGTTATGACTGTGGATGTGACTTATGTGACTGCAACTGCAGTGGTGCTTTGTATATGAACCCTTCAGTAATACCATATATGCTTACATATTTCTTTCTGCTAAGCACAATTCAGATAGAACAGCTCCTGTAGAATACCATTAAAATATGCCAGTGTAGGGGGCTGGTAAATTAGACAGGCAGCCCCTTAAGGGTATTGACTGACTCCTGCCTTTAGCTAATCCCCCTGTAGTTAAACAAGTGCTAAAGTACAGTATATAGGCCTCACAAGCCATGTGCTCAGGGCCCTTTTTGTTAATCCCCCTACCTGAGCAGGCAACAAGGGAGACGTGGAACCTAGACAGGTCAGGTCTAGTAAAGATAGGTTACTCCCTTTCATAGGTCACTCTAGGAGTGACAGATAGTCTGGATATTTAGCTGAGCAGCCTGAGGCTCCACCAAGGAGTGTGAGTGAAATTAAGATCCCGAGTATGCGTGACGTCATGCGCATGTGCATAATAAGCAATTTGGGGCAGCTTTTCATTATGCGTAAGCGAGAGACCGGTTGGGGATAAACTACTGTTATCCCCAACTGGAATTCAAGCTCTATTAGCCCACGCATTCTGGCTGGGGATTAACATTTTTACCCATCAGCCCTTTAAGCTTTACAGGCTCTGAAGATGCAGTTTAAACTATGTCTCAACAGTATTTGGTCACTGCAATGTGTCTACAAAATGTTTCACAGTTGACTTCATATGAAATTTAAATATTGCCGTATCAAAAGGGTGTGCCATAGTGATGTGAATTTGTTTGCCTTTTTTGATAAAGGGCTCAAAGTCCTTTTTATGGTAATGTATCACAGCCCTCCATAATTTTTAGTAAATCAGTAAAGCTACGCAATCCCTACCTCAACCACATTCATATATATAAGCCCCACCTAGTAATGTGAATTTTACTTCCACGTTGACATTCCCACTAGAAACTTCACCATGGTCAGTTTCTCCATATTGCTCCTCGTCCTGATTTCCAGCACAGCTACAGGTAGGAATAATGATGTAGCTTATAGACCATACATTATTTCATTTTTATAATAGAATTAAGATATTGTCCCAGTCAATTGCTGTAGATAAGGACTAGAAATTTGGACATATGTTGGACATTTATTTGACTTGTCTTTCTGTAGAGGAAATTCTCATTGTGGATCTTGTTGAACAACATTTTGTTGCCCTCCAGAATGAAGAATATTTTTTATTATTAATCTTCAGTAAATGCTGCCATCACTGAAACCTGAATGTACAGCTCTTTATAGCAATGTATAGGGAGCAGGGATGAGAGGCAAATTATTAGAAACAAGTCCTTTTTCTTGAAACCCATTATCCAGAAAGCTCCAAATTATGGAAAGTCCATCTTCTGTAAAGTCCGTTTTAAACCAATAATCCTAATTTTTGAAAATGATTTTATTTGTAGTAATAATACAACAATACCCTGTACTTGATGGTAACTAGGCTACATGAATCCATATTGGTGGCAAAAATTGGTTAGCAAATTTAGGGGGTTATTTATTAAACTTGATTTTTTTCTGGTCAGGGTTTATTGGACAAAAACTCAAGAAATTTTTCAAGATTTATTATTCGCTGGTGTTGCAAAAATCCCAAATCCGAAAATCCGCCATCTCAGATCTGTCAAGGTCATGTATAAGTCAATGGGATATGCCCCTATCCCAAGTTGAAGATATCATGGTTTGCTCTAGGTTTATCTCAATAATAGGAAAAATTTGTGGTTTTCAAGTGTTTTCAAGTGTTTCGGGACAAAAGTCCAAAAATATTGTAAGATTTGGGTTTTTGCTTGATTTTATTGAGTTATTTAATTAAAAAATAAGGCAACATAAGGCATGGGAGTTTGGTTGAGCTTTTTTATTGTAATTATAAAATAAATTCAGATTTTAGTAAATAACTCCCTTAATGTATGAAGATATAATTTAAAGAAAGTTGCCTTATCCGGAAACCCCTCATAGAAAATTAGGTTAAAAAAGACACACATTAATCAACTTCAACCTTTTAAGTCTATATATAACCTGCCAGTTGATCTAGAGGGAGACTAAAAAACCCTTCTGAAGCCTCTCCAATTTGCCTCAGAGGGGCAATAAAAATTCCTTCCTGACTCCAAAATGGAAATTGGACTAGTCCCTGGATCAACTTGTACTATGAGCTATCTCCCATATCCCTGTATTCCCTCACTTGCTAAACACCATCCAACCCCTTCTTAAAGCTATCTAATGTATCAGCTTGTACCACTGATTCAGGGAGACAATTCCACATCTTCACAGCTCTCCCTGTAACAAACCCCTTCCAACCTCCTTTTTTCACCCATCAGAATGGGTGATTATATGATCCCCTTATATTATTTATACATAGTTATCATATCTCCCCTTAAGCGCCTCTTCTCCAGAGTGAACATCCCCAATTTGGCCAGTCTTTCCTCATAGCTAAGATTTTCCATACCTTTTACCAGCTTAGTTGCCCTTCTCTGTACCCTCTCTAATTCAATGGTGTCCTGTTTCAGCGATGGAGACCAAAACTGTACGGCATATTCTAGATGGAGCCTTACCAGTGCTCTATACAGTGGAAGAATAACCCTCTCCTCCCATGAATCTATGTTCCTTTTAATACAGCTTAAGACCTTATTTGCCCTTGAAGCATTGCTTGTTACAGCCAAGTTTATTATCTACAAAGACTCCAAGGTCCTTTTCCATAATGGATTTGCCTAGTGCAGTCCCATTAAGTGTTTAAGTGGCTTGGTTAGTTTTACATCCCAGGTGCATGACTTTACATTTATCAACATTGAATCTCATTTGCCACTTAGCTGCCCAGATTGCCAGTTTGTCAAGATCCTGTTGCAAGTGCCACATCCTGGATGGAATTAATTGGGCTGGATAATTTTGTGTCATCTGCAAACACTGATACATTACTTACAACACACTCCCCTAAGTCATTAATGAACAAGTTAAATAAAAGTAGACCCAATACAGAGCCCTGGGGGACCCCACTAAGAACCCTTTTCCAAGTAGAGAATGTCCCATTAACAACCACCCTCTGTACCCGATCCTGTAGCCAGTTTCCTATCCATGTGCAAACGACTTCATTAAGCCCAACAGACCTTAGTTTAGAAAGCAGATGTTTGTGGGGCATGGTATCCAACGCTTTGGCAAAATCTAAATAGATCACACATACTGCCCCCCACACTGTCCAGAATCTTACTTACCTCATCATCAAAAGCAATCAAATTCATCTGACATGACCTATCCTTCATAAAGCCATGCTGATTGCTGCTCATAATGCCATTCACTAGGACAACATTTTGAATGTGATCCCTTAACAAGCCTTCAAATAATTTGCCCACCACAGATGTCAAACTTACTGGCCTATAATTGCCAGGCTAATCCATTTTTAAATATAGGAATTACATCAGGTTTCCTCCAATCAATAGGTACCATACCAGATAAAAGAGAGTCTGAGAAAATCAGCCCTTAAGGAGATAAAATTTGCTCTTCTGAAATTCAGGATCTTTGTTGCCCCAGTGTATATTTTTTTTTTTGCACCAGACATTAAATGAGATCACATCATGGTCACTATTACCCAGGGGTTCAATTACTTGGACAATTGCTATAAGTTCTGAGTTATTAGAGATTACTCGATCCAGAATAGCATTTTTTCTGGTTGGTTCCTCAACAACTTGTGCCATAAAACAGGTTTATAAACTTGTTCCCATTAACTGTCCTGGCAGTACTGTTGCTCCAGTCAATATCTGGGTAATTAAAATCCCCCGTTATCATTACTTTCCCCAAACTAGCAGCCTTTTCTATTTCCATCAGGAGCTTAGCCTCTTTCTGTTCACATTAGGGAGTCTATATCATACCCCTACAATTAATTTGCTGGACAATCAGTAAAAACCTCCACCCATAAGACTTCAGACTCCCCATTTTCCACCATTACTTATTCCTTTTAAATCCTGCTTAACAAACAGACATACACCCCTAATTTTCTATGTCCCCAGTTCCTCCAAACAAAGTATAGCCTCCTATATTTCCTGCCTAGTGTTGTTACTCATTCGGCCATGTTTCAGCAATGACAAATAAAATAAGTCATATTTCTCCTCCAGTTCCAGTACCTCTAGCTCTCCTATATTATCAGTCAGGTTTCTTGCATTTCTGAACATACATTTAATACTTGTAAATTGTGCAAATATAACTTGGGGTCCTCCCTGCCATTACCTATACCCCTAACTGAGCATCCACCCCTATTTTCCTTTACTATGCCCAAAGGAATGACATAATAGAGCCTATACCTGTAGTAACAAAGAGGTAAAAGAATGAGATAGATACTATGGACTAACTTTTTTCGTTTTCAATTCACAGCAAATTATTTTATTTAAATTATTTTTTTAGGGATGCACAAAATTCACTCTATTGTATGAGGCCGAATCCCTGAATCCTTTGTGAAAGATTCGCTCGAATATTGAAACAAATTCGAATCGGAATTGGAATATGCAAATTAGGGTCTGGGATGGAAAAAGTGGGAAACATTTTTTTACTTCCTTGTTTTGTGATAAAAAGTCAAGTGAGTTCCCTTCCTGTCCCTAATTTGCATATGCAAATTAGGATTTGGTTCGGCAAGGCACAAGAATTAGGCTGAATCCGAATCCTGTATTCAGTGCATCACTTATTTTTTTTAATGTTTTTTATTTATTTGTACTCTTGTTTTTTTATTTGTGATCACAGTAGTTAAAAAAAATACAATCTCTTGACAAGAGATGGTGACAAGAACACATTTGCCCCTAAATGTCCATGATAACTTCACCTTAAATAACTTTTACTAACTTAAAATAATGTGCATAATTTGTGTTCAATTAGAAAAGAGTTAGTTCTCTCTGCTAATAATAAATTTGCTGTATCCATTGTGCACAAATGGGCAAAAAGCTCTATCTAATTAACCACACTAATTTCCGCTACTAGTGCTATTACTTCTTTACCCCTGCTGACATTCCACGATTTTGGAATTATAGTGCCTAAAATTTAAACCATTGTATATATTGATATAGGCTTCATATACATATATTGCTAGAGCCTGAAATAAACTCTTTTGTAACCTAACAGCTGATAGAGCTCGCCAGAGAACGTCTACGTATCCTTTGATTTTATCTTTTTAAAGGGTGCTTTTACAGTGCAGCCGTGAAACTGTAGAATTTGTCTTTGAACGGTTGTTATGGAACTGAATTACTGTAGGGGTAGATTGCTTTTTTAAAAAAATTTAAAAATATAAAAAACATTTAAACATATATGGTATTAAAATAAATTGTGTAATATTGACCCAGGGACTGGTTGATTAGGAACTTTGAAATTTATTTCCCTGCATAGACGCTTTTTATTTTTGTTTTACTTTGTCCTGGATAAACTAGAAGTATACACAAAGATTAAAAGGCTTAACTTTACAGATGTCTTTTTACCAACTACGCTGAATCTTTTTTTTTTTATAGCACCGTGCCTTCCTTTGTGTGTTTCTATGCACAGATATATTTATCAGGTCCTCTTAATTTACCCTGCAATTAAAATAAATATTTTTAATATTTTATTTAAATACAGAATTCAAAATTCAGAAGAAAGGGGGATGGCTGAGCTGTGATACAGTTTAGGGGTCATTTACAGAGTGCAGTGCGTAAAAAATTGTTGAAAGTCACCATTCTACTGTAGACTTTATTTATCAAAATCTGAATTTATCAGATTTTTTTAAATAAAAAAGTCCGACCAAACTAAAATCCAAGATTTGACCTTATTTATTATTTAAAAAGCATGAATTAATCGGATAGGGAAAAAACTCGATAAAATCGAGTGGAAACCCAAATGGTACGTTTTTTTCAGATTTTTCCCCTAGTCCCTGTATTTTTTGGGCTTTTTCCCGAAAAGCCTGAATTTTTTGTATTTTTTCCAGAAAAAGTTGGATTTTCAGGCTACAAAGCAGACCACAGAAACGTATAAATACGATAGGGACCTCTCCCATTGACTTATATATAACCTCGGCAGGTCTGACATGGCGGATTTTCAAATTCAGACTTTTTGCAGCCTTGGGGTATAATACATTTCGAAAAATTCTAGGGTATTTTTCGGAATTTTTTCGGAATTTTTCAAGTTTTTAGCATTCTGACTTTAATAAATAATCCCCTTACTGTTTTGAATTTTTTCAGCTCTCTGTTCATCAAAATGTGTGCAACATGAATACAATGAATGCCTGTGTTTGGAAGTGTTATATTCATTGGGCACATGAATATAACACTGCCCTGTCCACTAAGTTATCGGTCTTCCCAATTTGGTGGGCACAGGCCACAATGGAGTCTTGTACTTTCTGCCTGGTCTATGCAACCTTTAAGGACAGGGCTGCTAGTTAGGGCTGTGCACTGCCTCTTCTGAAAGATTTTTAATATGGCACTAGATATAGAACACAGCCAGACCTGGATGTAGGCAGGGGGATCATGGACCCTTTACCTCCTGAGGTGGCTCTCTGCCACCATCCACCACCCCCTACATTCACCTCTTTTCGAGTTGAAGGGGTCCAGGGGAGTCTACAAGCTAGCGCATTTAAGTGTTATTGCATTCTCATTACCAACTCACCTCATTGGCACAGCACTCCTGGAAGTAGGTGCTTTTTGGATGGGTACGCATTTGTGTACTTTAGTGCTCTAGCATTTGCCTTACAGTAAATTACTTCTTTTGTGTCTACCCTGCAACTGGATATATTAAAACTGAATCTGTACAGTTGCTGCAAAATGGACTTTCTTGGGTCTTCGTACCTGTTTCATTGAACCTTAAGCCAATAATATTTAAAGGAGAAACAAACCCCTTATTAAAAAAAAACCCTACCCCACATAGACCACCCCTCCCTCCTCTCCCCAGCTTAGCTGCTACCCCGGGCAAATGCCCCTAACTTTTTTCTTACCCCTCGGTGCAGATTTAGGGATCGAAGTTCACTGAAGCCATCTTCCGGCGCTTCCATCAATTTCGGCGCATGCGCAGTTGTCGCGACCCGGGAAATTGCACCAACTGCACATGCGCTGCCACGCCGGTCTCGTTGTCAGATTACCGAAATTTAAAGCTGGGGGTGGCAAGGAATTTTTATCACATTGACTTGATAACATATCACATACAGCCCCATATTGTGATCAGAATGGGAGTAGCACAGAAGTTCTGTCAAGCCAACTGGAGAGGATCATTTAAGCAATGAATCAGTTGCAGTATTTTGTTGTTGAGCCAGAATCCGTTTGTTAGTTCTGTCCGCTGCCATTGTGTCAGATACAAGGGTTTATCTGGAGGTTTGGGCCACCGTTTACTTTTTGGATGGGTTGAGAGTGGGTGACAGGCCCAGTAACCTCCCCACCCCTAAATAAATAAATATATTTTATCAAATTAATTTGTACTCTCTCTTTCAGTGTATACACATGAATGCGTTCAGTGCACAGGAACCTCTCTAACAGCTGATGCAAAGACTCTTGACTGCACCGCTTCTAAATCCAAATGTCTCAACCATCAAGACCACTGCGTGACCCGTTATTATGATATGAAACATATCAATGGTTTGTATTGTGCTTCTTATGAACTAATCAACAATGATTGGTTATGCTAGTGTGCTGTCTTTCTGATCATATACCCAAGGAGAAACCTCCAAACCACCCACATTACTTCTCTGTGAAACTAAAATGAATACGTGTGCATGGGTTGTGACTACATATTATAGGAACAAAGAATTATACAATAAGGGGCAGATTTATCAAGGGTCTAATTGAAAATTTGAATTTTTAAATTTGAATTTCAAGTTTATTTTAGTGAAATTCGACTAGGGAATAGTCCAAATTCGATTTGAATTTTAAAAAATTCGAATTTTGAAATTTATCATGTACTGTCCCTTTAAGAATTCAAATTCGACTATTTGCCATCTAAAACCCTGCAGAATTGGTATTTTTGCCTGTTGGGCGATAATTTTTTTTTGGTGAAAAAAAATCTAATAAAATTCAAACGAATTCGGTTCAAATTCCATTCAAATTTGCAGCTCGATCCTATTCACCCGTTTTAAAAAAAAATTAATTTTTTAAAAAAAATTTTGATTGGTCATTTTTTCGAATTTCGAACTTATGGAAATTGATGTGATATAAATCTGCCCCTAAATAGCTAGAGCTCTTACTCACAGGTTATTTTTTAATATGTTAACATACCTTTTTTAGGTTTGAACATAACATGAGCAAAATTGATTCCATAATATTTTTACTCTTTACTCATGAGCACTCCAACTTGCATTTATATTCCATTTATGTTTCATCGAGTTTATTTAGACACAACATGAATAAAAATGAATGTTGAATTTGGAACTGATAAACACATGTGTAATGGCCCTAAAAGAAAGCCATCTGAAAAGCTGCTTAGAATTAACTCTTAACTCTTAACGACTGAAATGTTTTTTAGTGACTTTCTTTCACCTCATCTAACAATGGTCCATAGGCATAGCATGATGTATATTATAGGATAATAAAAGACAAAGACATATACTATCTCTCTCTCTCTCTCTCTCTCTCTCTCTCTCTCATCTATCTATCTATCTATCTATCTATGATCTATCTATCTATGTATGTATGTATCTATCTATCATCTATCGCTCTCTCTCTCTCTCTCGCTCTCTCTCTAGCTATCATGTATCGTCTATCTATTATCTATCTATCTATCTATCTATCTATCTATCTATCTATCTATCTATCTATCTATCTATCTATCTATTATCTCTCTCTCTCTCTCTCTCTCTCTCTCTCCCTACCTACCTACCGATCTATCTATCTATCTATCTATCTATCTATCTATCTATCTATCTATCTATCTATCTATCTATCTATAGAGAGAGAGAGAGAGAGAGAGAGAGAGAGAGAGAGAGCAACAGCAAAAAAAATATTATATATATATACTCGCAATTTGGAATAAAGCATTCCCAGGCCAGCACTTCCCTCAGTAAATCAAGTGATTTTATTTTTCACACATCACAGTGCTCCAACATTTCGGTCCCTCTTGGGACCTTTTTCAAGGATAATATACAATGTGCAATGAAACTTTATATAGTGCTCACAATACAAAATGGCGGCAAAGTGACCTCACAACACTTATAAAATTTGACCAATGGTGTCTCATCTCTTTTTATACATATACTCTGTCAGTGCATCACATAAAACATTTTAAGAACATTGTTTTCTGTATATCAAAACACTTTTTAAATTATGTGCAAAATATATTTTTTTAAAAATCATGTGCAATATACCGTGCAACCAGTAGGTGTCCCCATCAGCTCAATAAAAACTATTCATAAAAAAAGGTGCATGTTTCTTCCTGTGAAAATAGAAAGCATAACAAAATGCTAAGTTACTTCAAAATTCCTATGAATTGTAACATATGTTTCTACCTCTCAGGGCTTTATCTCCTTGTAACTCATTTAATCTATTATTTCAACAGGATGTTTTCACTAGAATATAAACTCAGTTAGTTTGAAGCTGTTTCAAGTTAAGAAGCAATTATATGCAGTTTGCCCATTTACGCCTTTCTGTGCCACGCAGTCCAGTTGGTGGATCCAGAAGGCTTCCCTCCATAGCAATTCCTTCTCAATATCACCCCCTCTTGGTTCGGGGTCTCACTACATCAATGGGCATGCACCTAAATGCTGATGCATCATGCTTACACTCAGCCCAATGCTTCGCTACCGGCTGTTGCGCTATATCCTGATTCTTTTTGCCTTCCTTAGTTACACTCTTTCTATCTGGGTCAAGTGCAACTCGAATGCTAGATCTGTGCATCCCTATCCTCTCGTTCAATTGCCTCACTGTCTTCCCACAGTACACTAAACCGCATGGGCACTTGATGATGTAAACTACCATTGTTGTCTCACACGTCATCCTATGCTTCACCTTATACTTCTTATACTTCTTTCCCGTGTGGGGATGCGTAAAATGTGTTCCCAATATTAAGCTGCTACACATCACACGGCCTTTACACTTGAAAACTCCAGGCTTAGGACTTAAGAAATTCTCTTGCCCTTTTTTAACACATTTATCTATTGGGTCTCAACTGCTCTTTAAGATTCCTCGTTTTGGAATAACCAAATCTGGGACGCTTTCGGACCTTCCTCATCAATTGTTCATCTGTTGTTATAATATCCCAATTCCTAAGGACACTTTGCCGCACATCACTACTATTGGGACCGTATCTGCTTACATAGTACAATATCTGGACTATTTTTATTTTTACTTACACTGGCACCATTATCTGCACCTTTGCTCCTCATTACTGTTTCATGATCCATTTGTTCTGTCCATCTGATGGTTTCCCTAATCAATTCACGTGGGTACCCACTTTCCAAGAATTTTTTTACCCATCAACTGTAAATCCTGCTTTCTCATGTCGGGGTCACTATCTATCCGGATAATACGCAACATCTGAGATTTGGGCAACAAATTGAGTAAATGTTTTGGGTGATGGCTTTTATCGTGTCTATATATTTTTCAGTGCATCATCTGTTGCATTTTGCAGATTTTCTATTTCTCTCCATTAGGCAAATTAATTCAGGGCTTCATTGTCAGAGAATGTGGAACAATGCATGATTGCTTCGATACCATACTGTTTAGAAATGAAACTGTCGAACTGTCGATGTCTGCCCAATGCTGCGCGCTTGACATTTGCGAAATTAAAGGTATGTTACGATTTCCACAATTCACAACTTTTTCAATTTAGTCTTTCTGTGCCTGGACTGTGCCAATTTTTTTCACTTTGCTCCTGCCCTGTTCCAAAAAATTGCCGCACCCAAAGCTAGGACACTCGTCCCAAGAGAGAGTTCCCAGTGCAAGCGGCCATGTTGTACATAGCACATGCGCATAATGAGTTTCTGTCATCACGCACAAGCGCTTATTCTGCCAGTTGCGGCATTCCTCATTATGCGCATACGTGTGCCCCAACCTGACCGCTCAAACCAGGAAGCTGCCTCTCAGTGCGGATATCATAGCGCTGGCAGGAGGCAATTTTTTTTAAAAAAAGCTACTGTTACCCCCAACTGGAGTGCAGGTTCTATTAGCCCAATAGTGCCCTTAAATAAATGACCCTGTTCATCTCTTTAGACGCACTTCTTATAGGAACATCTTCTCCACTTGTTGGACACTCACTTACATAGGGTCCATGCTGAGCTCAGGTGTTAAAAGATACTTGGACCTCAGTTTCTCAGGAAGACATTCCTTGGTATAAGAGGGCACATTTACTAAAAGGTGAATTGTGGATTTTTAGAGAAAATTCGCAAAAAAGACAATTCGCCACAACATCGCCTATTTACTAAATGGCCAGAAGGACAATTTGCAAGTGAAAATCCTCAGCACTAGAGAACTTTTGCACCATTTCGCTAGCGAAAATTCTCCAGTTTAAGTGTGAAGCAGTGGCGTAACTAGTTGTTACTGGGCCCCATAGCAAATTCAATTTAGGGCCCCAAAATATTTATAAGTTGGCCTATTTTACCAAGATATATTAAAATTGCTAATTAATTAGGGTCTCACTGGGCCCCCTACACTCCTGGGCCCCCCTGCAACCGCAGGGTCTGCTTCCTCTATAGTTACGCCCCTGGTGTGAAGGCTTCCCTTTTCGCTAATCTGTATTCCTTTAGGATCAGGCTGGTGAAATCCCATTATAAAGATAAAGCAGCCACTTCTACATTGCCATCAACATTGCCCTTACCATGCTACTTGGTCTCCCTGTTGAAAATTCCCTAGCGAAAATTTGTCAGAGAAAATTCTCTAAAGAATTTTCCCTATTACTATTGTATGGGTGAAGTATACGGGGATTTCGCAGAGAATTTACACCAGGAGAAAACTCACCACAATTCTCATGAATAGTGGCGCGCAAATTTATTCGCCAGGCCCAAATTCGCTGCGAATTTTCACATTTTGCCACCGGCGAATCAGTTTGTGAATTTGCTGCGAAAATTCTATGGTGAAAATTCATCGAAAAAAACTTTGATGCTGGCAACAGTTCCGACACCGGTGTTAAAGTTTTTTCAACGCAGGCGACAATTTAGAAGCCGGCGACGATTAACGGATGCGCATTGGTTTTAATGGGCGTCTAATGTCACTGGCGTCTATGTTGTCGACGTTATTCTTTATCTTATATCACTAGCATATACATTTATAAATATACATTTTTAATACTTGCTTACTACTTTTTGGCTTCTTTCCTCATCCTCATTTCTTTCCTTTTTTCTTTTTTTTTTTTCATTCAAGATCCTTCATTTAAAAATAAAACGTCTAAAAACCCAGTGAGTTGTAAAGTCTGTTATGATGACGGACAGGGTGAGTGTAACACTAACACTACAATGAAATGCACTGGAGAAGACAGCAAATGTGCCAGCATTTCCTACAAGTCAACAGGTAACACGTGAAAGGAGAATTTATTTGCTGTGTTGTACCTGCTAAAAATATCGCTAATTACTACTTAACATCATATATACTGGGAAATCATCCCTCCTAACACTTCAGGGCTTATTTATAAACTTCAAGCAGCGCATTATGATTCACACAGTGAAAACAATTGCCCAACGTATGGTTATATTTATAAAGCTGGATAAGAGTGCTATACTTAGAGGCCCATTTATCAAAGGTCGAATTTCGAATTCATGTGAATTTTTTTAAATTCGAATATACTCACAATTTGACTGGGAGGTTATTTAAGAAAAAATTAGAAACCAATGGTTCTGACCCGAAAATTAGAATCGTATTAAATTCGAACAAAGCGAGTTTTTCTCCCAAAAAAACCCTTGAATGTCAAGAAGGCTCAACGGACTTCTGTAATTGACTTGTACATGAATTTGGCAGGTTTTAGTGGGCAAATATTCGAATTAGGACAGTTTGAGGTGTGATAAATCTCATATTCTAATTTACATTCGAATAGGGGAGTACAATTTGAATATGTGAATTTTGAAACCCGAAAATTCAAATTTGAATTTGAATTTGCTACTAGACCCTTGATAAATCTGCCCCATGATGTGCAAACAGCATTGCATTTTTTTCCGCTCTGTGAAAGTCAGTAAGAGCTTTCTAAATATGCCAAAAAAAAGAAAATTGCGAATATTTATGTGAATACTCTGCATCTGAGTTACGCCACAACTTGGTGGCAGAGAAAATATTTGCAAAACAGTTTTGCAAATTGCGCATTTACATTGCTGTCAACTCTATTTTCACCCCACTCTTCTGCTCCAACACTGGCTTTAACTGCAAGTGTCTGGCAACAAACCTGGGAGAAGTTTCTTTTGTTTGTTTTTATATTTAGGTGCTGCATTGTAGCTGCTAGCCTGAGCAAAGTCCCACTGGTGCCTGTATGAAAACACAGCCCTGGTTATGTGCTGTCAAATAGCAGACCTGTAAAATGGCAACTGTTTCGGTTGGTTGCTATAGGTTACTATACCTATTCATTGGTTGGGTTGCTGGAACAGGAGCGCCTGTGATCACAATCATTCTGAAGTATCCTAAACATAAACCATTAGAAAGTCCCAGGGAGCCAAAACCTTAGGCTTGTGTCATGTGATATGTTGTTTTAGTAAGTAGCAAAGATGCAAGAGCCAATGAGAAGAGCACTGTGTCGTCCATCCTGCTCTTATCTTACATTATTGTGCCATTTTGGGGTCATTATATTACACTGGAATCAAACATGGGGATAAAAGACAGACTCCAATTACAGGAACAAAAAACAGAGAGTCAGATTTACATTGATCAGCTGCGATTCTCATTGGAGGATTATTCAGCATTTTAATGCAGTCACTGACTGTGTAAATTTGGGGGAAAGTTTTGGAAAAGTTTTATTGTGCAACATTGCTTTAAAGGAGAAATAAACCCTTTACCAAAAAAAAACCTACCCCCACCCCACATAGACCCCCCCCCAGCTTAGCTGCCCCCCCCCCTCCCCGGGTAAATGCCCCCAACTTTTTATTTACCCCTCGTAGCAGAGTCACAGCATCTCAGTTCACCGCAGCCATCTTCTGGGTCTTCGGCTCATGCGCAGTTGGAGCAACTTCCGGTTTGTGACAACTGGGCATGCGCAGAAATGAACGGAAATTGTCGAAGCGCCGGAAGAAGACACGAAGACCCGGAAGATGGCTGCCATGAACTGCGATCCCTGAGTCTGCACTGAGGAGTAAGTAAAAAATTAGGGGCATTTGCCCAGGGTAGAAGCTAGGCTGGGGGGAGGGAGGGGTCTATGTGGGGTAGGAGGGTAGGTTTTTTTTAATAAGAGGTTTGTTTCTCCTTTAAGAATACAACCCTGATGTTGCTGAACTACAGCTCCCAGCATGCCTCAACCTTCATTATATGTTACAATATTCTGGGGTTTGTAGTCCAGCAACAACTGAGTAAAGTTTGGTTGAGCAGTGCAGCAGGGTTTACTACCCCTTTAATTATTCCCCTTTATTCCCATGTCAGTGTTTTCCCCTGCCTAGATCATTAATAAACACTATTGTATCAATTATTTCTCTCTTTTTAGATGCAAATAATAAGGTTGCGCAGCAATTCTTCATGAGAGGATGTGCCCAAGAAAAAAAATGTGGCAACCAAACTCTGACAGCCAAAATCAATAATATCGCATATGAGTTCCATTATTACTGTGATGCTTGTGCCAGTCTCCGCTTCAGCCCTGTAATGCTCGTCCTGGCTGCTCTCTCCTTCATTAAACTCATATAGGGGTTGCTATTAGTGTCTATAACAGCGTTAGGTAAATGTTTGTTCTGGGTGTCCCAAAACGTCAATTTTCCACAACACCACGTCAGGATGAAGAGATACTGCAAATACTGTAATGCCAAAGCTTGGAAAATGCACTGCCACATATTGTATGTGTTGTGATGTGTAAGGAAAATAAATAATAGGCAGCGACTGTCTGTCAAACCACGTGGACATGTGTTCTCTTTATTTTAGTAATGTTATTTATTTAGCCTGTAATGGAACAACTACGTAGGAAAGGCCAAGCTCCTGCTTATTTCACAGGATCAAGGATAAGCTCACTGATAAACCTGCAGCCCTTTAGTTGCTGCTGACATACAACTGTAAAGGGCAGATATATCAAAATTTAGAACTTAATAAATTAAAAATTCACCCACATTCTATTCACTCCTATGGGGTTTTTAGGGTGAAAGCTCTAATTTTCATATAGAGATAATTATGCCATTTTATTTCTTGATGATATTACACTGGAATCAAACAGGGGGATAACGGACAGACTTGTTCAGTGCCTGCCCTATGCGCCCTGTGTGCGCCATACTCTGCCTAAGCTATTCTTCTTGGGTGTGCCATACTCTGTTTGTGTGCCCTGCTCTGCCTATGGAACACAAGCCTGGAGTTTGTTCTGGGGGTTTATTAGCATTTGAAATTTGTTGTTAGGGGCCCCCTAAGGTGTTTAATCATGTGCTGGGGGGATTGGGGTAGGTGCTGTGTTATCCACAGGGGAGGAGAAGGCATATGGATTTAAGGGTATGTCTTAATATAAAAACTTTATATTGAGCAAAAACCATTTGGTTTTTTGGTGTGTTACCACCATTAATGTGGACATGGTCTTGTGGTAACATGGGTGTGGTTTAAAGTGGGTGTGGTTTAAAACGGGAAGTGGCTAACACTGACTTCCATTATGGGCCCTCCACCATGTAGGCCAGAAAAATTTCCGACCATCAGTACCACAGAAGTTGGACAGCATGATGTAGAGAGTGATATTCTGAGACAATTTGCAATTGGTTTTCATTTTTTTATTATTTCTGGCTTTTGAGTTATTTGGGATTTTATTCAGCAGCTCTTCAGTTTGCAAATTCAGCCAAATTACGCCAGCAACCATGCATTGATTTGAATAAGAGACTGGAATATGAATAGGAGAGATCTGAATAGAAAGAAGAGTAAAAAAAAGTAGCAATAACAATATATTTATAGCCTTTCAGAGTATTTGTTGTTTAAATGGGGTCAGTGACCCCCATTTGAAAGCTGGAGAGAGTCAGTAGAAGAAGGCACTTAATTAAAAAACGATAAAAAGACAAATAATGAAGACCAATTCTATAACATACTAAAAGTTAACTTGAAGCTGAACCAACCCTTTAATGAACCTATGTAAATTTTTTTAATTAATAAGACAACCCAACCCAGATGATCATAATGGCTAAATACACATCCAACCTTTTAAATATTCAAATTAGCTGTCTTATTGTATTTTTATTTGCCACATGTAGAATGCAACTACATCTAACCATGGGACCTTTCCTATCTCAAAGGCTTGAAATAACTCTTACTATTATACTAAGGTACAATTATCTAACAGAAATGATTACACGTTAATATTCACTGGCATCCAATTATTTTGCACTCTATTAAAAAATAATAATAATAATAATAACATAGTGCCGTGACTCATCAAAAGAAAAGTTGATGACTTTAAGGAACAGTTCAGTGTAAAAATAAAAACTGGGTAAATAGATAGGCTGTGCAAAATAAAATGTTTCTCATATAGTTAGTTAGCCAAAAATGTAATGTATAAAGGCTGGAGTGACTGGATGTGTAACATAATAGCCAGAACACTACTTCCTGCTTTTCAGCTCTCTAACTCTGAGTTAGTCAGCGACTTGAAGGGGGGCCACATGGTACATTTCTGTTCAGTGAGTTTGCAATTGATCCTCAGCATTCAGCTCAGATTCAAAAGCAACAGTTATGACCCATGTGGCCCCCATCAAGTCTCTGATTGGTTACTGCCTGTTGGAAACCAAGAGAGTAGTGTTCTGGCTATTATGTTACACATCCAGTCACTCCAGCCTTTATACATTACATTTTTGGCTAACTAACTATATGAGAAACATTTTATTTTGCACAGCCTATCTATTTACCCAGTTTTTATTTTTATACTGAAAAATTCCTTTAAAGGACATTCTCACTAGGGTTGCCACCTGTCCAGATTTCACCTGGACAGCCCAGGACGGGACAGCTCTTTGGGTGAAAAGTGAATGTCCAGATTTCCAATTTAGGAAATCCGGACAGGATATTGTATATATAGTTATAAGTTATTAGTTAATGACATGGCGATCGCCAATTGCTGATTGTCACGTCATCAGTCCCACCCCTGATGTCATCAGCCCCTCCTCTTACATCATCAACCCCCACCACGGATGTCACTTGTCCGCCCCTTACATCATCCACCCGCCCCCTGCCCGTTTTCCCCAAATGGAAAAGGTGGCAACCCTAATTATAACTTTTTTTTTTTTTAAAGAATGCTTTTTATTGAGTTTTCAACAATAGAGTAAACAATAAAAGAGGGGGAAAGAAAGGAAATGAAAGAAAGAGGGCTGGAGAGAACAAGGTTGTTCACATTGATTTTGCAGGTGAGTCCACCCATGGCGAATTATAACTTTTTCAGTTATTGTTTTGCCTTATTATGATTTCTATTCGTACACATTAGTCGTGCAAAAATATGTTTTTTTTAAATGGTTTGTAAGATTAAAGAACAAAGATATTTCATACCATGATTTGGGGGAAACTCTGCTAAAAACAAGTTACTGGAAGGAAACAGACACAACCTTGCGCACCACAAGATAGAAGCAAAGTTTCTTATGGCAAAAATCAAGATTATGGAGCCCATTTATTAAACCTCAAATTTAAAAACGAATTGGGGCACACAGTAGTCATTTGACAGCATTAGCTTGTGATACTTTGGGTACAAATCGGTTGCACCCATTGACTCAGCCCATTGTAGAAACCCTGGAATTACTGCCACATTCAGCTCCAGGGTTCCCTTGTGTCAGTAGGCACACTTGTCATGATAAGTAGTGAAGGACGAATAAATTCGACAGGCGCAAATTCACTGCGAATTTCTGCGTTTCACTGCTGGTCAAAACATTTGTGAAACTGTGGCAAATTCGCCCATCACTAATGATAAGGAATGAATGGGTTCTCAGTCCAATAATGCAGACGTGTAAGGATCATGTTTGGATGTAAATACCTTTAATAATTAGTGCCATTCATTTATTTAAGTGCAACTGGTAGTGATGGGCGAATTTGCGACGTTTCGCTTCACCGGAAAAAATTTTTTGACGCCGGCGCCCGTTTTTTTTTTCTGCGAATTTTTTCGGGTGAATTTCGCGGGCGTTTCGCGAATTTATTCGCTGGCGGTGAATCGCGCAAATTCGCGCCTGGCGAATAAATTCGCCCATCACTAGCAACTGCTTATGTAACTACAATTGTCAGAGAATCCTAAAGCCAAAACTAAACAATGCACTTGTCGCAAGTGGCATTATTCATCATTGGAACAAGCTCCAAGGAAAACTGTGTGGCTGCAGCAAGAAATGCTGCTTAATTCTTTTTCCGGCTTAGGAAAAATTGGATTATGGGTCCCTGGGGTGAATGGTAGAGAGCAGGATTGGCTTCCATTCCTTTCTACATGTAAGGATTTGCAGCTGCCTAAACTAGGTAGGTAGCTAAGTAATTAGCTAATTAAGCTATAGTTAAAAGGAGGTGTGGAGCAACACCTCATAGCTTCCCCATAGAGACCTCCTTGAGTGGAGGAGGGTAAGGGCCACATGTAAACCTCCTTGAGTGGAGGGAAAGAGTGCTTCTGAGCACCTGGGATCAATAGTGTGATTCCCCTGATTTGGAGAGAGCTCCAAAGGACTGGAGAGGACGAGAGAAACCCTCCCAGGAGAAGAGTGTCTCAAGTGTGCCCCAGAGAGGATTCTGGGATTTGTGTTCGCTGAAAGCCAGTGAGGGCTAAAGGAACGCATGAGTAAAGTCAACACCAGTGAGGGTGTGAATTAGGACTGTTCATGCTTATGTCAAGTGAATGTTATCCCCTATGTGAAGCCAGTGGGCTGAAGCTTTGTGTTTGTGCAAATAAAAGCCAGCAAACCTGCAGTTTAAAAACATAAAAGCTGGGTTAGTCTCCATTTCTGTGCTGAAATCTGTGCCGTGGCCTTGGGTTTCGCTACAGGAAGCTCACAATAGGTATACCCTTAAATAGAAGTGTTTAATCATTTAAAATAATACTAAACCAAACAACAGAGTTAATATGTTGCATATTTCCAGCCTCCTTGTGATATTAAGGGATGCAATAAATATGAGGACCTAAGAGGAATAATTTGGCACACCTCATTCTCCTTTCCTCATTGTAACTTGTGTACCAGATATCAGGAGGTACATAATGTATAAACAAATTACCAGATAAAACTAAAATAACATATATTTGCATTTAGAGTATCACACCCTATCATTACATATAAGTCAAGGTGGAAACTTTACTTACTGTTCCAAGTGTTCTTAAAGAGCTGCTGCTTAATAATAAAACTAATAATAATAATAATAATATAACTAGTGATGATGAAATTTATACACAGGCATGGATTTGCAGCAAATTTCTGCACTTCGCCACCTGAGAATTTTTTTTGTGAAACGCCTGCAAAAATTTGCCTTGGAAAAATTTGCGCTGACAAAAAGAGTTGTGTGCATAAAAAATGTTGTGTGTGGCACACTGCCACTCTTTTTATTCCTACAGTATTTATTCTTTTACTTCTCCTGGAGTCATCTTGGCCCTTATGCTTTTTGCACACTTTTTTTTGGATCTGGTGCCAGACCCCTAGGTCAAAGCGCAGCTCTAGGGGGAGGATGTGTAGCCATTAGGTTTCTCCCTCCCATGAACCCTGGCCCTACGAGGGTGCACCCAGTTGCTGGGACCTCTTCTGAGGTCCACCTGTGTCCTGCCCCCTCCTTGACTATTTTACGGAAGGGGAAAAGATAAAGGGACCCCCCAGCCTTGAGGCGAAGGGGGTTCGAAGACCCATACCTGTGCCTTTTGTGCCTTGGGGGTAGGGGATAAAGAGGCTGCCTCTAGCTTCAGTGAAGGGGAGCCAGAATATTCCAAATCATTTTGCGCCTTTTGGCCGGGTGACCCTGGAGTTTGGACTTAGCCTTTTTTAAGGCTAAGTCAGAAACCTTTTTGCACGTGTTGTACTTTGGTGTTTGCAGTTTGGGTTTAGGAATTTGAAGCATGCTCAATCTTCAAAAAAAAAGAAGAAAAGAAAAAGTGAGCGGAGAAACAAGGAGAGATACCTGATCCGCTTAAACAGTGGGACTTGGAAACCATTGGTTTGAAGCACAGTACAAGTGCAATGCTTTTATGATTTTATAAACAACAAACTTTTTTTTACGTTATGGGTGATGCACCTCTATTTTAACCCATTGATAGATTGCTGCTAAGGATCCATGTGGGAAGCAAGTCATTTATTGATGTGTCCCATGACAGCATCCCTTTAAGATTTTCTTAAACTGTTATAAAGCACTAACGGAATCTAGAAAATTCATCCTGGAGGAATTACCATAAATGTTATTGGCCAGATGACCCCTTTAACTGGTCATAGATACACAGGTGTAGCATAAATACAGGTACATATACGCCAGTGCTTCCCACACAAATTTATCTCAATTATGAATAATATGTGGTGTTGGTATCACATTGTGCTAAAAATGTATATTGTCATGTCCTAATGTCCCTGCCAGAAACAAAGTAGGAGGGGGGCAGCCAATCACAGCCTTGCAGTCAGCTTCAGTTCCCTATCAGGTCAGCCTACATGCTGATTGGTTCCTGTCCTACAGTGCAGTGTGCTGAATGCCGCCTGCTCCCCTTCACAGCCTGGGAAAGGAAGTGGAACAGATGGATAAGACTAGTAGGCTTTTTGCAAAATTTTACAATAAAGTTTCCAGAAACACAACTTTTTGAAGCATGTTTTATATATATATATATATATATATATATATATATATATATATATATATATATATATATATATATATATTAATGAGAAGAATGTACTGGTACATTCTTGTTTTTTCATAAAATGTCTCCTTTAAAGGAACATGAAACCCTGCTGCACTGCACTGCTCAACCACACTTTAGTCAAGTCAAGTCAAAAGTGAGTTTATTGTCATTCCATCCATATACGTTTGTACAGTGCACAGTGAAACAAAACAACGTTCCTCTAGGACCATGATGCTACACAACACAACATAGATGTACCGGACAACACAAAAAGTGCAAGTGCAAAATATGCAACTCCTGCAAGACAGGTCAGCACAGTGCAGGGACAGGACAATACAGAGCACACTCAGCAGATGTAATTTGTTAAGTAAATAATACTAAACGTCAGACATGATGGGTGTATCATTGTGACATGACAGTAGCAAGAACATGATAAAGATCATGATAAAGAACATGATAAAGTGCAGATGTGCTCATAGGGAACAACTGTATCCAATGGCTATTCATCCATACAATGGCGTACAGTGGCTGTGTAACGTTGTGGTGTATAGTAAGGTCAGATGGAGTGTGTTTGAGACGGATCTGTCCAGGCCCCTGAGTATTCAAGAGCATTATGGCTTGGGGGAAGAAACTGTTACACAGTCTGGTAGTGAGGGCCCTAATGCTTCGGTACTTTTTTCCAGATGGCAGGAGTGTGAACAGTGAGTGTGAGGGGTGTGTTGGATCAGCCACAATGCTGGTGGCTTTACGGATGCAGCGAGTGGTGTAAATGTCTGTGATGGAAGGAAGAGAGACACCTATGATCTTCTCTGCTGTCTTCACTATCCTCTGTAGGGTCTTGCGCTCCATGACAGTGCAGTTCCCAGCCCAGACAGTGATACAGCTGCTCAGGATGCTCTCGATAGTCCCTCTGTAGAAGGTTTTGAGTATGGATGGTGGGAGATGGGATTTCCTCAGCTTGCGCAGGAAGTAGAGGCGTTGTTGGGCTTTCTTGGCTAAGCTGCTGGTTAGCTACTCAGTAGTTGCTGGACTACAAATCCCAGAACACTTTAAGGGCTCTTACACACGGCAGTTTTTCTCTGCTCTCCCCTACATTGCACTTTCTTCCGTTCGGCCACAGCGGAGTGCAGGAGTAGACACACTCAATTATTGTCAAAGGGCTGTACTCACACAGACACATGTAAGCGCCAAACATAGGTGGGACGCAGCATGTTGCATTTCACCTGTGTTCGGTGCATACATGAGTCTGGATGAGTACAGTCCCCTTACAATAATTGAGTGCGTATACTCCTGCGCAGAAAAAAACAGCGGTGTGTTAGAGCCCTAATATATTATCAAGGTTAAGGCATGCTGGGAGCTGTAGTCCAGCAACATCATGGTTGTTTTCTTAAACCAATATTGCAGAATAAAGCATTTCCCCAGGCCCAGCAACATTAAAATGCAAAATAATCCTCCAATGAGAATCCCAGCTGATCTGTGTAAATCTGTCTCCCTGTTCTTTGTTCCTGTAATTGGATTTTGAAGCTTTAAGCGCAGTTTCCCAGCACTGAACAAGTCTGTCCTTTATCCCCATGTCTGATTCCAGTGTAATATAATGACCCCAAAATTGGCACAATAATAACTGTATGTAAGATTAGAGCAAGATGGATGACATAGTGCTGGGGATCAGCATTCTCATTGGTTAATTCTCTTGTATCTGTAATTAAGTTTTTGGTCAGTTGAATTCTCATTGGTGAATTGGTTTCCTTGTAGAATGATGTTTTTTTCAACTTCCTGTTAAATTCTATAGAGAACTAGGTGCGCAGTGGGACAGCTATATAGTTGGATTTAGTGTCCCTTTAAATGTCATGATCTGCATAAACTATTACATAATGGTTAGGTTACTTACCAACATTTCATTTTCCTGAGAGGTATTCTACGGTGTGTAAATAAATTTAATGAATGGTAGAATGATTTCAGCTCATGGTATTTCAGGGAAGGTACAGCTACAGGGTGTTTATTAAAATATAACCCCATGATATATATATATATATATATATATATATATATATATATATCTTTTTTAAGATTACATTAACATATGAATAATTCAGATTTTTCAGGCTGGGGCAATGCCTTCAATTGAAGGAATGCAGACAAGCAACATAATAACAGGCTGCATAAACATTCAGCCATTAGAGAGTCAAATCTGTTGCCCTAAATTAATTCCTTTCTAACACATTTAGAAAACAAGCACATGGAATCTATTCCTACCTTATAGGACTCTTACTTATTATGTAACAGGAATGATGGCATGTTGATTTACACTGGCACCCAATTACTTTATATTTCATTTGCAAACAAAAAAAAACATTCATAAAAGGAATCATAAAAGTCTCTGCGCAGAATAATTGGGAGCAGAAACCAACGACTTACTATAGGCTAAACAGAGCAGCCAGATTACAGAAAGTAAAGAAAAAAAAAACATGGTTTGCCTGCAGTAGGTAAAGGTATAGGACCTGTTATCCAGAATGCTCACAAACTGGGGTTTTATTAGATGTTTCTTTAATTTGGATCTCCATGCCTCAAGTCTGCTAAAATCATTTAAAAATTAAATAAACCCAAAAGGCCATTTTTGCCTCTAATAAGGATAAATTATATCTGAGTTGGGATCAAGTACAGTGTCGGACTGGGACACCAGAAGCCCACCCAAAAATCTTTGACCAGGGGCCAACCAATTAGTCTTAGACCAGGGCCCACTCTTAGTACTTCTCCTTTTTCTCCTAATTCGCCCAATTCTTCCTCTACTCACTCAAGCTCTAGAAAATGTGCAAATTTACCGCAGGTTAGTAAGCTGGCGAAATCAAATTCCGCGACAGATTTGTCTATATTTTGTGCGCATATTTTTTACCACGCTTTAGTAAACGGACCCCTATGGGAGATGGCATTCCCATAATTCTGAGCTTTCTGGATAACAGTTTTCCGGATAACAGATCCTATACCTGTATGATGATAATCTATTGTGCAGAATAACAAGGGCTTGAGCACAATGTCTGTGTTCTGCAATATCAGCCGAGTGCATAGCTGAAATATGTCTTGCAGTTTAGTACAGGGCAGATATCAGTAATACCCCTTCACTTGTATGCATAATACCTCTACACTGGCAATAACAAAATAAGTTGTGCCTTTAACCCTAATTTATTAATTCAGTCAGACCTGTACAAGTAGGGTATTCTGCATAATCTGCATTTTCCTTCATGCCCCCCCCACTTGTATATCTCAGAATCAGTATCAAAAGATAATAGAGAATAATATTCTCATAAATGTCAAACCAAGATGTTCACTAACTTGGGGAAATATACACTGCTATATTAATTGGGCTTTAAAGGGTCTTAATGGGATTCTGTCGTGATTTTTATTTATTATTATTATTTTTATTTCTAAATGACACAGTTTACACTGCAAATAATTCACTCAACCATATAAATTGTTATTCCTGAACCAGCAAGTGTATTTGTTTAGTTGTAATATTGGTGTGTAGGTGCATCTCAGGTCATTTTGCCTGGTCATGTGCTTTCAGAAAGAGCCAGCACTTCATGATGGAACTGCTTTCAGATAATTTTTGTTTCTCCTACTCAACATAGCCAAATGAGTCGCAGTGGGACTTTGGTTTTTACTATTGAGTACTATCCTGATAGCTACCAGGGAGCTGTTATCTGGTTACCTAACCCAAATCATCAATTTTTTTCTGACTTTTTTCCTGAATCACACAATCTTTTCGGGTTTTTCCATGAAAACCCTGAATTTTTCAGATTATCGGACTAACCACAATATCTTCATATTGGGATAGGGACATTTCCCATTGACTTATCTATGAACTCAACGGATCTGAGATGGAGGATTTTCGGATTTGGGCTTTTTGCAGCATCGTTTTTGCCCCAGAAAGCCCGACCCGTTAAATTTGTTGTTTAGTAAATAACCCCCTAAATATAAAAAATAAATCTGTTTGCTCTTTTGAAAAATGTACTTCAGTGCAGAATTCTGCTGGATATCAACTGATGCGCTTTGAAAATAAACATGTTTTCCCCATCACAGAATTACTTTAAACAGTGGGAAGTCTAAACAATAAGGTGCCACATACTTCATCAGCCCTCTGGGTGTAGAACTACCTACCAAAACTCCCAATTAGTTCACACTGATGTTTTTGACAAAAACATCTATAAATGCCTTTAATTTCTAATTAGATATCCCCTTTATGAGTCAAATAATTAGTTCTACCTGACCTGGAATCTTAATTGGTTGTTGAGAGACATGCAAGCATTTGGGGACGTGTTACAGTTTAGCAATGCAAGCTTTTTAAGGTGAACATCACATATTTATACCTTGTTTTTCTTGGTCGGTACATTGCATTCCAGTTGTTTTGATTTACACTTTTGTGGAACAATCTTGACACTTATATAACAACAATTATTATACAACTGTAATCTAAATTCAGTAATTATGTATTTGATGGGTCAGACTTGGGTGTTGACAATGAGAGGATTGTGAAAGGGGTTTCTCCCCTCCCCTAGCAAATGAATCTGTAATCTTAATTACTGTGATACCTGCAAATTATAATGAAATACTTACTCACCTGAACCCTATTGTAAAGCTTTAAAGCCAGCCTATATGATAGGGATTTGTTATTACAAATACATTTAAAAAACAAAACTAAAATCATGACATATAAGAATGATACTATACAGGTATGAGACCTGTTATCCAGAATACTCTGGGGTTTCCAGATAACAGATTTTTCTGTAATTTGGATCTTCCTTCCTTAAATCTAATAGGAGGTCATGTAAACATTAAATAAACCCAACAGGCTGGTTTTTCTTTCCAGGTTATATTATATTAGTTGGGATCAAGTACAAGCTACTTTTTTATTATTACAGAGAAAGCAAATCATTTTGACAAATATGGATTATTTGGATAAAATGGAGTCTATGGGAGATGGCCTTTCCGTAATTCGGAGATTTCTGGACAACGTAGGTTTTCCAGATAACGGATCCCATACCTGTATGATAATATTTACATTATTTACAAAGAGAAAGTAGAAGAATGAGTCCAGGAGAAATCCAAGTGCATCCAATATTTCTCATTCACACTTTATTTCTGGATCTCATTAATCTTAATAAAACTAATTTCTTTCAAGATTTTTTTTTTTTTTATTGTAATGTCAATTGAATCATTCTCGGTCCCCAAAGTTTTTTGTCTTTGTGGTCCAACAATCTAGGACAAATATATTCAAGAACTCTCCAATGATGTTGTAACTACAGTATCTTACTCGCTGTTGCTTCTCCTGGTGCCTGTTGAATTAAATCTGCAACTTTATTGTTAAATAAGATTCTTCTGATATACCACATCTTCTGTGGTATATCAGGTCTGTTTCTGATCAATACCGAGGAATATCATATAACTCTTTTAACTAACCTTAAATTTCTAATGACTAGTGATGGGTGAATCTTCACTGTGAATCTATGAAATGCATTGAAGTCAATGGGTGTTTTTGTGCAACTTTTTTTTCATTTTAACGATACGTTATAAGTTACAGATTTAATCAACAACTGGGACCACAGTTCCTGCACTGTCTTGTGTTGGGCATCTTGCACAGCTTAGATGCAGATTTATCAAAATGTGAGTTTAGAGCTTAATAAATAGATACTCACCCACGTTCTTTTCATTCGTATGGCATTTGTAGAACCGTATTTATCCAATGGGGAGTTCTAACGTTCACTCATAGATAAATACAATTCTAAAAATCCCATAGAAATGAAAAGAGTTGACTTCGCCATCTCAGACCAGGCGAAGTGCTAAAAAGCAGCGAGATCTTCCTCAATCCTCTGTCACTTACATCATATCCTGTGAGCTGAAAATGCATTAAAGTTCCAAAAAGACTTTTCCTTTTTTGAAGCGGAATTGGCTGCAAAAGTCCTGACTTACTTTTTTTGGGGAACCGGTTTTCTCCAGACATTTCATAACATATGGAACATTAACTTTACAGTGGGCTCATGTGTAGGGCATTATATTAACTCTCTTGTCTTTATTAAAGGGATACTGTCATGGGAAAAAAAAATTTTTCAAAATGAATCAGTTAATAGTGCTGCTCCAGCAGAATTCTGCACTGAAATCCATTTCTCGAAAGAGCAAACAGATTTTTTTATATTTAATTTTGAAATTTGACATGGGGCTAGACATTTTGTCAATTTCCCAGCTGCCCCTGGTCATGTGACTTGTGCCTGCACTTTAGGAGAGAAATGCTTTCTGGCAGGCTGCTGTTTTTCCTTCTCAATGTAACTAAATGTGTCTCAGCGAGACATGGGTTTTTACTATTGAGTGCTGTTCTTAGATCTACCAGGCAGCTGTTATCTTGTGTTAGGGAGCTGTTATCTGGTTACCTTCCCATTGTTCTTTTGTTTGGCTGCTGGGGGGGAAAAGGGAGGGGGGTGATATCACTCCAACTTGCAGTACAGCAGTAAAGAGTGATTGAAGTTTATCAGAGCACAAGTCACATGACTTGGGGCAGCTGGGAAATCGACAAAATGTCTAGCCCCATGTCAGATTTCAAAATTGAATATAAAAAAACCTGTTTGCTCTTTTGAGAAATGGATTTCAGTACATAATTCTGCTGGAGCAGCCCTATTAACTGATTCATTTTGAAAAAAATGTTTTTTCCCATGACAGTATCCCTTTAAGGTTCCCTGGACATGTGTAATATAAATCGCTAACTTCAAGCATTTGCAGCAACATTTATAATAAAGACGTCCGTACAACTTTGAATTTCCCGCCCGATGCAATTTTACCTAAGCGTAAGATCACTAGCAAAGTTTCGCTAGCGCATCTTCTCTATGAAATGCTCACACAGCCGAAGTAACGCTAGTGAAAAGTCGACATCGTTTGAAGCTCAGACGAAACTCCGCATTTTAGTGAATTAGCGTATTTGTAGAGTAAATGCGCCTGGCGAAGTGGTGCGTTGTGTGCGAAGCTGACACTGGCTAAAATCCGCCCGTTGATAGATTTGCTATTTGACGAAGGGGCACGCCCCCAAAACGTTGGATTGACATTAAACACGGGAGCAATCCCTTGAGCATGTTACGTGTGCTGGAGTTACTTTGTGTTCATTAACTGTGGAGGTGCCGTCCTCCTATACCCCAGGCACCGTACGTAAACGTTTGGAGGCGTTCATTGTTTTACACAGTATGATAAATAGGCCCCCAAAAGTACTGGATCCACCTGGGAACTAAAGGGAGTATCCATTGGCCTCAAATCTGCATCTAAATAGGTTTCTAAATATGAACAAGGAAATACATATTATGTATATTTAGTAAGATATTCTGATCCACCCTTACTCCTCCTGCGTAAACATAGTAACATATACACCTGACATCCATAGCGCTTATACTATATAAACCAATAGCTCAGCTGCATTTTATCAGAAGCCTCTCAGTGTTACTAGTACCATTATTGGACCCCGACATCTTGTCACTATGGAAAAGACACTTTTTATAGCCTCGGCGCTTGCTGTTCTGATGCCTACAGGTAAGTTGGCGCTTATGCTCTGAATTGTATGGGCAAAGGGAGCACCTACCAATGTATTTGATCTGACTGTCAATCAAAATCTGACTCTTTCATTCCTAATAATTACATTGTATTTTATTCATAATAATATTGATTAATTGTTTGTGCTTATGACACTGGGTTATTACAAAAGGGAAGAAAAGTATTCTTTAGTAAATGTCCTACCGTATTCTTACAGTAACCTATTGATTTTGCTTTCCTACAGGGTTTTGTTTATCCTGCTATCAGTGCACAATAAATGAACAGTACAAATGTGTAGGAGCTTATAAACTATGTGCAAAAAAAGAAGTCTGCTTTACAGCATTTGCTACAACGGGTATGTATCATCTCATACTATACAGATTCTGGACTTTCTACATTTCGCTCAGCATCCTGTCCTGCTCCATAATCTCTATTGAACTCTTCTCATTTATCATTATCTATTGCACTTTATCAGCTACTTCATTTTTTTATACCATCTTTATCCCAGCTATACTCAATTATTTGTCCTCGCCTCCAGCATCAACCCTGCACTGTTAGTTAAAGGGAAACTTTTGGAATCTTGTGCAGGATAATAGGAATTAACCAAGATGGTCAGTTTTTTTAGTAGTTTTAGAGATTTGTAGATTAAACTCTATCCCCCATATGTAATAAAGGGCATTATATTCATCCTGGAGAAGTAATCCAGACCAACCAATAAGATGGTTGCTTTTAAACAGGTGACCATTAAATGCTATGTGCTGATTGGTTACTGCTCCGCCCTGGAACTTAAAGGGACTAAGTTTGCAAAGGGGCAGTAACCTATAGGAACTAATCAGCAGGAAGCATTTACTGGTCACCTTTTTAAAAGCAAACAACTTATTAGTTGCTATGGGTAACTGCTCCTGGGCAAACTTAGGGGCACATTTATCAACGGTCGAAGTGAAAATTCGAATTTAAAAAATTCCAGTTTAGAGCTAATTTTTGTGTACTTCGACTAGGGAATAGTCCAAATTCAATTTGAATTTGAAAAAAATTTGAAAATTCAAATATCAAAATTTATCATGTACTGCCTCTTTAAAAATTTGACTTTGACCATTCGCCATCTAAAACCTGCCGGATTGCTGTTTTAGCCTATGGGGGACCTCCTAGAACCAACTTTTTTTTTGGGAAAACTTAAATTCATAAGATTCAAATTCAATATTACTTCAATTCATATGATTCAAATTGGGATGAATTCGAACAAATATGGACTATTCATCTACAAAAAAGAAACTTTGATTTTTTTTAAAATAAATTTCAGTTGGTCTTTTTTAATACGAATTTTGAAGTTTTTCAAATCTGAAATTAGACCCTTGATAAATCTGCCCCTTGCTGTCTTATTACTATCAAACTTGCCGTCATATTACATATCGGGGTTTGTGCCTTTTGTTAGATAACACCCTATTTTCTTTTTTGATTGATTTTATAAAGTCTTTTCCCAATCCAACCTTTTTGAGTTATTTGATTGATAAATTCGATAAAATCGTGGATGGGAGTTTGGTTGAGCTTGATTTAAAAAAAACATGAGATAAATTTGAGTATTAGTAAATAACCCCCTTACATTATGGGGCAGATTTATCAAAGGTCAAGGTGAGTTTTCGAATTCAAAAACTGAATTTCGAGCTATTTTTTGTGTACTTCAATTAGGGAATAGTCCAAATTCGATTTAAATTTGAAAAACATTAGAGAATTTGAATATCGAAATTTATCATGTACTGTCTCTTTAAAAATTCAGTACTATGGGGACCTCCTAGAACCTATATGAAGTGAATTGGTGGAAAATTTGGGAAGAACATTGATTCGAATTAGATCAAATGCACTATTACATAGATTCGAATTCAGTTGAATATGGACCTATTCGACTTTGACATAATTGTGGTTGGTATTTTTGAATTCGAATTTCGACGTTTTTAAAATTTGAAATTCGACCCTTGATAAATATGCCCCTATATATATCAAAGGTCATATTTATCAAAGCGTGAAGTTAGAGATCACCACAGTAAAATTCCACCACTCCTCATTCATTTCTATTGGATTTTTAAAAGAGTATTTATCAATGAGTGAAAGTGAAAGTTCACGCTTTGATAATTATGCCTTTAAAAATGCCATAGAAATGAATGGAGAATGTCTCATCTGTATTTACTTAACAGGAGTGCAAGTTAACATTTCTTTCTCTTTTAGCACAATCAGGTCCTTTCGTTGTTGGACGGATTTGTGCAACGGCAAATAAATGCGACCAGTCATTCAGCTACCTGATAAATGGTCAGAAAGCTACAATTTCAACCTCCTGCTGCAAAACAAACAAATGCAAGCCCGCTCCACAAGGTATGTCTTACTCTAATATTAATAACATATCATAGTCTTGTGAGTGACAATTGTTCTGGAAAGGAAAGGAATTATTATTCAAGAGCAGAGGGCAAAAAACATTAACTTCTATAGAAAACTAGGTGCAGTGGAACAGTTGGGTTTACAACAACTTTATGGAATCCTTCCTCTATAGGCTGATTTAAGGTCTGTTCACCTGCTTAAAAATTAACTTTTGAAAAAAAACAATGTATATGGTTTACAACAGAATAAATATATTTTCATGTTTTTTTAATTGTATTGTCTCCTAGTTCTCCTAGTCTACTTTCTTCCAGGCATACAATTTTAACGCTCCCGAAAAAAAGGCAGTGCTTTATTATATTATATATTTTAAAGAAAACAAAAAAAAATATGAAAGTTAGATTACTTGACTAAAAGAAACTAAAATGCTTTGTGTTAAGTAGGACTGAATTGTATATGACTGTGATTAACGAGAATGAATGAATGTGTCACGTTCGGCACCCTATATCTAGAACCCAAGCTAAGCTCCCTGGTCTCGGCTCTCACTTCTGCCTCTAACCGCCGCCTTTCACCTCGGGAGGAGCCCTCGGCTAATCGGATGCCGCCAGGTCTTATTTGAGAGAGGAGCAAAGCTAACGGTTCTGGACAAGCAAATGGGCACGATCATCTCACCAGGATACTGGAAGGAAGAACACCACCAGGAACAGGCAGGCCGTGCCAGCGCAAGCAGAGAATCGTCAGACAGGCCAGAATCAGGATAGGAGAATGTAGAATAGTCAGTGGATAAGTAAAGGTCGGATTGGAGAGGTCAGAGTAGTAAAGCAGGCAGGCAAAGGTCAATACACAGTATAATAGATAGAATAAACCTAAGCAGGCACCTAGGAACTTACTAAATAGAACCTAACAACAGGCAACTTGCTACAAACAGAATTCCCCTTTGATAGTATTTGAATTTTGGATAACGGCATCACGCTGGCGCGTAAACCAGTAGGTGCACCATAGAGGAACCGGACTTAGAAGAGGGAGGACGCATACGGCGTCCAGCATGCCCAGGAGGAAGCCACTGAACCACCAGGGTAAGCATTAACCACTAGAACACCAGGGATCCTTACAGAATGAGAATGATGCCTAAAAGGGGAATGTGCACAGATTTGGGATGGGCAATGTAGTGTCGCAGGTGCATTTCAGCTTATGTTAGCCTTACATACATTTTCTTATCCATTTTCCTGAATTAATATCTGGATTTTATTTTATTTAGTTAAAAAAAATGCATTAAAGTGCCCATTCTGTGTCGCCGATGAATCTGGCAGCTGTATTGCAGACCAGACCTACGAATGCACAGGACCAGAAGACAAATGCTTTTCCTATTATTCTGCAGGTGAATGTATACTTCATATTTTTGTTGCAAAGTGAAAAACAAAAACAGTAGAATAAGGCCTTTAGCACTAACTTTTCTATTTCCAGCTACGGATTCTTTTTTTTTTTACATTCTGTTTGGGAAATATTGAGTGATGCTAAAAGGAAACCCTTCGTTCTGAGATAAACACAGTTAACTCCTTAATGTATTAACTTCACTTCATTTTTACACACACTTTTGTATATACAAAAATACACACATACATACAGATGCATTACAATGATTGTTCATTACTAACTGCTCACTGATCTGATGAAATGATAACTTTTTATATTGTATTTCCTCTGAACGTAGTAGTTGGTTTTGTGTGGACACTGGAGAAATCACCATATTCTACATTCTACAGCATTGTATAAATATAATAGAATATATTGGAACTCCATGGCTTCCTCTTCAAGACTAGACAGCAAGCAGTGTATGCCTTAATAGTAGCATGCTTAACTACAATAACAATGTACTAGTGTGTAGGTAAAATATATATAAACTCTCTTAGATATATCAGGACCTTTTTATAACCAGACTTTAAGGGGCAGATTTATCAAGGGTCGAAGTGAATTCGAGGGAATTTTCGAAGAAAAAAAATTTGAAATTCGAAGTCATTTTTGGATACTTCGACCTAAAGGGCAGATTTATCAAAGGTTGAATTTCTAATTGATGTGAGTTTTATTGTACTCTAATAAATTTGAATGTACTCACAACTCGAATGGGAAGTTATTTATGAAAACATTCGAACAATAGAACGGGAACCACCCGGAAATTCGATTCGTCATCGAATACAAATGGAACTCGAGGTGAATTTTCCTCTGAAAAAACTCGAATGTCAGAAAGGCAATTAATATCTCCAAAAGGGCCATCGTACCTCTGCCATTGACTTGTAAATGAATTTGGCAGGTTTTAGTTGGCGAATATTAAAATTAGAACTTGAGAGTTCCATGGTCAAGTTGTGATAAAGCTCATATTTTAGTTTACATTGGAGTTGGTGCTTTTAAATTCAAATTTATTAGTGTTGACACAAAAAAAGGCAAACCTTAATAAATCTGCCCCTATAGGTTATTTGAGTCAGTGACAACTTTACTCAAACTGGAATTGTTTTTTTTTTACCATATTCAGTGGTTTTTTTTTCTTCCTGTAAATCCTTAAATGAATTACTGACAAACTTTCATACATTTTCAGGCCCCCGAAAGCAACTTCTAGCCCGTGGCTGCGCATCTTCAAATATCTGCAATACCCCCCTTAAAAATACAATTGTTCCTCCAGTATATCAAAATGGAAAAGCAATATGTGAAGATGAAGAGAGTGACCAAACTGATGATGCCGGCGATGAAGATGACTCCAGATAGCGCATTGGTGGTGGTGGCAATGGTGCAGTCAGGGATGTTTCATGGTAGCATTGGGCATGCTTCTTGTCTTCAGTTAAATATGGTTAATAATGTATGTTGCTTGCATTGAATATATATACGTATAGCTTGCTGTTTGGAAAACTAATGTGTTTGCTTAATTGGAGGTGAAAATTAAAATCCAATAATTAAAAGTCTATACATTTAAAAACTGACCTCATTTATTATAAAATAGTGTAAAAATGTGTCTATCAGTTCGGACCCTTCATCAAGTAAGAGAAGTCAAGCAAAAGAATGACACAGTGCTCTCGCTAAAGGTATCTCTTAGGGGTAGGTCCCTGTCTTTATTATCAAGTCCTTATTTTCCAGGAACCATTTCCATTTAAGACATTACTACTATGTGATACAGAAGTGTTCTA
This sequence comes from Xenopus laevis, assembly GCF_017654675.1. Classification (NCBI taxonomy): domain Eukaryota; kingdom Metazoa; phylum Chordata; class Amphibia; order Anura; family Pipidae; genus Xenopus; species Xenopus laevis. The sequence continues at coordinate 127,607,705 of NC_054383.1, read as the reverse complement.
ATACAAAGTTTTGGCACTTAAGAGCAAGGTGTCTAAATGAGCCTCACCAAAGCTTGTCAAATATTTTTGGCTTGTCATCCTTTTACTTGCTCACAGACAAATTGGTTGTATATGAGACTGGCCTATTGCAGTACTTGAAGGTGTAAGCTCTTATGGAAACAATTCCATACTGACTTATCACTGGAGCCTTGACTGCTCACTTTTTATGAAATTACAATATATTTAACATAGAACAGTAATGCATTCCACTTGATTGACCTGTTTCTAGATTGTTCAATACTTGTTTCTGATGTCCTCCATCCTTTCTGAGGTGGATCTTTAGCCCATAACTATCTAAAGTCTAAAGTTATCCTAGATTATGATTATCTCATGTAGCTTTAGTAGGGTACACACAGAAAATGTGATACAGACTCCCTCAGTGTTAGCCACTACTTCTTGGTAAGACTTAAATGGTGGCTAAGAGGCAGATTTATTAAGGTCTGAACGGTAAATTCGAATTTGAATTTTTGAATTTTTTTCTTGGTCAAAACTCACAAATTCAAATTCTATTAGAAATTTTGGACCATTCGTATTTGATCGAATATTAGACGTTCAAGTTTTTTTTTATGAATAACCTCCCATTTGAGAGTAAATTAGAATTTATTAAATTTTTTAAAAAATCACATAACTTCGATAAATCTGCCCTTAGGGGGCATATTTATCAAGGGTCGAATTTCGAATTGAAGAAACTTCGAAATTAGAATTCAAAAAGACCAACCGAAATTAAGTCTAAGTTTTTTTTGGTTAAATAGATCTGTTTTCGATGGAAAAGGTCCGTATTCGAATCGTACGAATCAAAGGAATATCGTATTCAATCAAATTAGATTCAAAGGGGCAGATTCACTAAGCGCCGAAATTGCACTAGCGTCCGCTTCACTCACATCGCAACACTTCGCCAGGCGTAAATTCGCCAGATACCACTTAAATCTGAAGTTGCGTCCAGGGCGCCGAACGCTGGCGAAGTTGCACTAGCGTTACTGCAAGAAGCGAATCGAAGTTGCACTAGTGTTGGCTAATTTGCACACGGCGGGAAGTTAAATTTCAATGGACGTAGAGTTGCAGCAAGTACATTACACTACACAAGCCCAGGGAACCTTAATAAAATAAAATAAAGTTGTTATATTGCCCTACACATGAGCCCAGTGTATAGTTTATATGCCATATGTTAGGAAATGTAGGGCGGAAGCCGGGTACCCTAAAATAAATTTACGCTCTTTTGCAGCCTATCACCCTGAAAAACTGAAAAGTCGCCAGCGTTTTTTGGGACTAAGAAAAACTTTCTACTTTTTTGAGGAAGTCCTATCTACTCTATTGCACTTCGCCTGGTCTGTGGTACCGAAGGCAAGTCTGGCGCAAGAGGTAACGTGCATTAAAATCCGCATCTTAGTGAATTTGCGTAGTTACGTCCTTTTGCCAGTGCACAACTTCGCAAGGCGTAAGAGAGCGAATTACCTCTAGAGTCTATCTCCTTCACTAGCGAAGTTACGCCAGTGACCATTCGTAAATCGACGAAGTAACAAAATTATGTCACGCAGGCGAATTTTCACCAACGCTAGTCACTTCGCCCTTTAGTAAATCTGCCCCAAAGTTTTTCCCAAAAAAACCTTTGATTTTTCAAAGTCCACCAAATGACTCCAAATGGGTTCTAGGAGGTCCCCCATAGGCTAAAACAGCAATTCGGCAGGTTTCTGATGGTGAATGGTTGAATTTTGATATTCGAATTACCGTATATACTCAAGTATAAGCCGACCCGAGTATAAGCCGAGGTACCTAATTTTACCTAGGAAAACGTATTGACTCGAGTATAAGCCTAGACACAACTACAGCCCTGTCTCCCAGCAGCACACATTCCGCCAAAGCGACCCCTCCAGCGATCAACCGGACTTCTTTGCAAAGTTGATGGTGACAGATAATTGCCAAATGGATTACTGTGTGCATTGTCCCACTGTCCCACTACCATGTGCAGATGGTGCTGTGTGATATTGCAGTCACTGTTATTCTTTCATATAACCAACAGAGGGTGCTGTGTGATATTGCAGTCACTGTTATTCTTTCATATAACCAACAGAGGGCGCTGTGTGATATTGCAGTCATTTGCAGTCATTGCAGATCAACCGGACTTCTTTGCAAAGTTGATGGTGACAGATAATTGCCAAATGGATTACTGTGTGCATTGTCCCACTGTCCCACTACCATGTGCAAAGGGTGCTGTGTGATATTGCCATCACTGTAAATCTTTCGTATAACCAACAGAGGGCGCTGTGTTATATTGCAGTCTCTCCCCAAGGGAACTGTTGGTATAGGAATGATTAAAAGTGACTGCAATCTCAGCTACTGCCCGCTGACTCGAGTATAAGCCGAGGTAGACTTTTTCAGCACATTTTGGATGCTGAAAAACTCAGCTTATACTCGAGTATATACAGTATCTAATTTTTTTAAAATTCAAATCAAATCTGGACTATTCCCTAGTCGAAGTGCACAAAAATTAGTTCGAAATTCTAATTTTTTTCATTCAAAAATTCACCTCAACCTTTGAAAAGTCTGCCCCCAAGTGTCACAGTGCAGCAAACGCTTATGTGAGAATCAATGTATCTCAAATTAATGTGATGTCTCAATTATTGTATTTATTCCAATGCCTTCTGCTACTCTTCTCCACTGCATGTTTGAAATCATTCCAGTTAGCTATTATTCAATTATTATTATTAGATGACTAGAGGAGATTTTTTTTTTTTAAACCAACAATTTTTATTGATTTTCATTCACAAGACAAGGGGAAGGGGGGAGAAGGGGGAGGGTATGGTCCCGCCTGGAAGACACCGACCATTTACATTTCCATTCAGCATTTATAGGTTCTACATACAGATTTTGCTGACGTCCATCTGATATAACTTTACACCAGTTATGCCCTCAGCATCAGTCCATGGCTGCCAGATTTTGTCGAACTTGTCAGGACAGCCCCTCGATAAATAGGTTAGTTTGATCAGGGGAAGGACACTGTTAACTTGCTTACGCCACATTGTCAGTGTGGGAGTTCTGGGCCCCAACCACCTCAATATGATACATTTTTTAGCATAATATAGCAGTCCTCTAGTGAGGAGGTGTAAGAAGGGGTTGGAGGAGATTTTAAACTAGACATGAGGGGGGGAGGGTTCGGTAAAGGATTCAGTGGAAGACAGGTTAGATGAGATAATGGGGAAAGGAAGAGATAATGGGGGAGGAGATATGGTTGGGGTACTGTTAAGGATAGGGAGGACTACATGTCACATGTTTAATATGGTACAGGTATGGGATCTGTTATCCGGAAACCCATTATCCAGAAAGCTCAGAATTATGGAAAGGTTGTCTCTCATAGACTCCATTTTATTCAAATAATCCAAATTTTTAAAAATGATTTCCTTTTTCTCTGTAATAATAAAACAGTAGCTTGTACTTGATCCCAACTAAGATATAATTAATCCTTATTAGAAGCAAAATCAGCCTATTGGGTTTATTCAATGTTTACATGACTTTCTATTAGACTTAAGGTATGAAGATACAAATTACAGAAAGATCTATTATCTGGAAAACCCCAGGTCCCGAGCATTCTGGATTACAGGTCCCCTACCTGTACCAGTATTAAATGCATGTTTGCAAATGCAAGGAGTCTGACTGGTAAAATGGGAGAGCTGGAGGTGCTGGTGCTCGAGGGAAAATATGATGTGATTGGTGTGGCCAAAACATGGCTGAATGAGTCGCATGACTGGGCAGTTAATATCAGTGGCTATACTTTGTTTTGGAGGGACAGAGGCAATAGAAAAGGAGATGGGGTATGTATGTTTGTTAGGCAGGATTTAAAAGCTTATATAAAGGAGGTGGCGATGTTAGAAAATGAGGGACAGAAGTCTTATGGGTGGAGTTCTTCACCAATTGTAAAGAGTCCAACAAATGAATTGTAGGGGTAGGATGTTGACTCACTAATGTAAGTGAGGAGGAGGAGACTAAGCTTCTGATGCAAATAGAAAAGGCTGCTAGTTTGGGTAAAATAATGATAATGGGGGATTTTAATTAGCCAGATATTGACTGGAGCAACAGTACTGCCAGGTCAGTTTAAGGGAATAAGTTTATAAGCCTGTTTTATGACAATTTTATGGCCAAGGCTGTTGAGAAGCCAACCAGAAAAAAATTATTTTCTGGATCTAGCGATTTCAAATGACCCAGAACTTATAGCAAATGTGCAAGTAATTGAACCCCTGGGTAATAGTGACCATAATATTATATCATTTAGGGGCAGATTTATCAAGGCTGGAATTTTGAAGTAATGGGAGTTTTTTTTGAACTCCCATAACTTAGAAATTCAAAGAAAAAAAGACTAACCGAAACTTATGAAAAAAACTATTTTTTCATAATAAAAAAGATGTTACTTCGAATGTTCAAACAGTACATGATAAATTTTGATATTCAAATTTTCGAATTTTTTTCAAATTCAAATTGAATTTGGACTATTCCCTAGTACACAAAAATAGCTAGAAATTCGTTTTTTTTTTTTTACTTCAAAATTTCACTTCGACCCTTGATAAATCTGCCCCTCAATGTCTGGTGCAAAAAACAAATATACAATGGGGAACAAAAACCATGAATATCAGGTAAGCTAATGTTAGTGCCTTGAGTGCTGCCCTTAAAAGCATAGATCGGGCATTATGTTTTCAGCTAAAAACACAGAACAGAAATGGTTGTCATTTAAAATTATATTAAATCATAATAGTTCTTAATTTATTCCCTTAAGGAGTAAATGTAAAAGCACTAAGAATCTCCCTATGTGGCTTAATATAGAAGTAAAGAAGTTAATAGGAAAAGAGAAGGCATTTAAAAACTACAAATCTATTGGTGCAGAAGCTGCATTTAATGAATATAAACACTATAATAAGGGGCAGATTTATCAAGGGTCGAATTGAAAATTAAAATTTTTAAAATCAAATTTCGAGCTATTTTTTGAAAATGTGAATTTTTAAAATCAAATTTCAAGCTATTTTTTATGTACTTCGACTAGGAATAGTCCAAATTCGATTTAAATTTGAAAAAAAAACTCCGAAAATTAGAATATTGAAATTGATCATGTACTGTCTCTTTTAAAATAGACCGACCATTTTCCATCTAAAAGCTGCCGAATTGCTGTTTTAGCCTACTGGGGAACTCATAGAACCTATTTGGATTCAATTGGTGTACTTTGAAAAATGCAAGGGTTTTTTTTGGAAAAACTTTTAATCAAATTAAATCGAATGCACTGTTACTTCGATTCATGTGATTCGAAATCGAACAAAAAACGGCCTATTCACCTGAAAAAAAACTTAGATTTTTTGGTAAATTTCGGTTGGTCTTTTTTTATTCGGATTTCAAAGTTATGGGGGTTCAAAAACCCATTACTCAGGATATGATTCATAAAGCTTTAATAAAAATTAATGTAAACAAGGTGCCAGGGCCAGATGGCATACGCCCCCGGGTTCTAACAGAGCTTAGTTTAGTTTTAGACCGGCCCTATTTCTGGTTTTCTCCAATTCGCTTTCATCTGGTATGGTACCTATGGATTGGAGGAAAGCAAATGTCATATCAATATTTAAAAAGGGATTACGATCTCAGCCTGGCAATTATAGGCCAGTAAGTTTGACATCTGTGGTGGGAAAATTATTTGAAGGCTTGTTAAGGGATAACATTCAAAATTGAGTCCTAGGGAATAGGATTATGGGCAGCAAACAGCATGGCTTTATGAAGGATAGGTCATGTGAGACAAATGTGATCCTTGGAACATGATCTTGACAAACTGGCAATCTGGGCAGCTAAGTGGCAAATGAGATTCAATGTTGATAAATGTAAAGTCATGCACCTGGGATGTAAAAATATCCACTTATACCCTTAATGGGACTGCACTAGGCAAATTTATTATGGAAAAGGACATTGAAATCCTTGTAGATGATAAACTTGGCTGTAGCAAGCAATGCCAGTCAGCAGCATCAAGGGCAAATAAGGTCTTGAGCTGTATTAAAAGGGGCATAGCGTCACGGGAGGAGGGGTCATTCTTCCACTGTATAGAGCACTTGTAAGGCCCCATCTAGAATATGCCGTACAGTTTTGGTCTCCATCACTCAAACAGGACATTATTGTATTAGAGAGGGTACAGAGAAGGGCAACTAAGCTGGTAAAAGGTATTGAAAATCTTAGCTATGAGGAAACACTGGCCAAATTGGGGATGTCCATGGTAAAGAAGAGGCGCTTAAGGGGTGTTATGACTATGTATAAATATATAAGGGGATCATATAATAATCTCTCTAATGCTTTATTTACCAGTAGGTATTTCCAGCTGACGCGAGGTCTGATTAGAAGAAAAGAGGTTCCGCCAAAATATTCATAAGGGTTTTTTACAGTGAAAGCTGTGAGGATGTGGAATTGTCTCCCTGAATCAGTTGTACAGGCTGATACATTAGATAGCTTTAAGAAGGGGTTGGATGGTGTTTAGCAAGTGAGGGAATACAGGGTTATGGAAGATAACTCATAGAACAAGTTGATCCAGGGACTGGTCCAACTGTCATTTTGTAGTCTGGAAGGAAGTTTTCCCCCGCTGAGAGGCTTCAAATGGGTTTTTGCCTTCTTCTGGGTCAACTGGCAGTTGCGCAGGTTAAAATAAAGTTAAAAGGTTGAACGTGTGTAATTTTTCAACCTAACTTACTATGTTACTATGTATGTATGTATGGATGGATGTTTTACTAGTGATGGGCAAATATGTCCCATTTAGATTTGCCAAAATATTCGCAAAATGCAATGAAGTCAATGGGCATCAAAGTAATTTTGACGTGCGTCAATTTTGAGGCAAGCGACAATTTTTATACGTTCGACTATTTTGTCCAAATGCATTAAAGTCAATGGGCGTCCGTATAATTTTGGTTAAACGCTCCTACACTTATTTAGGAGGTAGCACTTCCTTGGACAGAGACCTAAAATTGTTTGAGTCACTCTGTGATAACTCCTCCCCACCAAAGCATATAATACGAGTTTTAGATAGATAACTTCAAACTCACTCAGGAGACTGGAAACAACTGTCCTTTATCAAATCCTGAGAAAGAGACTTAGCACTAGATTTCCCAGAAGACTCTATCGATAAGGGGATGAGAGCCTTATTCTTCAGCTTGCGATGCTGCAAGATTCAGAAGCTGAAGTATTAACTTTTACACAGAGGGTATTGTTCTGTCCTCCCTACGTATTACCGTGGGGCAGTGTCTAGTTCAACATGCAGCTAAACCTAAATGAACAGTGCAATATAAACATATATGCATAGAAATGCAACATCAAAATGCTAGCTGGCATGAAATGTCTATGCAGCAATGTCTCTGGGGGTGCTGGCAGCTGTGGAGGTGATTTGGTGCAACTATTTGCTTACCAGCGATGCTACCATGAGGAGAGATGAAACTGTGTGCTTCTTCCACAGCATGGTCTGTAAAATGGAGTCATAGCTCCCACAAGGCACTGCTCTAGGTCAAATGGTGGGAGTATGGTAGCCTGATTAGTCCAAATGCAGTTCTGCCATAAGCCATGTGGAGGTGCAGAACAAATACAGGAAGTGGCCTTGCGCAATTACTGCATGTCCAGCAGAGGGAGTTAGTCAAAGGAGCAATGAAATACAACAGCATGATGACAGCTTATGTTGGGACATGACAATTACCATCTGGTATCTATAGACGCCATCACTTTATTCCTCAGGGGACAAGTAAGTCAGTTCAGAAGGGAACAATTTTGTTTTCCTTTGGAGGTTTTGACCTCAACATTGAGGACTCTTGCATCCTCACTTGGAAGTGTTTTGGTGACAAGACCCAAGGACCATTCATTCCTCTGTGACTGACAGTCTTTCAACAGAACAACATCGTCAGGTTTGAGGTTGGGCTTGGTAGTTTGCCATTTGCAAAGTGGCTGCAAAGTGGAGATGTATTGCTTTCTCCGTTTGTCCCAGAAGGTGTTCGCAAGACGGCCTCCTACTCTCAATGGGCTAGTTTGGACAAGGAATGGGTCATGCTTTCTCAGAGTGTTGTCTTTAGGGACAGGTTTGTTTCTTGTGATGCACAAGGATGTCGGTCCTGTGAGCCAAGTTGTGTCTCCTCCTGAGAAGGTTCTGCAGGTCTGTGAAAAGAATCTAAAGAGGAAGCATTAGTTTTGTGTACTGTTACTGCTGCTTTGCAAGCATTAGATACTGAAAGGGTGGCATGGGGCAAAGTGAAATCAAAACTGGGGTCATTTCTCATCTTGGCTTGTTGGTATACAAAGTCCATGAATACAGTGAAAGGAGGAAATGGGACATTGTGCACTTCTTTGAATTTCGACCCATGTGCCATCCACCGCTCTTGTAAGCTGTAGGGCAACTTTTGCACTTTGGGGTTAACACCTCTGGCTGTGTCAAGGAATACAAGTCCAGGTAAGTCCCCTTCGGCTTTGGCTACCTGTAGTTCCATTAACAAGTCACTTAGTTCCCTACGTTTTTGATAACCTTTAGTAGATATTTTAGGGAAATCATCAATTCTTTTGAAAAGTGCATTTTCTACTACCTCTGTCTGTGCCAGATCATTCTGAGACCAGTCTCTGGGTGGTTTTTTGGGACTGCCCTCAGCTTAGGACATATTGGGAGCCAGGGCTGCCATCAGAAATCGTGGGGCACCACACAACAAAATTTTTAGGGCACCCCTTCCCCACACATCAGTACAAAGGCTACACATGCACAAGTGCTAAACATTCAAGGCCCATCTACAAGTTAAATAAAAAAATTGGTGGCCACGGAGCACCCCCTACAACTTATTAAAACATTAGTGGCCAGGACCCCCCCTACAAGTTATAAAAAAAACATTCGTGCTTGGGCCCCCTACAAACTATTGAAAAAAATAAAAACATAGTATAACAAAGCGATATAAATGAAATTCCTGGGCAAGGCACCTACAAGTTATATAAAAAAATTGGTGGTCAGGGCCCCTACAAGTTACATAGAAAATAAGTGGCCAGGGCCCCTACAGGTTACATTAATAAAAGGTGGACAGGGCCCCCATATATTATATATTAAAATTGGTGGCCAGGGCCCCAACAAGTAATATAAAAAAAGATGGTGGCAGGGTCCCTACAGGTTATATAAAAATTGGTGGCCAGGGCTTACTTCAGCTGCAAAGTTTGGGGAAACTCCGGTGTCTGTGTCTTTAGCTTTCCTGTGCTCTGATTTGCCAGTGAAATCTAAGTCCCGGTAATTTTGTAATGTGATTGGATAAGCTGGAGGGGAGGTTCAAATTCCACCCATCCAATCACCATGTGGCTTAACCGGGACTAACAATTCATTGACAAATCAGAGCAGTTAGAAGATACAGGCTCCTGCCCACTCTTCCTTCCGTAGTCTCCAGCTCAGTGACAGCGCCGCCAGCTATCCAGGCAGCACGGCCAGGCCCCCCTCCAGTCTTAAAACCTTCGGGCCCGGTACAACACTCCCCCCTGTCCCCCCCTGATGGCGGCCCTGTTGGCAGCAGATACTACAGGTGTGTTTACAAATACTGAAACCTGATATACTTGTTTCGCCCATGCTTTCCTATTTATGGAGTCAGGCAATGGAAAACTGACACCCAACTCCGCTCTAGAGAGATACCAGCTAAGATTCTAATCCCAAACAAGTGGAAGACCACCATACTTCCTTCTATTAAATAATAGCTTAGCAATGTAAATGCGCTCACAATTTGGAGGAACTATCTGCTCAAACTAAAAGCAAAGTAAAGAGGTCTGGGACATTTGGTTGCATTGGTTGTTATTCAAAGAGACAGAAACAAACAGAATATAGCCCAATAGCACTTTGTTCATGTTGGATGAAACATGAATAAAAAACTATTGCACATTATTGGGGATATGTTATAAAAGTCGGTAACGGAAGAAATATTCGCAATGCGAAAAGTCATGCCTCTGTGCAAACAAATTTGCCTTTGTGCAAATTTAATATAGCTTTTGCGAATCCTGGAACTGTTTAGCGACCAAATCCGACAGTGGAAGAAGGTTTGTAAATTTTGTAGTTAGCGCCAGTGCGCAGTGAATGTAATCAAACTTCTTACTGAAAAAGTTGTTATGTTTGCTCCAAAAGATTATGACACCTTCAAGCACTTCTTAAAAGTGGGCAATTAAAATTCACAATGTAATAACAGTTTAAGGAAGAGTATTACATTGCGAAATTAAACTTTTTATTCTTATCTGTGCTCATTTTTTTCTCTTTGCAACTTTTATTACATTCCCCCATATGTTGGTTACCAAAGGATATGGTTATGCATATAGGCAATTTTTTTTAAAAATTACACATTCCTAGCCAATTAAGATCACCCCTGTACTTATTGTTACCCTAGGCAACCTGGCTGACTATTCCACTCCCCCTCGTGCACATGAGCAAACAAGTGCGCATGCATATGTGCTAAAGAGCATGAATAAACATGCGCAGAAGAGCGCATGTGCTGAGGAAGCTTGCATGCGCAGAAGAGTACACAGAGTTGCTGCTGCAGTTGGGGAGCACAAGAGTCTGATCTAGGGGAAGGCATCAGAAAAGGTATGTGCCTGGTGCCCCTCTACCTTTGCAACTTAGGCACATGCCTCTTCTGCCTACCCCTAGTCACGGCCCTGCCTAAGGGCAATGTCACAGAGTGTTGTCTTGGGTGGATTACTGAATTAATCAAAACAATGTGCTCAAGCCCCAAAAATTGCCCCCCCCAGGCTAAAACTGAAATTGCTTGACAAGTGCTGACTCTAGTGTAATTTATGAGATAATCTAATAAATGAAGAATGGGGAATTAAAACCTGCAATTGTGGTGTCCAGATCTTGCAATTGCACCGAGAAGTATTGTTTCCAAGGGTCACTGTGCAAACGTCACTTCCGGATTTGTGAACAAGCACTTATGTTTTGCAGGGAACCCTGGAACTACTTTCAAATCCAGGAAGGTGATAATTTTGGGGGTACCCTAGTGTCAATATGAGGGCAGACTCATGAGCACTCACCGAAGTATGCAGAAGTGAAGTGTGTACGGGGTCAAGGCCATTTAATGACACATACTGACACACTCACAACCGTGCACCCATTTTAGAGCACCACACTTGTAGTCATAAATGATAAATGAGCCAACAGTTTTTTTCTTTTGCAAAAATGTGCCCCCAAGACACCCCAGTCCAGAAGTACTTACTGCACTTAACACCCTGATATTGCATAAGATCCTTCAGCTTGGAGAATCCCCTGTATCAGTCATAAAAGTGGAAATAATTTATCAGAGTTTATGATGAAACTTTTTAACTTCTTATTGTAAAACTAGTTGTTTTTGCTCCCCGCTTTCTTTAGGCATGTCTTAAAAAGCAGAGTATTTTGGTTAATAAAAAAGCACATAATATTTCAGCCACAATTGCATTTGCAAATTACTGTGGTCATAAAATGCCCTTAAATTTTGTATATTTTTTTGATGGAAAATCATTCCAGGTGGATCAGAGTGTCATTTAAATTATTTTGCTTGTTCCAGAACAGATGAAGTAATAATACCTACAGTCTATATTATGTACACAGAACACTTTTCATTTACTGATTTGCATAGACTCCATTTAATCTACTGCCTGATTTTCATAGCTCTGCTTAGAGCTGGAGTTTGCCTCCAATTCTAATCATTTTCCTGTTTCTGCTACATTTACCAAGCTCTTAGGCATTTTAAACTGTGAGCCTCTCTGAGGTCAGGTTTAAGATCAGTGTTGCCTCCTGGCCAGTTTTGACCCAAACAGCCTTGATTGACATAGCGATCAGCCAATCACTAATCACTATGCCATAGTGCCACCATAGTCCCCACTCTGTGGTGTCACCATGAACCAATGACAAAAAGTTGGCAACCCTATTTAGGAACAAATCTAAAAAAAACCTAAATCACTCTTAAGTCTGTATGCAAAATTATTGTTTTATTGTGTAATTCCAGATGGAAAGGATAGGAGTTGATGCTTTTGCACTGAATGCTAAATGGACATTACGCTACTGTGGACATTTAATTTATGCAAGAATTAGTATGAGTGATAGTGTTTGGTGCTGCTGCTTGTTCTTCTTGAGCACTATACAGGGTTACAAACACAAGACTTAGGGGCAAGTTCACTAAAGGGTGAATTTTCACCAGCAACCGCTTCACCACGCTCCATGCCACTTCGGACAGCCCAAAATCATTACCACTATGCTAATTCAGGAAAATGCTGGCAGATCAACAAACAAGTAATATTGGGAGCTTTTGAATCTGGCATTATAACAAAAAACAATAGAAATTTTCTAATTACCACACATCCCAGTACGCCTGTGCTATACTTACTCCCATAAAAGTCCAAAAGGTCCATAAAAGTCTTGTTAACCCACCCGGGAGACCTATTTTATCGAGGATGGGGTCAGTATTACAGCCACTATCACAATATGTAGATTCATACCTTCAAGTGTAGAAAATGAACAGCACCATCAACTTTAAAGTAGTTTAAAAAGCCTTTATTTGTGCTCTTGTGGGCATCCCCGCGACGTTTCAGGCCATGTGGCCTTTTATCAAGCTTAAGGCCACATGGCCTGAAACGTCGCGGGGATGCCCACAAGAGCACAAATAAAGGCTTTTTAAACTACTTTAAAGTTGATGGTGCTGTTCATTTTCTACACTACATGGTTGGTCAATGGGAAGTGGCCGTTGCAGAACGTGAACCATCAGGAAAAGAAATTAAGAATCCGTGTCCTGACTATTTTTTCTGTAATATATGTTCCTACCGCACACTCGCCTTTCCTCTCACTGCGTTGGTGGTGCTGGTTTCTCCGTCGACCCCGGCCAGGTCCCTTAGCAACAGCAAACAAGAAACGGATCCGCACACACGCTATGATCAGCAGTTGGGGGGACACCCCTCTTTATTATATCACCTCGTGATCACGAGGTGATATAATAAAGAGGGGTGTCCCCCCAACTGCTGATCATAGCGTGTGTGCGGATCCGTTTCTTGTTTGCTGACTATTTTTTCTTCATGATTCATACCTTCAAGACATAGTTAAGACAATCCCTGAATGTCTAAAAGATACCACAGACTTTTTGTGTAAACTACAAGATCTGACACATGTGGGGGGTGAATTCATTGATTACATCAATACACAACATCCAACCGTTACATTTACTGCTGAATATAATGCAAAAATGGTACATTATGAATGTAATTTAAGAAGGTAATTCCCTGACTACTGATTTATATAGCAAACCCATTATTGAACATGGACAAGTTTTCATACACCCAGCACCCTAAAAGGTATACCTAAGGGACAATTTCTCAGGATAAGGAGGATAGCTTCTGATGACCTGAAATACCTCAATAGTGCTAATGGGCTAATTGAGAGGTTTGTAGCAAGAGGCTACGAAAGACATGCTAATTCAAGTACATGATGAGGTACTTAAAATTAAAAGGGAATCTTTTCTTCACAAAACAGCCAGTTAAAAAGAAACACTTGCATCCACTTATGGCCCGAATAGTAAAACAATGCAAAATCTTATTTGCCACTATTGGCCTATAGTACAGAAAGACCCCTCTCTGGGGAAGTACTGCAAGGACCTCCCTATTTTCTTATACAGACGGGGTAGGAATTAAGTTGACAGACTAGTCAAGTCTGACCTGAGATGCAAACAGAAAACCATAAGATTCCTAGGTACTCCCAAGGTAGGCACCTTCCCATGCCTTAACTGTGGATGCTGCAATTCCATCATTAAGGGTGAACACATAACCAATCCATTACGGGGTAACAAAATAAAAGTGAAGCAATATGTCATATCTAATACAGAGTATGTCATATATGGTCTTAAATGCCCATGTGGCAACAAATCACATTAGGCAGGCACCAATCCGGAACATCCAAACGAAAGTAGATTCCAAGAGCCAGAAAAGTATATATAAAATATGAAACTTTATTTCACATCACATCTAAAAAGGAATAACGCCTGAAGCGTTTCGTGTCACACAGGGACATCTTGTGTAGAACATACACAAGATGTAAAATTGTTTAAATATGATCAATATAATCAATATGTATAGATAAAATAATCCCAAATAGTCGAGGAGGAAGTGTTAAAAAAAGAAGCAAAATGGATCTTTTACCTAGCTACTAGACAACCTAACGGGTTAAACTCAGAATTTGATATCTCTTGCTTTATCTAACGAAACCCTTTATTTATTTATTTATGTATTTATGGATGTATGTATTGCAGTCTATTTATAATATCATATTGATTATATTGATCATATTTAAACAATTTTACATCTTGCATCTGAATAGTTGGAGATACTTGTGAATTTTTTATACTTTTTGTAACCTTATACTATTTTTAATTAAATAGATTTTTTGTGTTCTACAAAGTGGCCACTAGAGATCACTATGCTTTAGGCTATTTTTGTTAACTCCGCCTAAGTGTTTTTCTATTGGCTCTTTATCCTTTAAATATTGTGTCTGAATTGTAAGAAAATTAGCATATGATTAAGTGTCCCTGTGTGACACGAAACGCGTCAGGCGTTATTCCTTTTTAGATGTGATGTAAAATAAAGTTTCATATTTTATATATACTTTTCTGGCTCTTGGAATCTACTTTCGTTTGGATTGGTGCCTTCCTAATGTGATTTGTTGTGAAATACTCCCCTATGCTGAAGGTCTGGGGCATGTGCACCCGGACCCAACTGGGAAAGCGGTAAGCTTATCCTAATGATACATTAAGATTTGTGCTTCTCTTGAAAATTTTTGGATTTTTGTAAGATGTATGTGGGCCAAACTTCCAGAAAAGTATTAATAAGGATAAATGAGCAAAAAAGGTCTATAACTAATTACAAGCCTAATGTAATAAAAACACACTTCCGTGGGAAATTTTTTTTTGAAAACAAACAAAATAGCGCTGTCAGGCTTGGCCACAGGTGAGTGGCTTACAGGTAAGAGCCTAGGTGCTGTGTAATATGGAAACAGCGGGTATTTGAGGTGCTGATACACAGGAAACATGTTATAGCGTGGAAAGATTTATTAAAGTTACGTGCAGGCAACACAACTGGTTATTTACAAGAAAAACAGAAGTCTTATTACCAGGTCAGTGGTCAGAGGCAAGAGTGATCCAAAGAATAGGCAAAAGGTCAGAACTGGCGGCAAACTTGGAGAGTCCGGTAATCTGGCCGAGGTCAGGAAGAAGGCAGAGAATGGTCGAAGAGACAGGTCGAGGTCAAATACCAGGAGATCCAATAGTTAATGGAAGCAGGGAACAGAGAACCAGGCAGGACAAGGACAGGAAGCAAGGCAGGAATCAGGCACAGGAGTCACAGGATCAAGGAGTCACAGGAACAAGGAGTATGCTGGATCTAGCTTGGGAGCTTCAATGATCAAGCACCGGGGTATCATTAGCAACAGGCTTATAAAGCCCCTTAATTGACAAATTACCAACACCTGGTAGAGCAAAGAGGAGGAGGAGGAGGTGAGCAAACGTATAAGGTAGATAGTCTTTACTCATACCAGTAGAATCAGATTCCAAAGGTCTCCAGTGGCTCAATGAAATAATGCAGGAGTTTGTGAGTATATAGTTCAGAGTTCAATCCCAGGAAGCTCCTGACAAGTGCTATCTTGAGATTGCAAGTGTTGGAAGAGGTCCCTTCTCCAAGTAGGGGTGGGGTAGGAAGAGACTGTTACTCCAACAGGAAGCTAAATGGATTGATGACCTGAATACACTTGAACCATTAGGCTTAAATGATGCCAAAAGCTTTACGTGTTTTTTGTAATACAATCTTTTGTCTTTTCAGCTTGTTTATAATACAACTTGGACTTTTTACTTGGAAGGTAGGAGACAGTTGTAATTTATACTGTATAATAAATACTGAATGTATAACATTACTGAATTTTTTGGTACAACATCGGAGCAGGCCAGTAGATGGCAGTGTTCTGTAAGAGAATTTTGTTACAATGTATGTGAATGTGTCTAGCCACATGGGAATGGACACACTTGTTTGTTTTTGTTGGTTTTAAAAGGGATTTGGGTTACCCACAGTATTTGTACAATCACCTCACGAAAAGCCACTAGGCCCGAAACATGTTGTGCAGCTTTGAATAAATTAATCACTGAAAAGCAATTGGTTCTCCAGAGTCATATCTAGGATTTGTGAAAGTTTGCAGGTCTAGTGGTGCCTTACGCCGAAGGTGAACCACATACTACTAAATAACAAAAGCATCACATCATCCATAAGAATATAACTTCAGTAAAATGTGAAGTCGTGTCTCAGCAGCCAAAAGCTGGCAAATATTTGCTAGCGTTACTTTGGCTAGGCGAATAGCAAATTTTTGCTAGTGTTCATTTCAGCCTAGCGAAACTTGCTAGCACTCTTATACTTAGGTTAATTTGAATAGGGCGGGTACCTACAGTAAAAGTCATATGGACATCTTTAAAGGAACAGTAACTTTGAAAAATAAAAATGTAATGAAAATATAATGCAGTGTTGCCCTGCACTGGTAAAACTGCTGTGTTTGCTTAAGCAACACTACTATTGTTTATATAAATAAGCTGCTGTCTAGCAATGGGGGCAGCCATTCAAGCACAGGATACACAGTAGATAACAGAAAAGTACTACTATAGTTTATATAAACAAGCTGCTGTGTAGCCATGGGGGCAGCCATTCAAAGGAGAAAAGGCTCAGGTTACACAGCAGATAGCAAATAAGCTCTGTGTGTCTAATGGTGTTATCTGTTATCCACTATTTAACCTGTGCCATATAGCCGTTTTTCAATTTCCGCCATTGCTCCACAGCACCTTGTTTATATGAACTATAATAGTGTTTCTGAAGCAAACAGCTCAGTTTTACCAGTGCAGGGCAACAGTACATGATATTTTCATTACTTTAAAACACTTACATTTTTTGGTCTTACTGTTCCTTTAATAGTATTGTTGGTGCAAATGCTTGAAGTGGCAACTTTTTCAAACACATGTCCATGAGCCATAATAAAGACAGAGGACATCCTCCTAGACATGAGCCCACCCTTAAACAAATGTGGCATGCCCGGCAAATCAGTTTTGAAAAATTCACAAATAAATCTTTAATAGTTAAGACTTTTAAAGGCAATCTAAAAAAAAGAAAAATTAGATGACCAGTGTTTTTTACAACTTTAATGCATTGTCGACATACAGGACATGATGTAAGTGACAGAAGATTGAGGAGGATGTAGGTTCGTTTTATCAGTTTGCCAGGTCTGAGGTGAAACGTTCAGTAAAACTGATGATCTCTGGATGAGATTTCTGGCAAATTGTCGCTAGCGACAGCCACTTCGCCCTTTAGTGAATGTGCCCCATATTTTCCACATACATCAACAACATCTTACTGAGACTAATACACATTGTAACATTTGAATTCCTCAGTTCAATATTGGATAAATCAGCTCCTCTGTCTTTTACTAAAAGTTTTGTATCTCCGTGTGGCCTCTCATACGTTCCTTAGTTATCTGATCAGGCCAAGGTTCTAAATAAGAACAAGGAAACAAAGAATGTTTGTACATATTGTGTTCCACCCTTTCATTCTCCACCTCATATTATATGATAATTATTACTCACAACATTTCTGCCATGTATTGTAGACTATTTAAACCCTGAACCCAAATACTTTCTAACAAACAGCTTCCTTGTACTTATGGTATAGAAGCGTATCACAATTCCCTTCAGTATGACAAGAGTATTTACTTTGGTTTGTGTCTTTGCTGTTCTACTTCACACAGGTAAGTCCATATATTAACTGTTACAACTTTAATACATACAATGGGCCAGATTCAGCTCCATGAAAACATTTTATTTTATGATTTCTAACTTATAGAAGAATGTATGAGATTCAGTTTGAGGGGAGTAAACTTTTCTCCTAATTCAGTTCCCGTTTTCCCCCACACACTTTAATAGAGGTTTGATGTGATAAGCAGTGAAATGTGGTTTTCTTAATGAGTTGCATCAGGCTCTATGGGAAACATCAATTTGAAGTAGGAGATACACTTTTCCCATCAAATTGAATCTAACCCAATGTATGGCTAGACTGTTGCATTACATCAGTACAGGTATGGGATCTGTTATCTGGAACCCTGTTATTCAGGAACATCAGACATTATGGAAAAAATGTCTCCCATAGATTAAATTTTAATGAAATAATTTAAATGTTAAAAAACGATTTCCTTTTTCTGTGTAATAATAAAACAGTAGTTTGTACTTGATCCCAACTAAGATATAATTAATCCTTATTGGAAACAAAACCAGCCTATTGGGTTTATTTAATGTTTACATGATTTTCTAGTGATACTGACACTAAGGGGCCGATTCACTAAGCTCGAGTGAAGGATTCGAATGAAAAATACTACGAATTTCGAAGTATTTTTTGGGTACTTCAACCATCGAATGGGCTACTTCGACCTTCGACTACGACCTTCGACTTCGATTCGAACGATTCGAACGAAAAATCGTTTGACTATTCGACCATTCGATAGTCGAAGTACTTTCCCTTTAAAAAAAACTTCGACCCCCTACTTCGGCAGATAAAACCTACCGAAGTCAATGTTAGCCTATGGGGAAGGTCCCCATAGGCTTGCTAAACTTTTTTTGATCGAAGGATTTTCCTTCGATCGTTGGATTAAAATCCTTCGAATCGTTCGATTCGAAGGATTTAATCGTTCGATCGAACGAAAAATCCTTCGATCGATCGAACGAACGTTTAGCGCTAAATCCTTCGACTTCGATATTCGAAGTCGAAGGATTTCAATTTGAGGGTCGAATTTCGAAGTATTTTTTACTTCGAAATTCGACCCTTAGTGAATCTGCCCCTATATAACCACTATTCAAAATATTAATTTCCATTAAAAGTTACCTATACATCATGTTGACCATTTTCAGCTGATAGGGTTGATTTTGTTATCAGCCCTACTTGTTAGTTGAAGTTACTAAACCTGACTGCTTTGCCAACCTGACTGTCCCTTCTCAGTTACAGATTCTAATGCTAACAGATTACTGCTGATACTACAAATATGGCAGCCTCCTCATAGAGGAACATGGGGACGAGAAGCCAATGTTACAGCATTGGGCAAATACTTTTATATAATCACCAAAACATTTCTTTTTAGAGAGACTCGCCACGTAAATAAGGAGGCCCAGGTGCTCTGCTCCAAGCCTTCAGCAAAAGGGAGCAGACATCACCCTGTTGTTTGTAGGGTAGGCACCCAAAGAGCAATCCTTCAGGCAGTTGTAGTAAAAATGGTCTTTATTTGAAGTACAAGTATGGATTTTAGCCTTAGTCATAGGCTACTGGTCATTTAAAGTGCACCTGTCACGGAGACACAAAACTCTGTACAATAAAAGTCCTTTTCAAATTAAACATAAAAAACTATTTCTATTTTTTATTAAAGAATTCATAGCTGTTGAGCTCATTTAAACATCTCAGCTGTCAATCAAATATTGTCTGCCCCTCCTCTATGCCTTAGGCAATTACTTTCACTTTCCATTCAGCACTTTCCAGATGTCACTGCTCTCCCCACATTCCCCCGTTCTCTTCACCATTTAATTGTGTAGCCAGTACATGGGGATGAACATCAGGTCCCCCATTCTGGTGCACAAACAAGATTCTGAGATGATACAAGGCTTTCCTTAAAGGAAAACTATACCCCCCAAATAATGTAGGTCTCTATAAAAAGATATTGCATAAAACAGCTCATGTGTAAAATCCTGCTTCATGTAAACAAACCATTTTCATAATAATATACTTTTCTAGTAGTATGTGCCATTGGGTAATCATAAATAGAAAATTGCCATTTTAAAAAATAAGGGCCGCCTCCTGGGATCGTAGGATTCACTGTACTCACAAACAAACCATACGTTAGGTCACATGAGCCAATTAACAGATAGAGTTGTGTCTTTTGCTTCCACACTTCTTCCTGTTACAGTTAGAATTGAAGTATTTCTGGTCAGGTGATCTCTGAGACAGCACAGATAGAGTCACGAAATGGTGGCTCAAGGCAAGAGATGTAAAAGGGCAATATTTACTTAAATATATATTCCAGTTTGGTAAGATTCTTTAATATGCCACTTAATATGATATGAACTATCTGTTGCTTAAGTGTTCATTTTGGGGGTATAGTTTTCCTTTAAAAACAGCATCCACAAAATGGCTCCTGCCTGCTTGCTATCATTTTGAATTCCCAGACTGAATTAAACAGGATTCAAATAATTTATAAAGTGTAATTAAAGTTCATTTTGCTTGACTAATGTGATAAAATAGGATTTTTAATAATTTTTTTGGGTGATGGGTCCCCTTTAAACAGAGAAGGTCGTTTTTCTTATATTTTTCTAATATTGAAGTGTAAAGTGTTCTCCTTTTAAGCAGCTGAACTGTTCTAGATTGATACATTTAGATGATACATTTCATATCTTTGTCCCTGCTGAGCAGAATCTTTTTAGTTGATTATAAGTTTCAGTATGATGAAGTTCATATTATATTTTCATTTTTGCAATAGTTTTTCATTTACAGTTTTTGTAAAAGGAGGCATCTACTGATTAGGTCAAAGTTCAATTAAGAACAGGGAAATCATTTTTTTATTTTCAATTCCATTTTGTGCTCCACCCTTTATTCTCCACTCCATATTATTAGGGATGGGCGAATTGTTTCGGTGAAAAAATTACGCCCATAAACTTGTAAGGCGTCCTACATCAAAATAAAAAGACGTGCGTCAAAAAAAAATTTCGCCGCGCGACAACATTTTTTTGACACCCATCAGCGACATTTCGCGAATTTTAGGCAAAACGAATCGGGTCAAATTCGCCCATCCCTACATATTATGATTATACGCCCAAAATTAGTATAAAACCGCATACCCAAATTCTTTGCTTTGGCTTTTTCCTTTGCTCTTCTGTTTCGGACAGGTAAGATCATATATTATATCACTGCAAGCTATTACAAAGTTTTTTTACAAAAACATTAATATGGGGATTGAGGTATTGGTGCTGGCCTCTTCCCTCGCCAGTATGAATAAAAATGATATCAATAACAGATTTTGGTATAATTTTTATTCATAAGCTATTACAAAGTTGCCTGGTTAATTACATTCTTCAGTGAACATAGAACCATTTTGTTTTTTTCATTACAGTCTATATAGCTGTGACAGGTGACTCATCAATCCCATTGTAGTAACCTCTGTCTGCTAGCAAAAGAACAGAGCTTGTCAGGTAAATTAGGAGAGCTGGAGTTAATTTCATGTGCTGAAAATGATGATATAATTGGTATCTCTGATACTTGGAGGGATGAAACATGTGACCAGGCTGTGAATTTACATTGTCACACCCTTGTTAGAAAAGGGGAAAACGTTTCTTTTTAGGTAAAGCCAGAATTTAGTGTATTTGAACTAATATTTTACTGTATTCATTCAGGATATTGTTTGACCTGCTACCAGTGCAACACAGATAAGTTTAATCGATGTTTAGGACGGCTTGTGAAATGCCCAGAAAATTACATCTGTTTTTCAGGCTTTCTTCAAAAGGGTATGTAGCACATAAGAGTATCCCTGCCATTTCTAAGACTTTAAGATATCACTGGTAGTGACGGGTGAATCTGACCCGTTTCACGTTGTTGAAAATTCGACAAATGACAAAATTCGCCGACATGCATTAAAGTCATTGGTCATCAAAATTCTTTGATGCGTGACAATTCCTATTGGCGTCATTTTTGTGGCAAAACGTGGCAAAAATTTTTTGCTCATCACTAATGACGGTATTTATTTTTTAGTGTAAAAATAAAAACTGGGTAAATAGATAGGCTGTGCAAAATAGAAAATATAGTTAGTTAGCCAAAAATTGAATGTATAAAGGCTGGAGTGACTGGATGGCTAACTAATAGGGATGCACCGAATCCAGGATTCCTGGCCAGGGAGAATCCTTCTCCCTGGCCGAACCGAATCCTAATTTGCATATACAAATTAGGGGCGGGGAGGGAAATTGTGTGACTTTTTGTCAGAAAACAAGGAAGTAAAAATATTATTACCGAAAGTGGAAGTGTGGATCCACTATTTTTGGTGCTGCTCTCCCCGTAGAAACTTCTTGTGTAACAGCGCAGTCTTCACCCAATTTTTTATTTATTAAGGAAGTAAAAATGTTTTCCCCTTCCCACCCCTAATTTGCATATGCAAATTAGGGTTCGGATTCGGTTCGGTATTCGGCTGAATCTTTCACAAAGGATTCGGGGGTTCGGCCGAATCCAAAAAAGTGGATTCGGTGCATCCCTACTAACTAACTATATTGAAAAAATTTTTTATTTTGTACAGTCTATTTACCCAGTTTTTATTGTTATACTGAACAATTCCTTTAATCCGTTTCATGAATACAATGGTTTTGTATACTTTGGAGTAAAATTGTAATTTTAGAAAGACACTTTAATGAACATCTAATTTCCATATATAAATCTAGAGTACAACTTATGCCAGTTTCAAGTTATTGCACGTTTTTGGGCATAATTAAAATTTTATCATCAGTTTCATAAACACAGAATTTAAATTGTTAATCATGCTTTGCTCTTAGCTTATTGATGTTAAATAATATTTTTTTTTTTTTTAAATGTATTCAAGTTTTTTTTTACTATAAAATCTGAATTTTTAGTGGGAAAAAAATCTTTAATTTCTCAAGATGTATTATACCCAGAGGATGGAAAAAGCCTGAAATCAAAAATCCAGAATCTCAGACCTTCCAAGGTTGTATATGTTAATGGGAGAGGTCCCTGTCCTATTTGGAAGTTTCTGAGGTCTGCACTGGAGTTTTTAGACAAAAACCGCGGAAAAAAAATAGAACAAGGAAAAGACGTATGATTCGGTTTTCCACTTGATATTTTCATGTTTGTCCCCAATCCGATTAAATCTTTCTTTTTTAGTAGTAAATAAGGTCCAAACATGGATTCTAGTTTGCTTGGACTTTTTTTTATTAAAATATACAGAAAAATTCAGAAATCAGAAAAACTTTGATTTTGATTAATGATTTTTTTGGTGTAAATGAACATTTTACTCCAATTAAACTGCAAATTCATCTTAAAGGAGAAGAAAAGTGTTCTTGCACTTGGGGGTGTCAAATGTTAGGCACCCCAAGTGATTTTATTGACTTACCTGAAACCCGGGGCTCCTATCAGCAGAAAACTGCACCGGCCCAGGGTTATACCAGTGATCACACCGATCGATCCTCTTTCTTCGTGTGGCTGCGCATACGCAGTAGAGAGAAAAGCTGAACTTTAACTAAAAAGTTGTCTATTTTATTCTACTGCGCATTCGTCTGCCCCGGGAAATTTGAAGAAAGAAGAAGACGGAAGAAGATCGCTCCTTGGTGCTCACTGGTATAACCCCGGGCAGTTTTCTGCTGATAGGAGCACCAGCCCGGGGTTTCAGGTAAGTCAATACAATCACTTGGGGGTGCCTTACGTTTGGCACCCCCAAGTGTAAAAAGATTTTCCTTCTCTTTTAAAAGGAAAAAAAGTCTAAAAAATAATATGGCTACAAATGTTTGGCCATGTGTTTTGTACTAGCCCAAAGCTCTATAGAAATATATATATATATCTCTATAAATATCTCTTTACACCAAAAAAAGCTGTGTACAAAGCAGTGTAAAATAAACGGTGTATTTATAAAGCTTTAGCAATTGCTTTTCTATCCTGATATGTATCTCTTTTATGTTTTAGAAACAAATTACCCTTTGTTGATTGAAAGAAAATGTGCTCCGACGTCTATGTGCAATCAGTCGTTAAGCTTCTTTAACGGGATAAAGATTAAACATTCTTCTTCCTGCTGCAGCACAGAAAATTGTGACCCTTCTCCAACAAGTAACAAATCATGATCAATAAAAGAAGTACAGCTTAATAAAGAACAATAGTCTGAGAAAACGTGATTCATGATTAAATAAATGCATACAAGTTGTTTTTTGTAGTTCATAGCAGCACTACTGGTGAGTTTACATTGCATTCATGCTCCTGTATGTGAGGTGGCATACACCAATTGAATGTACGTTTGGCAAAACTCAAGCAATTTTAGGCTATATATAGACATTTAGGGGCTGATTCACTAAGGGTCGAATATCGAGGGTTAATTAACCCTCGATATTCGACTGGGAATTGAAATCCTTGGACTTCGAATATCGAAGTCGAAGGATTTAGCGCAAATAGTGCGATCGTACGATCGAAGGATTATTCCTTTGATCGAACGATTAAATCCTTCGAATCGAACGATTCGAAGGATTTAAATCCAACGATCGAAGGAATATCCTTCGATCAAAAAAAGTTAGCCAAGCCTATGGGACCTTCTCCATAGGCTAACATTGAGTTCGGTAGCTTTTAGATGGAGAACTAGGGGGTCGAAGTTTTTTTTAAAGAGACAGTACTTCGACTATCGAATGGTCGAATAGTCGAACGATTTTTAGTTCGAATCCTTCGATTCGAAGTCATAGTCGTAGTCGAAAGTCGAAGTAGCCCATTCGATGGTCGAAGTAGCCCAAAAAATACTTCGAAATTCGAAGTTTTTTTTACTTCGAATCCTTCACTCGAAGTTAGTGAATCGGCCCCTTATACAGAACTGCTTTCCACTCTCCACCAGTGCTAATTTAAATTTGCTTCTGTCTCAATAAGAAAAGCTTTCAAAGACTGTCTGAGGTTCTCATTCATCCGGGTCATGGAATATCTATAATAATAAGTCAACTCAACTGCACTTGCTGTATTTTCTTTTTCCTTGAAGACGTTTCGCTAGTCTTTTGACTGACTTTCTTAATTCAGAATGCCCTGTACAAAAATATTTCTGGTTATATACCCTGGAATCTTACTCCAGTTAGCATAATCTGTTTAGTAAAACCAGCATGGGGTCAGAGACCTCATGGAGGCAAGGTGTTGATGGTATTATCTTGGGGCATCAAACAGGGAAATAAAGGACAGACTTGTTCAGTACTGGGGATTTCTTTCCTTTTAAAGGGGTCACTGGCCGTGGAGATTTGGGGAAACATTTTATTAATCAATATTGTTTTAAGAATACAACTCTGATGTTGCTGGACTACAGCTCCCTGCATGTCTTAACCTTCATTATACTGTATGTTATATATTATAGTAGCAAAGTTTGGTTGATCAGTGCAGTGCAGCAGGGTTTACTACCCCTTTAACTACGTGAATGGCTTTATATGCTATTAACAGTATAAATGGCAGCTATAAAATGATTATATAGAAAAAACAGATTTTTTAAATAATCAACTTTCCTATTGTTTAGAAGATATTTGAACACTATTTCCTAATATTTTCATTTTTATTTTAGATGAAGGCAATGGATTATTCTGCCCGTCCTGTTCTACCGAATTTTCCAGTGAGTGTGAGCCAGCCAAAACTATCCAGTGCACAGGAAAAGAGGATAGCTGTTTCTCAGTCTTCACATTACACACAATCAGTTATGGTATAGTAAAAAATATTTGTAAAACACTGTAACAAAGTACAACCATAACATGTTCTACAGCGCCCCCTAGCTTTCTATAGACATTGCCACAAAACTTTAATATAGATGCAAGAAATTCCACCAACAACCTTCATTATAAATGCAAAATAACTGACCAATAAAAATGCTGATTCCCAGCACCATGTCAGGCATCTTGCTGTTATCTTACATATAGAGATAATTATGTCATTTTTTTCTTGATGATATTACACTGGAATCAAACATGGGGATAAAGTACAGACTTGTTCAGTGCTGGGAAACTGGGCTTAAAGTTTCCAAAGTTTGGTTGAGTAGCGCAGTGCAGGTTTACTACAGTATGTGCAAATTTGGTATGACTCCAGTTGCACCAGGATCACCAGGATTTTGATACAGCTCATAAGGTACAGAGAGAAATACTTTTTTTTTTTGTAACTTAAATTTTTTATTAAGTTTTTAACATATAAAACAGTATAAAGCATAGCTTGTACTTATATATCTGTCAAGTTATTAGTCTACAACATTCCAGAGAGGAGAAAAAACATTAAGGAGGACGGCTTATTTAGACTAGAGAGCAGGGCCAGAACTTGGGGTAGGCAGAAGAGGTACCTGCCTAGGGCGCAAAGATGTGGGGGCGCTGGGGCAGGTACCTTCTCAAACATTTTCTGCCTACCCGCTAGTTCAGGCACTTTCCTCCCCTGCTGCTCTAGCCCCCATCTCTCTCCTCTCCTCCCCTCTAGCATTTCCTCCGTCACTCCCTCCCATGCCATTCCCCTTCGTTACATGCCTTGATATGCTGTGTGTGCGCTCTAGCGCATGCACACAGTTGCGAGAGCGCACTTCCAAACACGTGCCTGTGCGAATAGCTCCAAGCGCACGTACATGCGCGCACACGGGCGGCGGAATCTTGCCGGCTGCCTAGGGCGCTCTGACGGGAAGGCCCAGCCCCTTCAAGAGAGGATTGATTTCAGAATGCCTCTAGGGCTCTAGGAGCCTTTGGTGCCTGTCCTTGGTTGATTCAGTCTGTAGCCAAGACCTGATAATAATCGGTGTGTAGAATAGTGCTCTAGGTGGGTCGGGTAGTAGGGCAGGCAGTGCTAGGAAGCAAACCTTGTTATCTAGGGTTTGAGTATGTATCCTGTTAGGAATATCCCCTTGGGTGGGTTTGTGTTTGGGGGATCTCGTCCTAATGTGCTGAGGCCTTTGTAGTTTCAGTCTTGCGTCTGAAGCTAGAGAGAAATACTTTTGACAGAAAGGAGGTATCACTGTAAAGGAACAGTTCAGTATAAAAATAAAAACTGGGTAAATAGCTAGGTTGTGCAAAATAAAAAACAGTCAGTGACTATAAGGGGAGCCACATGAGACATAACAGTTCAGTGAGTTTGTAATTAATCCTCAGCATTCAGCTCATATTCAAAAGCAACAGTTATGAGCCATGTGGCCCCCCCTCAAGTCACTGATTGGTTACTGCCTATGGAAAGCACAGTTACAGTGGAAACCAAGAGAGCTGAAAAGCAGGAAGTAGTGTTCTGTTATGTTAGACATCCAGGCACTCCAGCCTTTATTATATTTTTGTCTAACTATCTATATGAGAAATATTTTTTTTATTTTGCTCAGCCTATCTATTTACCCAGTTTTTACACCAAACAATTCCTTTAAATTGTTTCAAAGAAGGATGTGTGATTTTATGCTCAGTAACTTAAAGCTTAGCTACATCATGTCAAAATATCTTATAAGGCTGAAAGGAACATAGGGTGGCCTAGAGCTTACAATCCTCAAATGGCCACAACTGCAAGCCATGCCTTAAACACATTGGCTAGGATTACAAATTGTTCCTTCTTCAAAGCTGAACATTGTACAGGTACAGTATGTATGCATTTATTTATTTATATAGCACCATACATTGTTTTGTAAGGCATACATGCAGACAGGGTATAGTTATTATAAATAGTGAATAATTCAAGGGTTTGGAAAATATTAACTACCATTTTTTATTTTTCCTTAGATGTACATGAAGATTTAACTGCCAGAGGCTGTGTTTCTAGCAACCTTTGTAATACTTACCTTGAAGGTACAATGGCTCCTGGATTCCTGAATGACAAAAAAGTAAAATGTGCTGGCAGTGCCATAAGTTCAAACAGAATTCATTTACTGACATTATGTGTGCTTTTCTTATTTTCATGCAAATAGTATTTTGGAAAAGTATCCTGTATCAGTGCAATCTGCATGATAATGTCAAAATGATATCAGCTTTATCATATCAGATAACATGCAAAATATTAATATACATAAAAGGAAACCTGTCATGTCCAAATCCATGTGTTGGTTTCTATGTGAAATAGTAAGGAAAGCCTAAGTATTATGAACTATGTGATTTCTCTCCATTAATTCCAAATAAATACATGTACATTTTTAAAAGAAAAAAATTCTGATATTTCCTCTGGTCTAATATCTGCCATTATATGGGTCACCTGTTTAAAAGCAAGCATCCTATTGATTGCTATTGCCTACTGCTCCTGGGCAAACGTAGTGCCTTTTATTACATATGGGGTAAAGTGTTTTAAATGCATGACAATATAATATTCTGCTGCTACACAGGATACACAGTTGATGACAGATACATTTTAAAGAATCCCATTGTATACTACTGAGCTTATCTGCTGTGTATCCTGCACCTTTTCTCCTTTTTCAGCTTTGAATGGCTGCCCCCATGGCTACACAGCAGCTTGTTTATATAAACTATAGTAATACTTATCTGTTATCTACTGTGTATCCTGTGCTTGAATGGCTGTCCCATAGCTACACAGCAGCTTGTTTATATAAACTATAGTAGTACTTATCTGTTATCTACTGTGTATCCTGTGCTTGAATTGCTGCCCCCATGGCTACACAGCAGCTTGTTTATATAAACTATAGTAGTACTTATCTGTTATCTACTGTGTATCCTGTGCTTGAATTGCTGCCCCCATGGCTACACAGCAGCTTGTTTATATAAACTATAGTAGTACTTATCTGCTATCTACTGTGTATCCTGTGCTTGAATGGCTGCCCCCATGGCTACACAGCAGATTGTTTATATAAACTATAGTAGTACTTATCTGTTATCTACTGTGTATCCTGTGCTTGAATGACTGCCCCCATGTCTACACAGCAGCTTGTTTATATAAACTATAGTAGTACTTATCTGTTATCTACTGTGTATCCTGTGCTTGAATGGCTGCCCCCATGGCTACACAGCAGCTTGTTTATATAAACTGCTGTTCCTCTCAGCTGCACAAACAGGATTTCTGGACACCACGGGGGAAATTTACTAAAGGGTGAATTTTCGCTTCGGGAAACGTTGCCACACTTCACACAACTTCATCAGACGTTATTTCTCAGTGAATACATGTATTTATCATTATGCGAAGTTTCATCTAGACAGATGAATGCTGGGAAAGTATCGCTAGCGAAACTTCGTCAGAGCGACCATTTCTAAGTGATTTTTCACTAGCGTTATTTTCTTACTAGTGAAAATTCGTTAACATACTTAGCCTTATGTCAATTTAAATATGGCGCTGGTCTTATATGTGTCTTTATTAGTGATTGTTGGTGAAATTGCTTGAAGTGGTCACTTATTATTAAAAGTGTCCAAGGAATCAAAATAAATACAAAATGTCCTATACATGGGCCCATCCTAAAACAAATGTGGTGTGACCCTCAAATGATTAAAAAACATACATTTAACAGTTAAACAAAATCTAACATTAAAATATAATTAAACTCCTGTGATTTGTCTTTATTTATGACTTTTTTGGCATACAGGATATGATGTCACAGACATAATAATGTTGAGGATGGTATAAACTGGCACACCAGACTCTGGTGTAAAAAGTAACAGATTAAAAAGTTCACAATTGATACATTTGCCGAGTAACGATCATTCGACTGAGTGAAACTCTGCCTGATGAAACTGCTTGAAAATGAGCTAGAGCTGAGCTTTTTCACTAGTGAATTGTCCTTTTCGACTTATAGAAAATTGCAGATGTCCCTGCGAATGGTCTTTTTGGCAAATTTCCACTAAAAAAGCCCACTTCACCCTTTAGAAATCTGCCCCCAGGAGTTCTTGAATGAATACCAACTGTTTATTAGGATAGCCAGGACTCATGTAGTATCAATGATTGAGTGGAGGAGGTCACAGCTACACAATTGCAGAGCATATCACACACTGACTCTCAGTGGACAGAGTAAACAGGATCCCATTTCACCTCTGTGACACCCTTTAGTGGACCTGGATCACCTCCAGGGAAATCAGAACTGCTCTTTCTAGCTGAAACCCTACTGGGTAAGCCCTATGAGTCCTTACACATGTACTGTATCACAGTACAGGTATGGAATCTATTATCCGGAAACCCGTTATCCAGAAAGTTCCGAATTACGGAAAGGCCATCTCCCATAGACTCAATAATAATGAAATAATTCAAATTTTTAAAAACTTTTTTTCTATAGTAATAAAACAGTAGCTTGCACTAAGTTATTATAACTAAGTTATAATTAATCATTATTGGAAGCAAAACCAGCCTATTGAGTTTATTTAAAGTTTACATGATTTTCTAGTAGACAAAGTGTGAAGATCCAAATTACAGAAAGACCCATTATCCAGAAAGCCCCAGGTCCCGAGCATTTTGGATAATAGGTCCCATACCTGTATTTAATTAAATAAGTAGCTGTTCATTCAGTACATCTGTGTGTGCTTTACCAATCTTCATTCCCCAGACAGCTGCTGCTTTATGGACTAAGGAAGTAGTAGGCAACTATCTATCTTACTGAGATAATTCATCTATTCCTGCACTGCATTTCCTTCCATTGACTAGTCTTTATATCAGTTACATACCACCTGTGAGAGTAATGGATTGCATGGGATGCTAAAAGTTTAACAACATCTTGTCTGTGTGTCAGACGCAATAAATAGATTAATGACAAAGACAGATGGTGGCTGGAGAGCATGAACTTGGAAGGCAATTCTAAGTATGCAAAATTAATTTGTGGTCCTGTACCTGTTGAGACATCTATACTAGAAAGATATATATACTGTCTATATGTCATTCAAGTAAAACAGCAGTTGTAATTCCCTTCCTAAAGCCCAAATATGACATTAGTGTGCTGAGACTTAGAGCAGGAAGCTCAGAGCAATCATGGGTGTTGATATCAGAACCAGTGGCATAACTTATTTAGCCTGAGCCTGAGTGCATGATGTGCACTTGACCTCCCTCCCTCAAACTGCATGTGTGCTCGAGCAAAAAAAACCTCTCCTTTTCCCCTCTCCAGTGCCTGATTTCTCTCGTGCGCCCAGAGGCCTCTGGTTCTAGCACCCACTATCCACGTGCACCATCCCCCACCCCCCACGTGAGTGCGCATGCATCATAGAGCTGGGGTTCCCCCATGCACTTTAGGTAGGGAGGCATTTTAAGACATGCTCCCTGGGTGGCATCAGGGACCTAAAAGTCAAGGTAATTGAAAAAGTAAAAATACCTAATAGGGGAGGGGATGTCATCCATGCATTAAATCTTAGAGAGGCCTTCTGGATTCTTAAATTAGATACCAGAATTCCTAATGGTCTCAATTTTAAACACGACATCAGTTATCTATATTAGACTCGTCACCCTTATAATACCTAAAGCAGAGTAGGTGTTAACCTCCACTTGTCGTTCATTTCTCACTTTTCTTCCAACCCCCCCTTCTCTTTTCCCCCCTTTTTTTTCCCCCCCTTTTTCCCCACCCCCTTTTTCCCCCTCCTCCTTCTTTTTCCTCTCCCCCCTCCCACCTCCTCCACTTCATTACCTCTAATCAGCGTTAAACCGAACTAGACCGAGACACATTATGTATACTTATATGTCTATAGTTTGTTTGGGTTTTAACTTTTTTAACAGTATTACCAGGCAAGACGTTTTAAAGATATTTAAATAAAAAATAATATGTTTTTATTGAGTACCCACTAGGGGTCACTGTCATTTTCTGTATAAAATGTGGCTGTTTGGTATGCACTGTTATCTATGACTAAGGGATCATTTCCCGAAACGCGTCAGGACATACAGCAGTAATAAATCTTCTCCAGAAGTGCCGTCTATTTGTTCCTCAACTTATTGCGACTGGGCTATATGCGGCCCATTTCTCAATCCAAGACGGCTTGATAAAGGTCTTAGAGCCAGACCGAAACGTTGGCCGGTTCTTTTAAATGTATTTAATAAACATGGATTTTTAACCCTACTTTGAAAATCCTCGTGTGCACCTTTCCTTTAGACATTGGATAATACAGCTGTATGAGGTAGCACGCAGGTAGATGGCTTAAAACATATTGATGGTTGGACAGTGTGCGTTAGACCTCTGGACTGTATATATAAGAACGAAAACAGAACAGAAAAACAAAAAAATCCTAAGCCTGTGCGGCTCTAACTAATACAAGGAGGCTTTCCCTTACTAGCCCAGGACAAGGGCCTTGTGCCCCAATTCCTTTACAAAGCAAAATGCGCACATACATTTTCCACACTTACATTGCAGTTAGAACACACAGAAAAGCAGCTCTTGCTTTTACCCAAGGTTCTCTCTCTTTCTCTTTGAAAAACACCCAGCTCCTTTTCTTAGGGAGCCAACCCCTGTGCAGCTGCAGCCTAATCACCATGCAGCTAAATGTCTGGAAACCCAATTCACCTGAAGCAGCCAATTGGAATGGAGGATTCACCCACTTTTGTTCATTGACTTATTTTGTGCTGTTTATAAAATCTGTACCAACCAATCCCGTAAGGTACCACTGGATACCCCAAGATAGTCTGGGACTTGAGGGAAGAGGCCCAAAGGCAGTAGCCTATAGTATTTGTGAAGTATAGACTCAATTCAGAACTAGAGCCTACAGCCCAAGAGCAAAGAATGTTTGTCAAAGGTCCAGGATGAGAATATGTTTCAAAGTAGAAGTGGGTTAAGTATAGTAATAAAGAGGAGGTTGGATATCTGGCATTGTGAATTGTAGTTTAATGGTTTGTAGAAAGTTATTTCAGCTATATAAATAAGGAACCAAGCATGTAAATATTTTGTAGTATAACTATTTTTGATTTGGAAGCTGTGGCAGATACTGTATGATATAGTTACAAACTTATAATGCTCACAAATAGTGTATAGGCAAACCGTACGCTGGCAATTTTTCTCTATTTTTGTGTCTTTTTATTGTTTATAGCAGCTGGTCAACCACAGAATGTGGGATAGGCCGAGCGCTGGCCCAATAGTGTTAATAGCAGCTGATCAATGCCACAGCATGAGTTAGACCGCGTGCTGGCGATTTTTTTCTGTGTTTTGTTTACAAATGTTAGCCAAATATTGCCTATGGGTTCCATTTAGCCTTTAAAACAAGGAATCACTTTCAGATGTATGTTAATTGGCTGGGGCTAAAAAGCTCCTTGCTTTGTCACTATAGCCCCTGAGTTAAGGGGAAGTGCATCATGGTCTTATTACTCAGTCACATTTTTTACTGGGGGACTTGATTTTAAATGCATCACAAAGGAAGGTAATTATTCACAGGTGTATGTTTGTTGGCTGGGGCTTAAAAGCTCCCTGCTTTCCCACTAGAGCTCCTGAGCTAGGGGTAAGTGCACATTGGTCTTACTACTCAGTCGTATAGGTTGCTGGGGGACTTGATTTTAAATGCACTACAAACTTATAAAGCTCACAAACAGTGTAAGACTCACTTACAATGAAGGGCCTTGACATGGCATGTGAGCTTATATATTTTGGCCAAAGTGTGGTACTAACACCTAATTTTTTGTAAAAATTATTTTTAAAGGCAAACCGTGCGCTGGGAACTTTGGCCAATTTTTCTCTTTGATATAGTGTTTGCTGATTTGCTGATAAAGATCGCATTTGTATGTGATGTTGATTAGAGGGCAAAGGAATGATTCAATTAAGAATCTTATGCTAAAAAATAAAGGTTAAGATGTTTCAAGTTATGTAGGGTAAGCACATTAAACATGGATGATAGAGAAGTAACATGAGGAAAAGATATATAAATGGTAAATGTGCTATTGTAAAGATGGCTCCTATGCCATAGTTACATAGTTAAATTGGGTTGAAAAAAGACAAAGTCCATCAAGTTCAACCCCTCCAAATGAAAACCCAGCATCCATACATACACCCCTCCCTACGTTTAATTAAATTCTATATATCCATTAGACCACACCCATCTCACTTAACCAAGCTGCCCTGTCTCCATTGTGTTATATGTCCTGCCCTTTGGGGATGACAGAGCTGATGGCTAAGGGTGGGGTAGACAGACTGGTTTCTGCCCAATAATAAAACTTTTCTTCATTTCCTAAAATGAGTCCAGTTCTTTCATAACCTCCAGCAGGAACAGTGATGCACATTCTTACTGTACAGCTGCATTATGGTATTGCACGAGGGTTCACTTTGATGATACTAT
Organism: Xenopus laevis; assembly: GCF_017654675.1. NCBI lineage: Eukaryota > Metazoa > Chordata > Amphibia > Anura > Pipidae > Xenopus > Xenopus laevis. Next base: position 127,573,734 of record NC_054383.1, on the reverse strand, counting down.
ATAGTTTAGGATACATTTCATTGATCGGATGCTTTTTGCATTTGATAATTCTGATTTATTGTCGTGTGTTATATTTCCATAGATTGCGGTTTATGTATTGTCTTGTAACTCTATGACTCTTAAGTCTCTTTTCTCATAACACACAGCAGTTCCATGATGACTGGTAGATTAAATAGCTTTCTGAAATTCTTCATTCACTTTGTAAGTTTTTAACCATTAGGAGGAAAATGACATGTATTCATCAAATACCAAACAAGAGCGTCTGTAATAATGGAACTCTTATCTGTCATTTTTTTCTTAGAAACAGGTTTGTCCTGTTGGTCGTGTAACAATTGCCTCACACATAAAGTGATTGAGGGAAACCAGAAGGTGAGTCAGGCCTGAGGCCCAGGAGGGGAGAGTCAGAAGGGCTTAGTGAGAAGCCTGAATATTCCAGAGTGTGGAAATAACCTATATGGTGAGAACCCCAGTGTGGGGAAAAGTCTTGAATGCATGCTGTTAAAATGCTAGAGAACTGTGTTCCTTTATGGCAGTGACTTATTGGTGGAAGAGTTTTACTGAATAAAACTGTTTTTGCATGTCTTAATGCTCCTGATCCTACTCTTACCTGCCTACCATAGCTTATTTCCCCCAAAAATGATGTGTACAGGCAGCCTGCTTGTCACAATCCGTAGAAACTTTGTATTGGTTGGTTGTTAAATTAATCTTTTCATTTGGTAATTGACATTCATTTTCTATGGAAATATTCATTTGATTCAATTGTCCAGGAAGTATATTAAAGAGCTGTGTTTCATCTAACATAGAAAAATAGCAAAACATATCTATTTCTAATTATTGGATATGCAGGTACTCTTCTTTTCCTGCCTTTAGTATTTCTTACGTCTCATTCTATAAGAAATCATGACTGAGGTAATCTTATATTAATCCTGAGATCACCCACTGAAAAACTTCCTGACTTTGGACTAGTCCCTGGATCAACTTGTACTATGAGCTATCTCCCATAACCCTGTATTCCCTCACTTGCTAAACACCATCCAACCCCTTCTTAAATCTATCTAATGTATCAGCCTGTACCACTGATTCAGGGAGAGAATTCCACATCTTCACAGCTCTGATTATCTAAAAGGAATGGGTGACCTTGTGTCAGCTGTAAAGACCTACTGGTAAATAAATCATTAGAGAGATTATTATATGATCCCCTTATATATTTATACATAGTTATCATATCTCCCCTTAAGCACCTCTTCTCCAGCGTGAACATCCCCAATTTGGCCAGTCTTTCCTCATAGCTAAGATTTTCCATACCTTTTACCAGCTTAGTTGCCCTTCTCTGTACCCTCTCTAATACAATAATGTCCTGTTTGAGTGATGGAGACCAAAACTGTACGGCATATTCTAGATGGGGCCTTACCAGTGCTCTATACAGTGGAAGAATAACCCTCTCCTCCTGTGCATCTATGTCCCTTTTAATACAGCTCAAGAAATTACAGGGGTATTTACTAAAATCCAAAGCTTTCTCATTATCTTATTTAAAAAAAAGTCAAGACCATATACTCATCCACAATTTAAAAATTAAAAAAAAACTCAAAAAATTTGGTTCTACAAAAAACAAAAAAATGGTGTGACTTTTTTGGATTGTCGTGCGAAAAACCCAATTTTATTAAGTTTGACACCTGAACCCAGAGGTGGGCCAGGCCAGCCGGGCACCCTAGGTGACCCAGCCAGCAATCTCGCCCCAACATCCCCCCTCGCATGTGTTCGGTGATGATATGTGCTTATGCGCGGTGATGTCTTGTGGTGACGTGTATCCGAGGCGACGTAGTGCACTTACGTGCATGTTCAGCGCTTCGGCCGTTCTCCAGTGCAAGTTGTTTCTGGTGAGCAGGTGAGTCTGGTCTAGGGGTAACCCTACCCCTAGTTGCGGCCCTGCCTGAACCACTCAAATTTTTTGTGATATCAGTCAAAGTTTAGTATGAAACCCAGCACAGATCTTGATTTCTTCAAATTGGAAATGGTACCTCTTTTATTAACTTATACATCAACAGGTTTCAGATGGAGTATTTTCGGATTTGGACTTTTAGCAGCCTCGAGGTTTAATAAATCTCAAGGTTTTTTCCTCTAAAAATTTAAATTATCGAGTGAAAAAAACTCGGATTTTTCAAGATTTCCCTGCTGAGCAGAATCTCTGGGTTTCATTAAAGGCAGCTGTTAGAATTGATACAATAGTTGCTAATACTCCAGAGATGCTGCTGAGAAATGTAAATGCTAAATTTTAACAGTTCAGACTGGAGACAGGGACATAAAACCTAGGTTTTGTAAAAACGGTTAAAAAAAAAAAAAAGATGGAAAGCCATTCAATAAAGTGTATTTCTGGTGAACAATCTGAAAACTATTCAAATGAAAAAAGGGCTTGGAAGGTGAACAACCCCTTTAATAAATAATAATATCCCCATTATAGTTAAGTAGAAGAAGCAGTAGAATAACACTAAGGGGCAGATTCACTAAGGGTCGAATTTCGAAGTAAAAAATACTTCGAAATTCGACCCTCGAATTGAAATCCTTCGACTTCGAATATCGAAGTCGAAGGATTTAGCGCTAAACGTTCGTTCGATCGATCGAAGGATTTTTCGTTCGATCGAACGATTAAATCCTTCGAATCTAACGATTCGAAGGATTTTAATCCAACGATCGAAGGAAAATCCTTCGATCAAAAAATGTTTAGCAAGCCTATGGGGACCTTCCCCATAGGCTAACATTGACTTCGGTAGGTTTTATCTGCCGAAGTAGGGGGTCGAAGTTTTTTTTAAAGGGAAAGTACTTCGACTATCGAATGGTCGAATAGTCGAACGATTTTTACTTCGAATCGTTCGAATCGAAGTCGAAGGTCGTAGTCGAAGTAGCCCATTCGATGGTCGAAGTACCCAAAAAATACTTCGAAATTCGAAGTATTTTTCATTCGAATCCTTCACTCGAGCTTAGTGAATCGGCCCCTTAGTCAAAGTTAAGCAAGTAAAGGGGTTTCCTTACAAACCCCTCTGAACTGAATCTTTTTATGCTTAGGTCCATCAACATTGTTTTAATGGTAATTTTGCTGTCTTATGTACATTATTGTCTTTGTCAGGGTTATCGTTCTTTGTATGTACTGCCTGTTACACTAGGGGGCACATTTACTAAGGGTCGAAGTGAATTTTCGAATTCAAAAACTTTGAATTTCGAAGTAATTTTTGGGTACTTTGACCATCGAATAGACTAAATTCGAAGGTTCAGACTCTTTGTGAATGTTCTGTCCTCCTTAGGTATTACCCTGGGGCAGTGTGTAGTTCGACATGCAGCTTAACCTCCGCACACTCCAATAAAGAGACTGAACTGAAGTCTGTAGATTTTACTGGATGGCAAGGGGAATAGGTGAAGCTGTAACAAATAACAGAAAGTGCAATATGCCCTTCTTCCTGCTGTCTCGATAACTGCACATGTTTTTAGAGATTAAGGAGTGTTTGGGCCCTTGACATTAAATGCATCAAAGAAATCTGGGCAGGCTAAAGATCTGTTACTCTGGTCATCAAGGATTGCATAGAGCTTAATGCCTTTATCTGTTTGGCCTGTCGGGTATACTTTGACCAGGCAAATTTTGGAACAGGATCTGCCGCCTATGGTGCCATTGCAGATTTCTGTGCATTGACAACTGATTTCTAGTATGATTGTAGCCATGTCATCTTCCTCCCCGCCATGCTTGGTGGCGCTCTTGGTGTAAGGTACAGTCCATGGGGCTGGCCCAGGGTGTAAAGCTGTGTTGTTATGTGTGCTGTCACAGTCCTTGGCAAGATGAGACGTTGATGAACAGCACTTGTAGCAGATGTTGTTTTCCTTTAGGTAGGCCTTGCGGTCCTCTATGGACTTCTATCTGAAGGCTCTGCATTTCAGAAGAGGGTGAGGCATTTGGTGTAAAGGACACTGTTTACCAGGGTCTATGTTCCTTGTCTCCTCGTGAGAAGGTTCTGCAGATCTGTGAAAAGAATCCTAAAGAGGAAGCATTCGTTTTGTGTACTGTTACTGCTGCTTTGCAAGTATTAGGTACTGAAAGGGTGGCATGTGGCAAAGTGAAATCAAAACTGGGGTCATTTCTCATCTTGGCTTGTTGGTATACAAAGTCCATGAATACAGTGAAGTGAGGAAATCGGACATTGTGCACTTCTTTGAATTTTGACCCATGTACCATTCACCGCTCTTGTAAGTTGTAGGGTACCTTTCGCACTATGGGGTTAACACCTCTGGCTGTGTCAAGAAATGCAAGTCCAGGTAAGTCCCCTTCGGCTTTGTCTACCTGTAGTTCCATTAACAGGTCACTTAGTTTTTGGTAACTTTTATTAAATATTTTAGGGAAGTCATCAATTCTTTTGAAAAGTGCACTCTCTACTACCTTTGCTGAACCATAGCACTCATTAAGTCTGTGCCAAACCAGTCTCTGGGTGGTTTATGTTGATCACCCTGATTCTTTTGGCATGCTCTGCAGACTCGGTACCTAGGTATTTGATTAGGAAGTCTATTTCCTCACTGTATGAAAGGTCTAAGCCTTTTATAGTGTTTTGAAAGGAGGATCGCCAGGCTCTGAAGACTTCTGTGCGGTCATTGAACTTTTCAAGTCCTTTTGTGATTAGCTCACGCCGTGCGAAGAACTTGGCAAAGTCCATTGTGACCTGGTTAGTGCCAGGATAGGTAGGTGGATAATATTGAGAAGGTGTAGTGTAATCATACCTGTCTGGAGGCTCTCTTTTAGGCTGGTCTGTGACATACTGTTTTAACATAGCAGAGGAAGCTGGTGCAGAGTTAACCCTAGGCTTGGATACCTGGCTGAAGTGGGTGCTGTAAGCAGGATCACTTTGCTCAGCGTGGTTTCTTTGATGCAATTGCAGCTTGCTGATGGCTTTTGGAAGTGTATGGCATGCTTGGTCTGGCTCAGGGCCAGCATGTTGCCCTTGTTGTTGTGCTGAAAGAGAATCTGTGTCAGCTTGGAGTACCGGTAGACGTACTCTCTAGTGCGTTGAAGTGGGTCATGGGGTGCAGTCTCAAGATCAGGTACCTCGCCGTGTCTTTCACTGTTAGGGTACACAATCATCTCTAAAGCTTCTGCTAAGGCTGCTGCAGCTTCTCTTTCTCTGGCCAGTTTTTCTAGGGATGCTTCTAAGCAAACACTTTCCAGCTTTGCCTCTACTGCTAGGCATGCATTCTCTGCTTCTAAGCGTGCACTCACTGCTCTCCTTTCTGCTCCTAAGAGTGCACTCTTTACTTTTGCCTTCATTTCCCTCTCTGCGAAGGTGGCACGGGCCTTTGCTGCTTCTGCTTTTGAGAGGAGCCCAAGACCTGGGATCTGGCCACTAATAAGGATGTCCTTTTCTGTGACATTTAGCAACACTTAATAAGCCTTTCTCTGCTTTAGCTGTAGTGGCTTCTCTGTGCTGCAATGACTTAATAGCATTGGCTGTATCTGAATCACTGTAATATGCTGTTGTCTGTGCTTGCAGCATAGCTGGTTTAATCACTTGTGTGGCAGCTGCTGTTTTACTGCACATGCGGTGAGTAGGGTTGCCACCTTTCAATAAAATTTGCACCGGCCGGTGCTGGGGGTGGTAAAAAGAGGTGGGATGTGACATCAAAGGGGGCGGGAAGTGATTGCAAATGGGGCGGAGTTGCGGCGTGCAATTGGATGTGATGTCAAAGGGGCGGGGCAAGACATCAAAGGGGGTGTCGTGCAACTGGCCAGGTGCCGAAGAAAAGGTTGATTTTCTGCAGATTGGGGCAGGCCAAGGGCTTTAGTTAGGGATATTAAAAAAATTACGGGCAGCTACATTGCCGGTAAATTTGTAATACTGGCCCCGGCGGGTGTTGTACCGGCTAGGCTGGTAAAATACCGGCCAGGTGGCAACCCTTGCGGTGAGTTATAGTTCATCCAGCGGTGTCCTCCCTATGTATTACCCTGGGGCAGTGTGTAGTTCGACATCTCCAATAAAGAGATAGTGAACTGAAGTCTGTAGATTTTACTGTATGGCAAAGGGGAATAGGTGAAACTGTAACAAATAACAGAAAGCGCAATAAGTATGTTTGCAATGAACAGTGCAATATAAACATATATGCATAGAAATGCAACATCAAAGTGCTAGTTTGCATGAAATGTCTATGCAGCAATGTCTCTGGGGGTGCTGACAGCTGTGGAGGTGATTTGGTGCAACTATTTGCTTACCAGCGATGCTACCATGAGGAGAGATGAAACTGTGTGTGCTTCTTCCACAGCATGGTCTGTAAAATGGAGTCTTAGCTCCCACAAGGCACTGCTCTAGGTCACATGGTGGGAGTATGGTAGCCTGATTAGTCCAAATGCAGTTCTGCCATAAGCCATGTGGAGGTGCAGAAAAAATACAGGAAGTGGCCTTGTGCAATTACAGCAAGTGTCCAGCAGAGGGAGTTAGTCAAAAGGAGCAATGAAATACAACAGCATGATGACAGCTTATTCAGGAACATGACAGTGAGTTCAAAATCCACGGAGCTTGTCAATAAACGTTATCTTTTTATCTCAAATGGTCTCCGGTTATTGAACATCCACAACAATATCAAGGATCGTTTTTACCAGCCTGGTTAGTAAAACACTAGTCAGGCAGAAACCCTTATTTTTGAAGTAGAATAATTTATTAATGGATAAACAAATGAACAAAACAACAGGCTCAGTGCAAGGAATAATGAAAGAGTCAAGTCCTTATACCAAGCCAGTTGTCAAAGCAAGAAGCAAACAATAAGAAGTCCATAAAGGAGACAAGAGGTCTGGGATTTAGTGAGCAAGAGTGAGTCAGAATACAAGATCAGGGACACACCGGGAAATCAGACGACAATGGCATGGCAGGCATTCAGTAAGGACTGGGGGACCCGGGGCCCACTGGGGCTTCTGCCTCAGGGCCCCCCTCCGGACTCTAAGGGCTGCTGCCTCACTGCCTCCCATCCTGCAACCCTCCCCCCACCGTGTGTGTGCCCTCTTGCGCATGCACGTCAGAGCACGCACAGATTGGTCGTGGCAAAAAGCTGTGCTGATGTGAGTGCGCCCTTGGGCACATGCACGGTGTGGGTACCAGATGGAGGCCCCGAGGTACTAGCCCTCAGGGTCTGGATAGGGGCCCTGAGGCAGAAACCCCGGGACGAAATCCAGGTGGCGGATCTGGGCCGGCAGGGCCCACGAGAGCTGGTTGCCCACCCATTTTTTCCCAGCGTCCCAGCGTACATTTTTGGACCTAAGGAGGACACAATATCATAATATCATTGACTGAAACATGTAATGAAGGGTCGAAATCCATTAGCAATGTTACTGTGTATCCGTAAAGTATAATTTTTACTTGTCGTCCTCAATAATATTAATCATGACTTGCCCAACAACCTGCTCAGATGCAGTGCTGGACCTGGCCCAGACAAAATTATGCAAAACACCCACAAGCCAGCTACTTAATTGTTTAGTACAGGTATGGGACCTGTTATCTAGAATGCTCAGGATCTGGGGTTTCCAGGTTATGCGTCTTTCTGTAATTTGGATCTCCATTCCTTAAGTTTACTAAAAAAAAGCTGTAAAACATAATTTAAACCCAATAGGATTGTCTCATGCAGTCATTTGCACAGTCTTGAATTATGTGGTTCTTGGGGCCCACCAGAGAACTTGATCACTTGGAACTCCTGCACTACCCTGACACCAACCTCCAGCCCACCAGCTACATCCACCAGCAACCAACCACATACACTGGCCAATGCCCCTCCCCTTGTAGCTCCATGGAATTGGTGGAGAGTAGAGGGTGGGCAGCAGAGTAAACACAAGGCACCAGAGAGCCAGGGCCAGTCTGACCCTACATTTGTTCCTATGATACGGAAAACTAAAATGAATGGTTCTGTATACAAATTTATCTTGCAATAATTTCAGTTTTATTTCATAATTTTGCCTAAAATTGTATTTACTTTAATGTTTTTAGCTCTTTTTGTTCCCCATTTAGTGAGGTCAATTCCAGCGTAAAACATATTTTATTTTGTGTACTTAAAATGACTCAGAACCCCAATCAAACAAGCAAATCAATACTTGCAGAAGCCATTGTATGATAATGATGTTTATAGTTTCAGAAAACAAACTGTACTTGAATATATAATTTAAAAATGCAATGCCACCCTGAAAGGACCATTTGCATATAATTTCACTATCAATAGTACACCCATATCAAATAGGATTCCACCCTTTAAAAAACATTTTATAACTTACTTCCTCTATTTCACATCAACATGATCCAGAGTTAATGTTAGGTCATGCACATGCTCAGTTTGCTATGGGCTGCTGTTGGGAGGCTAATCTTAGGGAATGCTGTAAATTATCAAACTATCACAAGTTGTGAGACTGCTGTCACAGAAGGTGATACAGCAAGACTTATTAATCAGAATCAGATTGTGCAGACTGCATTGATTTCTGTGTTGCCATGTAATGAAGATTTTATAGGTTATTGTATTGTGTAATTAAACTTTTTCCAAACTCTCCAGAGCCAGCACTGACATTCATTTGCAAAATAATCCTCCAATGAGAATCCTAGTTTATTTGTGTAAATCTGGCGCCATTTTCTTTGTTCCTGCAATTATTGGGTATCATTTGTCCCAAATACATTCTGTATACTAAACTATCACTAGTTCAGAGAACGACTGTCTCTCATGGTACATAATTATGGTGTGCAGGTCCAGAAATTCTCTGCACCTGACCCTAACCTGCCCCCTCCCCACCCTCACCGGGTGTGGACTGCGGTTCCCCCTCTATTTATAGGCCTGCACCCAAATTCCCATGCAGTAACATCATGAACGAGGGGGGTGTGGGCAGATATAAAGCCGGCAGTGCAGGAGCTGACCTGAACCCGCCCGATCCCCGGTTCCCACGGGTTTCAGGCCGGCCCGTATGTCGCTAGTACATAAGTATTTTTGACCATATACACAGATAAAAAAAATATACAAAAAACATTTCTATTAAAGAATGAGAGCAAAATCTGGTTTGTGCATAAAAGGATGTCATTATATCACAAACACCATTCTGTACATTTTAACGAGCAATCTGTCTCACAAATGTATAACATCCCTATAACAGATCTAGTGTAAAGTTATGTATAAATTAACTTGCAGAATAAATTATGTAAAAAAAAAAAGTCTATGCCAAGCTAGATTTAAATGTCAAAATAGATATTTGTGACAGAAAACAAGATTTTATGGCACAGGATTTATTCTATCAACAAAATGAAAAAGAATTTTCACAAAACTGATCAAATATTCATTTTGGGAAGAAATACTGTCAATCACATTACTGAACCAATAAGAGCAAAGCTTACTGCCCTATAACAAACAAGATGAAAAATTGCCGACTCTGCTCTGCAAGGCTGCATCATCCCTAAGGCATAGGATATTATCTGCCCTGTGATTGAGGGCGCCCCCTAATGTCCTCTGTGCCGAATAGTAATAAACACAAACAAACATTTCCTAAAAGGGCTTCTGATAAACACTACAGGTTCTTAAGTGGAAGTTCTTACAAATGGCTGAGAAATATAATGCTGCACTGATAATGATTGAAGAGAAAGAAAAGTATGAAAAACATAAATATAATCATTTAAGTGATATGGGAGGTAAGTGATACCTCCCAACATTATGGAAATAGAAAGAGGGACAAAAAGATTTGCCTCATGGAGCACAGCAACATTTTTGACAACGCCCATTTTGTGACCACCCCCCCTAATTACCATGTTCATTTTACAAAACTTGTCAGGTTATGAAAGTTTGAACATATTTCTGTGGTTTTATGTTATTACAATTTTGCTAATGAAGGTGAATTGCCCTTTAACCTACTAGTCACAGGTTCCCCAAGAGACCTGCTTATCTTAAATTGTTACGTTTGTATCTTTGCTTATCTTAAATTGTCATAAAAGTATCCAAGTGCACCTGCCAAGTATTCTGGGCTGTTCAGTGCAGGAGATCAAAGAGAAAGTCGGGACATTTCAGTAACAATCGGGGACTGTTGGTTGAGCTGTCAAAATCTGGACTGCCCCACGACAGTTGGGAGGTATGCTATTGTTATTGTAGTAACCTGCTTGTGTGGCCATTTTGGATAAGGGCATTCCTGCTGTTTTGCATTGTCTTATGATTCGTATTCCTGTTCCTGTTTCCCTCTTCCTGTCTAAGCTGAGAGAAAGCATAAAGCAGGCCATTCCTACCTGCCATGTTCTAATATGTTCTAATATTCTAATATAGTTGGACTGGGGGGCCCAGGGCCCACGGGGGCTGCTTTCTCGCGACCCCCACCCATACTGGGGCCCCTGCCATGCATGCACACGCCACCCCCACACATGTGCAGTCGCTTGTACCTTTCCCGACCAGGAGGACAGGAAGTAATTACGAGCACTAGCGAGTGTGCAGGCCCCTCACCTCCCTGCACACATGCTTGCTTGTACCTTTAACATTTTATGACCAGGACCAGTAGGCAGGGCCGGATCTACATAGTGGGTGCCCCTAGGCCCACTGCTGTTTGTCGCCCCTGTCCCCTCCCCTTTATTGTGCAAATTTTCATCATCAATGGGGATTGGTGCATGGGATATTTAAAATATGATTGTATCTCCAGCACATCCCCAGTGTTTTTGAACCAATGTGGGTGTGGTTGGGCAGCATGCCGCCCCCCTAAAATCCTGCCGCCCTAGGCCCGGGCCTAGGTGGCCTTTCCACAAATCCGGGCCTGCCAGTAGGTGTAGGCTGAGGCTCAGGGCAGCGGTGACAGGGAGTGGGTCTGTGCCGGTGGGGCCCACGAGAGCCGGGGCCCAGTCCGACCCTGAATAAATGTACCAGAAGTTACTCTGCTTGTTTTACCTGAACAAACACAGCAGAATCATTTAATCCACCATTAACCAAGCAGTTTATTATACTTATTATATTGCAGCCTAACCATCATTATCATAGGCCTAATATCCCCTCACTAATGTCTGACAGTTGAGTCTGAGTCAGTTATAAGTTTTGTATATGATTGTGAGGCTCCAATGTCTCCTTCTAGCCATACTCTTGTACCAGTTAGCTTTTAGCAGTCTCTTAATAATGCACTTAGCTATAGTCCAACTACTACATAATAGGTTTAGCCAGAGATATGGGAGTGATCATGTGCACACATATTCTGTATAGTATGATGTGTAGGTCTTATGAATAGTCTCATAGTTAGCTGTAGTACCACTACTACATAGTTGGTGCAGCAATACAATTCAGCCACTCCTGAGTACAGTGTGCAAGCAAAAAGGGGTCATGTAATGCAGGGGTTGATCATTTTATAGACCATTCACTAATCAAATAGCAAGAAACAATACAGTAACTTGTCTTGAAAAACATATAGTGGTGGTAAAGGTGCTAAAGTGATTCATCTAATCCACTCACTAGCATTTGTCTAAGTGCAAAAAACATTACATTCACGTCTTAAAAACCTATTGTGGTGACAAATTACCATGTGTTTTTTACACAAATGACAAACGTATGTAGGTTTTTTTTTTATCTGAGTACAGAGCCAAGCTAAGATTATAATGCCCATACATTTAATAGCAGTTATTAGGCTGTGTCCCCCAAATAAATACATTTGTATCAATTTCTGGAGCAATAACAGTATATTTTATTGGGACATTTTCTGTCACATATGCAGTACAATCTACATTCTAAAAATGTTGCAAAGGATGATATCAGCTCTTGAATAAGCACTTTAAAATAACCCATAACCTTCTATGAACCAGACCAACACAAGGTTATGTCTGCTGTTGTCGCATGCCTAGGAACAAAACTTTATCTTATAGCTAAATATCTTATGGCTAATATCCAAAGTGATGCCAAACAAATCTGCTCCAATGAATGTCCCACTGCCATGCTCAGAATAATTAATATTCACTTATACAGAAAATCAACAAATCCAAGGCAGAATTGTGATGTAGATCTGTATCCATTCTTGGAGCAGTAACTGAGCCACTTGCTATCCCCGGTGAATCTAGACAGAAGTCGGCTTAGAATGGAAAGGTTGTCAGTGTCGGACTGGGCCAGCGGGACACCGGGCAAAAACCCGGTGGGCCCCATGTTCCAGCCCAGATCTGCTTCCCAGTGGCACGTGACCCCTCTTTGTCGGGGGTGCGGCAAAATCAAAATTTCACGAATTCGCACTAGAGTTGCGCATCAAGCAGGCGCACTAAGGTGGCGCTGGGCGTGTGCACACTCGTGTGTACTGACGCACATACACAATTTTAATTTCAATTCGGATCCTTTTAAAATGTTGGGACAGCATGTTTCCCTGCACTTAATGTGACCAGCGCATTTATCCTGATTACTAGTGATGGGCGAATAAATTTGGCAGACAAATTTCAGTGTTTCGCTGCAGGCAATTAATTCCCAAAAGTGTGGTGGCAATATGCCGGTGAAAAATCCGCCACATCAAAAAAAACAATTGTCTGTGCGCCAAAATTGCAGCGTGCATAAAAAATTTACGCACATCAAAATTATTCGGACGCCCATTGGCTTTAATGCATTTGGACCAAATAGTCAGGCTTATAAAAATTCTTAAGGGAATATATGAACAATAAAAGTTTTCCAAAACTTTGCAACAAGTTCCCACAGCCAGCAACTGCTTTGAAATGCTCCAATGAGAATCCCCAATGAGAATCCCATCTGATCTGTATAAATCTGACTCACTGTTCTTTGTTTCTTGGAGCTGGAAGCTTTAAACCCAGTTTTTCAGGAAAAAGATGACATAATTATAAATCAAACAAAAAATTAATTCATTTAAAACAATAACCAGGAAGTGAGTGAAGCAATCGTATTCATTACACTAATCATGATAAATTAAGGTGCCACACCTTTCATTCCAATTCCAAATTTTAATTAAGCATGGCACAGGGAATATATAAACCAGCTGTCAATATAATTTCACCCAGAACATATATTTTTTTAGAACACGCTCAGCCAGCATTCAGTCGAAATGAAACGTGTGCTCATTTTCATCAGTTTTTTTGTCTTTCTGAAAGGTCAGTTTCTAACTTTCTACTTCAGTTCATATGTATTTGTTTAGAGGTAGGAAATGGGTAGCTAAAATAATGTAAACTTCGGATTTATAGACAGCAGAACCCAAAGTCAGTATAAGCACTTACCTTCTGATGTCAGCAACCACTTAGTATCAATGCATAGATGTCTCAAATAACCCTGACATCTTATAGATAGTTAAAGGAGTATTTCACCTTTAAATGCTAAACCTTTAGTATGATGTTGATATTGATATTCCAAAACAATTTGCATTTGATCTTCTTTTTTTTATTTGTTATGTTTTTTCAGTTATTTAGCTTTAAGTTCAGCAGCTTTTCAGTTTTGTATTTCCATAGCTCTTTGGTTGCCATGGTCTTATTTACCCTAGCAACCAGAAATTGGGTTGAAAAAGAGACAGGGATATTAACAGGAGAGGTCCTACATAAAATAAGTAATAAAAAGTAACAATAAAATTGTAGCCATCGTTTTTGGCTGCCGGGGTCAGTGACCCGAGCGGTGTAACTAGATGTTAAGGGGCCCCAGAGCAAATTAATTTTAGGTCCCCCCAACATATACAGATATTGTGCTGTTTTACCAATATATGTTAAAACTGCTTATTATTAGTTTATTTGTCTACCTTTGGTATTAAGGGTAAACCTGATCCTGACTGCTTAAAAAAATCAAATAGCACAAGTTATTGCAAATAAAACAACAGAAAAAGAAGCAAGCGCATGCACCAATTCTACTACTACAGGTATGGGACCTGTTATCCAGAATGCTCTGGACCTGGGGTTTTTCAGATAACGGATCTTTCTGTAATTTGGATCTTTATACTAGAAAATCATGTAAACATTAAATAAACCCAACAGGCTGGTTTTGCTTCCAATAAGGATTAATTATATCTTCGTTGGGATCAAGTACAAGCTACTGTTTTATTACTACTACAAGGTAAAAATAAATATTTTTTTAAAAATTTGTATTATTTGATTATAACGGAGTCTATGGGAGATGGCCTTTCCGTAATTTGGAGAATTCTGGATAATGGGTTTCTGGATAACAGATGCAGTACCTGTACTACTACTACTAATTTATAGTGCCACACCTCCTAACAATTCATAGATATATTAATCTAGATACACACGGTGAAGGGAATATATTGTCTAGACCAATGGTCCCCAACCAGTAGCTTGCGAGCAACATGTTGCTCTCCAACCTCTTGGATGTTGCTCCCAGAGCCCTTAATGCAGGAGCTTATTTTTTTAATTCAAGGCTTGGAGGCACATTTGGGTGAATAAAAAAACAGATGTACTGCCAAACCGAGCCACCTGTAGGCTGCCAGTCCACATAAGAGCTACCAAATAGCCAATCACAGCCCTTATTTGGCTTCCCCATGGACTTTTTCATGCTTGTTTTGCTCTCCAACTCTTTTTTACATTTAAATGTGGCTCACGAGTAAAAAAGGTTGGGGACCCCTGGTCTAGACCATTGGCACAGTATCTCGCATAAACTGTTAAAGAGGATTTAAATGTGCCCCTTTGCATTCATTCCCTGTCATAGCATGGCACACTCTGGCATCTAATGATAGGCAACATACAATAATCATTGCCAAGCAGTGTACCAATATCAGTAGCAAATGCATTAGTGATGTGACTGATTTTCTAAAGATGCTTCAAAACCCACAGTACAAGGTGCATTACTCTAGATTGCTTGAATGCTGTATACCCTAGGCACACATTGCGACTTCAAACCTGTTCAGGCAACCTTGTGTCATGAGAGTTAAGGTGGCCATACACGGGCAGATTACAGCTGCCAATATCGGTCCTTTAGACCAATTCAGCAGTTTATCTGCCCATGTAGGGGCATCCAACGGGTCACCACAATCGATATCTAGCCATCGGGCTGATATCTATTGGACAGGTTTTAATTTTCCTGCAATCGAGGACCACATGAAATAGTTTAGTAGACGCCCATTTCCTTTGTATAATCCGATCATTTGGCCCTGGGGCCGGACGTTCGGATTAACCCGATATTTTCCTGCCGTTGGTGGGCATATTGGGGAATGTTCCGCTCATTTGGTGACATTGGCAGAACATTGATTCTTGGCACCTCCCTCGTACCCTAGTATAACCTCAACAAGGAAACATAAGAGAATATGTTTTAATGGTGCAATTTAATGACAATTGTTGATAGTAAAGTTAATAAATGGGTATTGAACTTGTATGCACAACATTAATGTACACATTTTGCTATCTGTCAGTTTTACTATTTTGTTTCTTTACAGCATATTTTGCAGTTGAACTACGGTGTTATGAATGTAACTCTTCTGGCTGTGACTACACATCTGCTTGTGCAGAAGGAGAGGTCTGTCTGACAATTTTTTCAAAAGTTGGTATGTACTATGGCAAATAAAATACTGTCTAAATAGGTCTCATATCTTTGTTTGCACATTAATGGATTAAATACAGATACATATAACTGCCTTTCAGTTGTCATTCACCAGAAATGCTACAGTGTCTAAACTACACACAGTTGAATCTATCACTTTTGACTCACTCATGTGCATAATAGTAATGTGGTAAATTTATATATTCAACTGTTTATTATCTATAGAATTTGAGGTGAATTGTACATGTGGGAACCCTGGAAGGAGGGAACCAGATGCGCTAGCCCATACAAAAGCATGGTTTACATCATAGCGGGAAATTGCAGTTGATCATGTACAAGACTTCTAGTTGTATCAGGAATTAGGTGGGGTTTCATACAAAACTATTCATGTCTCAGCACAGCTGGGAAAATAGATCTCAGTGTGGTCTAAATTGTCTTGATTTTCAAACAAATAACAATGGATAAGAAATAATCTAGCCTGTGTAATATAATACTAATTCCTACATTCATTTATTGAGACTTTATTCATATTGCCAAAGGATGGGGTGATGCTGGAAACAGAAAATATCAGAACTTAGGGGCAGATTTATCAAGGGTCGAATTTCGAGTTCATGAGAGTTTTACTAAACTCCCATGAACTCTAAATTTTACCAATTGAAATTTATTATTACATTTGAATTTTTGAAACTCGGGTGAATAGAATCGACCTGAAAATTCAAATCAAATTCAATTCGAATTTAATTTGAGTTTTATAAATAAAACTTGAACGTCAGAAAGGCTGCAAACAACTCCAAAATGATTCCAGGACATCTTACATAGGCTAAAACAGCAATTCAGCAGGTATAAAGTGGCGAATAGTCGAATCAAGGTTCTTAAAGGGATCCTGTCATCGGAAAACATGTTTTTTTCAAAATACATCAGTTAATAGTGCTACTCCAGCAGAATTCTGCACTGAAATCCATTTCTCAAAAGAGCAAATAGATTTTTTTATATTCAATTTTGAAATCTGACATGGGGCTAGACATTTTGTCAATTTCCCAGCTGCCCCTGGTCATGTGACTTGTGCCTGCACTTTAGGAGAGAAATGTTTTCTGGCAGGCTGCTGTTTTTCCTTCTCGATGTAACTGAATGTGTCTCAGTAGGACATGGGTTTTTACTATTGAGTGTTGTTCTTAGATCTACCAGGCAGCTGTTATCTTGTGTTAGGGAGCTGTTATCTGGTTACCTTCCCATTGTTCTTTGTTTGGCTGCTGGGGGGGGGAAAGGAAGGGGTTGCAGTACAGCAGTAAAGAGAGATTGAAGTTTATTAGAGCACAAGTCACATGACTTGGGGCAGCTGGGAAATTGACAATATGTCTAGCCACATGTCAGATTTCAAAATTGAATATAAAAAAATCTGTTTGCTCTTTTGAGAAATGGATTTCAGTGCAGAATTCTGCTGGAGCAGCACTATTAACTGATTCATTTTAAAAAATGTTTATTTTCCCATGACAGTATCCCTTTAAAGGGCAGTGTATGATAAATCTTAAAAATCAAATTCAAATTTTTAAAAAAACTCGAATTGAATTTCAACAATTCCCTAGTCTAATTTGACAGTTGTGGCCATAAAACATTTGAAAATTCAAATTTGAAAATTCAAAATTCGAATTTGAAAATTCAAAATTCGAATTTGAAAATTCAAAATTTGAATTTGAAAATTCAAAATTTGAATTTGAAATTTGAATTTGCATTTGAAATTTGAATTCAACTCTTGATAAATCTACCCATTAGTGATACTGTGCAGCCCATGATCTTAACAGCACAATAAAGTACATTATGAGTATATTTTTCTATTAATTAAATATGAGTTGGTGCATATGCACAGTAGTAGTAAGGCACATGCATGGGCTGAAGTTTATCAAGTTCAGTCAGGAGCTTCTACATTACCTTCTCCCTCAACCGCCCTCTCCTGTACAGTGCAGCCCCCCAAATATTCATGGGGATCTACAGAGCGGCCTCATGGTCTTGTCCAGACACTTTTATTTCTCATTACAAACTGGGTGTGGTTTTAGCAGAAAAGTATCAATTTGGTTCTTAAATCTATGTTGTCTCATTAAACATTTATTGATCTCTTGTGTGTATTATTCCCTCCCAGTATTTGGAAGGCTTACTACATCCTGGGTGGTACGGAGTAAGAGAGAACCAGGAAAAAATTGTATTTTATATGGTTTTCTTTTCCTGGTCCTTATCATATAAATACATACCCACCAAAGGTCTTTTACATAATGAGAAGCTTTTGACACTGGGGTGAGGTCCCAGAGAGATACTCTTATTATGAAGAGAAAGTTCAGAAGGTAATGGAATGGGCTATCTTGGGTGGAACTGATACGAAGAGGACCAAGAAAGGAAAATCATGTTGTTTTTTGCAAAACAAACAGGTCAGGTTTGCCCATCACTTAAGTTATTGTATATGTAATGCTATTTAAAGCAGTGTTTGTCTGTCCCTTTCTATTCTCTGTTTGGATGCCTTAGACTGTTGAAACATTGTAAGACAGATTAAGTGACCGGTCTTTGTTGGGGAATAAACCAGAAAACCAGGAACAACATTATATAAAATGTAATAACCAGGGGTTTGACAAATGCTATTACTATTACTATTACTGAAATTGCTGTTGGGGATAGTCCTCAAACTTCACTCCAAGTCAAAAATGCCTCCCAGGTCTTCCCATATTTGTTGTTGGTGGATGACTTTCTTAGTCTTAAAACTGAGCTTACACCTTGTGCAAATATAGCAATCAGATGTGCAACACAACAGAGGATTCCACCCCCCAAAAAATATGAAATAGTTTAAAAATGTATGTTCCACCAAACTTTGAGTCTCTTTCCCCACCAGCTTTAGTGTCTCTTAGATCACGTAGAGTTTAGAAATATGCCTCTGTTATCCTGATTCTTGGGTAGTAGTTGTAGGCTGCTGTGATACCGACACAAGGTCCCTGCCTGATTAATATTTACAGCATCCTCAGGATACAGGCGCAGGTTAGTGCATGTTGGCAATGTAGTCCTACTTGCGGTCCCGTCTGTTGCCTCCTGTTCCACCACTCCTCAATCGTTGCTTCACTTCCTTGATCTTCAGGCTCAACTACGGGTTCTCAACTCAAAAGCTGTGGGCTGGGAAATCGTTTCGAGCAGGGAGAAGGCTCAAATGATTTGATTTTTATCAAAATAAAAGTAGTACACACTTACATTTAAAATCTGAGTTCCCGACCTAACACATTTCATGATTGATTAACTTATCCATCAAGTTTCCTCCTGGGATATCATTTGAACATTATTTCCGCCTCTCCAATTCTTTTTCTTGTGTGAGATTCCCATAACTTTTAATCCACTCAGATCACTGTTGTGACACTGGAGAAAGTGTTCGGAGAAACTATTGTGTTTTTAATCCCTTTTGATGTTCCTTATGTCCCTATTCTCATATTGTTTTTTACATGGGCATTATAGTAAAAACTTTACAGATTCGATACCATATTCATGGGTGAATCTTAAAATAACATTATTGTTATTCAGATTTTGCATGAATTCTTTTCACAGTATCTCTCTATCACACAGTCATCGATATAGTGCTGCCAAGTGATAAGATTGGTCCCTACTTGTTATAATGGGATAATCACATCATTTTCCCAATACCCCATAAATAAATTGGCATAGCTAGGAGCAAGCTTGCTTACCATAGCTGTGCTATTAATACCTCCAATCTTCCTGGATGGTTTTTTTTACATTTCTGTGAATTTTAGGCAGCATATATATAACCGGGATTTTAGGATATTGTATTTTTACAAAATCTCTTTATTGCTAACAACAATACCCTCTGTATGTGCACAGTCTATCAAGGTAAAAAGATCTTGTTTCATTTTATTAGTAGGGTCTCCCTTTAGTTTTCTGTATGTCACTCCATCCCCCAACTGTCACTCCATTTCTGTCTTATATTGTGTTCTATCCATTACCCCCTCCTTTATCTGTCGGTTTTTATCACTATTTCTTTATTTTCTCTTAGTTTTAATAATGTTTCTTTTTCTTTTGTACTAAGATTATTTTTAATCCATTTATCATTCAGGTTTTCCAAATCTTTACTAACCAGCTGTTTAAAAGTTTCCATGTTATTTGATACATGTGTGGGGTTAAATTTACTTTTATTTCTTTTTTCGTTTTCCGCTATTTCCTCTCTTCTTTTTATTTGGGGATTTTTGGCATTTTCTATTAAGTGTTGGCTTCTTTCTCTCACTGGATGAAAGGGGATGCTCTCTAGATTAGGCAGTGTCTCTCTCTGGATCTTATATTCTCTTCTGAATCTATTCCTAACAATGGTGTAAACCTATTCTTTAGAGGCAAATGGTTAGGACGATAAGACCGAGCAAAGTGCCATCTATCAGATTAATTTTTATTAACTCTCCTCCGTTCACCACTAAAATTCCTCTTAGTCATGTAATTAAATGAATTTCTATTATCCCTCCTGTATTCACCATTATAATTCCTCTTAATTGCATAATTGGTCTCTATATCCCTTCCTATATATCTTCTATTTCTTGGTATCTTAATAGCAGTGATGGGCGAATTTATTCGCCAGGCGCGAATTCGCGCGTTTCGCCGCGAGCGAATAAATTCGCGAAACGGGCGCGAAAATTCGCGGCAAAAATTCGCCTGCGTCAAAAAAAAATTTACGAAAAAACGGACGCCGGCGCCAAAAACGGGCGCCGTTTCGCGAATTTTTCGCCGTTTTTCGCCGTTTCGCGAATTTCGCCCGAAATTCGCGAATTTTTCGGCGAAGCGAAACGGCGCAAATTCGCCCATCACTACTTAATAGACTTGTTGTAATGATATTCATATTTCTCAGTTTGATTTTTATGTTAGTCCTCCTTCCACTTCTCTTTTTGTATCCCAACTGGTTTTTATTTATCTTCTAAATTTAGATTTTTTTTTCTTTTGCATCACCTCATACTCCAATTTTTACAACATATGTCCTATCTCTGTTGAAATTTCTCTATATTCTTCTGTATCTTTGTATGGTTCAACTGATTTCTGTGGCTTCTTAGTTTCTATTTCCATAGACTCCATTTCTAAACAATGGTCAAATATAATTAGGCTCATTAATTCAAAAAGATGCTCTCTTTAAAATTTGATCCCATTTTTCGCTAAAGGTAGCCCCTTTCCCAATAAAGGTGGGTATTTTATCAAGTACAAGCCCTTTTGGAACCATATCCATCTCTAAATACTTCTCTATAGTTATGATATCCCACCACTTCCTTATTCATCATTTTCTCTAAATGTGCCTCAGATTAAGTTCCGGTCCCTCATTTTCCACCCCATGTTCATATGTAAAGATATCATGTATATCAATAATTCTGTTTCTCCATGATGTTCTTCTCGCTGATGTTCTGCTTTAGAAAAAAAAATTAGAAACCTTTCTCATATCTTTCCTAATCAGAAGAAAATCAGTTTCTACTGACAACTTCCTTGACTACTTGCTGGTCAGAATGGAAAATAACCAGCAGGTGATGCTGTTGTAACAAAATTCATTTATATTAACAGTTCATGTATCCTTTATTATCTTGAAATAAAATTAAATAAATAATGAATTTACATTGAAAAAGTTCTTAGAATAGCCCCCTCGTCGATTTTACATTCACTTATTTTTTACTTATCCTTTCCCAGCACTAAACAAGTCTATCCTTTATCCCCATGTTTGATTCCAGTGTAATATAATGACCCCAAAATGGCACAATAATCTCTGTATGTATCAGCATTCTCATTGGTTATTTCTCTTGCATCTCTATGTAAATTTTTGGTCACTGGAGTTGTCAATTGTGAATGATTTTCTATGTGTAATCACGTTTTTTTTCTCAACTTCTATAGAAAACTTGGGAGTGCAATGGGACAGCTTTAAGGTTTGGTTTAGAGCCCCTATATTGGCAAACCAAAAATGTATATAAGATCATTTCTTGTAATTAACTGAATTGAATTTTTTTCTTTTAGGAAACACTGTTAAAGTCGCAGATAAAATATGTGGAAAAAAGGAGCACTGTGGCCAATCATTTAGCCAACTCGTGCGGGGCCAGAAAGAAACAAATTTTACTTCTTGCTGTGAATCACACAGATGTATACCATCCGAGAAAAATGGTATGTCCTTTAATATATTTATCATCTCAATGTAATAAATACGTATGCATATTGATGTATGTATTAGACACAAAGGGGGTTATTTATCAAAGTCCGAATTTATCTCAATATTTTCTGAAAAAAACTCGACCAATTCCACACAAGTTTTTTCGACTTATTTATTAATGCACTTTACAAAAAATTTGGTTTGTAGGAAAAAATCATGAAACAAACTTTAGAACTATAGAATTTTTCGTGAATATCCGCCCGAAAACTCAGAATTTCACGAATTTTTCAGAATTTTCACCCAAAAACTTCAGATTATTGCACTAAACGCAATGCAGATCAAAAAATCTTTTTGACTTCTCCCATTGACTTATATGCAACCTCGGCAGATCTGAGATGGCGGATTTTTGGATCCGGACTTTTTCCATCCTCTGGGTATAATAAATTCCGAAAAATTTGTGATTTTTTTTTTCATTTAAAATTCAGATTTTATACTAAAAAAACACAAATATTTTAGGGTATCAAAGGGACTATCTTACAGATGCAAGGAATGATATGAGGGGTGCAGCTGACCAAATGGAAGTATTTCATCACAACTTTATTGCTTCCTTCTGATAGGAAAATATTCCTCACTCACTAGGTGCACTAAGTACTGTGTAAAATAGTGAGACTTTAATGGGGGAATGTAATAAAAGTCGGTAATGGAAAACATACTTGTGATGCAAAAAGTTTTGCCTTTGTGCAAACAAATTTTGCTTTGCGTGGATCTAAAATAGCTTTTGCGAAACTGTTTAGCGACCACTTCCGAAAGTGGAAGACCATTTGCAAATTTTATAGTTTGCGCCAATGCACAGTAAATATAATAAAACTTCTTACTGAAAAAGTCGTTATGTTTTCTCCAAAAGATGACGACACCTTCAAGCACTTCGTAAGAGGGGGCAATTAAAATTCACAATAAGCAATTAAAATTCAGATTTAAGGAACAATATTACATTGTAAGATGTGGATTTTTATTCTTATTGGTGCAATTTTTTTTCTTCTATTTGTGACTTTAATCACATTCCCTTTAACATAATTAAAGTCCATAATGCCATCACATCACAATGGAACAAGGTGACTGAGGGGTTACACAACACAGTGAGCCTAAGGAGGCGAGGAGCTGGTCTCAAAAAGCACATAAATAGACTATTAGGGTTTTTCAATCAATCTCTGAAACGAGGCATGTTTGTGTAAAAGCAAAATAAATGTATCTTTAAAACTGGAAAGTCAGATAGTGGTTATGCACCTTTTTATACATAAGCCCAACTGAATTAACTAAAAAGGCAGTATGTTTCTCCTTTAATAATTTAAATGATAAGAGAAAGAATTAATGACCTAACTTCCAATAACTTTGTAACCTCACTCTAGGTAGGTAATCCCATGAACCCAATATGTACCTGATTACATAACTTTGAACCTTGCTGAACTTCTTGCTACTGAGGTCTTCTTTTTAATTATTGGCATGGAGCATGGAGATCAGTGGCACAGAGACTCTCTCTCTCTCTCTCTCTCTCTCTCTCTCTCTCTCTCTCTCTCTCTCTCTAGTGGGCTCAAAGATCCTAGATTAGTCCTTAGAAGTCAGTGAAAACCCTAGTACCAGCCAGGGGTGGATTAAATCTTCTTTGGGCACCAGGCTTACAAACTTTACATGTGCCCTAATATTATTCCCCCCTTTTTAGCTACCCAATTTGACAGCCCCATAAAGTCTCTGCCAGTGCCAGATTTCCAAATAGTCTGTCCCTAGTTCAGGCAGCCATCATGTTAGGGCAGATGCTGGCCATTAAATAGTGTCACTCTAGGCCTGGTCCTTTGTGTCCTATCCAGGCCTGGTCACAACACTGTGACAGGGTTTTTTCCTATGCTGTTTGCCCCGTCTCCCCCCTCCCTCCACCCCTGACTGTACTCTGCTTGCTTCCTAGCTGTACAGAGAACCCTGTACTTTCTGTTCTCAGACCTGCTCCTGCAATGAGGCAACATGAGAACCTTGCCTCAAGTGGCAGTGTGCAGCAGGTTACCAGGGGCAGGAAAAAAGCCACCTTAAAATCTAAGTTAAATAAGTCAATTTTTTTTAAAAAAAGGATTGGGAATTTAATGAGGGTAGCAGGCAGGATTTTTAATGGGCCAATGGTGCTGCTTCAGTGGCCCCTGGAACATCCCGCCTGCTACCCTTATTAAATTCCCAGTCCCTTCTTCTTTCCTGCAATATCTAAAGTATAATACCCATCCTACTGGCACCTTCATAATGGCCCTCTCTGCTTCACCTGGCTCACTCAGAGTTATTATTAAATTGTTAAATGTCATTTTTCCACTCTTATTTCCCACTCTTAAAAACGTTCCATATATAATACAGCTCCCAAGTGGCTTTCCAAACAAATCTTATAAAGTAGGTTCACTTCAGATGTTACTGTTTTCAGCAGTTGCTTAATAGTATTGTATTTCTTTCTATCCTGATTATATCCTGACTCCTTCATTCTATTTAGCTTTCAGAAATGGAATAATGTGCCCATTCTGCACTAAGGAAGGATCCATGGAGTGTACGCCAACTAATTATGAGTGCATGGGAAAAGCAAACGTTTGTTATACCTACACTGCCCCAGGTTGTATAAATAATGTGTATTAGCTTTAATAGTAATGTTGGTGCAAATGTTTGAAGTGGCCACTTCAAACCAATGAGCCATAATAAAGACAGAAGAGATCCTCTAATGCCCTAGACATGAGCCCACCCTTAAACAAATGTGGCATGCCCCTCAAATTCGTAAAAAAAATTGTTCACAGAAATCTTTAATAGTTTGGACTTTTGAAGGCAATCCCGCTTTAAAAAAAGAAAAAAAGTTGCCAGCATTTTTGACAACTTTTCCGCCACACAGGCCCTGACCTTTTTTTTTTTTCATGTTTTTCAGATTCAATTCAGTGACAAAAAAGTTTATCATGTGAACAGTAATGGAGAAAATTCAATTTAAAAAGCAATCCAGAAAAACTGATCTCACGTGAAAACTCTATTGAAATTTATGGGGCAAACTGGAACTGAATTTGAAGAAAAGAGTTTTCTCCTGGAATTGCATCATGTCCATGACTTTCATGTGATAAATCATTACATAATCCTTTCTCACTGAATTGGGCCTTGAAGTTTAGAGATTAATGTTCCTGTCTCTGGCTTTTCAGTCGGGCAATTCAGTGATCCAATTGGAGAATATGAACTGTTACACTTTGCTCCATTAGTCGATACATTTCTTAGCAGCAGCATCTGTGGGATATTAGCAACTATTGTATCAGTTATAATAGCTGTCCTTAACGAAACTCAGGGATTGTGCTCAGCAGGGGCAAAGATAAGAAATATATCAACTAATGTATCAATTTAGAACAGTTTACAGAATCAGTGCCACCTCCCCTGAGCTGCTTCAGAAAGACATAGGAAGGTGAAAAACAGCTACAAATAGGAAATAGAAAGCAATTGGGAAAAAGACTTTGGGAAATAGAAAGCAATTGGAAAAATATTTTAGGAAATAGAAAGCAATTGGGAAAAAGACTTTAGAAAATAGGAAGCAATTGGGAAAAAGACTTTGGGAAATAGAAAGCAATTGGGAAAAATACTTTAGGAAATAGGAAGCAATTGGGAAAAAGACTTTGAGAAAAATACTTTAGGAAATATGAAGCAATTGGGAAAAAGACTTTGGGAAATAGAAATCAATTGGGAAAAATACTTTAGGAAATTTGAAGCAATTGGGAAAAAGACTTTGGGAAATAGAAATCAATTGGGAAAAATACCTTAGGAAATAGGAAGCAATTGGGAAAAGGCTTTTTCAAGGTCTCTTAGTTCCATTCATTGGGGCTGGAGTACTGGTAACCTGTTGCGCATGCAACTCCAAAGCTTGTCATCAATGAAGGAAGCAAAGCAGCACTTAGTGGATAAGCGGAATGTGGCTGCTCCATCATGTTAGAACAGAAAATACTGCCTTGGGAAAGTGGGAAAATGAAATGTAAAGAATTTGGTGACGTCACCTAGTGCAGCCGGCAGGTTTTCAACAGAGCAGCATACAGAGCGAAGGGAAGCACAAAAAGGGGAAACATATAGGGGCAAATTTACTAACCTGCGGAGTTGCGCTAGTGCAGGCATTGACACACTTCGCTGCACTTCGCCAGGCGAAGTTTCGCCAGGGCACGCTAATTCACTAAAATCCGAAATTGAGCTCCGGGAGGTGAACGGTAGTGAAGTTGCGCTAGCGTTAATTCGTCAAGGAAAGCGAAGTTACGCTAGTGATGCCTAATTTGCATAAGGCGCCAAGTTAAAGTACAATGGACGTATATGTAGCAGCAAATACGTTACACTACACAAGCCTGGGAAAGCTTAATAAGATAAAATAGAGTTGTTATTTTGCCCTACACGAGCCCACTGTATAGTTTAGGTGCCATATGTTAGGACATGTAGGGGGGAAGGAGGATACGCCCAAAAAAATTTACGATCTTTTTCAGCCTATCACCCTTAAAAAAGGAAAAGACGCCAGCGTTTTTTGGGACTTAGAAAAAATGTAAACTTTTTTTGAAGCAATCCCTATCTACTCTATTGCACTTCGCCTGGTCTGAGGTGGTGAAGGCAAGTCTGGCGCAAGAGGTAACGTTCAGTAAAATGCGTAAGTTAGTGAATTAGCATAGTTACGTCCCATCGCCATAGCGCAACTTCATCTGGCATAAGGGTGCGAAGTAGCGGTAGAGTAGGTCCACTTCGCTAGCGAATTTACACCAGCACCTGTTAGCAAATCAGCGAAGTAACGAAAGGTGAATTTGCGCTAGCGTTAGCCGCTTCGCTCTTTAGTGAATTTGCCCCTTAGTGTTCTGAAAACTGTATACAGATGCAGTTAGAATGTACAACACTTACTTTCAACCTTTCCTTGTCCTTTAAAACTACAGAAACTACTGGCATATCTATGTTTAACTTGTTTATCTATGGTTATCTATGTTTTATTAAAATGGTTGTTTTCCTTGTAGGGAGAATTATTCGTGGGTGCGGTTCAAAAGAACTCTGTGGTGATCCTATGAATTCATTTATTACATTTGAAGATGATGGTGGGAGAACAAATTGCACTGAAAAGTCTACTGAGGACAGCGGTTAAGATTTTGGAAGTGGAATACACAATCGTAAAGCCAGTCAATGAAGCTTTGGGAATATCAAAAGTACAGTTTAGGGGAAAACAGTCGGCAGTGGGTGGTGGCAATAAAATGAATATTGATGGTCTTGTAACAACTCAAAATGTGATTAGTGGGAGAGGGATTTTAACTAACTAGGTGATGGGAAAAGTCTTGCTCCAGTGGCAACTGGAGTACCAAAAATGGCAGTGATGGAGATAACTCAAGCTTTATGGCAAATAACACAAGCAACAACCACACTGTTCTGTAGAAAGAAGCCACACTTCAGAGTAAACTGCAACTCAAACTGTCCTTTCAGTAGTTTAATTTGTTCTTATAAATATTGATGAGTGACATTTTTGCCAGGTTTTGCAGCAAAAATAATACCCATAGACTTCAATGGGTGAAAAAAATTGTCGCTTGTCAAAAAAAATAGTTGTAAATAAAATTGGAAGCCTATAAACTTCAATGCTTTTTGGTGCATTTTCACTGTTTTGCAAATTTTTAGCAATTTTCAGACTCGCCCATCGCTACTTATAAAGCAATCCAAACATTGCTGGTAGAAATGAATTAATAGTGCTTGAACTGCGGTAATTGTGATTCCAAAGATTTTGTTTGTGGTAATCAAAGAGCCTAAAATATTTGTATATCTATATACACAACATCATTTTTTTTTATGTTCTCTAAAAATCTTTATAACAATTTTAAGTTTCTTGTTTTTTCCAAACTTTATTATGAAAAAAATTTCCAACTAAAGCAGTTTTTTGTGTACAGAAAGAGTCAGATCAGATTGTTTCATTTATTTATACTACTCTGACTGGGAACTTGGAAATAAAAGTGGCTTTGAATAGAAATGTCCTGGGTTTATGAAAAACCAAAGCATCTGCAAGCTCCAAAAACAATTTCCGTATTGGATCTCTATTAGACCTATTTGTGTCCAAAGGGATAAGGATCCTAGTATCAGCAAAGGTGATAGGGCTTTGCAAAGTTGGGGCCAGAAGTGGGACTGGTCTGGTGGAACAGCTTATAAAGCCACATGATGGCCAAATTGCAATCGCTTGGATTAAACGAGAGAGGAGGAGGAAAGCATGTACACAGAGTAGCAAGTGAATTCTTAAAAATATGTAGACTCCAAAGAGCTCCAGTGGCTCAACAAGGTGATGCAGGACCAGTTGAATATGAGCACAGGCAGATCCTGACACAGACATGTATCTAGGATGTAGGAGGTAAAACCAGACCCCCCACCCAACCCTAACCTGCCCTCCTTCCACCTGCCCGCACCCGAGGCTGACTTCCAGCTTCCATTTATAGACCCACGCCGACCCACCCTGCCGATGACATCACAAAAGGAGCGGGAAGATCAGGCATGCATCTATAAAAAAGGAAGCCAGAAGTCGGAAGCCGGCAGTGCAAGGTGGCAGGCGGGGAGAGCAAGATGGAGAGCTCAACACGGAGCCACCCACCACCCACAAAAAGGGGGTTCGAGATCAGCGTGACCTGCGGGTTTACCTGTAGGTATTGGGCCGGCCTGCACATCACTACAGAACATAGTGAATGCCCAGGGTGCACATATAGTTCAAAATTCCCAGCATATTCCCAGGCAGCCATTTGAGTTAAAAGGTTTATCTAGTACCCTCCCCCATTCTAAGGATGATAGTATGTTATTTACGGATGCACAAAAAAATACAGCACGAATATACTTGAGATCATTCTTTGGAACCCCAGATTTGTTAAAGAATAAAACTGAGAAAAGTCGACAAAAAAAAGCTGGTGAGGTTCCACTGGAATCCATGGGAATTGTCTGTAACAACTTTAATTAGATATTTATTTTCCCAGTTCATTAAAACATTCAGCCTCGTTGAAATAGAATGGAACGATGCAATCTCGCTGATGTGAGAAAAAACATGTGCTGGAAAATTCCGTTGCAGTTTTTTTTTTTTAGGGCTTGTGTTTTTTTTTTCTCAACCTCAAAAATGAGTAAAAAGCCTCCACAATTCTCCTGTCAGCAATAGCTTGACAAAATGGAGCACATCATTAAAACCAGTTATCTGCCTGTTCTGTGGTCTGGAGTAATAAATATGGCAAGAAGTTGATGAAGATGTCACGATATATTATAACTCCTTTAATTCTGGGTAGCCTAAGCAAGAGGTAACATTGATACCCCTGACGTACAAGCTATTTTAATTGACTGTTTAATAATGGCCATGAATCTGAAACATAGAAATTAAGTAATGACTGCCTACCCTGACTAGAGTTGCCACTAGGCCGGTATTTTACAATCCTACCTGGTAAAACACCAGCCATGGCTGGGGCTTGTATCACAAACTTACTGGCAATATAGTTAGCCAGGAAATTTGTAACATCCTCTCCATTCTCCCCTGGCCTGTACCAATTCTTGTTTAATGTGTCTTCTTTGGCCCTACCAACTGCCGGTGCTGGACTGGACCCTGCCGGCCCAGACATGATCCCACGATCGGGTTCCCCCTAAAAAAATACTTGCACTGCTGCTCCTCCACGCAAGCGTGAGTTGCACTGGTGTTTGTACAGGTGCAAAGAGAGAAGCCACAAGGGGCCCCCAGTGACTGTCTGGAAGGTCCTTCATGTGGCAGTCCTGGTGGGCCCCCATTGCTACAGTCCAACCCTGCCAACTGCCTTTTCAGTTCCTGATCCTCCCCTCACGTCATTGATGCCTTCATATGTAATTCCATGTCATTGACATGCCCTGGCTGGTATTTCATTTTAGAAAAGGTGGCAACTCTAACCCTGAATAGCATGACAAAGCAATCCATTCTCAGCATTGTTATCTTGTTTGGATGCAATTTCAGAACAGGAAAAGCCAAAACGAGTCACGGTAGTTCACCATAACAATGATAATACAGGTATAGGAACTGTTATTCAGAATGCTCGGGAACTTGGGTTTTCAGGATAAGGGGTCTTTATGTAATTTAGAACTTTATCCCTTAGATCTGCTATACATGAAATAATCCCAATATAATTGTTTTCCCAAAATCAGGATTCATTTTATCTTAGTCTGGATCAAGTATAAAGTTATTCTGCCCCAGCAGTTAATTGTTTTATTATGTTCAATATGTATGTTCAATTGCTTATGTCATTATACCCATTGTATGTCTGCGAGTTCAGCTCTCTGGCAATGATTGCCCTCATTGTTACAGCTCCATGCAGCCCATGCAGAGAGATTTCATATGGAAATCAGTCATTATCACAGCAATTGGAGACAGAATAGTCAAAAGGAATATAGTTCTATAACCCGTTGATACAGTGTATGTTCCATCAAGTCCCCACTCACTGGCAAGTCATTTATATTCAATCTGCTGCTTAATGCAGTCTAACAACTCCCTGCAAGCACATCGTTATACAAGCACATGCTGTTCCCTGTGACTGTTCAGAACTGTTTTATGCAACTGGATTGTGTTATTGTGCTGCTTAAGCTGCTGTATACACTGCTTATGGAATAGGACTGTGCACTGCATGTCCATTCTTTGACATCCCATTAATAGTGATGGGCGAATTTATTCGCCAGGCGCGAATTTGCGCGATTCGCGGCAGGCGAATAAATTTCACCGAAATGCGCGCGAAAATTCGAGAAAAACTTCGCCGGCGTCAAAAAAATTTTCAGAAAAAAATGGACGCCGGCTCCAAAAAACCGTTTCGCCGTTTCGCGAATTTTTTTGCAGTTTTTCGCGAATTTCGCACGAAATTCGCACGAAATTCGCAAATTTTTCGGCGAATGAAACGACGCAAATTCGCCCATCACTACCCATTAATGATACAGCTGATTTAAGAGACTGTATATTTCGCTTATCTGCTACCTATGAGTGTTATCAGTGGCTGTCTGCTAAATTACATAAGAGACCTTCTTAAGAGACACTAATATAGAGAAATCCTAAGCAGATATAACCAAAACTGAAGCCTTAAAACAAGAGAGGGACCTTTTGGTAAAAAGCACTGAAGAAAAGGCAGAGCTCAGGATTATACACTTGCAGGAGACCAGGTCTCACAGATCCACATCATGATGGCTCACATTACAATCTTCTAAAACCTCTCATTCTAGGAAATCAACACTTAAGTGACAAGCGTATAGAGGACCATGCTAATATGGCAGCAGCTAAAAGAGAGGCGAGCCTTAAAGCAGAAATGCAAGCTGAGGCTGCACTGCAGTAATCTGAAGCAGCTGCTGAGGCCACACACACAAGCTGAGGCTGCTTGTAAACTGGCAAAAATGGAAGCTGCATTAGAAATTCTTCAAACAGAAAAGGAAAGGGCATTAGTGATGGGTGAATTTATTCACCAGGCGCAAATTCACAGTAAATTTCTGTGTTTCACCCCATCCATCAATTCGCGAAACTGCAGCGAAAATTCAGTGGCAAAATTTTGTCTGTGTCAAAGTTTTTTGACACTGACGACAATTCCGATGCCGAAGACAATTAAACAGCCGCCCTTTGATTGGAATCGGCCTCTGCAGAGACTTAGTAGTGGTGACAGCCCCCTGGACAACAAGGCTGAGGGCTGTCATGTTGATCCTGCAACAGGATTGTCACAGGGCCGACCTAAAATTGCAAAAAGCAGCATCTGCTGCACTTTCCTCCTGCTTGCTTCTGTTTCCTCCTTCATCTGCGACACCCAGTAAAACAACGGCTATCCAAAAGGCGGATCTACAGCTTTACTGCATTGCAGTAAAACAACGGCTATCCAGCAGCTGGATCTGCAGTTTACTGCTTGCACAGTAAAACAATGGCTATCAAGCAGGCAGATGAACTACAACTCACTGCATGTGCATACAACATTCTAGTACAGTGATTCAGATACAGCCACTGCTATCAAGTCATTGCAGCACAGAGAAGCCACTACATCTAAGCAGACAAAGGCTTATTCAGTGTTACACAATGTCACAGGAAAAGACATCCTCATTAATAACCAGATCCCGAGTTTCAGGCTCTTCTCAACGCTCATCTGTTACTAATGCTGCCGCCATTGCCCACGCAAAAGCAGAAGCAGCAAAGGCCTATGCTGCCTTCGCAGAGAGGGAAATGGAAGCACCGTAAAGAAAGCACTGTTAGGAGCAGAGAGTGTACGCTTAGAAGCAGAAAGTGCACGCTTAGAAGCAGAAAGTGCACGCTTAGAAGCAGAAAGGAAAGCAGAGAGTGCACGCTTAAAAGCAGAAAGGAAAACAGAGAGTGCACGCTTAGAAGCAGAGAGTGCACGCTTAGAAGCAGAGAGTGCACACTTAGAAGCATCTCAAGAAAAACTGGTCATAGAGAAGGAAGCTGCAGCAGCTATGGCAGAAGCAGAGGCTCTAGAGATGATTTTGTACCCTGACAGTGAAAGACACAGCAAGGTACCCGATCTGGAGATTGAACCCCAAGATCCACTACAACGCACTAGAGAGTACGTCTACCAGCACTCCAATCAGGACACAAATTCTCTTTCAGCACAGCAACCAGGCCAACATTCTACCCCTAAGCCACCACAAGGATGCCATAAACCTCCAAAGGCTGTCAGCAAGCTGCAATTGCATCAAAGAGACCACGCTGAACAAGGCGATCCCTCTTACAGCACCTACTTCAGCCAGGCACCCAGGCCTATGGTTAACCCTGCACCTGCCTCCTCTGCTATGTTAAAGCGGTATGTCACAGACCAGCCTAAAGGAGAACCTTCAGACAGGTATGACTACACAACACCTTCTCACTATTATATGCAACCACCTACCTATCCTGGTACTAACCAGGTCACAATGGACTTTGCCAAGTTCTTTGCACGGCGCAAGCTAATCACAAAAGGACTTTAAAAGTTCAACGACTGCCCAGAAGGCTTCAGAGCCTGGCGATCTTCCTTTCAAAACACTATCAGATACTTAGACCTTTCATACAGCGAGGCAATAAACCTCATTATCAAATACCTAGGAACTGAGTCTGCCGAGCATGCCAAAAGGATCAGGGTAATCAACATAAATCACCCAGAGACTGGTCTCAGAATGATCTGGCACAGACTTAACGAGTGCTATGGCTCAGCAGAGGTTATAGAAAATGCACTTTTCAAAAGAATTGATGACTTCCCTAAAATTTGTAATAAAAGTTACCAAAAACTTAGGGAACTAAGTGACTTGTTAATGGAACTACAGGTAGCCAAAGCCAAAGGGGACTTACTGGGGCTTGCATTCCTTGATACAGCCAGAGGTGTTAACCCCATAGTGCAAAAGTTGCCTTACAACTTACAAGCATGGTGGATGGCACATGGGTCAAAATTCAAAGAAGTGCACAATGTCCCATTTCCTCCTTTCATTGTATTCATGAACTTTGTATACCAACAAGCCAAGATGAGAAATGACCCCAGTTTTGATTTCACTCTGCCACATTCCACACCTGTAGCACCTAACCCTCGCAAAACTGCAGTAACAGTACACAAACCAAATGTTTTCTCTCCAGCTTCTTCCTACAGGTCTTTGAGACAAAGAACAAAGACCCTGTTAAGCAGTGTCCACTACACCAGAAACCTCACCCCCTTCTAAAATGCAGAGGCTTCAGAGAAAAGTCCATAGTGGACCGCAAAGCCTTCTTAAAAGAAAACAACATCTGCTGCAAGTGCTGCTCATCTACAGATCATCTTGCCAAGGACTGTAAGGTCAGTGTAAAATGCACAGAATGTGACAGCACACAACACAAAACAGCTTTACACCCTGGGCCAATACTTTGTATACAAACACACTGGAGAATGGTCGCCCCTCTCTCTTCCAACCATGTCCAAATTGTTTTCTGATCAAAGAAACTCAGAATAACTCTCCGCTAACCAACTTCTTAGGAAACCCTCGTTGTAACAGCCACACTTGCAGTGAGGATGAGGATCACTTAGGCTGCAATGTCTTCCAGAGTTCCAAAGATGACAACCAGCTGGCTCTATCCTTTGAAGACAAAACCTTCCTAGAGATCATGGAGCAAAGTATGTTTAAAGACAATGCCAACAGCTGGGTAGCTCCTCTTCCCTTCAAACCACAAAGACATTCTCTTCCTAATAATAGGGAAGAGGCACTCAAACGTTTCACTTCTCTCACACGCACTCTCCAAAAGAAACCAGAGATGAGAGAACACATCTTTACATTCATGAGAAAGATATTTGAGAATGGACATGCAGAAGTAGCTCCCAGTATTGAAAGGAAAGAAGAATGCTGGTACTTGCTAATCTTTGGGGTATACCGCCCAAAGAAGCCAGGTCAGATCAGAGTCGTGTTTGACTCCAGTTCCAAATATAACGGAATCTCCCTAAACGATGTACTTTTAACAGGTCTAGACCTCAACAATAAACTCTTGGGAGTACTCATACGCTTTCGTAGAGACTCTGTTGCTTTCATAGTAGACATCCAGCAAATGTTCTATAGCTTTCTTGTGAGAGAAGACCATAGGAACTTCTTGAGATTCTTCTGGTTCAAAGACAAAGGTATCTTAGAGTACCGCATCAGGGTTCATGTGTTTGGAAACAGTCCTTCCCCTGCAGTAGCAATATATGGACTCTGCCCAAGAAGAAGAAGTAGACTATGGCAAAGATGTTAGAAAATTTGTAGAGAGAGACTTTTATGTAGACGATGGTCTCAAATCATCACCCTCTGAGGACACAGCAATCAGTTTACTTAAGAGAACACAAGATATGCTGGCCTGCTCCAACCTCAGACTTCACAAAATAGCTTCCAACAGCATACAGGTAATGAAAGCCTTCCCATCCCAAGATCATGCTAGTGACTTCAAAGACTTAGATTTGGGAACAGACACCTTACCTGTCCAATGCAGCCTTGGCCTAAACTGGGACTTAAAATCTGACACGTTTACATTTCAAGTGAACAAGGATGAGAAACCCTTCACACACAGAAAAGTACTTTCTACAGTAAATAGTTTGTATGACCCTCTAGGGTTTGCAGCTCCAGTGACCATTCAAGGCAAAGCTCTACTCCAGGAGTTAACAACAGAATCTCGTGACTGGGATTCACCGCTTCCATCAGAAAAAGAACAAGTATGGATAGATTGGAGAGATTCTTTAGAGACACTGTTTACCATACACATTTCGAGGAAATACTCTTCTATTCTTCCTGCAGGAATTAAAGAAAGCAAACTCTGTGTATTCTGTAATGCGTCAACCAAAGCAATAGCTGCTGTGGCTTACCTTAAGACAGTTGACTACCAAGTTCGGTGCCTTATAGAATTTGTTATGGGCAAAGCAAAACTAGCCCCACAGCCAGAGCACACTTTACCCAGACTAGAACTTTGTGCAGCTGTTTTGGCAGTAGAAATGGCTGACCTCATCATTTCAGAAATTGATCTTCAACTAAGTGAGGCTGAATTCTACACAGACAGTAAGGTAGTGCTAGGCTAAATCTGTAATGAGACCAGAAGCTTCTATGTCTATGTCAGCAACAGAATTTTGCGTATACAGAGATCAACACACCCAAAACAATGGCACTATGTACCATCAGAACAAAACCCAGCAGATCATGCAACAAGAGCTGTACCAGCAGTGTGTTTAAAACAAACCTCCAGGTTTACAGGACCACCTTCTTGTATACCCCTGAACATAACCACTCTGATGAGCTGTATGAGTTAGTTGAGGCAGCATCTGACCCAGAGAATAAATCCCCGCTGGAGATTCTCCTGAATATAGTCTTTCATGGTGGAGGTCTCCGCAGGAGAGAGAGGATAGGATTTATTCGTCCTTCTACCTCTCCGGCAGGGGCTGGCATCTTCTTTGTGTAGAAGAAGGATGGTGGTCTGCGTCCCTACATAGATTATCGTGGATTTAACAAGATTACAGTTATGAACCGATACCCTTTGCCCTTGATCGCTGAACTATTTGACCAACTGAAAGGGGCAAAGATCTTCACTAAGTAGGATTTACCCGGGCATACAACCTAATCTGCATTCGTGAAGGAGATGAATGGAAGATGGCATTCAACACTCGGGATGGGCACTACGAATACCTCGTGATGCCCTTTGGCCTTAGCAATGCTCCCACTGTCTTCCAGGAGTTCATGAATGACATCTTCCGGGATCTCTTAGGGAGATTTGTGGTTGTGTACCTTGATTACATTTTAATTTTCTCCAAGGACTTGAAAGTCATCGTTCCCAGATGAAGGAGGTACTCTCTCATTTGAGGATGAACTCCCTCTTTGCCAAGATTGAGAAGTGTGTCTTCGAACTGACCAAGATCCCTTTCCTCAGTTATATCATCTCTCCTGAGGGTTTTGAGATGGATCCTGCCAAAGTCTCCATGATCCAGGAGTGGCCCCTTCCTTTGAGCACCAAAGCGATACAAAGATTTATTGGATTTGCAAACTACTACCGACAGTTCATCAAAGGGTTCTCCTCCCGCATTGCTCCTATCCTTGCTCTCATCCAAAAAGGGGGTAAACCCAATTCATGGCCTCCTTCAGCTATAGAAGCATTTCAGTCTCTGAAGGATGCCTTTATCTCTGCTTCTGTTCTCCGTCATCCTGATTCTACGTTACCCTTCTTCACTGAGTTGGACTCATCCGAGGTTGGAGCTGGTGCTATCTTGTCCCAAAGACATCCTGCAGATGGGAAGTTACATCCATGTGCTTACTTCTCCAAAAAATTCTCTCCCACAGAGTAGAATTAAGACGTTGGGAATCGAGAACTCTTGGTAGTTAAGCTTGCTTTTGAAGAGTGGTGTCATCTTCTTGAAGGATCTTCGATCCCGGTCATTATCTATACTGACCATAAAAACGTAGAATTTATACAATCTCTCAAGAGGCTGACTCCCCGACAGGCAAGGTGGGCTCTTTTCTTTCCCATTTTAATTTCGTCTTGACCTTTCGCCCTGGCTCCAAGAATCAGCAAGCTGATGCACTATCCCGAAGTTTCACTCCTGTGGATCATTTCCCTGAAAGGCAAGAACCTATTATTCCTCCTGTTGATTGCATCTCTTTTCCTCAATTTGCCGAACAAATCCTGGCTGGCCAGTCTTCCACTCCTACTGATACTCCTATTGGGATGGCATTTTTACCCTCTGAGCTTCGCTTGCCCATCTTACAACAGATCCATTGTTCTAAGCAGGCTGGTCATCCTGGTCCAGAAAAAAATCTAGAACTTATGCGAAGCCTAGTCTGGTGGCCCACTATCCACAAAGATTTTAAAAACTTTGTCGCTGCTTGTACTATTTGTGCCACTTCCAAAGCTAGCCATACTCGCCCTAGCGGGTTGTTACAACCCCTACCCATCCCATCTCGTCCATGGACTCACTTAGCAATGGACTTCATTGTAGAGCTTCCACCCTCAAGAGGGAACACTGTGATCTTGGTGGTTATTGACCATTTCAGCAAAATGGTACATTTCATCCAACTTCCCTCAGCAGTGGAACTATCCCAGCTCTTCATCCAATTTATTTTCTGGTTGCATGGCTTCCCTGTTGAGATAGTCTCAGACAGGGGGTCTCAATTTACAGCTAAGTTCTGGCGTTCCCTATGTAAAGACTTGGGTATTACTCTTCAATTCTCCTCTGCCTATCATCCCCAAACCAATGGGGCAGCGGAGCATGCGAATCAAGCTTTGGAGCAATTCTTAAAGAATCATGTTTCCCTCTGTCAGGATGATTGATTTGATCTTCTCCCATGGGCAGAATTCGTTCATAATAATGCATGCCACACTTCCACTGGAAGGTCTCCGTTTATGTCTGTGTACGGACAGCATCCTCAAGCCTTTCCACAAGACTTCATTTTGTCTGACATCACTGCTGCAGACGATCATGCAGCTCATATGTCTGCTATTTGGGCTGCAACCAAATCGAGTTTGGAAAAGAGTGCTCTTGTGCACAAGACTTTTGCTGATCGGAGACACAGGTCCTCTCCTCCATACAAAATTGGTGACAAGGTATGGTTATCCACTAGAAACATTCGTTTAAAAGTGCCCTCTCAGAAGTTGGGTCCAAAATTTGTTGGTCCATTCTCCATTGTGGAGATTGTCAATCCCGTGGCCGTTAGACTTCAGCTTCCCCCTGAGATGCAAATTCCCAACGTGTTTCATGTCTCCTTGGTGAAACCAGCAATTTCCAATCACTTTTCTTCTGGTCAATCTCCCCTTCCAATTAAATCTCAAATTCCTCATTAAATGGATGGGCTTTGGTCCTGAAGAATGCTCATGGGAGGCACACTCTGATGTACATGCCCCTCGCTTGGTAAGGGAATTCTACCACCAGTTTTCCCAGAAGCCAAGGCTTGGTGGTCCTGAGGCCCCCCGTGGGGGAGGGGGTACTGTCATGAGCGCCGACCGATGCTTCCGTTTTCAGCGGCGCCGCATTGGGAACATGGGAACTGCGGCCAGCGTATTGGCGCCGGCGCAATGACGTCACGCACACGGCGGGAAATTTGAATTTAAAAGGCAATCCGGGACACGGGTTCAATGCCCGATTATGGAATCTGTTTGTCTGCATTCCTGGGTGCTATTATATTACTTCTCTATTGTTTTTTGGATTTTTAATCTCTGCTTTGTTCTGGACTTTGACCCTTCACTGCCTGCCTTGTGAACTCTTGCCTGTGACCTGACCACGTTTCCTGTTTAACCCTTTGGCTACCATGACCTGGACTTTTGCCCCTTGGCTTCCTCCTTTGTCCGGACTACTCCCACTGGGAGCCGATAGGCCCCCTGACATTTATAAATACAAAGGAATTGACAAGTAAGAATTCTGATTCCAAGCACCATGTCGGGTATCTTGCTGTTATCTCACATATAGGGACAATAATGTCATTTTCTTCTTCATTATATTACACTGGAATCAAACATAGTAATTGTGAGAATACGCCATGCTACGCCAGCTGTAACTTCTCCTGAGTGTCATTGCGGTTAGCACACACTTCAAATATTTAAAGAGGCCTAGGGCAATAATCACTGCTCTATAAAGAAAGAATTGTTCAGTGTACCTTCCTAAAAAAGCAATACGTTTTCCGAACGAAAGAGGTGTGATTACCAAAATAATGTGTTATAGAAATGAAAAGAAGTAAAACCCCTCTCTATTCAATTGACCACCAATTAAAGAAAATTCAAGTATTAGTGCAGCAGTGTCAGAGTTTATTAACAGTTTCGTTAAAGGTTACTAACCCAGTGTTGCTTCAATTATTGGGCAGCCATTGCTGGGTTACCCAATAAAGTGCTATGTGCTAGGTGCTAATAATTCATCAGCAATTAAAAATCATGTAACAGGATTAATTAATATTGTGCTATAAAGTGCTAGTGCTTCAAATGAAATTAAGAAGTTAACTTAAATAACCAGGATTAAATTGACCCAAGTGAGATTAAAGTTAATTCGTTATTATATATCACACATTAAAATCCATTCATTATAGAAGATTGTAAATAACTGATTAACTGTTAAAAAGTAAACTTAACTAAATTCATTAAAATTGCTGAAGATCAATTAAGGTAACCTTTGAGGACTGCATAAAAATTGGTGAGTAATAATTAATCCATACACCCCCGTTAAAGTTATAGGGTGTTAAAAAACGTTTGCATAAAATTATTCAAAGGAGACCAGCATTGAAAGAGAAAGGAGGAATAGGAAAATTGTTAGAGGTGGAGAAGTCCCAAGTTCTAGCTGCCTGTATTTTTCTAAGTCTGGGACCCCACACGGAGGAGAAAGTAGGTCACTGGGGACTGTAGTCTCAATTTTACCTTGCTATCTTATAATTCGGAGAGCTAATCTTCCCTATAAAACTACAAATCCCACAGTGCCATTGGATAACAGATAAGATTATAAAAGAAGAATCAATGCGGTCGCAAAGGTTTAAAATCAATAGGAAATTATTTTGCAATAGTAAAAATAAGGAAAGCGCCCAGGAGACTTCACAAAAAGCGCTTCCCAGTGACAAAGCCAGCAGGCGAAACACGTGTTGGCACACTGGGAAGCGCTTTTTGTGAAGTCTCCTGGGCGCTTTCCTTATTTTTACTATTGCAAAATAATTTCCTATTGATTCCTATTCCCTGAAAGGTTCAGTGGAGACCATAGCAGGTTGTTTGCATTGTGGGAGACTTGCAAGCTACATTTTGTGTTTCTACGCCACTCTGTACCCCACAGAGGAGTCAAGGGTAAACTTCATAATCACCTTGTTGTAACTTTGGGCATTCAGCTGGTCCCCTAGTAATCCAGCCCGTCTTTCACTTGAAACCTTCTTCAAGGCTATGGCCATTATTTATGATGATCCCGACTGTACTGCTTCTGCCGCTGCAGCCATTCCTGAACGTAATCAAGCTAAACAGTGGGTCGAGGATTCTTGTACAGAATTCAGCCGATTGGCGATAGAGACATGT
The DNA here is from genome assembly GCF_017654675.1 of Xenopus laevis. NCBI lineage: Eukaryota > Metazoa > Chordata > Amphibia > Anura > Pipidae > Xenopus > Xenopus laevis. The sequence goes on along the minus strand of NC_054383.1, from coordinate 127,533,670 downwards.
TGGAATGATGCTGCTTTACATAGCCAGTTCAGGGTGGGGTTGGCCATGGTTATTAAGGATAGTCTCGTTCATTTTGCTGCTCCATCCTCCCTGGATTTATTAATGCATCTGGCTATTCATATAGATAAGAGACACAGGGAGAGACATCAGGAAGATTCCACTATGGTTGCCTCTTCTAATACTTCCTCTGGGTTTGCATCTATTCTCAGCCCCCAGGCCCTCTGAGGAATCCAAGCAATTGGGATCTACCCACTTATTCATTGAGGAAAAGGGTCATGGACTGAATAATGGTTTGTGCCTATTCTATGGGGTTAAAGGGCACTTTTGTGATACCTGTTTCAAGAGGCAGGGAAATTTCAGATCTGGGGAGTCCTGTTCTACTCCCCAACAATTCTCTTCTTAAATATTGATGCCGGTCTTCTTAAACTAGGATGTGTTGCAGGACAGCCTTAAATTCTGGGGCAGCAGCGAACTTTTTGGACATGGTATGTGCATAGACACGGTATGCCCATTAAACCTCTTGTTCCATCCCTCAAACTATTGGCTATTGATGGTAGTTCCCTTGGGTGTGGGTTGGTATCTTCCCAGTTCAAAAATATCACTGTCCAATTGTCTTTGGATAATAATGCTGAACAAATTTCCTTTTACGTTATTGATTGCCCTCAAACTCCTGTAAATCTAGGCCCCCCTTGGTTGCAGAAACAGAATCCCTGGGTTGATTAGCTCACTAGCAAGATACTACAATGGGGTACAGGTTGTGAGCTTTCACATTTAAAATCATTTCATACTCTTGTAGCAACTTCACTAGAGGCATTGTCTTCTTCCTATTCTTTTCTCTCTGACGTTTTCTCTAAAAAAGCTGTGGAGACCTTTCTGCCTCACAGGCCCTATGACTGTGCCATTGATACCAGGTTTCTCTCCTTATAGGTGTAGGACATACCCTCTTTCTCTTCCTGAGTTTCATGCCATGAGGAATATATTAAGGAAAACCTGGCTTCATAAGGTCTTTCTCTTCCCCTGAGGCTGCCAGCTTCTTTTTTGTTGAGAAGAAAGATGGGGGCTGAGCCCATGTATTGATTATAGGGGCCTAAATAAGATCATGGTTAAGAATTGTTACCCCCTTCCTTTGATCTCTGAACAATGTGATAGAGTTCAGGGTGCTACAGTATTTTCTAAATGTTATCACTTTTAAAAACGGGTATGTCTCTACCTCTCTAAAAAGAATTTGGAGATGTCAGATTACTATATATACCAATTTAATGTGCATTTTGAATAGCCCTGTGAATATCAATTCTACATTCATAGATTTAATATCTGCTGTATGTATATTTAACCTTTATTTAGTAGTGATATGTTTAGCAGCACTTTACAAACAGCATTCTTAGGGGAGGATTAATGGCTGGTGGGGTCCTGGACGATGCCTCACCTCTGTCTCCAGATACGTCCTCTGTTCAACCAGACCTGTCCGACGTCTGCCCCTAACCTACCAAAACGTTATCCCCTTTGCTGATAGCAGGACCCTTATTCCTATAGGCCCGGAGAGGTCTAGTAGAGATCAGTCACTGAGAGTTGCTTTAATTCATTTTTGGAGTATCCAAATGTTTTGGTTGTTCTTAAATGCAAGACACGATCATTGTTCACAAGTAAAACTTTTCCATTCAAAGTCACTTTAATTTCCAAGTTCGCTGTCAGATTTGTACAAAAAGATAAAACAATGTGATTTTGTTATGATCACATTTTTTAACGCAAATACGTTTTTCAGATTTTAGTCTTTTCATGCAAAAAAACTGCTTTAATTGGATTTTTTTTATAATGTTTTCATACAACTGGAACAAAGAAAAATTCCTGCCCATGTAACTTAAAACTTTTCTTGGATTCAAAGGAAAAAAAGAAGCATTTGTACATGAATTCACAACTATTTAAATTTTTCGCTCTCTTATTACCACCACCAAAATCTTTGGAATCACAATTACTGCAGTTCAATCACTATTATTGAACAAAATTTGGATGCCATTTATTACAACAAATTAAACTGAAAGGCAAATTTGAGTTGCTGTTTACTCTAAAAGTGCTTCTTCTTTGTATGAAACAGTGTGGTTGTTGTTGACAGCAATGACTTCCCAAGCTCTGGGTTTCCTCTGCAGTCGCCATTTGTGTTATTTGCCATAAAGTTTGAGTCATCTCCACCACTGCCATTTTTGTTACTCCAGTTGCCACTAGAGCAAGGCTGCTCTCATCACTTAGTTAGTTAAAATCCCTTTTCCAGCACTGCATTTTAGGTTGATACAAGATCATCATTGTTTATTTTAGTGCCACCACCCACGACAGACTGTTTTCCCCTAAACTCTACGTTTGATATTGCCAAAGCTTCTTTACGATTGTTAATGTAGTTCCACTTCCAAAATCTTAGCGGCTGGTCTCAACAGCCTTTTCAGTGCATTTTGTTTTCCCACCATCTACTTCAAATGTTATAAACGAATTCCTTGGATCACCACAGAGTTCTTTTGAACCACACCCACGAATAATTTTCTTTTTTGGTCCTGCAACAAAGAACATTATTTTAGTAAATCTGGATAACTGAAATTTTTTTTCCAAGGACTGTTCGCAAGTTAAACATAGATATGTCAGTAGTTTCTGAGGCTTTAAAGGAGTAGTTCACCTTCCAAACAAATTTTTTCAGCTTTTTTTCAGATAGTTCAATTTACTTTCATTTTGGAAAAACAGTAAAAAAAATAAAACACTGAAAGAATTTTTTTTAAAGCCTTTATGTATGGTGAACAAACTGAAAACAACATCAAAACATGTTTGGAAGATGAACAACCTTTTCAAAGAGGCACTGAAGCCTGAAAAACAAATATGGCTACCAAAGTCCAAAGCCACCAAAGTTCTACAGAAATGAAGATCCATGTCTCTAAAGGTTCCCACAGTAGTTCTCCATCTTTGGTCTTGCCAAACTTCTGCACATGCTTATGATCCACTTAATCACTTTATATTCCTTCTCCTCCTCTAACTCACTTAGCCTCCTCCCTTGGGAATTTACTTTGGCTGTTGCCTGCTGGGCATTCTCAGTTTTACTCAACTCAGCTTACCAAATATGCCCCACCAATCTAGCAGCCAATGAAGAGATGGCATTGCTTGTTTCCATAGAAACTCTGCTCTAGCTGTCTGTTCCTTTTTTTTCTTTTAACCTTCTTTCCTGAGCTCAGCTGAACCATTAGGGCCCTTACACATTAGGGCCCTTACACATTAGGGCCCTTACACATTATGCATTTCACTTGCCCTGTGCTTAATTTTCTTGCATTCCACCACAGGGGAGCACAGGATGAAACACATCCTATTCTTTCTTATTAGGCAGTGTTGACACAGGCACATCTAAGCGCCAAACGCAGATGGAATACATCAAGTACAAGGTACTGTTTTATTATTAAAGAAAAAAATGTGAATTATTTGAATATAATGGAATCTATGGTAAATGGAGTTTTATAGATAATGGGTTTCTGGATAACAGATTCCATACCTGTATAAATAATGAGAGGAAGATGTGCCCAACAGATAGTAGATGGTGTGTAAATTTCACCAATTACATTCACTAGTTCTAGGGGAAATGTGTGTTGGAAATGCAACATTTTGTTTGTCAGATTTAGAAGGCTGGATAATGGGTCCCTGAGTGAGTGGAAGGAGAATAGGGTGGGCCCTCCATTCTATATGCTGACCAGAGTTTGTATCTGACTAGCCAGGTAGCTGATTAATTAGCATACAGTTGTGCAGGAGAAGCCGGATCCCTGGTAAATAGGGCTTCAGTTGGAGAGCCTGGCTTTCTGTGCCTGGGGAAGCAGAAGCTGCAAACAAGTGGGAGAACCTGTTGGAAATTCTGTGTTTTTTTCCTAAAACTGTATTTTGTTTATAGGGTTTGGTGCTAGGCCTCACCCTTTAGGGCTCACACAAGCTCCCCTGAGTTACACTTTCTTCCGTTCAGCAGCAGGGGAGCGCAGGAGTAGACGCACTGAATTATTTTCGAGAGAGAGAGAGAGACTATAGTGGTGCACTCGCAATACAAGCAACTGCCTGGGTGCTGGTTATAGCATAGTATAATAATCCAAACAAAAATATTCAAAAAAATATATAAAACCGCACTCCAAGGTCTTGAAATAGTGAAGACCTTGGAGTGCAGTTTAATATTTTTTTTGGATTATTATAGATAGCTTAGATACATACAGATAGCATAGATACATACATATATATAGATATATACATCCAAAGAAGATCAGCACTCTCAGGGCTTATATATGTATATATATATATATATATATATATATATATATATATATATATATATATATATATATATATATATATATATATATATATATATATATATATATATATATATATATATATATATAAGCCCTGAGAGTGCTGATCTTCTTTGGATGTATATATCTATATATATGTATGTATCTATGCAGCATGCATCAAAAACCAATTACTAGCTAGTCATGCAGGATGTGGATTCAATATGTGGCTCGTATTAATATCAACTATTTATATTGGGATCTATTTACTAAATTATGTGAGCATCTCCTATAGAACTTTTCAGCAAGAAAACTGGACCCCTTACAAAGATGCAATTTACATAATTTATGAAAAAAAATGTACTTTACCTTAAGAGAGGCTTACTGAATGTATTCGCCAATGAGAAAGCAGAGCAGTGTGATAGCGGCTGGCAGGATAGTAACGTTTAAACTTACAGCAAATCCAATGCCCCCCAATGAACTGATTGTTAATTAGCAGTGATGGGCAAATTTATTCGCCCGGCGTGAATTTGCAGCAAATTCCTGTGATTTGCCGCCGACAAAAATGGACGCCGGCGTCCAAAAAAACCGACGCCGCCGTCAAAAACGGATGCCGGTGTCAAATTTCGCAAATTTTTCACGGTTTCGTGAATTTTGCAGGAAATTTGCGAATTTTTCTTCGAAATGCCCCAAATTCGCCCTTCACTATTAATTAGTACATTAATTAATAGAACTATTTTATATGAACTATGAACACTTGTTTACATGGGGGGACATATCAATAGATTGTACAGGGTTACAACGTTTTGGATGGTGGCCCTGGTACCTGCAGTATTTTAAGAGAATTTTGAGCACCATTTATAAATGTAGAAAATCAATCAATATGAATTCTGTCATGCTGTCAGTGTCAGACTGGGACACCAGGGGCCCAGCAAAAAACCTTAGACAAGGGCCCACCCAAAAAAGTTCGACCAGGGGCCCACTTTTAGTACTATTATTCTTCCTCTCCTCACTTAACCTCTATTCTCCTAGTCTCTTTTCTTTACATACTATAATCTATTATTCCATCTATTTAGCCTCTTTGTTCTCATAGAAATAGTTAATTGCCATGAAATAGGCCAAATGTTTAGAAGCAGGAGGGCCCACTCACAGCTGGGCCCACCGGGAGTTTTCCTGGCATGCTGTATACAATTTGCATTGGAAATGAAGGATACAGCACTGAACAGTACCATCTCTTAACCCAGAATTCTGACATACTGACTCATGGTTTTTGTACGATAAATGCATCAGTTTGTTAAAGCAAGCTCTGACCCTCAGGACTAAAATAACATTCTTAGAAATCTCAGCATTTTCTCTCCACGTTTCCTGCCAAATCAGCACAGTCTTATTAATGGAAAAAACAAACAGCTAATAAATGATATTTATACAACCTGAAACAGTGTAGGTAAAACAATTGTTTGCTGTTCCCATGCACTCATAATCAGTTGTCGTACACTCCATGGATCCTTCCTTAGTGCAGAATGGGCACATTATTCCATTTCTGAAAACTAAAAGTATCAAGAGGTCAGAATGAACTCACCCTTTGAAAAATACATCTCCAGGTTCACTCATTGATAATATGCCCTATAGTACTAGGTAATAATAGTAATAGTAGTATCATATTGTGGATATTTCTTTCTAAGGGGAAAATATAGTAACTCTGTAATTTCGTATTTGTAATTTTGTATGCAGCATAGATGACAATAAAAAAAAACATTCAGGAAAGCTTCCTATAGCTTGGGATAGTGGAACTGATTGAAGAGTAAGTATTTTCAAAAGTTAAGTCAAGTTTGTATAAATTAAAGTCTCTTTTGTGTAACTCCTATAGTAACCCACCAAAAGGATAAATGAATCCAGTACCCCCAGCACTTATGTAGGTAGAGACCCTGATTGTGTGTGATTTCTTCTTCTTGGCAGTTTTTTTTCCATATACTAATGGGGCAGGGCATGGGCAGTACAGAGGGCAGGACTTGGGTAGAAGATTGAATCCACCCCTGGTTGGTTTTAGGGTTTTCACTGACTCCTAAGGCCTAGTGTAGGAGCTTTGGACCCCTAGACAGAGATTCTTGCCCAATGATATCAGTTGGCTCTTTTATGTGGGTCCAGTGCTCCCTACCAATAACAAAAAAAGGAGCTTCGTACCAAGAAGTTTAGAGAGGTTCTGTTATCAGGTAAGGAGTGGGGCCATGGAATTGTTTTGCCCACAATTGCATGGCATGGCAAAGACTAGTCTTTTCATATTTATATAGGAAACCCATCACACGCAACACATTGTTACACTCCAAAATTGCTCATCTGGTTAGTTGCCTGAGAGGCATTCCGGTGGGCCAATTTTTAAGGTCGCTCCGCATATGTTCCACATGGGATAGTTTTCATTTTAGAGCCATGCAATTGTGGGATCGATTTATAGAAAGAGGCTACAAGGTTGAGGATATTAAAGCAGCCTATAACAGGGCAGTACTTAGTAACAGATTGGAATTATAGTTGAATAAGAAAAAGGGCCCAAAGAGACATAGGAGGGAGATCAGTCTACAATACGCTACATTTAATAGAGGTACTAAATGCATTGAACGAAGTGTGCGAAGACACTGGGATGTTTTACTTCAAGATCCGATATTGGTTCAATATTTGGGGAATTAACCCTCTTTTGTATTTAAAAAAGGCTATGAATTTAGGATCCAGTTTGTCCAAGAATGTATTTAATTCAGATAATAGTGAAGGCACTAAAAACTGGCTAAAATATCGGGGTAACTATGTTTGTCGAAGGAACAGATGTAAATCTTGCCAATATATCAAAATATCGAAGGAGTTCTCCAGCATGAATACGGGTAAAGTATATCAAATAAGGAGCTATTTTAATTGTCTAGCGAAAGTAATAGTATATTTAGCAACATGTGATTGTGGTTCCCAATATGTGGGAAAAACCATGCGATGCACAGGAGTGCGTTTTTTTGGAACACCTTTTAGCTATAGATAGGAAAGATACCAAATCAGCGCTATCTAAACATGCGTGGGACAAACATGAGGGCATTAAAAGTGTTACCTTCCAGATTATAGACCAGTTTTCGATCAGGAAAGGAGACTCCGATAAAAGATTATTAAGGAAGGAGGCGTTTTGGATTTACCACCTGAAAATCTTGGAGGCATGAATAAGGAATGGGAACTATCATGCTATTATTAGATAATGGAAGCTATGGTATTTATTAAATTGTAATACATTGATATTTAATTTGTGTATTTATGGAATGTATTATGTAATTGCCAAGGGTAGATGTAGATCTGATTTAGAGTGTAGATATGGAGTCTTTGAGCTTCAAGTGGCATGTAATGGTTAATGTTTTTTTGGGTGGGACTGATGGGTTTTTTAACTCGATGTGTGTTTGGGATCATTAGATTGTTTCCGAGAAAGTGGCAAGATGCCACAAAATGTGTAAAGCGTAGAACCACTTGTTGTACTACAATACTGGAACATTTTTAAAATGGACTACTAAAAGTGATATTTTATTGCCATTGCCTGATGCTCCGTGTGTTATAAAATTTCACGTTAATGGATTTCCTGTGAGGGACAGGCTACACGTGCAGCACAGATAGGAGCGTTGGACGAGAGGTATGATACTCCCGATCTATTTATGCAATTGTCACATTTTTCACCTGTTCACACTCATACAAACTGCTGAAGGGGCCCCAGCACTGTGTCACTGTATGTAGTACATCTTACAGTGGTCCTCATAGGTTTCCCTGTCTCCTGCTCTGTTCTGCCCTATGCTCCCTGTGTGTGTCATACTTTGCCTGCTCTATGCTCCCTGTATATGTCTTACTCTGCCCAGGGCACATACTCCCTGTATGTGCCCTGGTCTGCCTGTGAAACATAAGTCTGGTATTTGTTCTGGGGTTTTATCATTTGAAAATTATTGTTAGGGGCCCCTATGGTGGTAAATCACGTGCTAGGGGAGCTGTGTTATCCACAGTGGACAGTTGCGGAACTACCAGGGAAGTTCAATTGTACCAGGGTCCGCACCCCCTGCAAGCCTGCTGGCAGTTCCCTCGAGTAAAAAAATGCTGAAAACAACTCTTCTGGACAGGGCTGCACCAGGGCCTGCCACCCCATAGTTACATTACTGCCAGGGGAGGTGGAGGCATATGGATTTAAGGATATGTTTTTAAATTACTTACATTTTTCATATATGAGTGATAAATGATATCCCTGCAGTGATTTTGTGGTAACATGGGTGTGGTTTAAAGTGGGTGTGGTTTAAAAACAGGGAGTGGTCAACACTGGCTTCCATTATTGACCCTCCACCATGTAGGCCAGAAAAATTCCAGCCCTCTGTACCACAGAAGTTGGACAGCACTGCTTTAAGTTATTAAAGGAGCAACATACTGCCCTTTTTGACATGAGGTGATTCAGTAGGGCTTATGTAGGCATGTACATAAACACATACAAGAATAAACATATGTATTAAATTTAGCTAATTAGCATATTTCAGTACATACCGTTTTGCTCGCGTGGCGAACAATATGATGAATCACAGCAAGACGTAAAATTTGTTACTTTAATACCATTTCAGGTACAAGAGGGGGGTTGTGGGTGCACTCCTAAGGCCATATAAAAAAATATATAAATACAATAATCCCCTGTCTAAAAAAAGAAAAACAGGGTTTTTTGTTACAAAGTTATGATCATAAAATTGGTAAGCCGCCATACCACGTCAAGGTAAACCCCATACGGCGGTCCCTAACCTGTTTACCTGCGATCAAAATTTAAAACCTTGGTTTCAATCTGGACTAGATCCTCCCCCGCCACCTGCATATGCGGCCTTTAAAGGGGAGACTGCCCAGACCAACGCCCATTTAAAAAAAATGTGAATGTGAAGAGACTATAATGAAGGAAAAGTAAAGTTGTATATATAAGTGCACACTTGTGTGTGTATGTGTGTGAGTATAAGTACAGGTGTGAGTATAGATTTAGAGGGAGATGAAAAAAGAAAAGCTAAATGTGGAGTGTGATAGGTGTAATGTGTGTGGGTCTGTGCAAGTGTTACCTAGTGATAAGTGCAACAAATATAATGAGTGTCTCACAGGCGTTGGTGATAAAATGGCCAAAGCCTCACCAGCCGCTAGCATTTGTGGCTTTTAAGGGAGAGAAACTGCCCAAACCAAGGATATGGGGTTTACCTTGACGTGGTATGGCGGCTTACCAATTTTATGATCATAACTTTGTAACAAAAAACCCTGTTTTTCTTTTTTTAGACAGGGGATTATTGTATTTATATATTTTTTTATATGGCCTTAGGAGTGCACCCACAACCCCCCTCTTGTACTTTAATACCATTCACAAGTTGGCTAAACGATTGGCCACACTGCTCCTTATTGCTACAAACTATAAATAAGAATTTAATGTTGTTTCCTAAAAGAAAGAAAAATTAAATTCAGTTAATTACAAGAAATTAACTTAACTTTAAATTTTTAATTAGAATACAACCCTGATGTTGCAGGATTACAGCTCCCAGCATGCTTCAACCTTTATTCTGTGTTATATTATTCTGGGATTTGTAGTCCAGCAATAAGTAAAGTTTGGTAGTGCAGTGCAGTAGAGTTAACAATCCCTTTAAAGCAGTTCTAAACCCAACCATGAATCTCTCCCACTGCACTACCAAGTTTTCTATTGATGTTGATGAAAAACACTTATTACATTACACAGAAAACCATTGGCCAATGGGAATTCTACTCAATAGAATCTACTTTAATAGATCAGCTGGAGTTCCCATTTGAGGATTCTTTTGCATTTTAATACAACCTGGGCCCTGAAAGAGGAAGTAACCTCTGCTGCACTGCTCAACCAATCGCTACTTAGTTGTGGCTGGACTAGAAATCTAGAACAATTTAACATATAATGAAGGTTGAGGCATGCTGGAAGCTGTAGTCCAGCAAGATCAGGGTTGTATTGTTAAAGCAATATTGCTCAATAAATCTTACCAAAACCTTCCTCCAAATCACCACAGACAATGGCTGCATTAAAATGAAGAAAATCCTTCAATGAGAATCCCAGCTCACTTTTGTTTGATGCGGCAACTACAGTTGTTCAGAGCTGAGAAACTTAAAGTAGAACTAAAGCTTAACTAAAGAAGTAACTAGAAATGTTGTACATGATGTGTTGTGCTGCTGTCCCAGCCCAAGGCAACCACAGCCCTTTAGCAGTAAAGATCTGTGTCTCCAAAGATGCCCCAGTAGCTCCCCATCTTCTTTTCTGCTGATTCACTGCACATGCTCAGTGCTGCTGTCACTTACTGAGCTTAGGGTCCCACTCACAATATACAGTACACATAGAATAGAAATGTCACAATATAAGGCTGATAAGTAATTAATACAGATAATTACTACATGGCAGCACAGAAACCAGTGCAATTAGCATCAGAATTTAATTATCAGCAAACCTGTAGCATCAGCTTATATTACAGGGGAAGCTCATTTTCTGCTGGATAATTAGTGACGAGCCCTAAGCTTAGCTTCTCAACAGCCAATCAGAGCCCACTGAGCATGTGAGTGTCACAGACACAAGATGGTGACCCCCCTGTGACAAGTTTGAAGTCCTGGATCATTGCTGCTATTGACAAGCTGAAACTTTAGGCTCGTGCAATAAGTTCTGTATATAAAATATGACATTTTAAGCCATATTCACTTTTAGGGTTTACTTCTCCCTTATAGGGGATGCAAATATAACTGTAATGCCATTCCACAGCCCCTCTACTTTTCTATAGAAGTTTCTGGAAACCGCAATTATAGATGCAAGAAAAATGATGAATAAGAATTCTACTGATCAAAATATGTTGCATTATAAATGCAAAAGAATTGACCAGTAAAAATTCTGATTCCCAGCACCATGTCAGGCATCTTACATATAGGGGATAATTATATAATTTTTCTTGATGATATTACACTGGAATCAGACATGGGGATAAAGGATAGACTTGTTCAGTGCTGGGAAACTGGGCTTAAAGTTTCCAATTCCAATTACAGGAACAAAGAACAGGGAGGCAGATTTATACAGATCAGCTGGGATTCTCATTGGCTGTGGAGATTTGGGGAAACAATTTGGGAAGGTTTTATTGTGAAATATTTCTTTAAGAATACAACCCTGATATTATGGACCACAGCTCCCAGCAGTCTTTATTATATGTTAGCAGCCAGCAACTGCTTTACAATGCCAAAAAATGTCTTGTTAGATAAGATTATGGGTTTTACAATAAGATATTATCTGAATCTAGGAAGACGTATTATATAACACAGGCAGGGTCAGACTGAGGGGCCCGGGCTCCATAGATTCTGCTACTTCGGGCCCCCTACCATTATGCATTGGGTGAGCCAAAACTAAAAGATTCAACTGTGTGTAGCTTAGACACTGTAGCATTTCTGGTGAATGACAAGTGAAAGGCAGTTATATGTACAGTATCTGTATTTAATCCATTGATGTGCAAACAAAGATATGAGACCTATTTACTCAGTATTTTATTTGCCACAGTACATACCAACTTTTGAAAAAATTCCCATGCAGACGTCTCCTTCTAAACATGATTGTGACAGTGAACAAATTATTCCAGAGGCAAAACAAGCTGCAAAGAAACAGAATAGTTAAAATAGTTAAAATGACAGATACAGAAATTTGTACATGTACAAATTTCCATGTATGAACTTTATTATCATCCTGCCATTCATTGTCATTACATTGCATCATTTAAGATCTATTAGCTGGATGCAGTTGTCTAAAAATAAAGGAACTGATATAAAAATCTGATGTGTAAATTAAATACAGGTATGGGATCCATTATTTGGAAACCCATTATCCAGAAAGTTTTGAATTACAGAAAGGCTGTCTCCCATAGACTTCATTTTATCCAAATAATACAAATTTTTCTTTGTTTACATGATTTTCTAGTAGACTGAAGATCCTAATTATGGAAAGACCAATTATCCAGAAAGCCTCAGGTCCTGGATAATAGGTCCCATACCTGTACAAGATTTGTCAGCCAGCACAACAGGGCTGATAGTACGGAACACTGCATGGTGGGTAGCAAAGGATCCTTTGCTAAACCAAATACAGAATGTAAAATGCAATTTCCAACACATTCAGCCATTTTTTACCCACAATGCATTTCACCCCACAGTTCCAGCATTATTACTGCCACAAGTAAGGTTGTGTCCATGCAATTGCAACCAATGCATCAATGCAAGTGACTTGTGCTTGGGGTTTTGATGCATTTCAGATAAAATTTGAATTGACGAGTAGGAATAGGGGACAGATTGACAACAAATTGTAGCAATTTATGCAAAGACTGCATCCATTTTGGAGCAACTGTAACTGGGTGGTGCCAGGATAAATACATTTATATGCCCAAACAAAGGTTTCTTTTCTAGTTCTGAAGAACCAGAAAAGATATGTACCCATCCATTTGTACAGTGCTCTTGGCTTCTGAATACCTTATAAGTATATAGTGGATAACAGATAACACCATTATGTTCTACAGAGCTTATCTGCTGTGTAACCTGAGCCTTTTCTCCTTTGAATGGCTGCCCCATTACTCCACAGCAGCAACACTGCATTATATTACTTTATAACACTTTAATTTTTTGATGTTACTGTACCTTCAAAGGAGATGTAAATTCAACTATAATGCCATACCACAGTGCCCCTAGTTGTCTATTGAAGTTTCTGAACCCCATAATTATAGATGCAAGAAAATTCACATATAATAATTCAACTGATCAAAAACTTCATTATAAATGCAAAAGAACTGACTCCCAGCACCATGTCAAACATCTTGCTGTTATCTTACATATAGAGATCATAGGCATCGGAACCAAGGGACCACAGGGTCCATAGCCCCCCAGAATTTTCCTCCTCTGGGTTTGGAAAGTTTTTTTTTTTTTTTTACAATTTTTCTTTGCCGTTTTTTTTTTTTGTGTGCAATTGTGTGAGCCCCAGAAGAGGAGACAGTGGCGGGCGGGCTGATGGTGTCACTACGGGGGAGCATGGGGAGAACTTGCACCCGGGCCCGCTCACCCCCTTCCCCTGCGGCCTAACTGAGATTGTGCCACAGCCCCGACTGCCGCAGAGCCTGGAAGAGGAGACAGTGGCAGGCTAGCAGCATAACTTTGGAAGAGTATGGGGTAGAAGTTGCACCAGGGCCCATCTCCCCCCTTCCCCCATGGCCAGACAGAGATCACGCCACAGCATGAAAAAGCCAACTGGGATTCTGTGGCCAACTGGGATTCCACCTCTCCACCAGGGGCCTTGTGAATCATCCTAGGTGAGGGTGAGTAGCTGATCATCATTACCAATTTCTCAATATACTCTCTATTTGTCTTTTCTCCGACTATAGGCAGTGTGGGGTATTTATACATGGAATTGCCCCTTTGCCATCCTGCTTTGGGTTCTGGGGGTATTTATACATGGAATTGCGCCTGTGCCACCCTACTATGAATTCTGGGGGTATTTACACATGGTATTGCACCTGTGCCACCCACCATGAATTCTGGGGGCATTTATACATGGAATTGCACCTGTTCCATCCTACTATGAATTCTGGGGGCATTTATACATGGAATTGCACCTGTTCCATCCTACTATGAATTCTGGGGGTAGTTATACATGGTATTGCACCTGTGCCATCCTGCCATGAATTATTGGGGTAGTTAAACATGGCTTTGCACCTGTGCCATCCTACTATGAATTCTGGGGGCATTTATACATAGAATTGTGCCTGTGCCATCCTACTATGAATTCTGGGGGTAGTTATATATGGAATTGTTCCTGTGCCATCCTACTATGAATTCTGGGGGTAGTTATACATGGAATTGCACTTGTGCCATCCTACTATGAATAGTTATGGGCGCAAATTTGAGCAATTTGCCGGCGGCAAATAAATTCACGAAACGGCCACGAAAATTCGCTGGCAAAAATTCACCAGCGTAAAAAATAAATTTGACGCCAGCATCCGTTTTTTGGACGCCTGCGCATTTTCAACAAAAATGCGAAAAAAAAAAACAAGACACTGGCGCCGTTTCGAGAATTTTTTTGCCATTTTGCGAAACCGCACAAATTCGCCCATCACTAACTATGAATTCTTGGAGGCATTTATACATGGAATTACCATTCTGCTATGAATTCTGATGGTATTTATAAATTAAGTTGCCATTCCGCTATGATTTCTATGGGTATTTATAGATGGAATTCTACTGTGCCATCCTGCTTTCTGGGTGGGGGGTATACAGAAAATACAGGGTTAAAGATCTTAGTATAAAGTTAATCCAGAAAATGGTCCAATTGCATCTTGGAGTCAGGAAGAAATTTTTTTAAAGCAAATTGGAGAAGCTTTAGAATGGGGTTGTTCTCCTTCCTTTGTATCAGCTAGAAGGTAGACAGGTTTTACTTAGGCCTAAAGGCTAGACGTCTTTTTTCAACCTAAATTACTATGTTTATATATAATTATTATGCTGGTGCAGTGGGTTTGGAGAATGTGTACAACGGTCCCATTATAATATAACATTGTCTAACTAGCATAAAAGGGATCCATGTAGTGAGAGATATTTGAATTTTTCACATTACTAATGCAGTCACTGCATGGCTTTCCCTACAACAGGTTACACAGTGCTCCAGGGCTACAACACTTCATACCTTGCATTTGAGGCATCACATCTGGAGGTGCTAGAATTTATAGGCTTGGAGTCCCTGTGCTCACTGATTCTTACTATATAATGCATTCTTGTTCTTATACCCACTTTGTTTTATTGTATATTGTGCTTGGCCTCTCAGTATTCTCTATATCTTACTGTTTGTGGTGCCATTGTCCGTTGCTCTCTATGTATGTATTTGGTGTGCCAATGCCCTCTGCTTCTTAATTTATAATGTTCTTTATAGTGCTTGTGGTGCCTTCTCTATATTATGTTCTTGGGAGATCAGTACCTGCTGCTCCTTTGTATGTCTTTTGAGTATCTCACAGTCTCTGCATGAAATGTACTTTAGGTTACAGAATACTTTTCCCCCTTTTCCCCATAATGTGCTTTTAGTGCAGCATTCACTTGTACATGTGATGTTAATACCCCCTTCCTGCAAACAAAACGTTAAACAAATTTTGCCCCCCAATGCTATCGTTTGATAGCATTGGACAAAAGGGGCGTGGTCAAAATTGTGCTACGCGTCCTGTTTACGTCTTCTTTGCCCCCCCCCCCCCCGCCATAACCATCTTCTGCTGCCTATGATAGAGATAATTATATAATTTCTTTCCCTTGATGATATTACACTGGAATCAAACATGGGGATAAAGAACAGGCTTGTTCAGTGCTGGGAAACTGGGTTTAAAGCTTCCAACTCCAATTTCAGGAACAAAGAACAGGGAGTCAGATTTATACAGATCAGCTGGGATTCTCATTGGAGGATGTTTTGATTTTTAAAGCAGTTGCTGGCTGTGGAGATTTGTATGATATTTTATAGCTAAACAGTGAAATGGCAAAAGGTAACAAGATAAATATTACGATAGCAGTTATAGCTGGTACATATATCCATTATGTTGCAAGCTGGATTTACCATTTTATATTCCAATTAGTAACTGGTCCACCATTCTTCGTTTATCAAGGATCCTTGATAAAGATCCTAAGAAGGATTGGATTTCTGGATAATGTTGGATTTCTGGATAATGTGTGCTCATTATGCGCCTGTGTGTGATGTCATCTTGTGAGACTTGCATACACAGCCCAAACTATAATGTGCATACACATAATGAGCAAGTTTCACAAGATGATGTCACACACATGCGCATAACTCGCTCATTATGCGCATGCATATGTCTCAACGTGGCCATCCACACAGGGAGCTCCCACATGTTGTGGGTGGTCTAGAGCTGGTGAGGGAAGGAAGAAGAAAAAAACCAACAACTTCTTGTATCCCCCAACTGGAGTACTGCCTCTCCTGCAACTCTGGGGGATAAAAAAAATTCAGGGTGACTGGTGCCCTTTAAGTGAACTTTTACTATGTTATAGAATGCCTTATTTATAGCAACTGTGCATTTGGTTTTCATTATTTTTTTTTCATATTTTTTTTAAATAAATGTCCTTCTCCTGCTTCTTTGCAGCTTTTAAGTGGGGGTCACTGACACTGGCAGCCAAAAACCACTGATGAGAGGCTACAATTTTTGAATTATTTATTATTTTATTGTTATTATTACTTATTATGAATTATTGTTCTGTGTAGGCCAACTCTTGTTCATATTCTTGTCTCTCTTTCAACCCACTGCCTGGTTGCTAGGGTAAATGAGATAATAGCAACCAGAATGTTGTGGAAATACAAAATTGAACAGGTGCTGAACGTAAAGCTAAATAACTGAATTGCAAATTGTTTTGGAGTATCAATGTCTACATCATACTAAAAGTTTTTCATTTAAATGAGAACTAAAGCTTAACTAAAGTAACTAGAAATGCTGTAGATTATGTTTTGTGCTTCTGTACCAGCCCAAGGCAACCATAGCCCTTTAGCAGTAAAGATCTGTGTCTCCAAAGATGCCCCAGTAGCTCCCCATCTTCATTTCTGCTGATTCACTGCACATGCTCTGTGCTGCTGTCACTTACTGAGCTTAGGGACCCACTCACAATATACAGTACACATAGAAAAGAAATGTCACGATATAAGGCTGATTAGTAATTAATACAGATAATTACTACATGGCAGCACAGAAACCATTGCAATTAGCATCAGAATTTAATAATCAGTCCTGTAGCATCAGATTATATTACAGATCAACCTCATTTTCTGATGGATAATTAGTGACGACCCCTAAGCTTAGATTCTCAACAGCTGCTCAGAGTCCACTGAGCATGTGAGTGTCACAGACACTTTCCAAGATGGTGACCCCCTGTGACTAGGGATGTAGCGAACGTCGGAAAAAAAGTTCGCGAACATATTCGCGAACTTGCGCAAAAACGCGAGCGGTTCGCGAACGGTTCGCGAACCCCATAGACTTCAATGGGAAGGCGAACTTTAACATCTAGAAAAGACATTTCTGGCCAGAAAAATGATTTTAAAGTTGTTTAAAGGGTGCAACGACCTGGACAGTGGCATGCCAGAGGGGGATCAAGGGCAAAAATGTATCTGAAAAATCTGCCTGTGTGTGCTTGGAAGAGATAGTGTAGGGGGAGAGCTGTTAGTGATTTCAGGGACAGATGATAGTAAGTTTGCTGGCTAGTAATCTGCTTGATACTGCTCTGTATTGGAGGGACAGAAGTCTGCAGGGATTTGAGGGACATTTTAGCTTAGGTAGCTTTGCTGGCTAGTAATCTACTGTTCTCTTTAAACAACTGCCATACGTTGACCTTGTAGGCATTGTTTGCCCAGTTTTTTTGGACGCAGCCACTGAAGCACAGTTGCCAGAAAAAATATGCCATATAAATGCTGAAAATAGTAATTTTTCGCCATACGTTGACCTTGTAGACATTGTTTGCCCAGTTTTTTTGGTTGCAGCCACTGAAGCACAGTTGCCAGAAAAAATATGCCATATAAATGCTGAAAATAGTCATTTTTTGCCATACGTTGACCTTGTAGGCATTGTTTGCCCAGTTTTTTTGGTCGCAGCCACTGAAGCACAGTTGCCAGAAAAAATATGCCATATAAATGCTGAAAATAGTCATTTTTTGCCATATACGTTGAGTCAACGTATGGCAAAAAATGACTATTTTCAGCATTTATATGGCATATTTTTTCTGGCCTCTGTGCTTCAGTGGCTGCGGCCAAAAAAACTGGGCAAACAATGCCTACAAGGTCAACGTATACACTACTACAGCGGTGGATACGGATTACGTAAAATATATGAATGCTGCTTGAAAAAAAGTAACTCAAGTGGTTTTTCTAGAGACGATAATATTATCAATATTTAGACAAAATGTGAACAAGCTCACACAGCTAGATGGCGGGTTGAAGAAAACAGTGTGCAAATAATGCCTACAAGGTCAACGTATACACTACTACAGCGGTGGATACGGATTACGTAAAATATATTATGGCTGCTTGAAAAAAGTCACTCCGGTGTTTTTTCTGGAGACGGTAATATTATGGATATTTAGACAGAATGTGAACAAGGTCACACAGCTAGATGGCGGGTTGAAGAAAACAGTGTGCAAATAATGCCTACAGGGCAAATAATGCCTAAAAGGTCAACTTATACACTACTACAGCGGTAGTAAAATAAAAAAAAGTAAAATAAAAAAAAATGAATATTAAAAAAAAAAAAATTAAAGTTGGTGCTGCTGAACTACTAGGAGCAGCAGATTAGCACACCAGTCCCACTCCCCAACACTGCTAGACTAATAGCACTGGGCTCTTATAGTAGTAGTAGTAGTAGTAGTAAAACAACAAAAAAATAAATAAAAGCAGTCCTTACAAGGACTACTGTTATTGCAGCAGTCAGCAGATGAGATCAGAAGCAGGACAGCTGCCCACTGCAGCTACATACAGAGCACTGCAGTAGAAGGTAGATTACTAGCCAGCAAAGCTACCTAAGCTAAAATGTCCCTCAAACCCCTGCAGACTTCTGTCCCTCCAATAACAGAGCAGTATCAAAACGATTACTAGCCAGCAAACTTTCAACTGTCCCTGAAATCACTAACAGGCAGCAGCTCTCTCCCTACACTATCTCTTCAGCACACACAGGCAGAGTGAAAAAACGCTGCAGGGCTTCGGTTTTTATAGGGAAGGGGAGTGGTCCAGGGGAGAGCTTCCTGATTGGCTGCCATGTACCTGCTGGTCTGGGGTGAGAGGGCAAAAAAAAGCGCCAACAATGGCGAACCCAAAATGGCGAACGTCGCGCGACGTTCGCGAACTTCCGGCGAGCGCGAACACCCGATGTTCGCGCGAACAAGTTCGCCGGCGAACAGTTCGCGACATCTCTACCTGTGACAAGTTTGAAGTCCTGGATCATTGCTGCTATTGACAAGCTGAAACTTTAGGCTGGTGCAATAAATTCACTACATAACATATGGAATTTTTAGCCATATTCATTGTTACGGTTTAGTTCTCCTTTAAAGGTGAACCATGCCTTTTCGCTGTCCAAATGGTCACCTATGAGATGTCACGGTTTGAGATATCTATGCAAATTGATACTGGGTGGTTGCTGACACCAGAAATTAAGTGTTTGTACTGACTTCTGCTGCCTGCTAGTCTGAAGTTTACATTAGCTACCCATTTCCTACTGTTTTAACCTCTACACAGACACATATGAATTGAAGTTGAAAATTACAAACTCACCTTTTAGAACGACAAAAAAACAGATGAAAATTAGCACACTTTTCATTTCGGCTGAATTCTGTCTGAGCGTGTTCTAAAAAATATATTGTGAAATTACATTGGTAGTTCATTTATATATTCTCTGTGCCATGCTTAATTTAAATTTGAAATGAGAGGTGGGGCACGTTAATTTATCATGATTAGTATGAGTAATAATGACTGCTTCACTTTCATGTTGTTCTTTTAAATTAATTAATATTTTCTTTGATTTTTGTTCATGATATCTATAGAAGAGGTGAAAGGGGCCCAGCCATAACACCGTCCCACAACACCCCCTAGTTTTCTGTAGAATTTGCTGAGAGATGTAATTATAAATGCAAAAGAACTGAGAAAGTTGAATCCCAGCACCATGTCAGGCATCTTGCTGTTATCTTACTGTAACCCTTTCGACACCCCTTTGTCAGTGTTACACTCCACATGTGTCGCTTACCTGATGGCACGGGACAAACCTGAGTCACTCCACAGTGGTATGGGGAGAGACTGGGTACCTGGTACTTACTAGCGCAGTGCCTCCTCTTAGTGGGATCCGGGAATGCACCTACGGGTGGCCCCACTAAGAATACAGTAATAACAAACACACAGTATTAGTTAAATGAATAATGGTTTATATAAAATAACTGACCAACAAGTACATGCAGCACTAACCAGTGGCAATATGGCTTCACTAACTAACTTGCTAGCGCCAAACTGTCTACCTAACTAAGAAAAGGCAAAGTCCTTTAATACACAGTCTCTTTATTCTTCAGCGTTTCCTTTGGGTACTGTCCCTTTAACCAGTATACTCACAAATCCTCTTTGGAATACTTTAGAGTTCTCTTCAGGTGAATCCAGCACATTCAGGCATACAGTGCGATTACCAGCCCCTTTGGATGCTCAGATAGGAATCTCCTGCTGGCTATTCCTCCAGTCTGGATTCCCTTCACACTCTCTGTCTCTCGAGGCACAGTATGTGGCTTCCCTGTGCCAGCATGATCAATGAATGCTTTTGGTGCAGCCTCTCAGCTCTCTGGGCCCACCAGCAGCTCTCTGGCCTCTTTCTCTGTCCACCATGCAGCTCTCTATGCCAGGCTCTCTTCTTTTGCCAGTCTCTGTGACTTCCTCTTCCTGCCAGCCCCTCACTAGCTGCTGTGTCACCTCCTGTTGCACTGAGATCACTAAATAGCTGGTTGCTAGGTAACACCTTACAGCACACAGACACAGGATCTGGGCTTCTACCCTTACAGGGATATGTGCAATGATTTTGCCCCGATTCCCTACATGACATATAGAGATAATAATGTTGTTTTTATTCTTAAAGATATGACACTGGAATCAAACATGGGGATAAAGGACAGACTGGTTCAGTGATGGGAAACTGGGCTTAATGTTTCCAACCCCAATTACAGGAACAAAGAACAGGGAGTCAGATTTATACAGATCAGCTGGGATTCTCATTGGAGGATTTTTCGCATTTTAAAGCAGTGGCTGGTTGTGGAGATTTGGGGGAAAGTTTTTTGTGCAATTTTTCTTTAAGAATACAACCCAGCATACCTCAACCTTCATTGTATTTTGCATTATTCTGGGATTTGTAGTACCGCAACAACTGAGTAAAGTTTGGTTGAGCAGTGCTGCAGAGTTTACTACCACTTTAAAGATACTGGGAGATGAAGTCTAGCACCATCAATGTTGTATAATTAAAGGGCAAAATTGCTTCCCTCTACCAGATGTGCAGGCTCCTATAGTCAGAACTCCGGTAGGGGAAACAATACTCTATTTGGCAGAAAATCACATATTGAAGTCTATGGGAAAAAACTGGAACTGAATTGCTAATTGTGCTTTATTGCCACAATATGTTTCGGGCTCAAGGCCCTTTATCAAGTGTTATCACTTGATAAACGGCCTTGAGCCCGAAACGTGTTGTGGAAATAAAGCACAATTAGCAGCAAGCATTGCATTGTTGGCTGATTCTCTCAGTAACTCCAATATGCATTGATTTACTTTACACCTGAGGTGGGGGTGTACACTCAGAGTGAATAAGCCTATTATACTACTCTCCCAGAGCGCAGTCATCTCTATAGTGTGGTATCTGTCCCGATGTGTAGTGCCGCAACATAGCAGCAAAGCACTTAGTAGGGGCATATTCTGCCCAAAATAGTATTGGTTTCCTCCAGTATGTGGACTCTATTAGACCACACCTCTAATAGACTCAACAGCAAGATGCCTGACATGGTGATGGGATTCAACATTCCTATTTGTTAGTTCTTTTGCATTTATAATAAGTTTTTGAACAATAGAATTCTCAATGGTAAATTTTCTTGCATCTATAATTATGGTTTTCTGCAGCTTCTATAAACAAAACTAGGGGGTGCTGTGGGACGGTGTTATGGTTGGGTTTACATCCCCTTTAATAGATAAGGTAGGGAAATACAGAGATGCAAGTATTTGATGTTACTAGCCCTTTAAGTGCAACTAAAGTATCCTGGTTGGACATTTTTTTAGTTGCACCCTTATTATTCCAATCCATGTTCCATCATGCTTTTTTATGCTTTCCCAGGAATTCTGTCAGTACATGTCTTGCCCTAAGATAAATGGCAATTAAGTTACACTCTCTCCTGTAGATTAAAGCATATCAATAATAATGTTTCACTGGCAACTTATTAGCAAAACCTGGTATGTGCCCATTAGTTAGTGACTGCATTACAATCCCAGGTTTGGAGCCCTTTTGTTTACTTGTGAATAATGAATACATTTATGAGAGTTTCATGCGAATCAAGAAATCAGCATATTTTTTCACCTGATGCAGTTTCGAAGCTCAAACTGTAGTTTCAACAGGTGAACATTTCACAATTCTGAGGCAGAATTTCGCCATTCAGCAAAATGGATTTGGCAAAGCTTGGTAGAAAATGGTAGAGAAAAATGCAGTTGAGGAGGTACACATCAAGTCTATTTGAGATTCGTATTTTCACAACCGATGGAATTGCTGTATTTCAGTTTCTGGATAACAGATCATAGACCTGTAGAGATTTGCCAAATTAGGGATAAAGAGTTCTCTTCTCATTCTTATTAAACTATTCTAGTTTTTTTGTATGAAAATACTGGCAATTTGGAAGATTCTTCAACCTTTTGAGAAGATTTGGGGATTTTTGTGCATAATAAACTGTGGAACTTTAGACAGTGGCTTCTAAAGCTATTTATGTGCTGTCTTGAATACCAAAAAAAAAGATAATTTAAGGGATGAAAACATATTTCTGGCTCTTTATAGCCCCTTCACCTTGACTATCAACACGTGAGTTGTTTTCTCTGGAGAAAAGTTGTTTTTGAGGGGACCTTTTGCTCTACAAGTATATTAGATAACATTATAGACATATTGCAGTGGCTCTTTTTTCACACAGAAAGAACAAAGAACAGGAGCCCCACCTATAGACTTAAGGAAACTTAACATTCATTTGAAGCAATAAACGTGATTCTTCATGGTGAGGCCAATGAGTTTGTAAAATACCCTGCCAGGTGTATTGGATGTTGTGATAGCAAATTCTATTGGGTTAAACTTGATTGACTTTATCAATATGTAAACTATGACTAGAGATGTCTCCATTAGTGATGGGCGAATTTGCGCCTTTTCGCTTCGCCGAAAAATTCCTCTCTCAGCATCTTTTACTCTTCATTCTCTCTTCATGCAGCAGTTGGGTGTCAGATTGACAGTTAGATCCAATATACCTTATAGGGAGGCTCCTTTCCTAGCAGATGTATTAGAGCTCATTCAAATTACTGATTCCAGTACAAACAAAATCTAACAAAATAACTGCCTTTTGCACAAATCCTGCATGTAGAGATGATGTCTGGTGATTATAGAGTGAGCGCTAAAACATCTTCTAGACAAAATGATCCCCCCTATAAGATATATTGGATCTAACTGTCAATGAATATCTGACACCCAATTCCTGCATGAAGACAGAATGAAGAGAAACAGATTCTGAGAGAGGGATAGTGAAGATTAACTTGATTATTTCAGAAACGATGCAGAATATTTAATTGATTGTTTACAGAAAGGTTCTTATTTCAGTATGATGAAGCTTATATTAAATTTTCATTTTGCCAATACTTTAAAAAAACACACCAGACAGGTTCAAAAGCAAAAAAATTAAAAAAACAAACAAAAACAATCAGTGCCTGCAGGCTTTAGGGAAGAAGTAAATAAAGAAAAAATAATAGAATGTATTATTTCTAAACACACTTATAATTTTTATGCACTGTAGAGTTAATAGTGAGGGAGGGTGTAGTCCCCCTTAAATCTTTAGTCCGTTGAAACCAATGTGCAGGGAGAAAAGGCAAGTCCTTAGTAATCCCAATTAAAGATGTCCAATGTGAAGCATAGTAAAACAGACCAATCCTTAAATCAAATGATTGCCTACTCACAGGCCAAGCTATAGTTAAATTGCATGTGGTTAGTTCTTCACTTCTCTAGCCTGCATCATTTTTTTAACGTGATGGCAGATTAATGGTTGATTAAAATCAACTGTTTGAGGATCTCCTTTATACCAATGATTCAAGCGTTACATCTAAGTGTGGGAGAAAGCCAGCGTTCTTCACCCCCTGTCTTTGCTCGCAATCCCGTTTGAAAGACTGGCCAAATTGGGGATGTTCACGCTGGAGAAGAGGTGCTTAAGGGGTGATATGATGATATAAGGGGATCATATAATAATCTCTCTAATGCTTTATTTATCAGTAGGTCTTTCCAGCTGACACAAGGTCACCCATTCCGATTAGAAGAAAAGAGGTTCTGCTTAAATATTCGGAATGGTTTTTTTACAGTGCGAGCTGTGAAGATGTGGAATTCTCTCCCTGAATCAGTGGTACTGGCTAATACATTAGATAGCTTTAAGAAGGGGTTGGATGGCTTTTTAGCAAGTGAGGGAATACAGGGTTATGGGAGATAGCTCATAGTCCAAGTTGATCCAGGAACTTCGACTTCAATACTTCGCCAAATTAAACCTGCTGAAATGCTATGTTAGCCTATGGGGAACTTCTAGAGCAATTTTCTAAGTTTTTGGAAGTCGAAGTAAAATCGTTCGATCGATCGCTGAAATCCTTCGAATTTTTCGATTAGAAGGATTTAATCGTTCGATCGAACGATTTTACTTCGACCGCAGGATACCCAAATTTGATGAAAAAAACTTTGACTCCGATATTCGAAGTCAAAGTATTTTAATTCGATCGTCGAATTTCTAAGTATTTTTATCTTCAAAATTCGACCCTTGATAAATCTGCCCCTTAGTGCATTAAACCATTTTGCCTGAACTATTGCCATCTACAGTATCATTCAACATCTTCATTCTGGTTTATCAGCTAGTGTTGAAGAAAAAAGACCATGAGATTTTTATTAGAGATTTTAATTTAATTAACAGTGTATACATGAGTATGGTCTCATAGGTCAATCTTACACATATTCACTGACAAAGAATTATTCAAGATATCTAGTGAATTAAATAGTCAGTCCCAGTACCTAGTTTGTGTGAATGCAAGAAAACTGTAAAGTTCTTTTAAGAGGATGAAGCATTCTCCACATCTACAATACTTGTCTTTTACAAAAATTTATTAGGTTTTTTGGGTGTCAATTTATCGTCTGAGTAATCTGAGAGTAGAATGCCTCTTTATTTTAATATAATGTGTATAAAGCACAAACATTCCAATCTCGGTTATGCAGAAGGTCCCTTTGCAAAAACAATTCTACCTTGGTTATCTTTTTCATATAAGTTTTCAACAAGTAACGACTTATTGAAGAAATTTTTTTTTCAATTTCTTAGATACCAAATCTGTTAAGTGGGTTTCTTGTGACATTGCTTCGTCATTTTAATGTTTTAAGTTTATTCAGGATTTCCTTCCTTTTTATACAAGAGTTTAGACCATTCACATTCAAGTAGGAATGTGCAACATTGTATATTTTACCTAGACGTTTTATATGTACTGCAGGTTCCTCTATATAAGAAAAGCTTTTATTAATAAATGAGCAGATAAAATTACACAGGCATTTGCTAAGTTATGGCGTCAACAAATAGAACAGATTAAACAATCTGCTGAAAAACAACATAATTATTGTGCACCAGAAAGCTGTTGCTGAAATAATACCATGACACATATCCCACAACATGTTATATTCACTCACTCTTTTCCGTAGGAGAAAAAAAGCAAGTGTAGATGTCTCCCAGGCATGTTATTTAAAAGTTAGTTATGGTACCCTTCTTACCACTAACAAACTTTGAAACCGTATATATCTTAATTGTTTTTGATTAATTTCTACCAACAAAATTTGGGTTGCTTTTATTGCCACCATTTAAATTACCAAAAGAAAAGTGAGAATAGCTGAGTGCTGTGCATCTTCTTTCTATAAAACCGTGTAGAGAGAAATCGCAAACATTTGAATGGTTACCATTCGCCACGACCATTTTTGTTACCTTAATTGCCAGATTTTTAATAGCTACCACCAAGCTTGAGTGTTTTCCACTATTTATCTTTCACAGGAACTACAGCTTGGATTAATGCTATAAATACTTTTTGAGATGTTGAGATTCACTTAAAAAATGGGCAGTAGTGCAAATTTGTAAAAAAAAATTTGCAAAAAGTTTGTACAGATGCACCTGTCTCTTTACGCAGCACTACATTAAGAATTAAGAGAACTGGTCAGTATAAGGACATCTTGGGGAACCAGGGTGCTGGGGAAACAAAGCAATAAGTATCCCTATATTCACAGACTGTTTATGGCAGTTGTTAAACACAGGACTCCCTTGCACTAAATGGCAATGTGCCTTGGAATGTATTTTTTAATCCCTTATTAAAGCCCTACATAAATCAGTGCATTTGTTTTCCTACAGCCACTAATACTGCCACACTTTGAGTTTCCAAGCTTTGTGTTTCTTCTGCAATAACCATTGTCATTAAAGTTTGCTATTTGTATTGCTCCAGTTGCCACTATGGCTGCTTCCATTCCCGAATAAGTTTACAGTCCCTCTCCCACGCCTGCATTTTAAGTTGATACATGATCATCAATGTTCAGTTGTTTGCCGCCACCAACTACTTTTCCCCGAACTGTTCTCCGGATTCTTGTAAAGCTTGCAATGCTGGTTGGCTTTCACCTCCAATATCTCAGTGGCTGGTCCCAAGAGACTTTTCTGTGCATTCTATCTTTCCAACACCATCATCAAATGTTTTAAGTGAATTCTTAGGGTTCACACAAATATGTTTTGAACTGCAACCACGAGTAATTCTCCCTTTGGGCCCTTCAAGGAAGAGATTAGTAAATATGAACTGGAAAAACTGCACAAAGACAAAGCAAGTAAAAATCTAGATATGTCAGTGGTTACTAAAGGTGAAAGTGATGAAATGAAACTAACATCTAAGAATCTTGTGCACCACAATATAGTGTTCAGCTGAAGCCAACCTACTTCCATAACTACATCCAAGCACAATCCACTAGCATGCAAACATTGTCAAAAGCTTGCATTCTGTTTGCCTGTCACAGTGCACAACCTCACTCCACAAGTCTGTTACATATATATTCTACAGAGAATTAGAAAAACTATTTTCGTGTTCTGGTTGGAGGCAGCTGATTCAGGGGGGATTTACAGTCCAATAGCAATTGTGTTAGCAGACATAGAGGGGAATATACTAAAGGGCGAAGTGGCTAACGCTGGCGAAAATTTTGGCACTTTGCCGATTTACTAACAGTAGCTGGCGTAATTTCGCAAAGGAGATAGACTCTGGCACAACTTCACACTCTTTCGCCAGGCTATCGCCAGACTTGC
Organism: Xenopus laevis; assembly: GCF_017654675.1. Taxonomy (NCBI): domain Eukaryota; kingdom Metazoa; phylum Chordata; class Amphibia; order Anura; family Pipidae; genus Xenopus; species Xenopus laevis. The sequence goes on along the minus strand of NC_054383.1, from coordinate 127,506,236 downwards.
CTTCACTAGTGATGGGTGAATTTATTCGCCAGGTGCGAATTTGCGGCGAATTTGCGCGATTCGCCGCCAGCGAATAAATTTGCGAAACGCCCGCGAAAATTTGAGTCAAAAATTTGCCGGTGGAAAAAAAAAATTTCCAAAAAAACGGACGCCGGCGTCAAAAACGGGTGCTGGCGTCAAAAACGTTTTGCAAATTTCATGCGAAATTCGCTAATTTTTCGGTGAAGCGAAATGCCGCAAATTCGCCCATCACTAGCCTTCACCACCAGGCGAAGTGCAATAGAGTAGATAGGAGTTCCTCAAAAAAAGTTGAACATTTTTCCCGCTGGCATTTTTTCCCATTTAAAGGGTGATAGACTGAAAAAGATCGTAAATTTATTTTGGGGGTACCCTCCTTCCCCCCTACATTTGCTAACATATGGCACCTAAGCTATATTGTGGACATATGTGTAGGACATTATAACAATTTTATATCATTTTATTAATGTTCCCTGGCCTTGTGTAGTGTAATGTATTTGCTGCAGCATATACATCCATTGTACTTTAACTGCACGCCGTAAGCTAATTAGCCAACGCTAGCGTAACTTCGAACTGCTGAGCGTAATTTTGCTTGCGTAAATCTCCAGCGTTCACTACCTTGTGCACAACTTCGGATCTTCGTGAATTTTCGCCGGTTAGTGAATTTGCCCCATAGCTACCTATACTTGTTAGGAGTAGACTTTGGGGACAATTTATTGATTATTTATCTATGTTCAGTTTTTTTACAGAATTATGACATTTCAGTCATTTTGCTTTTCTGTGCTGGAATGTATCTACTGCCATAATTATTTAAAGCTTTTTATAATGTAAGTGATTTGCATTGGAAATTAAATATCTAGATGGGAGTTTGTACTCAATGGAGTTAATGGAAAGGTTAAAAATTTAATCTGCTAATAAATATTTATACAACCTGGAGCAGTGTAGGTATAACAATTGGTTGCTGTTCCCATGCACTCATAATCAATCGGGGTACACTCCATGGATCCTTCCTTAGTGCAGAATGGGCACATTATTCCATTTCTATAAACTAAAAAGAAGGAAGGATAGAGCTGAGTGAAGCAGGTAAAATGTATTCCCTATATAAAAATTCATAATGCATTGGATGAAAGTAAGGTAAAGTGTAGGACTCTCAATGGCAGGTTCATTTTCAGCCACAACCCTATCTGCAAGCAGTTCTATGTTCTCTCTGCATGGGTTTAATCCCACACTCCAAAAAACATACATGAAGGTTATTTGGCTCTTGATTAAACTGCCCATCATGTGTATGTGATAGAGACTTCAATAGAGACTAATGCAGGGACTGATGAAAGATCTTTCTAAATTGCTTCACAACAACTCAGCCAACAATAAAATGTCCTGATATGGGTGAGTTTGGAGAAGCATTGTGTACAATTTATGGAGTGTAGATGAATATCCAAGTACCTGGAGGAAACTCAAACAGAAGGTATAACATACATATTACATATTTAGTGGTGGGCACAACATTCCCTTTTGCTGCTAGCTTGTATTAGAGATGTTGTTAGCTCCTTTAGGTAAGTCCCTTGCTCTCTGGCTGTGTAGGCCTCCACATCAACCCTTTAAAAATAAAACATTTTGAACATTGCCCGAGGAAACCTGTCTAAAAGCAAATGTCTTATATATTGTTATTAAATTGTGCACTGGAGCAAACGTTGTGCATTGTATTACATATGGGGCTGTCAATTAGTATTTGTAATTGCATAACAAAACATGGGTTCACTGAACTAAGCTATCTTTCAATTGGTTTGCAAAATACATTTTTTGAATACAACACAAGTACAAGTACTTCCATTTTTCTTTGTCAAAAATATGGAGCACTTCTTTTTCTTTTAAGAATGTCTATGCGTCCACTGGCTTAGTTAGTAATAGTTAGTTCTTGTTCGTTTCTATTTTATTTTACATATTACTTCATTGTAAGTTATACATTCTGTATAATATGTCATTGTATTAATCTTCTTATTCTGCATACTATTTGTTATCATTGATTTTTATGGTTTATTGTGAAAACCAAATGAAATATTTCAAATCTAAAAATATGGAGCAAAATAATGTTGCCACTTTCATGCTGTCTTTTTGAAAAAACAAACTTAAGCTGGCCATAGACTTGTAGATTTACCTTCATATCAGATGAACCTGCCCCAACCTGCCACTAACCATTCAGATCAAATAAAGCAGTAAAAGAACAGATCAGCTGATGTTCTGCCCCTGACAGCAATCGTACGAAAGTCATGTCCGACAAAAACTGGTGACAGTTTCCCACTGATATCGTCAGATTGGCAATACACGCAGAGATATTATCGGCAGCCAACAGAAATTTTCTAACTTGTCTGATCAACTGAACGACCGGTCACCATCTCACAAAAATGTTGGGCTACTCCACACACATAGTTACATAGTTACATAGTTAAATTGGGTTGAAAAAAGACAAAGTCCATCAAGTTCAACCCCTCCAAATGAAAACCCAGCTTCTATACACACACCCCTCCCTACTTTTAATTAAAATTCTATATACCCATACCTATACTAACTATAGAGCTTAGTATCACAATAGCCTTTGTATTATGTCTGTCCAAAAAATCATCCAAGCCACTCTTATAGTCATTAACTGAATCAGCATCACAACATCACCCGGCAGTGCATTCCACAACCTCACTGTCCTGACTGTGAAGAACCACCTACGTTGCTTCAAATGAAAGTTCTTTTCTTCTAGTCTAAAGGGGAGGCCTCTGGTACGGTGATCCACTTTATGGGTAAAAAGGTCCCCTGCCATTTGTCTATAATGTCCTCTAATGTACTTGTAAAGTGTAATCATGTCCCCTCGCAAGCGCCTTTTTTCCAGAGAAAACAACCCCAACCTTGACAGTCTACCCTCATAATTTAAGTCTTCCGTCCCTCTAACCAGTTTAGTTGCACTTAGTCTCTGCACTCTCTCCAGCTCATTTATATCCCTCTTAAGGACTGGAGTCCAAAACTGAACTGCATACTCCAGATGAGGCCTCACCAGGGACCTATAAAGAGGCATAATTATGTTTTCATCCCTTGAGTTAATGCCCTTTTTTATGCAAGACAGAACTGTATTTGCTTTAGTGACCACAGAATGACACTGCCCAGAGTTAGACAACGTGTTATCTACAAAGACCCCTAGATCCTTTTCATTTAAGGAAACTCCCAACATGCTACCATTTAGTGTATAACTTGCATTTATATTATTTTTGCCAAAGTGCATAACCTGCATTTATCAACATTGAACCTCATTTTCCAGTTTGCTGCCCAGTTTTCCAACTTAGACAAATCACCCTGCAAAGTGGCAGCATCCTGCATGGAACCTATAGTTCTGCACAATTTAGTATCATCTGCAAAAATAGAAACAGTACTTTCAATGGCCACCTCCAGGTCATTAATAAACAAGTTGAAAAGCAAGGGACCTAGTACAGAGCCCTGCGGTACTCCACTAACAACACTGGTCCAATTAGAAAATGTTCCATTTACCACCACTCTTTGTAGTCTATCTTTTAGCCAGTTCTCTATCCAGGTACAAATACTATGTTCCAGGCCAACATTCCTTAATTTAACCAGTAACCTTTTGTGTGGCACTGTATCACACGGTCTGAAAATCGTACGAAATGGAGATTCGTATGATCAAATCTTTACGTCTATGGCCAGCTTTACACAAGCTTCAGATTTGTTTATTATGTAATTCCAGATTTGAAATCTAGCACTCCAATTTACTATACCAGCATCTTGGAACAACAATTTAACAAAAGCAATGCATTTACAAAATGGATTAAAAGAGATGTAACCCCTAAAAGTTAAAGAGGATAAAAATGCCATATTTTATATACTGAACTTATGGGGAGCTACTGCGGCATCTTTGGAGACACAGATCTTTACTGCTAAAGGGTTGTAGTTGCCTAAGGCTGGTACAGAAGCCCAAAACATAATGTACAACATTTCTAGACTATTGATTTAGTTCTCCTTTAAGGCTTTTGTGAATTTGTGATTTTGTTTTTACTTCAGTTTTACTCCAATAATGGTCCATATTCAATTCAGTGAGAAAAAACATTTATCATGTTAAAACTCATGGACGAGATTAAATTTTAGGTGAAGAAACGTTTTCCCATAGACTTCAATAGAGTTTTCACATGATATACTGGGCCGCATTCAACTCAGTGAGAAAAAGGTTTATGACATGAAAACTCACGTACGAGATTCAATTTGAGATGCAATTCATTTCAGAAAAAACTTATCTGAAAGTTTATCGTGTGAAAACTTTATTGAAGTCTATGGGAAAAAATCTGAAACTGAAATTGGAGAAAAGTTTTTCATCCTCAAATTAAATCTCAGCCTCATTTCACGCGATAAATGATGAGATAACTTTTTCTCACTAGATTGAATCTGGCCAACTGTGAGATGTTTTTTTGAATTGAATTGCATCTCAAATTGAATCTCATCCATTTCACGCGATAAACCTTTTTCTCACTGAATTGAATCTGGCCAAATGTTTATTCACTTGCACCCTTATATACTTTGTTTTTCATTGGGTGATTTGAAGCATGCTTGGAGCTTCAATAAAAAAAAGGGTAAATACATAGAAATGTACGGAAGAGCACTGGGGCCAGCAAAACCAGCAAAAAAAAAAAAATTATGGTGAATTATGACTTTTAAAAGTCATAATTATGACTTTAAATCTCATAATTATGACTTTTATTCTCATAATTATGACTTTAAATCTCATAATTATGACTTTTATTCTCATAATTATGACTTTAAATCTCATAATTATGACTTTTAAATCTCATAATTATGACTTTTATTCTGATAATTATGACTTTTAAATCTCATAATTATGACTTTAAATCTCATAATTATGACTTTAAAAAGTCGAAATTATGACTTTAAATCTCATAATTATGATTTTAAATCTCATAATTATGACTTTAAAAAGTCGAAATTATGACTTTTAATCTCATAATTACAGAAGAGCACTGGGGCCAGCAAAAAAAAAAAATGATGGTGAATTATGACTTTTAAAAGTCATAATTATGAGATTAAAAATCATAATTTCGACTTTTTAAAGTCGTAGTTATGAGATTTAAAAGTCATAATTATGAGATTAAGTCATAATTTCGACTTTTTAAAATCATAATTATGAGAATAAGTCATAATTATGAGATTAAAAGTCATAATTTTGACTTTATAAAGTCATAATTATGAGTTTAAAAGTCATAATTATGAGTTTAAAAGTCATAATTATGAGATTAAAAATCATAATTTCGACTTTTTAAAGTCATAATTATGAGAATAAAAATCATAATTATGAGATTAAAAGTAATAATTTCGACTTTTTAAAGTCATAATTATGAGTTTAAAAGTCATAATTTTGACTTTTTAAAGTTATAATTATGAGAATAAAAGTCATAATTATGAGATTAAAAATCATAATTTCGACTTTTTAAAGTCATAATTATGAGTTTAAAAGTCATAAGTATGAGATTTAAAGTCATAATTATGACTTTTAAAAGTCATAATTCACCATAATTTTTTTTTTTTTGCTGGCCCCAGTGCTCTTCCGTAGAAATGTGCCAAATAGAAACGTATATACAGTAAATATATTTTATAGTCAGCCAATAAATGTATTAAAGAACGTACTGTTTTCCTCTGGACTACAATAATTTGTGTCACAGCAAGTAGTAAAATTTGTTTCTTTCTTGCCCCGCACGAGTTGGCTAAATGATTGGTCACACTGCTCCTTTTTTCCACAAATTTTGTCTAAGACTTTGACGGTGCTTCCTAAAAGAAAGAAGAAATGATTGCATGAAACATATTTCAGTTAAGTACAAGATATGATCTGGCATAAAATGACAGTTTGACATTAATGTATAAGGGTTCCTAAATGATAAACAATACATAGGGTTTTAACTAGGGATGCACCGAATCCACTTTTTTGAACCAAATCCAAATTTGCATATGCAAATTAGGGGTGGGAAGGGGAAACATTTTTTACTTCCTTGTTTTGTGACAAAAAGTCACGCGATTTACCTCCCCGCCCCTAATTTGCATATGCAAATTAGGATTCGGATTTGGTTCGGCCTGGCAGAAGGATTCAGCCGAATCCGAATCCTTCCTGAAAAAGGCCAAATCCCGAACCAAATCCAGGATTCGGTGCATCCCTAGTTTTAACCCTTCAGTTAATCAACACAAGTCATGGTAAGGAGAGCAATTGTTTTTAGGCTTACCTAGGGTTTTTTTTTTTTATTAGAGTCTGAATGCCAACAACTCTATAAATTCGAGTTTTTTTTACTATAGAATCTGAATTTTTTTGGGATTAATTATACCTCTGCGGATGAAAAAAGTCAGAATCCAAAAATCCAGCATCTCAGACCTACAGAGGTTGTATATAAGTCAATGGGAGAAGTCCTGAAGATATCCGGATCTGTGTTGGGTTTTGCGCAATAATCCAAAGATTTTGTGGCATTCGTGCAGAAAATCCAAAAAATGTGTACAATCCTAATTTTTTTCATACATTGTGAATGCAGCGCTATGCAAGCTTGATACTCTGTGCAGAACTTTATTTCTATGTTTATTATTGTGTAAGGAATGTTTATTACTTTTTCATTATTTTATAAGATAGCCTTCATTTGGAGGGGTCGAACTAGATGAGACCGAATTACCCATTAGGCACTTACTGAGACCAGCCTAATTAAAGCCCCCTCAAGACACCCTGAGAATGATGAGATGATCAGCCAATCACTGATAGCCACTTCATATCGTCACCCCATGATGTCACCACCCCAACCAGTGATGTCACTACCCTGCCACCTGCTTGAGTTACCTGTGGGGAAAAGTGGCAACCCTAGATAGAACAAGTAAAGGGAGAGTGAAGATAGAAGGGGTCTTATTTTGCCTTTCTCTAGGTCAACTAGCAGTTAGGCAGGTTTTTATAAAGGCATGAAAGTTTGCTGAAAGTGTGTCTTTTTTTCAAACTAGTTACTCTGTTACTACGACTATACCTAGATCTATTTGCCCGGCTTTGTCCAGACATGAATAGATTCATAAGAATCCAGGTAAACCCCTTTCCTTATTAGGTCTAGGAATCAGGCCTACCCCATTTGAATTTGGCCAACTGCGAGCCTTGTCATCTCAATCTAAACCATGTATCAGGAGGGCTGCGTGCCTCTGGTTCTCTCCTGCCAGGTTTCCCACATGCAGAATCAAACATTGTAACCACATTACAATTTTTACAAATGGGGTGACCCAAAAAATAGCTTTGCATTCCTGGTGAATGCCAACGGGAAGACAGTTATAAATACCTTTGCATTTGACCCATTAATGTGCATGCATTGATATGAGACCTATTTACAAAATGTTCTAGTTGCCATAGTACATACCAACTTTTTTCAAAACCGTCATGCAGACTGTTCCTTCAGGACATGGTATTGTCTGTTTACAACCATGAGAAGAGCAGTCATAGCACATTAGTCCATTTTTAACCAAAGCTGTAAAAAAACACACAATTGCTCAAATTAACAGATACAGAAATTGGTGTGTTAGTTTTGTGCATACCCCTTTAATCATTTTATTATCATACACATAATCATTATCATAATAATGACAGACAGAACTGCTATACAATGTCTTTATATTGCTTAATTATTGAGTTACACTGTACTTTGATATAATGTTGGCTGCTTATATTCCTTCTGGCATGTCACTGGATCTACCAAAAAGATATAAAAGGGGAAAAACTTGTATTTTACGCAGAGAAAGAAAAAAAAATCTAAATTGATCCAAATAAATGCTTATAATGGTTGAGCTACATTGTAGGTTTACTAGAAGGGTTTGGACTGACCAGATAAAAATGGTAATTTATTTAGTGATAATGCATTTCCAACATGATCCACCACCTTTTTAATACTTTTTATACAATACTGCATTTTTCCTATTCTTTTGACTTTATTAATATGTTATATTTTTCTTGGATTTGTAGTTCAACAACTGCTCAGGAAGATGTGGTTGAGCAGTGAAACAGGGTTTAGACACCTTTGTGTCCTATAAAATAAACAGTGCATAATCTTAGGCATTATTCTCGGTATATGTTATGAAACACCCTGTTCTCTACATAAAATATACAGGCGCCTTTTCCATATTTAAATTAATATGGGCACATCCTAAACATCAGTACTGTATCATGTTGGGGTGGGCTGGAGGCTGTTAATTATGAAATATTTTGTGTAGGGTGGAATCCTATTTGATATGGGTGTGCATTGCCTTTTTGAGTTATATATTCAAGTACAGTTTGTTTTCTGAAACTATAAACCTGATTTTGGCAGCATTATCATACAATTGCTTCTGCAAGTATCGTCTTGCTTGTTTGACTTGGGGTTTATTATGTTGAGTCATTTTTACTCTGTTATTGGCCTCACTGAATAGAGAAAATAGAAGGCATCCAGGCACAATTCCACAAACCATGACTAATGGTGGCCATACATAGCAGATTTAAGCCACCAATTCAGATCCTTTAGACCAAATGCCGCAACTTATCTGTGTATGGAGCTCTTTGATGGGTTTCCCAGACCAATATCTGACCACAAATGGTCCAGATCTTGATTGAGCAGGTTTGATTTCCCCCCCAAGATCGAGGACTGCATTGGGGAAAGATTCACTTGTTTGGCAACATTGCCAAACAAGCAGATCTTATAGTGTATGGCCAGTTAAGTGCCCTGGGAGACATGAAAGGCATCGGGCCAATGGAGATGTTGGCCTTTTCAATTAATCTACAAAATAAATATATTTTTGTACCATTTTTTTCACTGCCCTTGTTGCATGTTGAGTTCCTAGATGCCTGCTATTTTCTTCAGTTGGTTTAGCCTCTCCCCATGTTGAGGCTCTGTGGTCAATGCACATGGACTAAATACATGCTTATGTGGTGAGTGCTTCAGACACTGATTCCTGTGCTCCTATTGGTTGTTTTGTGGTATGTGGTTGCCAATTCTTTTGCATGTAAAGTGAAGTTTATAGAATTCTGGAGAATTTTTTTGCATCTATGATTACAGTTCTCAGCAACTTCTATAGAAAACTGGGGAGCCCTGGGGGGTGATTTGTCTGGGTTACAACCCCTTTAATATGGCATGCATTTTGGTTAGTTGACCAATAGGTGGCAGTCGAGCCATGCCATTTTAGGTAAGTTGTTCTTCACTCATTTAGCCTATAGGTGGCAGTGTAATTAGCAAAGTGAGTTAGATATAACACCTAATCCCACTAAGAACATTACAGACCCAAGGGCTTAAAAGGGCACCCACACACTGGTTCAGGGTCTTTGATGGGAGGGAACAGAGAATGGAATAATGGAGATGGAGACGAAGACCAGACAAGTAGTGACAGTCTAGAATAGGTAAGTGGAAAATGCAGCAGATACTGGGGGGCACATTTCCTAAAGGGCGAATTGTGGGTTTTTTGGTGAAAATTCTGCAAAATAACAATTCCCACAAATTCACCGATTTACTAAAAGGCGAAGAGGACAATTCACTAGCAAAAAAGCTTAGCGCTAGCTGTTTTCGGCAGCTACTATTCTCTAGCAAAGTTTCTCCAGCGAAAATTCTCTAGCGAACTTAATAAAGGGTTATGTAGTATGAGCCGCCTACAACCCCAACAAGCAGGATTTTCCTGAATTTTAGCAGATTAATCATTGCTTGTACTGGTTTTACAGTTTCCTGATTTAACACCAAGAATTAGCACCTGCTTGAGACTTGTATAAATATTAGACCATATCATGGCACAAATAGAGTGGTGTTACTACTACCATACAGCAGACTCTGTCAACTGGTGTCAGCTGATTGGTTGGTTGATGTGGGTTATTAGACCAGTAGCCAATCTGCACCTTTTATTACATTACCCTTTAATAATGCAATGTATACTGTATAGTCTAGTCTTTATTGTCTGAAATCTTTAATGCGCACATTTGTGACGGTCTCTATAGAATAAAATCAGTATTGCTTACGTAAATTACAGTCAGGAAAATCACAGCAGCTTGTTCGGGTAATGAAGCCGTCGTTTTGATTTATAATAGCTTGCGAAGTACAAGACGAGACATCGAACCCACAAAACTTGTGCACAAAATACGAAGACCAGTAAAAGCGTCTGTCATATTCTATAAAAGAAAAAAATGAAGATTTAAGTTTCGAATTATTTTAGTGATTTGTAAGTTGCCTTCCCATGAATCTTCCCCTCTTGAAAACATAGATTCTATATGTAGCACACCCGTAGGTGTATCTTAAACTTGTGTTTATGCTCCGGCAATGTAAGACACCCTGTAGATCCAGTAACCAGGCACAAAGCGCTGCTCCAGCAGACTTCTGCACTGAAATCCATTTCTCAAAAGAGCAAACAGATTTTTTTATATTCAATTTTGAAATCTGACATGGGGCTAGACATATTGTCAATTTCCCAGATGCCCAAAGTCATGTGACTTGTGCTCTGATAAACTTCAATCCCTCTTTACTGCTGTATTGCAAGTTGGAGTGATATCACCTCCTCCCTTTTTCCCTCCAGCAGCCAAACAACAGAACAATGGGAAGGTAACCAGATAGCAGCTCCCTAACACAAGATAACAGCTGCCTGGTAGATCTAAGAACAACACTCAATAGTAAAAACCCATGTCCCACTGAGACACATTCAGTTACATTGAGAAGGAAAAACAGTGCAGGCACAAGTCACATGACTGGGGGCAGCTGGGAAATTTACAAAATGTCTATCCCCATGTCAGATTTCAAAATTCAATATAAAAAAATTTGTTTGCTCTTTTGAGAAATGGATTTCAGTGCAGAATTCTGCTGGAGTAGCACTATTAACTGATGTGTTTTGAAAAAAAACACGTTTTCCGATGACAGGATCCCTTTAATACTGCAATAACAGCTCAGTAAGAATAGCTCCTAGTATAACCATGGTGTGCACACCTTAGTAAACCTTACTTCTAACATTACTTGCAATGTACATTCATTATTTATTTTTAATTCCAAGATATTAAAGGATACATGTAATGTTAATAAATCGATTAATTTTGTTACAACAACGCCACCTGCTGGTCAGTTTCTGATCTGTCTAACGACCAAGTAGTCAAGGAAGTTGACTAGAAAGAAAGAGGCTGCTCTGATGTTCTTCTGCTTAGGAAAAATTTGAGAAATGTTTCTAATTTTTTCTCTTTTTTTCCTAAGCAGATGAACATCACAACATATTATCAAGGTTAAGGCATGCTGGGAGCTTTATTCCAGCAACATCTGAGCTGAATTCTTAAAGTAATATTGCACAATAAAACTTCCCTCTCAAGGGCCAGGGCCACTCTCCAGGGCCAGCAGAATCCATCTGTGATCTGCCTCTCTGTTCTTTGTTCTTACAATTGAAGCTTTAATCACAGTTTCCCAGCACAGACATGTAAGTCCTTCTCATGTTTGATTCCAGTGTAATATAATGGAGCTAAAATAACAATGATCTCTCCTATGTAAGATAACAGCAAGATGGCTGACATAGTTCTGGGAATCAGCATTCTTATTGGTCAACTCTCTTGCATTGCAAGTTTTATTAAACAGAATTCTCATTCTTTAATGTGTGGTTACATTTATCATCACCTTTTCTATGGAACAACCAGAGGATACAATGGGACAGCTTTATGGTTGGATTTAGTGTCCCTTTAAAGGAAAACTATACCCCCCAAAATATATAAATACTTAAGCAACAAGTGGCATATTAAAGAATCTTGCCAAACTGGAATATATATAACCTGAAATGTATGGTTGGTTTGGTTTGTTTGTGTGCACTGTGAATTATAGTATCCCTGGGGTTGGCTCTTGTTTCTTAAAATGGCTATTTTCTGTTTAGGATTACCCAGTGACATGTACTACTAAAAAAGTATATTATGCATTTACATGAAGCATGGTTTTACATATAAACTGTTTTATGCAATACATTTTTTTTTATAGAAACCTTCATTGTTTAAGAGTTTAGTTTTCCTTTAATAAATACAATTCAATAATCCTTCCCAGTAGCTGCAGCATTGACCTGAAGTATAGAAGTATAGTCAGTCCTGTCATCAAGAACCAAGGCAATAAACTTACTTTGCACTATTTGACTAACACAGAAGTTCGTTCCAAGAGGACATTTAACCGAAGGACCTCTGCAATCTCGTTCCATACGTATACACTTAATACATGTAAAAGGCTTATCTATAATGGGAAAAAAAGAACATACAGTATATCATCAAGTGTATTTCATCTACAGTATCTGTGTATGTCTTTGTGTGCATGTATATATATATACATATAGTGTAAGGTGCAGGATCCACTTTTCTTCTCTTTAAGACAGTTTATTTACATACAGGGATGACCATTTCAGGATACAAAACAAATCATAAAAATAACTCCTGCCCACTGGGCTCTACCTTTACACATGAAGCGTTCCCTTACTACACTGGGCCCCTTGTGGACTACCAGTAAGCAAACACATAAGTTGGGGGTCACTCCTGTACTCACTGTTCTCCTGGGGGATTGCTCAGCCTCCTGGCTTTCCTCAGTGAGACAGAAAGACCCTCTGTCACTTGGTCTCCTCTCTCTGCACCTTGGCAATATTAAATGGCACCCCCAGCCCCTCTGGGAGTTCCTCACACAGGCAGGTGTCCTTCCTGCTCGGAGTCCTGCTCTGAGAGACTTTCCTAACAGGCTCACTAGAACTAAATACCTTTCCACAGAACAGCCTTCCTGTGGAAGTTGAGCTCTAATCCATGAGCTGGACTACTGGACCTGAGTACCTGGCTTGCCTGTTCTTTCCAGAATACTCCAGCTTCCAGGACCTGGCCACCAAATCCTTTAAACAGAGAACCTATTCTCTCTTTATGAACACCCTTCCTGGTGCCTACCTCTCCCACTAAGGAGAACTTAAAGGGAAAACACATATTTTCCCACATTGTTTTGGTCACTCTACCACAATATATATATATATATATCTTACACGTATATAGGTCTTACCCAGGCTGGTTTTGGGTAGTAGCAGTAGTCTGAGGAATCTATTAGCTCTTGCTCTTCCATTTACAAAAAATCATATTATCTGGACACAGGGATATGTTCAGCCTGTCTGTGCCGTACTCTGCAGTCTGTCTGTATCCACTGTATTGCTCTGGGTTTTGACACAACTTGCACTAGCAATAATACAACAAGCAGAACATGCAAGATACCACAACTGCTCACAAAAAATAGTCACTGATGTGTTTTATTGGAAAACTGCCACTGTGGTTGCAGTGATGTCTCTATGTATTTAATATTTCCCATATGCTTCTGTGAACTGGCATCAAGCTTTGAAAAACAGTAACTTGGTTATATTAACTCCATTGCATTTGTAGCGCTATAGTAAACTGACTTTGCTTTAGTCAGTTTAAGCTACTATCGGTGTGGGGTAATACCACATATGAAGCCCTCTCTCTCAGGGGTAAGCCCTCGTAGCGGGGTGGAGGCAGGGTGTAGTGCAACTGTAACCAGGTGCAAGAGCACAATGATGGGCGCCAGTAGTTCTTTAACGCTTAAACAATGAACTGTCTTTATTTAACATAGCACATATCCACAATGGAGCTTAAAACAATCAGACAGCATAAAGGTAGCATATAGTCACAGAACCAGTATAGGCTGAATCCCTGCAGGCCAGAGAATATACAGCAGAGAGAGTTGCAGCTTGTGAGGGGTATTGCCCAGTTTTCAGGATCTCTTTGAGTGGCAGTCTATGGGAATTCCTACCATCCCTAGTCTCAACACTTTAGTCCTTACTCTGGGTCAGTAATACCCTGGGATCTTAATCCCTCTAATATCCTCGGCGGAGCCTGGAGCTGCTCAACTATATAAACTCTCTATCACTCCTAGAGTGATCTAGAAAATAGTATGCTATCGAATTACTAGGGCCAATGCGAATAGGGTCAACATGTACCCATTCCTTTCAAGTTTGCTTGGTTGGGCTAAAGTAATGGACCCAGACCTCATGGTTACCAAGACCTTTATACTCTGACACAGTGCCATCTGGTGTACACTGTGAGAACTACAGGGGTTACATAAGCACAAGGTCCCCCATCAGGACCCACTTAGGCGTCTGGATTACTAGGGATGTGCCTGTCAGTAATGTGTAAGGGTGTCTAAATTTTCACATCCCTACACATTTAAATAATGAATCTCTCAAACATAGGGATAAACAGCGGGTCTTGTTTATAAAAGTAGAGCAGCTCATATCAGCATATTTGGTGGCAGAGCAAAATATACGCTAGGCAGTTTGCTAAAATTGTGCTTCCATGGCTGCCTTAAGAAATCATGGGGCCCCATAAAACAACATTTTCTGGGGGCTCTGGTCTCCACACACCCACCCACCCCAACCCAGCCCCCAAGCCCAACTCCAGATCCCAGCCACCCCACAAGGCCACAAAGACAGAGCTAAAACTGGTAAGCCCCCCATATACAAGTTATAAAAAGCCTTTGGTGTTCAGGACGGCATTATAAGTTTAAAAAAAAAAACATTGGCAGGCACATAAAATGTTTTAAAAAACGTTGGTGGTCAGGGCCCCCCTATAAGTTAAAAAAAACATTGACTCCAGGGCCCCCCCATTATTTGAGCAGCGCTGTAACTGATGTCACACTCTTGCAGGAAATGTAAATAATTTCCCAAGTTGTTTTTAGTATATACTGTACATGTACAGGACCTGTTATCCAGAATGCTCAGAACCTCGGGGTTTTCAGATAATGGATCTTTCCATAATTTGGATCTTCATACCTTAAGTCTACTAGAAAATCATGTAAACATTAAATAAACCCAATATTCTGGTTTTGCCTCCAATAAAGATTAATTAGTTCTTAGTTGGGATCAGGTCCGGACTGAGAATTAAAATAGGCCCTGGCATTTCAGGTACACAGAAGCCCAATCAGCCCACACAGAGGCCCAAATAGCCTCCACCAGCCCGCTAAATACTGACTTTCTATGGGACCTTATAGCAGCCCCTCTGGCATTTGCCAGAACCCACAGATTGCCAGTCCGGGCCTGGTTGGGATCTAGTACAAGTTACTGTTGTATTATTATAGAGAAAAAGGAAATCATTTTTAAAAATGTAAATTATTTGTATAAAATGGAGTCTATGGGAGGCAGCCTTTCTGTAATTCAGAGATTTAAGGATAACAGATCCCATTCCTGTATAAACCTATATACATACATAATTACAAATTCTTATATTATGTTTAAATTATGCACCTTATCTGTACAAGATTCAAAATACAGACAAGATTGTTGTAGATTCGTAAAAGATACCAGACACACAATGGTATGTTAATTGTTTATGGTATAAAGCACATTGTGTGAGTTGTTCTGCACGTCTGACGAAGGGGCACGCCCCCGAAACGTTACATCTGACGTAATAAACGTGCAGGGGTCACCCCCGTTACACTTGCCATCGTGTGTCTGGTATCTTTTATGGATCTTTAAGTAGGAGAGGCGCCGACCTCTCTAACCAGCACCGGCCTTAAGCTAAAGGAGAGGTGGGGAAAAGAGGACCAGTGTGAATTGTGAAGATTGTTGTAGACCATTCCCACTTTTTGACCCCTCCTTGTTTCCCCTCAGTATATTTATGATATAATATACCGATATTCCGAGTATAATGCATTTTTTAAATATTGCCATAGAGGAACCAAGCAACATTTCCAAAGTATATTTCATGTTAACCATTCACAAACATTTCTGTTACATTGGCTCAGTTTGTGGCTCATGTTTATAAACCAAATGTATAGAAATATATAATCAGCGCCATCTTCCTGTTAAAGGATAAGAAATAACATTTATTCCTTACCGGCATCTGTTTCTAATCCAGTCTCTGCTCTTGGGAATTTCGGTTCAGCAGTCGGTATGGCAGTAGGGTGCACTGACGGTACTGCATAAAAGAAAACAAAAGATGGATGAAGAACATGTAAATGTATATAAAGTATATATGTTAAAATGAAATATATACATATATATATATATATATTCATTTTAAAAGGATTAAGAATTATATGAGAAAAAGGTCTATTTGCTACCCACTATCCAGATAACTGTTATACATTTCTGTACTTTTTGTTTTTTTCTTTTGTTTTCTTTTGATCTATTTTTTTTTTTTTTAAATTATAAATAAAAAGATTTTTTTAAAAAAGGATTAAGAATCCCATTAATTAAAGGGGTTGTTCACTTTTAAATTAACTTTTAGTATGATGTAAAGAGTGACATTTTGATGCACTTTAATTTTCTTATTATTTGTGGTTTTTGAGTTGTTTAGCTTTTTATTCAGTAGCTCTCCAGTTTACAATTTCAGCAATCTGGTTGTTAGGATCCAAATTCCCCTAGCAACCATGCATTGATTGGAATAAGAGACTGGAATATGAATAGGAGAGGGACTGAATAGAAAGATGAGTAAGAAAAAGTAGCAATAACAATACATTTATAGCCTTACAGAGCATTTGACGGGGTTAGTGACCTCCATTTGAAAGCTGGAAAGAGTCAGAAGAAGAAGGTAAAATATATTAAAAAAAACCTAAAAAATGAAGACCAAATAAAAAATTGCTAAGAATTGTTCATTCTATAACATACTACAAATTAACTTAAAGGTGGACCACCTCTGTAATAGTTAAAGTGCACATCCAGTACAATCAATGCTGCAGGTAGCTGATGGACATAAATCTCATGTATAAGAGTTAATAAAACTTACCATTGCTTAGAAACAAAGATCCCCATAAACACACAATGTAAAGAGAGATCATTGTGGTTGAATTCAGAAGAATAATCTCTGCTTTATGTATGACAACAAAGACAAATAGCGTATTTATATCACATAAGGAAATATATACACCTTGCATTCTAATTCATTAGAGTAGGTGGGGGAGCATTTGCTATTGGCTGGCTCCACACCTTATACAACTATCTGTGTATTCACGTTATGAGCAAGATTAGACTTGTACCTTTTGTTTTATATATTTTGTGAAATAGCAGAATAAATATTTTTTTTGTTACTCCTGTGTAGTGATTGAAACGCATTGAAGTCAATGGGCATTTTTTCTTATGGCGACTTTTTTGTCCTAATGCATTAAAGTTAATGGGCGATTTTCTAATTGCGACTTTTTTGTCCAAATACATTAAAGTCAATGGGGGTTTTTTCTTATGGCGACTTTTTTGTTCTAATGCATTAAAGTCAATGGGCGTTTTTTCTTATGGCGACTTTTTTCCCCAAATGCATTAAAGTTAATGGGAGATTTTCTAATTGCGACTTTTTTGTCCAAATACATTAAAGTCAATGGGCTTTTTTTCTTATGGCGACTTTTTTCCACCTGCATTAAAGTCAATGGGCGTTGTTTCTTATGGCAACTTTTTTGTCCAAATGCATTAAAGTTAACGGGAGATTTTCTAATTGCAACTTTTTTGTCCAAATACATTAAAATCAATGGGCGTTTTTTCTTATGGCAACTTTTTTCCACATGCATTAAAGTCAATGGGCATTTTTTCTTATGGCTCCTTTTTTGTCCAAATGCATTAAAGTTAATGGGAGATTTTCTAATTGCAACTTTTTTGTCCAAATACATTAAAGTCAATGGGCGTTTTTCTTATGGCGACTTTTTGTCACTGCAATTTTTTTGTTGCAGTGAAATTTTCTGCTGCAAATGCTTTCTGCAGATTTGCAAAAAAATATGCAAATGGAAAAATTTTGTTGCAAATCCATAGCTGGCGAAAAAATTCGCTCATCACTAGGAAAATGTAAAATCAGGGAAATGTATTACGCATAATATATAGGTGGGAAAACTTGAAATCAGGGGTTGAAAATTTGAGGTTCCACTGTATTATAATTATTATTTCCACACATATGATACAGTATCTAGGGTTAAGTTTTTAAACTCTTCAATAGACAACAATTTAAATTAAACAAAGGGTTAATTCATTTAAAACAATGACCAGGAACTAAGTGAAGCAATCATGTTAATTATGCTAGTAATGATAGATTATGGTGCCGCACCTCTCCTTTCAATTTTAATTTTTGATAATCACGTCACAGGGAATATATAAACCAACTGCCAAACTCATTTCACCCAGAATGTTTCTTCCAGAACACGCTAAGCCAGTATTGAGCCGGAATGGAACGCATGTCCACTTTATTCTGTGTTTTTGCCTTTCTGAGAGTGACAGGTGAGTTTCTAATTTTATGATTTAGTAAATGTATTTCCTTTACAAGTTAAACAGTTAGAAATGTAAAAAAAAATCAGACTAACAGTCAGCAGCCCACAAAGTGAGTAGTGAATATGAGCACTTACCTTCTGGTGACCTCTCTAGATCCAATGTGCACAGATATCTCAAGCCAGGTAAAGATGCCACATTCGCTTCTGTTCACTATCTGTCAAAACGTATTTCTTAGATGAAATGAGGTCTGTCTAACCATAACTCTACATATATAATTTATCCCTGATATATTTATTTTTAAGGACTGATACCATTTTATTATTTGTAAACTTACTGGATACTAGGATATCACCTAAAGCTGGTGCTCTCCTGACTGCTATTCTAGGTCCCTCATGTATTCATTAATTTGTTCATCAGTTTGCAGAACCCTCCAATGCCTCTTAATGGTTTTCACCCATCCATTGTTGTATGGTAATAAAGTGCATATTCTCTCAAACACTATACAGTACTATTTTGTCCTGCATAAAGACTGCATTACACTACTAATCCATCAATTTCTTTAACACATCTGTTGTGTCCTTCACATAGGGTGATAGTGCCTCCATAAATGGACATTAAACTGAATATATATATATATATATATACCGTATATACTCAAGTATAAGCCGAGGTACCTAATTTTACCTACGAAAACGTATTGACTCTAGTATAAGCCTAGACACAACTACAGCTCTGTCTCCCAGCAGCACACATTCCGCCAAAGCGACCCCCTAGCGATCAACTGGACTTCTTTGCAAAGTTGATGGTGACAGAGAATTGCCAAACGGATTACTGTGTGCATTGTCCCACTGTCCCACTACCATGTGCAGAGGGTGCTGTTTGATATTGCCATCACTGTTATTCTTTCATATAACCAACAGATGGCGCTGTGTGATATTGCAGTCACTGTTTATCTTTCATATAACCAACAGAGGGCGCACTGTTATTCTTTCATATAACCAACAGATGGTGCTGTGTGATATTGCAGTCACTGTTTTTCTTTCATATAACCAACACAGGGCGCACTGTTATTCTTTCATATAACCAACAGAGGGCGCTGTGTGATATTGCAGTCACTGTTATTCTTTCATATAACCAACAGAGGGCGCTGTGTTATATTGCAGTCACTGTCATTCTTTCATATAACCAACAGATGGCACTGTGTGATATTGCAGTCACTGTTATTCTTTCATATAAGCAACAGAGGGCGCTGTGTGATATTGCAGTCTCTCCCCAAGTGAGAGACTTGAGGAATGATTAAAAGTGACTGCAATCTCAAATCTCAGCTACTGCCCTCTGACCCGAGTATAAGCCGAGGTAGTCTTTTTCAGCACATTTTGGATGCTGAAAAACTCGGCTTATACTCGAGTATAAACGATATATAGATATATATATATATATATATATATATATATATATATATATATATATATATATATATATATATATATATAAAAATAATGCTTTTTATTAATTTACCAGCCATTTCTGTTCCCTTCAATTTTATTCCACTAATTTCACAAAGGCGTGAACTATTGGAGCCACTGACAAGGGAGGAATATGTGAATTTTAGATCACTCTAACCCACTCTAACAGTTTATTGCTCCTTTAACCAGTTCACTAGTGATGGGCAAATTTGTCCCATTTGGCTTCGCCACGGATTTCCTGCGAAATTCGCGAAGCTGGTTAAAAATTCACGAAATATCGATTTTGATGCCGGTGGCCATTAAAGTCAATGGGCATCCATTTATCGTCCGGTGAATTTTCGCGGCAAACTCACAAATTTTTTCACCGGTGGCGAAACGGGCTAATTCACCGCAAATTCGCGCCTGGAGAATAAATTCACCCATCACTAAAGTTCACTAAATCATTCTCGTATCTTAATTCTCCTAACATTTTTTGCAACAAACCTATCCAGTAGGGGTGAATCTACCTTCTTTTTCCTATTAAACAATTAAATATGAATTTTCTTGCAAAAAGATTTATGTTCTTAAAGGGCACCTGTTGGGTAAAAATGTTATCCCCAACCAATGGTGTGGGCTAATAGAGCCCCCCGCCATAGCGAAGCTACCAGCACCAGGAGGGAGCTCCCAGTGCGAGCAGCCATGTTGTGTCAATCGCATGCACATAACGGGCATGTGACGTGCACATAATGAGCAATTTGTGGCACATTTTTATTATGCACATGCGAGTGACTGGCACCTAGTTGAGAAGCAGGAGACCATGTGACTAGGGATGGGTGAATTTGACCCATTTCGTTTTCGCCAAAAATTCGCCGCCGGCGAAATGTCGCGGACGCCCATTAAAGTCTATAGGCGTCAAAAAGATTGATGCACAACGCCATAGAAGTCTATGGGCGTCATTTTTGCGGCGAAACAAGGCAAAAAATTCACCCACCCCTACATGTGACCTGGATGAAGCTGACTGAGGCAAAATGCAAGTTTCAGGACTGCACAGCACTATTGGAGGCAGCTGCCTATCAATAAAAAGGACTACCTTTTTATGGAGTGTAAATTTCACGAAAAACTCTAATACAAAACTTCAGCAAGTAAAAGCAGGCAAAGTCTATAGTATAGAAGTGAGAGGGAGCTGTGTTGATTCTTTTGGACCTTTTAATAAATTACATGGCATTTGTAAATTTTAAAGACAATGAATTTATTCATGGTTAGTGATGGGCGAATTTGCGCCGTTTCGTTTCGCCGAAAAATTTGTGAATTTCGTGCGAAATTCGCGAAATGGCGAAAAATTCGCGAAACGGCGCTGGCGTCTAGTTTTTGACATAGGGGCCAGTTTTGGGCGAAAAAATGTTTTGGACGCCGGCGAATTTTTGCAGCGAATTTTTGCAGGCGTTTCGCAAATTTATTCGCTGGCGGCGAATCGCGCAAATTCGCCGCGAATTCACGCCTGGCAAATAAATTCGCCCATCACTATTCATGGTTTAAAAAACCTCTAAAACCCGTAAAATAAGAATGTTGATAAATGGGCCTCCCCACAAGTAGGGAACCTGAACTGTAACTTGGGTGCACCACACACGAAAGAAATAGTTTATAACTAATGATGAGTGAATCTGCCCTGTTTTGCCAGAAAATTCTCAAAACTGCTGAAAAATTTGCAAAAGGCATAAAAGTCGACAGGCGACTTTTTTGGTAGCAATTGTCGATGGTTGTTTTATACTCGCTAAATTAAATAAAAGTTAATGGGAATTTTTTTGAGTTTTCTTTTTTCTTGGCAAATGTTTTCGCAGTTTAGTGAAAAAAAATCAGATGGTGGCGTAATCTGTACTGGAAGCAAAACATTCCTATTGGATTCATATAGGGGCACATTCACCAAGCTCGGGTGAATGAATAGAGGGAAAAAAGCTTGAATTCCAAGTAGTTTTTTTGTGCTCCTCGACTATTGAATTGGCGTAAATTCGCCTGAGTAGAATGATTTGAATAGATCGAGCGCAAAAACGCTGCGACTATTCGCCCATTTGATGAAGCTCATGCAAAAATTCGCTGCAGCGTTAATTTCGATTTTAACTTATTTTTTCGTGAATTTTTTGAAGTTTCGCAGATTTTGCGAGAAGTTCGCAAATTTTTCGGCAAAGCGAAATGGGAGAAATTCTCCCATCACTGACAGAAACTACTAAATTTAGTCATTTGAAGCCCAGACACTGACTGATGGTTAATGTGCTTGTCATGATTGCTGCTTAAAAATAGGTGTGTAGATAACTTTGGATAATGTTGGAAGTTGGGGCCTTTAGGAGATGTACAATTTTTTTTTTGATCAGTTTTAATATTTCTTTTCTCCTTACAGCATCTATTAAAGATGATCTACGTTGCTACGGATGCAATCCTTCTATTGATTCTTATGATTGTACGCTGCATATAGATTGTCCTGAAGGAACAGTCTGCATGACCGTTTTATCAAAAGTCGGTATGTACTATGGCAAATAGAATACTTTGTAAATAGGTCTCATATCTATTCGTCATTCATTTCTATATTTCACATTAATGGGTGAAATGCAAAGTTCCATATAATAGCCTTTCAGTTGCCATTCACTAGAAATGCTGCAACATACAACAACAATAAATATTGTTTGGCTCACCCCATGTGCATAATGGTAACTTGGTCATCTGGCGCATTGGTGGCCCAACTGGGTTCCAAGCATTGTGGCCCCCACAAGTATGGGAGAACACTGGCACTCTGTGCCGCACCATATTTTTCTTTTAGGCCCAGCCACTAGGGGGAGCAGGTGGTACGTAAACACTGCTGCACTGCGCTATGTAAATAAGAAATCAATAAAAACTTTCCCCAGTTCTCCAGAGCCAGTGACTGCATTAAAGTTCAAAATAATCCTCCAATGAGAATTCCAACTGAT
The DNA here is from genome assembly GCF_017654675.1 of Xenopus laevis. NCBI lineage: Eukaryota > Metazoa > Chordata > Amphibia > Anura > Pipidae > Xenopus > Xenopus laevis. Next base: position 127,483,576 of record NC_054383.1, on the reverse strand, counting down.
CTGTATAAATCTGACTCCCTGTTCTTTGTTCCTGTAATTGGAGTTGGAAACATTAAGCTCAGTTTCCCAGCACTGAACAAGTCAGTCTTTTATTCCCAGGTATGGGATCTGTTATCTTGAAACCCAATATCCAGAAAGTTCTGAATCATGAGAAGGCCATCTCCTATAAACCTCCATTTTCATCAAATAATTCAAATTCTTAAAGCATTTTTTATTTCCCTCTGATATAACAAAACAGTTGCTGGTATCTGATCCCAACTAAGGTGAATCCTTATAGGAGGCAAAACAATCATATTGGGTTTAATTTATGTTTAAATAATTTTTTAGTAAGCTTAGGGGCGGATTTCGGATTTATCAAAACGTTAGATTAGAGCTGACCACAGAAACATTCACCCACTTTCTATTCATTACATGAGATTTTTTGAATTTCACTTATCAAATGGTGAACTCTTAGGGGCCGATTCACTAACTTCGAGTAAAGGATTCGAAGTTAAAAAACTTCGAATTCCTACGTTTTTTTTGGGCTACTTCGACCATCGAATGGGCTACTTCGACCTTTGACTACGTCTTCGAAACGAAGGATTCGAACTAAAAATCGTTCGACTATTCGACCATTCGATAGTCGAAGTACTGTCTCTTTAAAAAATACTTCGACCCCCTAGTTCGCCATCTAAAAGCTACCGAAGTCAATGTTAGCCTATGGGGAAGGTCTTGGCTAACATTTTTTTGATTGAAGGATATTCCTTCGATCGAACTATCTGCGCTAAATCCTTCGACTTCGATATTCAAAGTCGAAGGATTTTAGTTACTAGTCGAATATCGAATTAATATTTGACCCTTTGGGGCCGATTCACTAAGGGTCGAATTTCGAAGTTAAAAATACTTCGAAATTCGACCCTCGAATTGAAATCCTTCGACTTCGAATATCGAAGTCGAAGGATTTAGCGCTAATCCTGCGATCGATCGATCGAAGGATTTTTCGTTCGATCGAACGATTAAATCCTTCGAATCGAACGATTCGAAGGATTTTAATCCAACGATCGAAGGAAAATCCTTCGATCAAAAAATCACAGGCAAGCCTATGGGGAAGGTCCCCATAGGCTAACATTGACTTCGGTAGCTTTTAGCTGCCGAAGTAGGGGGTCGAAGTTTTTTTTAAAGGGGAAGTACTTTGACTATCGAATGGTCGAATAGTCGAACGATTTTTCGTTCGATTCGTTCGATTTCGTTCGAATTTGAACGAATTTAACCAATTCGATGGTCGAAGTACCCAAAAAATACTTCGAAATTCGAAGTTTTTTCATTCGAATCCTTCACTCGAGCTTAGTGAATCGGCCCCTTAGTGAATCGGGCCCTAAGGGACCCATTTTCTAACAATGGAATGTAAATTATTTCATTTTCTCAAAAAATTAGTAGTTTTCGTTTTTTTAAAAAAAGCTCTAAAAATTCAGGATTTATGAACTATAAAGACCATGAAAACCACTAATACAAAAAATGTTCCAGGTAAAAGTTGTTGAGGTTCTGAAGAATTCAATGGGAGCTGCACTGAATTTTTTTTGTCCGACAAATTTGAATTTTTAGATGTTTTCAAGGTATTCTTATTTAGCACATTATTTTCCATTTGTGCTTTTTTTTATTCTGATATTTTAATAAATCTCATGACATTCGTAGTTTTAGAGTTTGTGAGTTTAGTCGTAGTTTCAAAAACTAAAATCTGACCTTTGATAAAAATGCCTCCACCTTTCATTCATTGATAAATATGATTCTTAAAATCCCTAGGAATGAATAGAAAGTGGGTGAGTTTTTCTGTGGTGAGCTCAAATCTCACATTTTGATAAATCTGCCCCTTAAAGTAGGGTGATCCAAATTACTAAAGAAAAGCACAGGTCCCAAGTATTCTGGATAACAGGCCCCATACCTATATTTGATTCCAGTGTAATAGAATGAAGCCAAAATGGCACAATCTCTATATGGAAGAAAAGAGCAGGATGGCTGACATAGTGTTATGAAATTCTCATTGGTCAACTCTCTTCTATCTATACATATATTTTTAGTGAGTAGAATTCTCATTGGCAAATAATGCAATAAGGTTTTTCATCAACTTGTATAAAAAAACTAGGGGCACAGAGAGACAGCTTTATATAACTGGGACCGATTCACTAACTTCGAGTGAAGGATTCGAAGTTAAAAAACTTTGAATTTCGAAGTTTTTTTTAGGCTACTTTGACCATCGAATGGGCTACTTCGACCTTCGACTACTACTTCGAATCGAAGGATTCGAAGTAAAAATCGTTCGACTATTCGACCATTCGATAGTCGAAGTACTGTCTCTTTAAAAAAAACTTCGACCCCCTAGTTCGGCATCTAAAAGCTACCGAAGTCAATGTTAGCCTATGGGGAAGGTCCCCATAGGCTTGGCTAACTTTTTTTGATCGAAGGATTATTCCTTCGATCGTTGGATTAAAATCCTTCGAATCGTTCGATTAGAAGGATTTTATCGTTCGATCGAAGGAATAATCCTTCGATCGTTCGATCGCACTATTTGCGCTAAAATCCTTCGACTTCGATATTCGAAGTCGAAGGATTTTAGTTCCTAGTCGAATATCGAGGGTTAATTAACCCTCGATATTCGACCCTTTGTGAATCGGCCCCTATGAGTTAGAGCCCTTTAAATGCCACACCAACATTTAAATTAGAGTGTATTTTAATGATGCTTTTATATAATATAATCCTTCTTTCTTTCTTTTAGGAAGCAAAATTAAAGTCGTGGATAAAATTTGTGGAAAAAGGGAGCACTGTGCCCAATCATTTAGCCAACTCGTGAAGGGCAATAAAGAAACAAATTATACATCTTGCTGTGAATCAGAAATGTGTACACCTGAGCAAAACAGTATGTACTGAAATATGTTAATTAGCTCACTGATATATAATATATAAAATGGATATTAGATATTTACTTAATATTTTAGATTGCAGTCACATAGTAGCAGGGTGTTTTGTTAACAGAAGTGATGACAGATTTGCGTGCTCAATGTTTCTATTGTTAATATAGGTCATATTTATTAAAAGCTGAGCTCTCACATTTTAACCCATTAATAAATGTGCCCCTAAAAATCCAATAGACATTAAGGGGGTTATTTGTCAAAGTCCGAATTTATGTCAATATTTTCTGAAAAAAACTCTGACCAAATCCGCACAGGTTTTTTGATTTGATTTATTAATACACTTTCCCGAAAAAAAAATTTGCGGGAAAAAATCGTGAAAAATCAGATTTTTACTTTTTTTTCAGATTTTTCACCCAAAAACTCTGAATTTTGCCTGAAAACTTTGGGGCATTGCCAAAAACCCAGCGCACATCAAAAAGTTATTGCGGCTTCTCCCATTGACTTATATGCAACTTCGACAGGTCGGAGATGCTGGATTTTCAGATTCTGACTTTTCCCATCCTCAGGATTTAATAAATTCTGAAAAATTCATGATTTTTTTAAAAGTCAGATTTTATTAAAAAAAAAACCCCACACATTTATCGTGATTTTTGCATTCAGAGTTTAGTAAATAACCTCCTAAATGTGACTTGAGTAGAACTCAATGCCCAGCCCCCTTACCCACTACCCCACTATATACTGACAACCACTAAAGCAGAAAGGCTGCAGCTTTGATTTACTAAGGGGCAGATTAATGTGAACTCACCCACCTCCTATTCATTTCTATTTTTAGAATTGTATTTATCAACAGGTGAAAGTTATCTCACCATTTGATAAATACGGTCCTAAAAATCCCATAGAATTGAATAGAAGGTGGGTGAGTTTTTGTTGATTAAACTGACATTTTGATAAATCTGCCCCTAACAGTACAATACAACAACATAACACAGATCATTCTAACCCAAACAACATTTAAATGATGAAATATATTTGTAAATGTTTGTGTAATAATTAATGCTTAACATGAACCACACCCTGTCTAATCCGCTACCACCTCTGCGCCAAGACTATTCCTTACAAACCCCACCTGTACCCTAACATTAGGGCAGCCCCATAATGCCCCTTGTCCTGTTTTGACCCGTACACCCCGATTTTTAGAAGGAACTATCGAGGTCAAAGCCGACTGAGCATTTTTCTGAATTAGGAAATCCAGAAAGGACCTTATTGATGCAGAGTTGGGCCAGTTCCTGCATCATAGCCCCATCCCTGTGACATCACGATTGCATCCCTGTTACGCCTTCCAGAAAAATGTGGCCACAATATTACTAGGGGTGGCAAAAAGCTATTTTTTATAATGAAATTTAGCTCTTTTAGTGCAGCGAGCACAAAAGTAATGAAACCCCTCCCAGACCCACTCTGACCAGTGGAATAACTACAGAGGAAGCAGACAAATCTCCTGGTCTCCTTCCTCTGTTTAAGGGGCCCTTAAGGGGTGTCGCAGGTGACCTGTCACACATGTGAAATTGTGGGTCACCTCCAATTATTGTGTGCAGTGATGTGTTTTTTTTTGAGCATCACAGATGATGTTCAATTTTAGAGTGGCCACAAATCCAGCCCATAACCTGACAACGTTTTCTGCAGGTGAAAATTGCACCATTGACTCTGACACCAAAGAGGTAAAACTAGGACAGGTAGAGTAAGGACTAGGAGGGCAACTATTATTCTGGACAAATATTCCTTCCATTTATTACACATCTCCCAAGTGTCTTTCCAAACAAATACTGTTCAGAGATGGCTCACTTTGGATTGGACTGTTTTCAGCAGTTGCCTAATAGCATTGTGTGCATTTATATTCTGATTTCACCCTGACTCCTTGATACTTTTAGTTTTCAGAAATGGAATAATGTGCCCATTCTGCACTAAGGAAGGATCCATGGAGTGTACCCCAACTAATTATGAGTGCATGGGAACAGCAAATAATTGTTTTACCTACACTGCCCCAGGTTGTATAAATATCATTTATTAGCCGTTTGTTTTTACCATTAATGAGTGCTGATTTGGGATATTGCTTTTAATATCTACATTTAGGAGCTGATTTATCAAAGGTCAAATGTTTTTTTTTACCTCGAATCAACTCGAATGACCTTGAAATTCAAATAGTATATTATATTATATAATTATTTTATTTACTTAATATTTAAAACTCAAACTAGTTGTGAGTAAACTCACCCCTGGTGGTCTAGTGGGGGGCCGTCAGGGATGTCCGGAGCTCTCTTCACGCGCTGTTGTGCATCTTCTCTAAGCGCGTCCACCACTTCCGGGTTTTGATGCAGCGTGCATCTGACGTCATCGTGTATCACGCGAAAATTTAAATATTTAAAGCGACGGTGTACTTTTTGTCTTTGCCCAATGTAGGTCTATTGATATAGTTCCTGGGTGTTTCTGTCCAGTTCTTGACCCTGCCTGACCAAGCCTTGCCAGCTGCCTGTCCTGACCATTCTTTCAGTCCCTTTTAACTGCCGTTTTATTGTCTAACTGACCCATGCTGTGACCTTGACTACGCTCCTGCCGTCCGATTTTGTACTGCACTTCTCATTTGGTATTGACCTGGTCTGCCCTTGACTATGCTCCTATTCTCTGTTCCCAGAACTCTCTCCCTTGTTCTCCCGCATTAAGACCTGGTGGCATCTGAGTAGCAAAGAGCTCCACCCAAAGCCAAAGGCGGCTGCTACAGACAGAAAAGCAGGCTTAGACCAGAACTTTTGAGTTCGTTCTGGGTTTGGGATACCGTCACACTAATACCTTGATTCGAATTTGAATTTAAAAGGAACTCGAATTGAGTTTTTCTCTGAAAAAATGTCAGGAAGGTTATTAACATCTTCAAATAGGTCACTGGACCTCTGCCATTGACTTCTACATGAACTCGGCAGTACCAAGGTGTATTTTGGATTATTTCCAACTTGAATTTGTGAGTTTTGACTAAGGGGCTGATTCACTAAGGGTCGAATATCGAGGGTTAATTAACCCTCGATATTCGACTGGGAATTGAAATCCTTCGACTTTGAATATCGAAGTCGAAGGATTTAGCGCAGATAGTACGATCGAAGGATTATTCCTTCGATAGAACGATAAAATCCTTTGAATCGAACGATTCGAAGGATTTAAATCCAACTATCGAAGGAATATCCTTTGATCAAAAAAAGTTAGGCAAGCCTATGGGGACCTTCCCCATAGGCTAACATTGACTTCGGTAGCTTTTAGTTTTTTTAAAGAGACAGTACTTCGACTATCGAATGGTCGAATAGTCGAACGATTTTTACTTCGAATCCTTCAATAGTCGTAGTTGAAGTAGCCCATTCGATGGTCGAAGTAGCCAAAAAAAACTTCGAAATTCGAAGTTTTTTAACTTCGAATCCTTCACTCGAAGTTAGTGAATCGGCCCCTAAAAGTCCAACTCAAAAATTTGAATTCAAATAATAAATACTTAATAAATCGGCCCCATAAACTGACATTACCTCTCAATAATTCCATTAAACAAAAATACTTATGTATAAAGTGTATTTTATGGCAGTTCCAGACATTTGCTTTTAAATAGGAAAAATACACAATGTAGAGCATTGTCGTGATCTACTGTGTATATGATACATATAGAAAATACAGTAGTGTTACCAATAATTGTATAGGGTGTATACTAATATTTCGCCTACCATTAGGCAGAATTCATAGTCTTCAATACTTTAGGGCAAAGTGCCTCATACAATTCACACTCAATTTTTAATCTCAATTAATTTAGGCTCAATGGGAGCCACAATTATGGGGTTATTTATCAAAAGTCAAATTTTAGAGCTTTTTCAGAATGTGAATATACTCACTACTTAAATGATTTCTAATTTAAGAAAAAACTAGAATGTAAAATGTAGTCGGGGGAAAAACGAGAATACTCTAAGGGGCAGATTTATCAAGGGTCAAAATAAAAATTTGAAGTAAAAAAATTTTTTTTTAATTTCGAGCTATTTTTGTGTACTTTAATTATCGAATAGGCCAAGATTTAATATAAATTTGAAAAAAATGTACTATCTCTTTTAACTTCGACTTCGCCATATTTGGAGTCAATTGGTGGACTTTAAAAATCAAAGTTTTTTTTTAAAATACTTGAATCAAATTTGATCAAATACGATCTTACGTTTACTTTTTTGTTTCGAATACAGCTTGTTCACCCGCAGGAAAAAACTTTGGTTTTTTTAATGAATTTCAGTTGGTCTTCTTTTCTCCGAACTTTGAAGTTATGGGAGTTAAAAAAAATCCCATTACTTCGAAATTCGACCCTTGATAAATCTGCCCCTAACTAATCGAGTTTTCAGTGAAAAAAACTCAAATTGCTATGAATTTAATTATAATTAAATTATAATTCAAATATAATATGTTGTTACCCTGTAATAATTTTGTGTTTGATTAAAAGGCACTACAGGTATGTGATCTGTTATCCAGAATGCTCAGGACCTGGGGTTTTCTGTAATTTGGATCTTCATATCTTCAAAAGTCTACTAGAAAACCATGTAAACATTAAATAAACCCAATAGGCTGGTTTTGCTTCCAATAAGGATTAATTATATTTTAGTTGGGATCAAGTTCAAGGTTCTGTTTTATTATTACAGAGAAAAAAGGAAATCATTTTGAACATTTCATTTTTTTGGATAAAATGGAATGGAAGACAGCCATTCTGTAATTCATAACTTTTTGGATAATGGGTTTCTGGATAATGGATCCCATACCTATACTACCGTTTATATAAATTAGCTGCTGTGTAGCCATGTAGCCATGGGGGCAGCCATTAAGGCTAAAAAGGATAAACATTTATAAATAGAATGAGTTCAGTTTCTTACACAGTCCCATGACACAGGCCTGTAAGAGTTAATTAAACTGTTTAGTGGCTGTGGAATTGCGTGTGTTTGTTGTTTAACAAATAAACGCCCCAAATTCGCCCATCACTATTCATGGTTCTCTACAGGAGTATAGACTGAAAGCCTTTTTTAAAGGGGAACTCCAGCTTCTAAACCAAAATTTGATAAAGAGGTCGCATAACACAGAAACCCCTAATATACCTACCACCGTTATCGGTTTCTTCAAAAAGTATGAATAAATGATGACATTTTCTATGCTGAAATCCAGCTGTTTAACAGTTCTTCTCTTTCTGCATCATTTGAAATCTTGGCAGGGAAGGAGGGACTAAACACTGATGTTACAAATTGTAACAACTTCTCCACAGCTTACAGATAGCATGCAGGAACTACATAACCCACAATGCATTGCATTGGGATGTTCCTTTCCTTATTGAAATCACGTGTGCAGGGAATTGTGGGGTTTGGAGGATGCAGGCTGAGGACAGATGCCTGTTGATACAAAGTAACAGTAGTCAGTCAGCTCAGCAAAGTAGTCAGACAGATCAACAGGAGAGCAGGGGGCTAGGCTTAGGGAACTGGCAGAAACCATTAAAATCATGAAAAGTCTGCATATTTTTTAATTGATGTATATTGCAAAGTTGCTTCAAATTATGTTTACTTTTCAAAAAGCTTAAAGCTATGTTTTTGTGGTATTCCCCTTTAATTAAAATATTAAAAAAATTGTTACTGGTCCTTTAACAGTTTCAGAAGCTTGCTAACAGTCTTTGAAAAGTTTTTTTTCAGTTATCCAGATTTACTAAAATGATTATCTTTGTTGCAGGTCCGAAAGGGAAAATTATTCGTGGGTGCGGTTCAAAAGAACTTTGTGGAGAACCTAGGAATTCATTTATAATATTTGATGATGATGGTGGAAAAATACAATGCACTGAAAAGTCTGCTGAGGCCAGCAGCTAAGATTTCGGAAGTGCTTTGGAGACTTTGGAAACAGCAGGAGTACAATTTGGAGAAAAGCAGCCTGTAGTGGGTGGTGTCAATAACATCAACACTGATGATCCTGCATCAACTTAAAATGCAGGGGTGAGAATAATGTAACATAGAAGATTTAAGGCTGAGGCATGTTGGGAGCTATAGTCCAGCAACATCAGGGTCGTATTCTTAAAAAAAATAATGTACCATAACATTTTTACAAAACTTCCCCCCAAATCTCCACAGCCAGCAGTTGCCTTAAATGCATAAACTCCTCCAATGAGAATCCCAGCTGATCTGTATAAATCTGACTCCCTGTTTTCTGTTCCTGTAATTGGGTCTGGAAGCTTTAAAGGGGAAGTGTTACCCCGGGCAAATGCCCCTAAGTCATTACTTACCCCTCCGTGCAGATTCTATCCAGTGGAGTTCACGGGCGCCATCTTCTTCTCTTTGTTAATCTTCGGAATGAAACCGGTGGAGCAGCTCATGTGCAGTGGGAGCAATTGTCTGTTTCGCAACAACTGCGCATGCGCCGAAACTCATGAAAATTGCCAAAGCGCCGCTCTCATTCCGAAGATTACCAAAGAAGCTGAAGATGGCATCTGTGAACTCCGATGCCTGAATCTGCACCGAGGGGTAAGTAAAAATTAGGGTCATTTGCCCAGGGTAACACTTAGGCTGGGGGAGGAGGTATATGTAGGGTAGGGGGGTAGGGATTTTTTAACTTTTGGGGTTGCTTCTCCTTTAAGCCCAGTTTCCCAGCACTGAACAAGTCTGTCCTTTATCCCCATGTTTGATTCCAGTGTAATATCATCAAGAAAATAAAAATGCCATTATTATCTCTTTATGTAAGAGAACAGCAAGATGCCCGACATGGTGCTGGGAATCAGAATTCTTATTGGTCAGTTCTTGTGTATTCATAATGAAGTTTTTGATCAGATGAATTTGCATTCGTGAATTTTCTTGCATCTAGAATTTTTTTTCAGCAACTTCTATAGAAAATATCCAGCGCACGGTTTATTTCTGTTAGGTGCAAGGAGCCCACAACAACAACAACAAACAAGCTGCCTTGTAGAAAGAAGCCAAACAGTGCAATTTGAATTTTTTTCTTAATAATTTAAATTGTGATAATAAATGCAACCCAAATTTTGATGGAAGAGGTTCATCAGTGGTGATTAAACTGCAGTGTAACAAGAGAGCCAATGGTTTTGATTTTTTTCTGTGTTCAAAAAGGGTTGAAATCCAACTTTCTAAACTACATTGGGCAGGTCGATTTATCAATTTTCACATTCCAATGAAAAAAGAAATCCCAATTGAAATCAAACAAGTTATTGTGCTCAGTTGTGTTCCAGGCTCGAATCTGGAAAACGAATTAGAGAAAACCGCGATCACAATGAAAGAAGAATTGTTTTATTAATTTATTTGTTTCACAAATTCAAAAGTTTAAATAACAAAGCCTATCTATATGGTCACCTAGGGCCCATTGGAACAAGGGACCCAGCATCACCAATGAGGACAGGGCTTGGGCAAGTTGGGATAGGTCGGGTTGATCAGGGGTGTGTCCGGGTAAGGGAGAGGCACCTCCCAGGACTCTTTATTTTCTACCTGTAAAGTGCTGCTTAACATGTGTTACTATTATATAAAGGTTTAATACATACAAATCGCAGAAATATCTAAACCTTGCTGTATCAATATTGACAGGTAGTGATGGGCTAATTTGTCCTGTTTCAATTCGCCGAAAAATGAGTGAAACAACGAATAATTCACGAAACACGAATTTTGATGCCCGCCTCAATTCGCGTGTGCCAAACACTGGCGACAATTCTGATGCTAGCGACAATTTGACGCGCATTAAAGCCAATTGGTATACATTTGGTTGTCTCCGGCGTAAGTATTGTCACTAGCGCAAACAAAAACTTTGACTCCAACTAATTTTCGCTGGTGAATTTTATCAGCAAATTTGTGAATTTATTCACCGGTGGTGAAACGCGTAATTCGCTGCGAATTTACACCTGGCGAATAAATTTAACCAGTGCTACTGACAGGCCAATTTAGCAAGAGACAGCAGGCTCAGGGCTTTTATACAGGTTAGAGAATTCTGTCACTGTGACTGTAGTTTGCACCAATTATAAATATTAACACTAACCAGCATCATTTACTAGAATATATTTTGTAGGTTTATGGCTCTTGGGTATTATCCAGTATAATAATTGAAGGAGACAGGACCCCCGGTGATAAAAATGAAATGGGACATCGTTACCAGAAAATTTGAATGACATAAATTAAAAATAGGTAGTGATGGGCGAATTTATTTGCCAGGGGCGAATTTGCGGCAAATTTGCGTGATTCGCCGCTGGTGAAAAAATTTGCGAAACGCCCGAAAAAATTGGCGTCCCAAAAATTTCGAGGAAAAAACGGGCGCCGTTACGCAAATTTCGAAATTCGCCTATCACTAAAAATAGGTATAAGTTGGAAGGGGGGTGGAATCTGAAGAAAAAAAAAAAAAGTAAAATAAAAAAATAAATAAAAAATAAATAAATCCTTATTTGAATATTCTATGTTCAATGATAAAATCATATTTGATCTTTCTTTATATAACACGTGTTATGATGCTGTGATTTAGCACGTCTAGATGGACAAAAGTATGTTTTTTGTTGCCCTGCGGAAATTGCACAAAATATTATTATTTTTTTACCTCCAGTAGTCTTACAGGGGAATGTAATAAAAGTCGGTAACGGAGAAACTATTCCTAATGAGAAAAGTTATGCCTTTGTGCGAAAAAATTATGCTTTGCGCGAATTTAATATAGCTTTTGCCAACCCAGAAACGGTTTAGCGACCACTTCTGATAGTGGAAAACCGTTTGCGAATTTTTTAGTTGAAAAAGTCGTTATGTTTGCTCCAAAAGATTACGACACCTTCAAGCACTTCTTAAGAGTGCCTAATAAAAATTTGCAATGCAATAACAGTTTAAAGGACCAGTAACAAACATTTTATGTTACTGGTCCTTTAAGGAACAATATTACACTGCGAAATTTTGATTTTTATTCTTATTAGTGCGGTTTTGCACTTTGCGACTTTTATTACATTCATAGCCCACCTTTAGATGAACCACCTATGCCTAACTATACAGATATTTCCACTGAACACACAGATTAATATATAAGAAAATAGTGGCTGGTCATCCTATACATAGTCTTATTTATAGCATATATAAAAGGTCCGGGTTAATAACATAATATCTGTATTGCTGTATTAAAAAAACAGTATTTTTCAATACAGGTATGGGACCTGTTATCCAGAATGCTCAAGACCTGGGGTGTTCCGGTTATTGGATCTTCCTGTAATTTGGATCTTCATATCTAATAGAAAACCATTTGAACATTTGGGGCCCATTTACTTAGCTCGAGTGATGGAATAGAATAAAAAAAACGTCGAATTTCGAATGTTTTTTTTGGCTACCTCGACCATCGAATGGGCTCCTTCGACTACAACTTCGAAACAAACGATTCGATCTAAAAAACGTTCGACTATTCGACCATTCGATAGTCGAAGTACTTTAAAAAAAAAACTTTGACCCCCTAGTTCGCCACCTAAAAGCTACCGAAGTCAATGTTAGCCTATGGGGAAGGTCCCCATAGGCTTTGCAATCTTTTTTTGGTCAAAGAAAAATCAATCGATCGATGGATTTTTCGTTCGATCGAACCAATTCGACTTCGATATTCGAATTCGAAGGATTTAACTTCGACAGTCGAATATCGAGGGTTAATTAACCCTTGATATTCGACCATAAGTAAATTTGCCCCTAAATAACCCCAATAGGTTTCGTTTCCAATAAGGATTAATTATATCTTAGTTGGGATCAAGTACAAGCTACTGTTTTATTATTACAGAGAAAAAGGAAAAGGGGGAAATCATTATTAAAGGAAAGGAAATCATTATTAAAATTTGGGATTATTTTGATGAAATGGAGCGTAAGGTAAACAGCCTTTTCATAATTCATAGCTTTCTGGATAATGGATTTCTGGATTATGGATCCCATACCTGCATTTACTTTGAATCGCCTGTCTTCAGACAACACTGAGATAAAGTCTGCCATGTCTGTAACTTTTTTCATTATTTTTCAGACCAGTAATTTATTAAGTTTGTTTGCAGACGTCTCCTCCCGGCAATTATCTGATCCACACCCCTTGACAACTGTGAGCATAGTCCAAGTTCTATGCGATTTTATGGCCTAGTTCAATAAATAACTGATATGTAACATAATGTCACTTATCCTATGTCTAGAGAGATTGGAAACAATAAACCTTACCTTGCTTACAAAGGTAATAAGTTGCCTAAAGGCCAAAGATATCTGGGAAGCATTTTTATTATTCCCATGAGACAAAAAAACATTGGGGGGAATTCACAAAAGTGTCGGTAAAATAAGTAACCCAGAAGTGGCGGTCGACAAATTTGTAAAATGTCGTATGAACGGCAAATTCACAAAGGCAGATGTTACCATCTCTGAATGTCTCGTAAGTCCGACAATTTTCTAAAATGTCGTATATCTTTTCATCGTACAAACGACATTTACCAAGACTTTTCAAAAGACAATTTGACCGACATTTTCATTTTGGAGAGCCGAAAGTGTCTGAAAAATTGTCGGTAAAAAAAATGAGTTTACGAGTAATTCATAAAAATGTCGGGAAAAGTGGTGCTGAAAAAACCACGCCCACTTTTAACGACACTAATTCAAAAGTGTTGTGCATGTCGGAAAATTGGTGGAGAAATGCTCTGTGAATTTGTCGGCTGTTGCTACGTCTTTTTCTACGACATTTTAAAGACATTTTTTCGTTCCCGACACTTTTGTGAATTCCCCCCATTGAGTTACCAAATGCATTATACAGCAGATGAATGGTAGTAACCGTCAATCACAGATTCTTTTATACATTTTATTGCATAGTCCTTTAGGAGTACCCCTCATCCTCTTTGCTACTCTTTGGAACTTACGTTAAAACTTAGATTAGAGTAGGTATTACGTAATGATCATTAATAAATAGGTCGATTTGAGAATCGTACCATTTGCAAATCATTAATATACTTAAAAGGATAGTATATACAATAGAACCTGGATAGTGATGGGCGAATTTATTCGCCAGGCGCGAATTCCCGCGATTCATGAAACTGCGAAAATTCGAGAATTTTTCACGGTTCCGCGGGAAATTTGCGAATTTTTCGGCAAATCGAAAGGCCCCAAATTCTGCCCAAATTTTGCCCACAATGCACCTTGCCACCCCCTTCTATGCAGAGATGCAAAAGAGCACAATAGTTACATTTATCTGTTTATGTGATACTTGCAGCTGCACAGTAGCGTAACTAGAGGGGGCGGGCCCTGGTGCGTGACGCGCATCCGGGCCCCGCCCCCCTCAGTACCACGCGCATTTTCAGTGGCGTGCAGGCTGCCGGGGGGCCCTAAGGGGGTGTGGGCCCTGGTCCGCTCCCACCCTCTGCTCCCCCGGTAGTTCCGCCACTGCAGCTGCATACTAAAGGGTAACATATTTGTGGGACAAGCAGGCCTGGATTTGTGGGAAGGCCACAAAGGCCCGGGATTAGAGTGGTATGCCGCCCAGCTGCATTTGTGTTTCCTGGTTCCATATCACACCTGGCGCACCGGAGCTTGAGAGAATTGCAAGGGGAGCAGAGGAACCAGTGAGAGCACAATGTGCATGTGGCCTAGGGGTGCATCATTTGGCATTCCAGTGCTGAAAAAAATCCAAACAAAATATTCTCAGGGAAATATAACAGCCAGTCAAGAATGGGCCAGAGTTAGCAAGATATTACCTCAGATCCTAGGGCACAAATCACCATAAAACAAAAAACTATCCCTTAACTCAAAATTTAAAAATCATTTTTTATTCAGAAATACATATTAAAAGAAATTTCATCATACTGAACCCATGACAATCACCCTTACGCGTTTCATACCCTCTGGTACTTAATCATAGGTATTTTTCTCTCATTAATTTTATTAAGGGAAGATATCAAATGTTTAATTTTTAGCCAGGTTATTCATGTATGAATACATGCTTGGTCAATAATGATGCTGGCACACACGTTTAAATGAGAATTCAAATCCCCAACTAATAAAAACCCCTACCCTACATAGTCCACCCTCCCTGCTCCCCTCTGCACAGGTTTTAACACCTGTAAATGCCCCTAATCCTATACTTATCTCTTGTTGCAAAGTCAGCACAACGGGTGCCATCTTCCAGTGCTTTGGTAACTTCAGGTCTTCTTCCTTCCCTTTGGCAATTTTCATCATTTTCATTGCATGCACAGATCATGAAGCGGTAGACTGTTCCGACTGTGCATGTGCCGAAACACATCCATTACTTTCCGAAGAAGACCAAAGAGAAGAAGATGGCACCCGTGAGCTCCACTGCACGGACTCTGCAACAAGGGGTAATGATAGGATTAGGGGCATTTACAGGTGGTAAAACCTGTGCGGGGGGGGGAGCAGGGAGGGTGGACTATGTAGGGTAGGGGGTAGTGGTTTTTATCTCCTTTAATGTACTAAATTGTACTAAATTGACTTGTACTGTTTTTTTTAAGTGTGAGCATCAGGGATACTTCTAAGATCCATAATATTATGCTTTTTGATCATATTGTGGTATATTATGACTATTTAGAACACTTGGCCCTGATTGTAAACTTTCATGCTTTAAAGATAAATCAGATAAGAGCAAGTTCTCCTCAGTTCTCCAGCTGCTGCTCTAATAACAAGCCACTTAGTGTGTTTTGGCAAAGATTGTGAAGAATTTAATTTGCATTCTGGACAAAGTGTATGATCACTGAACCCTGTAACTGGTCCTTTATACGGACACATTTCCTCTTAAACTCAATGGTGGGTTTAAACCCAAAATGAGAAACCAAGTTCACAGTGATGCTTATACACAAAATTGTTGGAGGTCCCTAGCCATACCGATACGTGATTGACACAAACACACATCTACTGTATAAAGAGATTCATTTACTGTGACCAATGCCATTTAAGCATCCATATTAAGTGCCCTAGTTTGTACAATATGCGATTAATAGAACACCGACTAGTCAATCAGAAGAAAAACAATCCATTTTGTGGCCGTTGTTGGTACTTGCTCCTACTCTGTATCTCTGCATTGTAGGTTCTTCTGGTTGGATTAACAGAGGAGACTGTTAAAAAACACACAAATATCTCTCTCTATATACAATATATATACACATGTTTGTATACTCCTGACGAAGACCCCTGTGGGGGATCGAAACGTTGAGTTTAAATAAAATATTCTTTTATTTTTGAGCATACTTAAAAACCTGTGAGAGCTGCTACTTTTTGACTTTTGCATCTACTATACCCTGGTGGGCACCTAGATATCTTCCTGTGTAAACGGTGTGCACCTTGGGACTAATATATATATATATATATATATATATATATATATATATATATATATATATATATATTAATAACAATTTCCACTTCAACAAGCTGTAAAATAAACTGTTATCAATGGTTGCTAAAAGAATGGAGTTAAAGAGAACAAGTGTAATCTTCTAATGACTTGCTTGTCTGTCATACTCTGCCCTCCAGAGACGTCACCATCATAAAACACTCACCTTACAGCCTGTATTATCCTGTGTACAGCTCATTCCACTCATAAAACTCAAACCTCACAGACAACTATCATGTAAAATCAGTCGCTGCCTTCATTTAGCTTCACACGATCCATTTGAGGTTGAAGGGCTGTTGCATCTATATCACCATGCCTTGTAGTCTTCAATATCTTTGTGTGCTGTCAGTCTTCATAGTATCAGGTAATACCTTCATTTTATTCTTCATTCAAATATATTGTACACGTTGTACAAATCTGTAGTAACCAATGCAGTAGCCATCTGACTCTAGGGGGCCCATTTACTAACAATTGAATTTCTATTTTTTCATGAATCTCTAGAATCTTTTGGTTTTCTGTTTTTTAAACAGCTCTAAAAATTCGAGACTTATTAAGTGTAAAAGCCACGAAAACCTCTAATACAAAACGACGCCAGGTAAAAGTTGTTGAGGTCATATAGAAGTAATTTGGAGCTGCGCTGATCCTATTGGACCTGTTTAAATCAATTTGGACTGTTGGAGGCTTTGGTTTTTTTTTTCAATATTATGGGGCCCGTTTACTTAGCCCGAGTGAAGGAATAGAGGAAAAAAAACTTCGAATTTCGAATGTTTTTTTTGGCTACTTCGACCATCGAATGGGCTACTTCGACCATCGACTACGACTTCGAATCTAACGATTTGAACTAAAAATCGTTCCACTATTCGACCATTCGATAGTCGAAGTACTGTCTCTTTAAAAAAAAAACTTTGTCCCCTAGTTCGCCTACCGAAGTCAATGTAAGCCTATGGGGAAGGTCCCCATAGGCTTTGCTATCTTTTTTTGAAGAAAAATCGTTTGATCGATGATTAAAATCCTTTGAATCGAACGTTTCAAAGGATTTCAAATCCGCAGTCGAATATTGAGGGTTAATTAACCCTTGATATTCGACCTTAAGTAAATTTGCCCCTAATTGTCTCAAAAACTTGAATTTTTTGTGGTTTTTGAGGTATTCAACTATTCATATGTATTAGTCATTTTCTGTTCATACTTTTTTTGATTTGGATCTTTTACTATTTGTCATTACATTCGAAGTTTTATAGTTTGTGACTTTAGTCATGGTTTCAAAAGCCTCTAAAACTACGAAAATTCGACCTTTGATAAATTGGCCCCCACAGGGCCTGTTTACTAACATTTTCTAATTCTATTTTTCTCACATATTTAAAATTTCTTTAAAATTCTAGAAATTTGATTTATTAAGTGTAAAAACCACAAACAAATTGAATACAATAATTTGACAAGTAAAATCTGGCGAAGTCCTATAGAAGTCAATGGGAGGTACGCTGAACCTATTGGACCGTTAATCATTTTGAATGTTTTTCTGATTTTTTTTTACTAGTAATTGTCCAAAAAACTTTTTTTATCGCAAGTTTTAGCATTTTTTTCCATTCTATCTAGGGTTAGTATATACAATATCAATACCCCAGAATATTTTATTTTCAGAATTAATAATTCATGTTTTTCCTTCTAGGGAATTGTTTATCTTGCATTCAGTGCAGTGGTTACAGTGACAGCCCATGTAATGGAACTTCACAGACCTGCTCATCTGCCAGTGATGTATGTGGTACCACAAGGATCCAAACCTTTGGTAATGCTCATAGTTAAACCATCTGCTCATGTTAATCTGGCCATACCCACAGCAACCAATTAGTATTTAGCATTTTGTCACTGTTATTATATTTGTCCATAGAATTCCACAAACTATCATGAAAGTATGTTAAGCATTGGCAGAACAATACAGTAAGAAAATGTGACATTTAAAGGGATTTTGTCATGATTTGTATGGTGTAGTCTTTATTTCTAAATTACACTGTTTTCACTACAAATAATTAATTCTACAGTATAACACTTAATTCCTGAACCAATAAATTTATTTTTTTGTTGTAATATTGGTGTGTAGGTGCATCTCAGATCATGAACTTTCAGAAAGAGCCAGCACTTTAGGATGGAACTGCTTTCTGGCAGGCTGTTGTTTCTCCTTCTCCATGTAACTGTATGTGTCTCAGTGGGACCTGGATTTTACTATTGTTCTTAGATCTAACAGGGAGCCATTATCTTGTGGTAGGGAACTGTTATCTGGTTACCTAACCATTGTTCTGTTGTTAGGCTGCTGGTGGTGAAAGGGAGGGGGTTCATAACACTTCAACTTGCAGTAAAGAGTGACTGAAGTTTATCAGAGCACAAGTGACATGACTGGAGCAGCTGGGAAACTGACAATATGTCTAGCCCCATGTCAGATTTCAAAATGAAATATAAAAAAAAATATTTGCTCTTTTGAGAAATGGATTTCAGTGCAGAATTCTGCTGGAGCAGCACTATTAACTGATGTGTTTTTTTAAAAAAAATTCCATGACGGTATCCCTTTAAGAATCTAATGTAGTTTCAGAAGTTTTACCAATTATAAGATATCTGTAATTTGTATATGTTGATATACCTCGCACCATATTACACCAAAAATCTCCCTATAGTCCCAGAAACTTTTAGTATGGAGATTTACATCCAGCATCGACTGTGTTACTATTATACAATTATTGATTATAAATTATCCTTTATTTTTGTTTTTCCGATAAGGTAAATCGTGGGACAGCTTCTTCTATATTAGGTCCTGTGTCCCTCTCACTGAGTGTGATATAAATGGAACAACATCAGGTCTTTATACAAACGCTTCGTTAAGTACAACTTGTTGTTACTCTGACAACTGCATCGCATCTATACCAACTAGTGAGTATTTTATAAAAACTCTTGCAACAACCTTGACTTTAGTCAATCTTAGGAATGATAACCTGAATTTGAAGTCAAATAGCACCCAGATATACACATAGGGGCCGATTCACTAACTTCGAGTGAAGGATTCGAAGTTAAAAAACTTCGACTATTCGACCATTCGATAGTCGAAGTACTGTCTCTTTAAAAAAAACTTTGACCCCCTAGTTCGCCATCTAAAAGCTACCGAAGTCAATGTTAGCCTATGGGGAAGGTCCCCATAGGCTTGGCTAACTTTTTTTGATCGAAGGATATTCCTTCGATCGTTGGATTAAAATCCTTCGAATTGTTTGATTCGAAGAATTTTATCGTTCGATCGAAGGAATTATCCTTCGATTGCTCGATCGAACTATCTGCGCTAAATCCTTCGACTTCGATGTTCGAAGTCGAAGGATTTGAATTCCTAGTCGACCCTTAGTGAATCGGCCCCTATGGATATTAAGTGTAATTGCTATGGGGTGTACTATAGTTTTACCTCTACTACTGCTAGATTGTGTTGGCCTAACCATCCCTCCTTAGTTAGTAGGATATATTAAAGGAGAACTAAAGAAGTAGCTGTAATGTAATGTTGTACATTATGTTTTGTACTCCTGTACCAGCCCAAGGCAACCACAGCCCTTTAGCAGTAAAGATCTGTGCCCCCTAAAAATAAACTGATGTAAACTTACTCAGGGTGCTTTTCAGGGCACTTTTGTAATTTACACTTATCTTCTATTTGCAACAGTTTATGAGATATTTGCATTCTTAGACTGCTAGTCCCAGATGTTTTGCTCAACTGAAAGCCAGCAATCCAAGGGTTAACTAAAGTACATAGTTTACCATTTCAGTCCATAATTATTTTTAGGGTTTAGTTCTCCTTTAATGGGCACATTTACTAACAAAAAATCAAAATTAATTTTTTTCCACAAATCTCCAAAAATTTGTGGTTTTTCTATATTTCTAAAAAGCTCTTAAAAAGTGTAAAAACCACAAAAACCTCTAAGGCAACATTTTGCAGTAAAAGTTGTCAAAGTCCTATAGAAGTCTATGGAAACTGTGATGATCAGACTTTGAGGTTTTCGGATTTTTTTGAATTGTCCAGAAAACTCAAATTTTTTTGAGATTTTGGGGGTATTCAGATTTTTTACCACAGTCTTCAGCGCTTTTTTGTTTTTGTTTATACTTTCATATTCAGATCTTTTAAAAAATTCAATGACAATCGTGGTTTTAGAGTTTGTAAGTTTAGTCTTGGTTTCGTAACACCACTAAAATCCGACTTTTGATAAATAAGTCTTTAAGTCACTTCTAAATCTAAGACCAGAGCTAGCCTAATAGCACTAGAGAATTGGATATTATGTTTTGTACAAGAAGTTATAAAAATCACTCTTAAAGGCATTAAGAGGATCTTCCATTAAAACATTACCCAGCAGGGCATTCCACAACCTCACTGTCCTCACTGTGAAGAATCATTTGTGTTGCTTCAAATAACATTTTTGTTTCTAAAGGAATGGCCTTTGGTTTTATGTTCTTCTCTATGTGAAAAATGATTCCCTGTTATCTGTCTATAATGTTCTCCAAAGTACTTGTAAAGAGAAACTCTGTTCTCTCACAATCGCAACCTTGATTCCTCATAGTTTTTGTCATACATTTTACCAATTTAGTTGCACGTCACTACACTCTCTCTCCAGCTTATTAATATCCTTTGATAGGACCGGGAGCCAAAACTGCACTGCAAAATGATTCTTTCATCTTTTGAGTTATTGCCCTTTTTATTGCAAGACAGCACTTTCTTGCTTCAGTTGCCAGTGAGTGACTCTGCAACCGTGGCTCATTGCATAGTTTATCCACAAAATGCCCAAATCCTCCTTCTCAGTTGGAAAAGTCCCAACAAACTTAGATTTAGGGTATTATTTATCAAAGTCCGAATTTATCTCAATATTTTATGAAAAAAACTCCAACCAAATCAGGTTTATTCTCCGTATTTATCAATACGCTTTCGCGAAAATTTTGTTTGCGGGAAAAAATCTGAATTTTACAAATTTTTCAGAATTTCCAACCGGATTTTTGCTCGAAAACCGCAAAACCTTTGAATGAAACCCAAAACATCTTTGGGACTCCCATTGACTTATATGCAACCTCGCCAGGTTTCGTCGGATTTTCAGATTCTGACCTTTTCCATCCTCTAAAATAAATTCTGCAAAATGTGTGTTTTCTTAAAATTCCTATTTTCTACATTCGTTGTTTAGTAAATAACGCCAGATGTGTGCGCTTCCTTTAAGCAGTCATTGCTGGAATATAAGGGGGTTATATACTAGACTCCTAATGCAGAAAATCCGAAAAATTTGTTTTTTTTACTATAGAAAAAAATTCTGGAAAATTCTGAAAAATTCTCGGGAAAGTGTATTTATAAATTCCGCGAAAAAACCTGTACGGATTTGGTCTGAGTTTTTTTCAGAAAATATTGAGATAAATTCGGACTTGGATAAATAATCCCCATAGGGGCACATTTATGTAACACCTATTTGGGCTGCATAGCACACAAATAGTTAAACTGTCCAGCTAGCAGTAGAAGCATGGGTTACACGCGACTTACACAACAGGGTCAGGGCCTTCGCCATGTGGAAGTGTTCCCTCTATGGTGTAGTGCAACTACATCCCCCAGGCTACTGTGCACACAACAAAAGATGGGCGCCAGGAGGTTCTTGCAGTAAAACAGAAACGGTTTATTAACTATGCACGAGGCAAGTGACCACAGGTTTAGTAGTCACACAGGAGCTGAGGCAATAGCACATTTCTCACACAGAGCTGCAGCCATTAGGCATTTCTCACAGAGGAAAGGTCTCCATTAGGCATTTGCAGTATTCACACACATTCCCTCCTGGAAGTTGTCAGGAAAGCAGCTTCTACCCTACAGTCCCTCCTCACTGAGGTCCCTGACTGTAGGCAACACACAGAGCCTCTGGGAAGCTACTCCCTTACTGCAAATCCTTGTTGGAGCTTCAGCTGCTCTTTCTCTCTCACCTCTCTGCCTTTCTCTCCTAGAGAGACTATGACAAGTCTGCCCTAGTGTAACTATTCCTCATTCACGGGGTTACCTGGTCCCCGACTTCTTCTCCAAAGCACATGGGCCTTTCTGGGCCTAGCTGTGCCCAGGCTCCCCTGAGCACACCCAGCTGGATCACCATCCACAGGCCAAAGAGGAAGTGGCCACTCCCTACACACACTATATAGCAGTGTAGCAGGGGAGTGTCATTCTCTCTGGCAGATCACTCTAAGAAAAAGGTGGGGGCCTTAAAGCTGCAGGGCAGATTACCCAGTAGGGGTCCCTACATACACCCAGGGGAAAAACCCATTTCGTCCCGACAATGGTTTAAACATCCCCAACATATATCAACTTACAGTACCAACACATCCACTTCTGGTATCCTCTCCTAAGGCATACCTGGTAACAATGGTCACTGTAAAGGAAACACAGCATGCACAATACTGTATCAAACATTTTCAATTGCATAATAAACATTGCAGTTGGTCAACTTTATTACACATCAGCAAAAATACTTTTCCCCCTCCCAAGGGTCCACACAGGCCAATCCTTGGGTGCAGAAACACTACTCAGCGAGTAGGTGAAGGCAGAAGAAATGGTGGTGGGGATCAATAGTCCTGAATTAGAACCCACTTAGTCCAGCAGTCCTTCCAGCCACAAAAAACAAGCAAGCAGCACTCTAGGCATCTCACTCTGCAGGAGACCATAGAAGAGCTGTAGCAAACATCAGAAGAATCCATCCTCCAGGTTCTCCTCTTCCAGATCCATGATCCGGGATCACACATGAGCAGGAAATGGCTCCATCCGGGACATCCATCTTCCTCCCATCCAACTGACATCCGCAGGCCTTCGTGAAATTCGGGGCGAACCTCCAAGCCTGAACCCACGGCCAAATACTTCGAAGGAAATTCGTACGATTCGAAGAATTCGTACGTTCCGTTTATCCACTTCGAAAAATTCGTACGATCCATTCGTACACTCCGACAAATTCGTACATCCATTCGTACGATTCGAACAAAACAATGCACAGCCTGGTTTTAGGGAATCGAGCCCCACGTTGGGCAGCCAAATGTAACACCTATTTGGGCTGCATAGCACACAAATAGTTAAACTGTCCAGCTAGCAGTAGAAGCATGGGTTACACGCGACTTCACACACCAGGGTCAGGGCCTTCGCCATGTGGAAGTGTTCCCTCTATGGTGTAGTGCAACTACATCCCCAGGCTACTGTGCATACAACAAAAGATGGGCGCCAGGAGGTTCTTGCAGTAAAACAGAAACGGTTTATTAACTATGCACGAGGCAAGTGACCACAGGTTTAGTAGTCACAAAGGAGCTGAGGCAATAGCACATTTCTCACACAGAGCTGCAGCCATTAGGCATTTCTCACAGAGGAAAGGTCTCCATTAGGCATTTGCAGTATTCACACACATTCCCTCCTGGAAGTTCTCAGGAAGCAGCTTCTACCCTACAGTCCCTCCTCACTGAGGTCCCTGACTGGAGGCAACACACAGAGCCTCTGGGAAGCTACTCCCTTACTGCAAATCCTTGTTGGAGCTTCAGCTGCTCTTTCTCTCTCACCTCTCTGCCTTTCTCTCCTAGAGAGACTATGACAAGTCTGCCCTAGTGTAACTATTCCTCATTCACGGGGTTACCTGGTCCCCGACTTCTTCTTCCAAAGCACATGGGCCTTTCTGGGCCTAGCTGCAGCCAGGCTCCCCTGAGCACACCCAGCTGGATCACCATCCACAGGTCAAAGAGGAAGTGGCCGCTCCCTACACTCACTATATAGCAGTGTAGCAGGGGAGTGTCATTCTCTCCTGGCAGATCACTCTAAGAAAAAAGGTGGGGGCCTTAAAGCTGCAGGGCAGATTACCCAGTAGGGGTCCCTACATTTACTTATGGTCGTATATCGAGGGTTAATTAACCCTCGATATTCGACCCTCGAAGATAAATCCTTCGACTTCGAATATCGAAGTCGAAGGATTTAGCGCTATTCGTTCGATCAAAGGAATAATCGAACGATTCAAAGGATTTGAATCCATCGATTGAACGATTTTCTTTCGATCAGAAATTGGCTAGAAAGCCTATGGGGACCTTCCCCATAGACCAACATTGGTCTTAGGTGGCGAAGTAGGAGGTCAAAATTTTTTTTAAAGAGACAGTACTTCAACTATCGAATGGTCGAATACTCGAACAATTTTTACTTCGAATCGTTTGATTAGAAGTCGTAGTCGAAGGTCGAAGTAGTCAATTCGATGGTCGAAGTAGCCAAAAAAATACTTCGAAATTCAAAGTATTTTTTATTCTATTCCTTCACTCAAGCTAAGTAAATGGGCCCCTTAGTGTATGACTATCATTTATGTTGATTCTATAATGTTCCATTTGTAGACATTGAACCTTATTGCCAGTTCCCAGTTTGGTCAAAATTTCTCTACAAAGTGGCAACATGCTGAAACATATAGTTTTACACAATTTTTTTATGATTAGGTAAAACAGACAGTATTTACAGTACCCTCCTTCAGGTCATTAATTAAGTTGAAAAGCAAAGGACCAAGGACAGACCCCTGTGGTACTCCACTAACAATACTGGTCCAATTAGATCTTTGACTACAATCTTTGTAGTCTATGTTTTAGCCAGTTCTCTATCCAGGTACAAATATCATAATCCAGCCCATTATTCATTTATGTAATTAGTGATAATGTGCACAGTTTTAATGGAGAGAACGTAATAATATATAGATAGATATAATGTCAGCTTAGTCATTATATTCCTCAAATAGTAAATCAAAATCAGCAGTAAATCTTGTAAATGTTTTCCCCAAGTATAGATGCCTCTAATAGTGATGGGCAAATTTATTCGCCAGACGCGAATTCGCATCGAATTCCCGCGAATCGCCGTCAGCGAATAAATTTGTGAAACCGCCGCGAAAATTCGCCGGTGTTGAAAAAAAAGGAAAATAAATTTGCTAAACTGTTGCGAAAATGTGCCAGCGGCGTTTCGCAATTTTTCGCCTAAACGGCCCAAATTTGCCCATCACTGCCCACTAATTAATGCATGGCTAAGCTGGCTAATATAATTTATAGAGGAGTCAACACCTGTTACTGCCCAAGATAGAGAGTAAAGTTCAGTATTCTCAGTTCTAATATCTGGGGGTCCAATAGATAAACAATGTATTAATTATTACTTTGTGGGCATAAAGATATCTCGTTGGGATGTAAACCTGGTAAAACATTGTAAATACTATTGTAGCCTGACTTCACAAGAATTCCAAGATGATACTAAGGGACAGATGTATCAAGGGTTGAATATCGAGGGTTAATTAACCCTCAATATTCGACTGCCGAATTAAAATCCTTCGACTTCAAATATCGAAGTCGAAGGATTTTGCGCAATTCGATCATCGAACGGTCGAAGGAATAATTCGAAGGATTTTAATCCATCAATCGAAGGATTATTCTTCGATTAGAAAATTGTTAGCAATCCTATGGGGACCTTCCCCATAGGCTAACATTGGCCTCGGTAGGTTTTAGGTGGCAAACAAGGGGGTCGAAGGAATTTTTAAAGAGACAGTACTTTGATTATTAAATGGTCGAATATTCGAACGATTTTTAGTTCTAATCGTTCGATTCGAAGGTCGTAGTCGAAGTTCGAAGTAGCCAATTCGATGGTCGAAGTAGCCAAAAAAACCATTCGAAAATCAAATTTTTTTCCCTCTATTTTCCTCTATCCCTTCACTCGAGCTTAGTGAATGGGCCCCTAACTGTAGAAACTGTATCACAAAATTTGGAAATGTTCCATTATATGACCCTGAACTGGACTATTTCTTTCTTTATAATAAAGAATATTCCTTTTGCCATTTAGTGCCAGTAGAAAACAGCACTGAAAATGGACTAATCTGCCAAACATACCTTGAAACAGACCTGGAGCCTTGTGAAGTGAAGACAAGAACCAATTGCACAGGAGACCAGAATCTTTGCATCAGATATTATTCAAGCATGACTATAGGTAAGAGCCAGCGCAAACTGATTTACATGTGAAAGGAACATATTCCCAGTTAAAGACAGTAGGGGACATTTGTGACTCATTTTCATGTTTTTACTTGAAATGCAGATTTTTCTTCCCCTTAATTTCAGCATCAATGTTACAGCCAGGGGGCGTTGCGGCCGACACAACTGCAGCCGGTGTGTCTGTCACTTCAAAAAAGGATTTAAGGATTTCTCTTCTTTTTGTTTTCATTGCGTTGTCCATCCAACAATACTAGATATTTAAAGAAATGTTCGTGTATTCCCTTGCTGATCTTTAACAGTCTCTTGGCTGTGTGTAGGTCTCCTAATTGTACATGGATCAGTGCCTGAAGGATGTGTGGGAACAGATATAGAAATAATAACATAATGTAGTGTTTACAAACACACTAAGATATTTGTACACTGTAAGACATACAGTAGGCGCAGATTAATCAAAGGGTCAGATTCCCTAAAGGGCAAAGTGACTAACGCTAGCGAAAATTCGCCAGCATGACGTCATTTAGGAACTTTACCGATTTCCTAACGGGCGATAGTGAAGGAGATAGGCGCTAACGTTGCTTCGCACTCTAATGCCAGGCGAATTTTCGATCTGGCGAACAGACGTAACTTCACAAACTTACTAAGGTGCGGATTTTACTGAACGTTACCTGATCTGCCTTCGCCAGCTCAGTCCAGGTGAAGTGCAATAGAGTGCAATGGACTTCCTCAATTTCTAGTGCAATTTTTTTTTCTAAGTCCCAAAAAACGCTATTCCTTTATTCAGAGTGATAGCCTGCAAAGGTCCGTAAATTTTTTTTGGGGTAACCAGGTTCCCCACTCCATTTTCTAACATATGGAACATTAAATAAACAGTGGGCTCATGTGTAGGGCATTATAACAACTCTATTGTCTTTATTAAGGTTCCCTGGACTTGTGTAATGTAATGTATTTGCTGCAACATATACGTACATGTAACTTTATCATTTCCCGCCGTATGCAAATTAGGCAACGATAGTGCAGCTTCGCTTTGATTGTCGAAGTAACCCTAGCCAAAATTCGCCAGCGTTTGGCGCCCTGGACGCAACTTCACACTTTAGTGAATTGGCGTTGTCAACCTTTGTTAAATATGCCATCCCTCTTAAATCCTTTATATTTTTGCACCAGTGTGAAAAGGGACTAAGAGATCCTTTAATAACCGCTGTGCTATTTAAAGGTGAACTTCACCTCTTTTTTAAAGTGCAGCATACCATTCTGATGGTCTAGAGAGCAGCGTTGGACTGGGGGGTCCAGGGCCCCCAGGACTTCTGCTTAAGGGGCCCCTCACCACCACCACCACTATCCGCACCCCCCCCCAGGTACCTTGTTCTCCTCTTGCTTCGTGATCGGGGCCAGGGCTAGAGGTAACCACTAAGGGGCATATTTAGCAACGGTCGAGGTGAATTTTTCAGCCAAATCTAAAATAGTGGATTCGGTGCATCTCTACTAAGGAGAGGGTCTGGGTCAGCGGCGCCCGCTGAGTTTTTTCCTGGTGCCAAATCCGACCCTGCCAGAGAGGGAGAGTATGACCTTAAGAATCAGTTAGTATTATTCCATAAATAAGGCTTAGAATATATCAGTCTACAAGATACAGGTACTACAAATTTTAATCAGAAGTTAAGCAACAAATGGCAGCAATAAATATGATTTTTCTTTAAAATTTAACTTTGTGTTTAATGTAGGCAAAGACATTATGTTTGCACAGGACTTAATACCTTTATAGCCTGGGAATGGGGGTCATGAGTCCTTACACGGATCCACCCATCTGCTTCCTCTATAGATTCCACTCTAGTGGCTACTAATATTAGAGGTAGAAGTCTGGGCTCATGGGTTCAGGGCTTTGCCTAGACCTAAAATCAAAAATTTATCAAAATCTGAATTGATCGCATTATTTTCTGAAATAAACTCAAATCCAATTATACCAAATCCGCACAGGGTTTTACCCCCTTATTTACCAATGCATTTTCTCTGAAAACTCAGTTTTTTCAGATTTTTGCCTGAAAGCCTTCGGATTATTGCACAAAACCCAGCGCAGATCAGGATATATTTGGGACTGCTCCCACTGACTTATATACAACCTCAGCAGGTCTACGATGTTCGATTTTCAGATCCTGACTTTTTCCATCCTTAGGGTATACTAAATCCCATAAAATTCAAGGTTTTATTAATGTCTATGAATGTTGCCATTTGTTTAAATGGGGGTATTATATCAGAATATTTACATAGCAATGTTGGAACTATACTCTGGTTTTTTTTTTCTCTCCTGCAGGAAAAGCTGAATCAACTCTTTTGTTTGGCGGATGTGCCTCTGAGAGCTTGTGCAATTCAACTAGAAACTACATATCTACCCCGGGGTTCAGCCTGCTCATAAAGAAGTCCTGTAACAGCAATGCCAACAGCCTTTATCAGAGTGCAATTCTTCTTTCTTTATTTCTTCTGCTGCATTTCCATTTAAATGAATCATTGTGATAAGCACCACAGTGATATGGAAACTTATAGCTCTTCAGCACTTGATGGACGATGCACTGGACTGGTATTTCCTGATATCTGAAGGACCTTTGTCTTTGAATGTACATGAATTTAACTCTACTGAATGCGCATGATAAGTCAGGTAACTTATTCATGATTTCAGTTTGCACTGTAAAGAAAAGATATGTTATCTAATGTTCTGTAGTACAGCACAGAATCCATTGTGATATCTAGTGATGGGCGAATTTGTACCGTTTTGCTTCACCGCAAAATTTGCCAATTTCCAGCAAAAATTCACGAAAAATCATGAAATTGGAAAGTTCACGAAAAAACGTGAAATTCGAACGTTTTCATGGAAAAATCGTGAATTCAAAAGTTTTCATGAAAAAGTCGTGCTATTCGAACGTTTTCACACAAAAAAAAATGAGCAATTCGAACGTTTTAACTAAAATAAAGCAATTTGAATATTTTCACTAGAAAAATTGAGCAATTTGAACGTTTTCACTAAAAAAAAAAAATCGAGCAACTCGCAAGTTTTCACTAAAAATATCAAACAATTCGAACGTTTTCACGAAAAAATCATGAAAATTGGAAATTGACCCTGCAGAATTTTCACTGGGGAATTTTCACAGGAGATTCATGACTTATTCACTGGCGGCGAAACACTGAAATTCGCCGCAAATGTGTGCCAGGCGAATTTAGTCGCCCATCACTAATGATATCAACTCTAAGGGACTGATTTACTAACTTTCACATTTTTATTTTTTTCACAAATCAATTTTTTTCTCTAAATAGTCATGTTTTTTTATTTCTTTAAAACTATAAAAATTCAAGATTTTTGATGTTTAAAAACCACAAAAACTTCAAGGAGGTCCCACAGAAGTCCCACAATGAGAGCTGCGCAAACCCTTTTTTTCTTAAGCCACTAAGACTTTTTTGCTATTTATTGTCCGAAATACGTGCATTTTTAGAGGTTTTTGTATTATTATTCGGCTCATTTGCCTTATTTTTCGTTCGTACTTTCGGATCTTGGTTTTAGAGAAAATGAGTTTATTCAGGGTTTCAAAAACCTCTAAAGCCACTGAAACAAGAATGTTGATAAATGGGCCTCCCATAATATGTACTCATATTTAAAAATGAACACAACTTTTTTTTACATACTATTTTACTACTGCCCTTAATTTCAAGCCTTTGAACTTCCCAAAATGACCTAAACTAAAATTAAGCTTTAAGGTCGTTCCACTGCAAATGATAGTCCCTGACTAGGGCTGGATTTAGGTCTCATTCCGCCCTAGGCATCAGACTTAAACATGCTCCTACGTCTGCTGACGCAAAACATTCAGCGGAAGTGACGTCAGCATTGGGTGTCACCAAGACTAGGAGAATTGTTCTTATTCCCTCTGCCCTGAAGAGTTAGTTGTCCCTGGAGAAGGATAATGTACAGGTGGGCAAGACCTGTTTATGTTTATATAGGCTTAATCAAAAGTGTTATTGCTATATTTATTTATGTCTTAATAAAGGTTTCAACGTTGTAAAGCATATTTTTTTTTCTGTATTTGCAAAGACAATGAAAACTGTGTTCTGTTACATTGGTTCTTAATTTGCACCTGTAACTAAAAAGTGTTTTTAAAGGGGTATTTACATTTGAGTCAACTTTTAGTATATAATTGCCAGTTCTAAGCACCTTTCCAATTGGTCTTCATTATTTCTTTTTTGTAGTTTTAGAATTATTTGCCTTTTTTTTCAGACTCTTTCCAGATTTCAAATGGAGGTCACTCACTAAAGACTAAAAAAGTTATTGTTATTGCTACTTTTTATTCCTCATTTTTCTATTCAGGCCTCTCCTATTCATATTTCAGTCTCTTTTTCAAATCAATGCATGGTTGCTAGGGGAATTTGGACCCTAGAAACCAGATAAGGCGAATGTATGTCATACTGAAAGTTAACTCAAAGGTGAGCAACCCCTTTAAAGGAGAACTAAAGCCTAACTAAAGAAGTAGGTAGAAATGTTGTACATTATGTTTTGGGGGCACATTTACTAAGGGTCAAATATCGAGGGTTAATTAACCCTCGTTATTCGCCCATCAAAGTAAAATCCTTTGACTTCGAATATTGAAGTCGAAGGATTTACCGCAAATACTTCGATGGAACGATTGAAGGAAAAATCGTTTGACGATTAAATCCTTCGAACCGAACGACTCGAAGGATTTTAATCCATCAATCAAAATTGGCTAGAAAGCCTATAGGGATCTTCCCTATAGGCTAACATTGATGCTTGGTAGGTTTTAGGTGGCGAAGTAGGTGGTCAAAGGTTTTTTTTAAAGAGACAGTACTTAGACTATCGAATGGGGGGATTTTGTCACCAAGGAAGTGGATATGTCCCTCTCTGTGATTGCCTTAAACCAGTAGTCCCCAACCTTTTTCACCCCTAAGCCACATTTAGATGTTAAAATGTTGGGGAACAACATAAGCATGCAAACATTCCTGGGGGTGCCAAATATGGGCTGCTATTGACTACTGGTAGTCCTTATCTGGAGCTACAAGAGACTCTGTTTGGCAGTACATCTGGTTTTTATGCAACCAAAACTTGCTTTCAAGCCTGGAATTAAAAAAATAAGCACCTGCTTTGAGACCAGTGGGAGCAACATCCAAGGGGTTGGTAAGAAACATGTTGTGTGTGAGTGCCTGGTTGGGGACCACTGTCTTAAACCCAGACTCAGGGTTGGAACTAGGGGTAATGAGAAGAGGCACCTGCCTAGGGCGCAACAATTGGGGGGTGCTGTGTAGGTACCTGTTAAAGGGCCCATAGTCTGTGTTTGCTCCATTCTGCTGCTCTCCCCTCCCATCTGCCACTCTTATCCCATCTGTAGCTCTCCCCTGTGTCACCGAAACCTCCCATGTGATATCATGTTGCATGCGTGTGCACATACACATGGGTGGTTGGGGGAGGGAGGTGGCCCTTTGTCTTGGCCAGGCCCTTCCCAGAAATATTTAAATACAGTCCACTAAATAAAACTAGTGCTTGGACATGTTGTCATAAACATATAGCACGGTGGGTGAATGACCTAAAGGCACAGACAGCAGAGCAAAAGTGCACAAAGTTTACAATTAAAACAATGACTTAGAGCAGCATCTATTACTTTGCTGTCTGTCTGCAGTTACATTCATTTCCTGGAACTTGAGTCCTCTGCCTTTATTTCACAATATATACATGCAGTCATAGAGAAAAGTAGGAGCAATTGGGAATATTTATTATTTTATAGCATAGTGCTGTGGCAATTGTCCCCATTTTCAAATTAATATGAAAAATATATTTCTTATGTGACGGGCTTTTGTTGCTTGTCAGTTCACATAATAGAAAAGGATAATATCACATTAAATGGGAAAAAAAATCAGGAGCCTTATTGACATTCTGGAGAACAAAGATTTAAACAATTACAAGCCTCTTGCTACCATTCTGCAACCCAATGCCTAATTATAGTACTTAACTGTCATATCATTTACAGGTGCTGAATTGCATCAGCTCAGTCTGTCCTGGCGGGGTATTTATTTTACCAGGACAAAACCGTTTAAACTGTTTTATTTTTAGCAGAAGTCTAAAAACAAACAACATTACATTGGAAAATAGAAAAAAATATATTAGTGATTTATGGCTGAAAATGTATCTCTAGAGAAAGGAAACGCTCAGAGGCAAAGGTGAGAGCATTCACACTTGTAATAGAGATTAACATGTTTTACTGTATATTGGTCTATTGTTGTTACCTGTTTCAGTAAATTGTAGCACAGGTTAGGGAATCCCTTAGTGGAAAGTCCTGGAATAAGGTGTTTCTCACTGTCATACATAGGGGAGGCGATTGCCCTGGAGGTCCAAAAGAAAGGGAATAGCTGGACCAGGCTTCTCTGGCTGATGACAGGGATATCAGGAACACCAAGAGAATTGCCCATTTGACAATCAGCACTTGTTGGATGGACCAGTCAGCACTAGTTCTTTATCCATGGAGCTCACTGGAGTTTGTGAAACATAAGAATAATACAAAACAAAGAGATGCGACTGACTTATCTAGATAAACATTCTGGACTTCTGAGAGCAGGATAAAATAGTGCCCCTACTGTACAATCTGTGTTTAGAACAAGATGAAACCACATCACAGGATGTGATAAAATCTCACATAAGACCAAGCAAGGGCTTAACCTGATGCAATTTGGGCTCAAGGCCATTAGTCATCTTGTTCTAAATAGAGACATTAGTAGGCTGCAGTGATGGGCGAATAAATATGTCTGGTGCAAATTAGCGGCTAAATCCTGTTTCACCCCTCCAAATAAATTTGCCAATCTCACGAGAAAATTCGTCGATGTCAAAAAATTTTGGACATGCGTCCAAAAAGTCACCGTGAATCAACACTGTTTTGACTTTAATGCCAGCGTCAAAATTGATGCAAGTGACTTTTCGGACGTGCCTCCAAAATTGGACACAGGCGTCAATTTTCGAGTTTCACAATTTTTCCAAGAATCAATAGTAGGCTGGCCAGCTGATTCTGCATAAGCTGGTACTTTGACAAGTGCTTCATCTTGGACTGGACACCTGTGGGCCAAGAGTTGCTGAATTGCTGTTTAGACTATGGGGGACCTCCTATAAACTTTGGCTAAGTATTGAGTAGTCTAAGTATTTTTTTTTTTTTAAAAAAAAATCGTTCGATTCGAACCATTTAAACGATCGAACTATTTTTAATTTGATCGAAAACAGCCGTTAATGGGCCCCTAGAAGTCATCGAGGAGATCCATGACTGTTTGGAGGTACAAGGTCATGGAACTCTACCTGGAAATCTGAATATTCAGCTCTACACATGTGTATTGAAATGGACAATCTTGGAAAGATCTTTTTCAGGAAATACAATAATTATTATGTCTGTGGCCACCGTAACCCACATTTTGGAGTTGACCAGCTGCTAGAAACAATAAAAATACTATTATTCTACCAAAAAGGAGAAGATTTGCCAGCACACAGTTTGCCTTTGAAAATATTTGTTTTATAAATAGCACTGTTTATTAGGATATATTTTATAAGTCATTTATGGCTTTTGTGCCTTTTTCTTCCAACCCCAGTCCCCCCTTGCGCCATAAACATCTTGTGTATTAACGTCAAGTAAATATGCCTGGAATATTCAAAAAAAGAGGACAGGGGAAAGGGAACTAGATCATGTTATAGTTTAGAGGTCTTGTAACGTTTATACCTGAGTGACTTGGCACTGAAACCATTCTGTAGAATTCTTAACCTGGGATCAACCTTTTATGGCCAAACCAATAAGACTCTTGTAGCACTAAATTCTAAAAAAATGGTTAACGTTTCAATTGCTCTTTGACCAACTGTTTTACGAATAATGTCACGAGTGCATTCTGTACCTTCCCTGTGACTGCATGCCTTGCTTACATGACACAAAACATTGTTCCCCAGAGTGGCTTAGAATTGTTTCCCAAAAGTCTGGACGCCTGTTTCTAAGACTGGCAGAGTCTTATTTGACTTTCAGAAGAAGGTTCATCTTGGGCAGCGTATGACAAGAGGGTATTGCCACATGGGTAAAATGAGGGGATTTCTTGCTGCTGCTGCTTTCCTCTTCTCTGCTGTTATAGCAAAAGGTGAGTGATGATATTGCATTTGTCTAGGACTCAGATATTTGGAAATTGCTTTATTCTAATACAGATTTATTCTACTCCATTCCCTGACTTGAGTCATGGCTAAGCTACATTTTACATGCACCTCCATGGCAACACATGATGAACTAACAATAATCACTTATTTAACCTATTTTAGCACTTGCTATAGATATTCTCCAATTTGGTATCTTTATGTATGTTATATACAAATGCCTATAAATTGATAAATATTGTGTTTACTAAATAATGGGCCAATACTCTATCCACTGGTCAAACTAAGTTGTGGTTGGCATGATCATCCAACAGGCTGGAATACTATTCACATTGTGCTGTTGTCCCCAGCCCACTATGGCCAGATGACCAGAAGTAAGGTGTGATAGCAGAGAGTAAAACTGCAGGTAAACCCCTTACTTGGGAAAACCCTCTTATAAGTTAACTCAAGCTATGGGTTAAGTCTGTTCACGCACTGGTATGATGACGTCATCTCGCCACGGTGCGAAATTCAAAGGTATTTAAAGGGACTTTGAATGAAAACTCATTGCCGTTGTAGGTCTAACTTGATTAGTTCCTAGGTACTTATTGTTCGTGAATCCTAGTTGTGTATTTTGACTCCTTGCCTGCCTGCCTGACTATTTTAGCTCTGCCAATCCTGATCCTTGCCTGTCTGACTATTCTGTGAATGCTGTCTGTACCGACCCCGGCCTGCCTGACCACGCTATCCCATTTGATCCTTCTAAAGTTGGTGTTTCCTTCCGTCCTAAATCCTAGGTAACGACGTGGTCCTTTTGCCTGTCCAGAGCTCTTGCTTGGCTCCTGGCTCCTCTCTTTTTAAGACCTGGCAGCATCTGAGTAGCTGAGGGCTCCTCCTGAGGCCAAAGGCGGCTGCTACAGATGGAAGCAGAGTAGTGACCAGGGAGCTTAGGATTTGTTCTGGATGTAGGGAGCTGAACGTAACAGTTCCCTGTCCTTTAGAATAGAAGAGATTTCAAGCTTCAGCCTCTTTGGCCTCCACTTGCTGAAGAAGGTAGATGGTGGCAGATGGCAGGCGGCCTCAGAAGGAGAAGACAATTTCATAGGTAGGATTAGCAAGTGTAATCAACTAGAAAACTCCAATAGCTTACTCTGGGAGAGACAGTCTGAGAGTAGCAAACAGAGGTTCAACCAAGAACAGCAAAGGGTTAGTACCCTAGTTTTCACATGCCAGCATAGCAGCAGGCAGATTGGTTCAGGAATAGAAAGATACTCAAGGAACACTTCTCTGGTAATTGAGCTCCTGTTAATGAATACTCCAATACCCTGCTTGTGCCCATGACCTTAGTGAAGCAGCATTTAAGAGTCTATTATGAAATTTCAGCAAATAAATATTCAATCCTATTGCCTACACAAGAGAAAGACTCAGTCTAATTCATACTCTACTGGGAGTTACAGGGAGTCGTAATCTATCATGCCTGTGATAAATAACAAGTCAGCCAGTGTGCTGAGGGAAAAAGCGGTGTACCAAGTAGCAATGTTACATAATTTAACTGCACTTTCATTGTAAAACGCAACAACTGCAAAAATGTATGTTGGAACTTATGTCACTACTTTATCAGAACCCCCCCCCCCCACTCCAAATTTAATATAGACCACCAGTTGTGATATTATGATCATATTATTATAGGAAGCATGTCAGAATGTATTTTAGAGTTGATCTGATTTCCAGATAACAAAACTAAAACAACAACAGAAAGACTGCAGGTTTGGCAACACTGATATAAAAATATGAGATGCAAACTGCAAAA
This sequence comes from Xenopus laevis, assembly GCF_017654675.1. Taxonomy (NCBI): domain Eukaryota; kingdom Metazoa; phylum Chordata; class Amphibia; order Anura; family Pipidae; genus Xenopus; species Xenopus laevis. The sequence goes on along the minus strand of NC_054383.1, from coordinate 127,447,389 downwards.
AAAAATGAAGGGTCATTTACTATTCTCTAGGACAGGAGTCCAAAGATGCTAAAGGACAATTTAATGTTCAAGGCTGTAGCCTTGGGAAATGGCTGTTTGAATAATAAATCCAGTACAGACATGTCAACTCCCCTAATTTAGCCGAAGTTACACAATTTGGACCCCTGGCCTCCCTTCACCCAACAAGGCATTCTGTGACATCAGCAGGAACTTTTTGCGATTCAGCACGTGTTGAAGACTGACAGGGGCTTATTTATAAACATTGGCCAAATTTCCACCTGGGCAGTAACCCATAGCAACAAATCTATGACTGGGTTTTTACAGGCAGTTGTAGGTTGATCAATGAAAATATACATTTGATTGGTTGCCAATTGCCATGCCTTACTGCCCAGGTGCAGATTTGTATAGTCTTTATAAATATGGGGTAGCGTTACTTCCAGTGGCAGACATGAGCAATGATGTGGTTTCTAAGAGCGCTGAAAAATGTTATCATCTGCTGCTCTGAATGACATGCAAGTTAGGGAGGGGGTAGAGGGTGAACATCTATGTGCCCTCCCCCAACTGTAACTCATGAATACAGATATCTACAAGAATCTTCAATGAAGTCCATGTGTCAGGGGGCCTAGCGGCTCCCAAAAGGGAGTAGTACGGACCAAGGAGGAAGCCAGGAACAAGAGTCCGAGATCGAGGTATCCAAAGGGTTAAACAAGAGAATAGTCCGGTCACAGGCAAAGTTCTTCAGGCAGGCAGGGATCAAGATCAGGGAACAAACAGGAAATCTTCACAGGAAACACCCAGGTAGAATGCAGGCAAGAATACCTATAATTGGGCAGGGTTTCAGTGTCCAGGGCGCCCTTTTATGACAAAGTCCCGGCACCAGTGATGACGTCATCATGCAGCAACGCAGCACCCATGTGTTCAACATGGGCACCACCATCTTGGATTTTCATCACGACCACCAGGAAGATGAGCAGCGCCGTCGGGTGCTTCTGGCAGTCCTGACACCATGTACAAAATGCAAAAAGTGTGCCCATATTTTGTTAAAGGAGAAGGAAAGGTTAAAAGGTCTATATAAATACACCAGTAAAGCCCCAACCTAATGCTGCTCTGAGTCCTCTGTCAAAAGAAACACCACATTTCTTTCCTTCTATTGTGTACTCATGGGCTTCTGTATCAGACTTCCTGTTTTCAGCTTAAACCTCCAGGGCTTGGGCTTGAGCATGCTCAGTTTGCATCTCTCTCCCTTTACCCCTCCCTCTTCCTCTCCCTGCTGTAATCTGAGCCAAGAGCTATGAATGAGCAGGGAGAAACTCAGGTAGGAAGTGATGTCACACCAAGCTAACATGGCAGCTGCAAACAAACAAAGAGAGCTTCTAGAGCTCAGGTATGGTAAAGCATTCTTCAGAATAAATATAGTGTTATAGCTTGCACTATTGGCAATAAACTGCCTTTTCTTCTTCTGTAATACTAATACTTAATACTAATATTAATACTTAATACTAATAGTAGATGACATCTATGGTGTCTTTTGTTGTTACTTTGCAATGTGCCTCTGTTGTTTAAATGGGCCCTGCTGCTTCTAATATCTCCCTTGTTATGCAATACCATATCTGGTACCCATAAAAGACAATACTGAAACAAAGATAAGTCAACAAGTTATGATGCTTCCATGTAGTTGCAGGAAGCACCATGTTTAGCTCCAGTATCACTATCATTGGTGGAACTACAAAGGAAGCAGAACCTGTGGCTGCAGGAGGGCCCAGGAAGTATAGGGACCCCATGAGGTCCTAATTCATATACAATTTTTATAAATATTGGTAAGACAGGTCAATCTCTAAACTTTTTGGGGGCTTGAAAAATAATTTGCTGTGGGGCCCAGTAATTTCTAGTTATGCCACTGATCACCATGAATATTTTGTTAGACATACAGTATATTGTATTAATATCTCTGATGCTCTTTTCTGTTCCAGCACAGTCTCTGATGTGCTGGGCATGTGTATCACATGTTTTTTGCGAAGGAACAGAGTATTTATGCGAAGATCCCAATCATGTGTGTATTACGGTGTATGCAAGAGAAAGTGATGGTGAGTTTTCTTTAACTTATAGCAGAAAATTACAAATCCAGCCCAATTCCCTTATACAGGTATGTGATCTTTTATCAGGAACCCCTTTATCCAGAAAGCTCAGAATTACAGGAAGGCCATCTCAAATAGATTTTATCCAAATAATCCAAATTTTTTAAAACCATATCCTTTTTCTCTGTAATAATAAAACAGTAGCTTGTACTTGATCCCAACTAAGATATAATTAATCCTTATTGGAAGCAAAACCAGCCTATTGGGTTTATTTGATGTTTAATTGATTTTCTAGTTGACTTGTGGTAGGAAGATCCACATTACAGAAAGATCCATTATCTGGAAAACCCCAGGTCCCAAGCATTCTGTATAACAGGTCCCATTCTGAACATTCATTTATTTTTGTCCCTTTATTTGTGCTTGGGCTGCAACCAATTAGGCACTAAATCAGAGCACTGGAACATTTAGATGACCAAGATAAACCCTAACCTTCAAAGCTTCTAGGAGTCAACCCACCTTCAACTACAAGAATGGTCACACTGGCCCTCCGATTCAACCTGGGCAAAAATAGTGCAATTTTCCATGAATTTTAATACAGGTGCATATAGGGTAGGGTTGGGCCATTGCAGAGTTGTTCTTTACCTCCATGTAGATGGTGGTTTGTTCCCCATTCCTGATATTTGCCTTTTTATTTTTCCATGTGTTCCTCCAAAAATGTTAAATTTTTCATCTCAAAACAGGTTATCGCATACCACGTGTATTTTACAAGCGAGACTGCAGGAATCCTTCCTTGTGTAACCTCAGAGAAAGTGCTACGTTAGTGCTGGGAAAAATACAATATGCCACTAGCTGCTGTAATACCTCCCTGTGCACCCCAACAACTCCTGAGTGTAAGTTCCTAGCATTCCATAAACACTTGTGAGCCTTTGAGATTAGTAGTGCTGGTATGTACAGAACTCATTTTAGGACATCCTCCGGAAAATTCCTGTCCTCCATGCGATGTCCTACAGCTTAGGAATGGCGCATCGGGTGCTTTTACCATCACTCATCCTCCAAATCTGCAGTCATACCTCCACCCTCCCTTCTCAGCCGTCAGCCATATTCATATATTGCATAGAAAAGCCGGCACTCTCCAAAATCAAGATTAGCTTGTCTGGGTGCAGCATCATATATTTGTATCACAGTTGAAACAAATTTTTAAACAATACTACTTTATATCTTGTTTTTAACAGTAATGTATATATGGGTTGTTATTTAAATATAATGTTTATTTGTGATGTGGGCCGTATATGTTTTAACATCTTTGAAGTGTGATGCCCTTATGGAAGTGTGGACGCATGATGATGACGATGATGGGTGGTCATCATTACTCAATCTTTTTTTTTTCCCCACCAATGTATGTATACAAGGCATTTCATTTGTATACTTCTCACCTTGAAAAAAGGCCTTGGAATAGGCCAAAACGTTGGTCCTTTTCATCAGTAAACAAATCTAAGATTTTATAAGACCTGAGAGTGCGGATATAGATATACAGTATAGAGATATATATAGATATATATCCACAACTATATATATATATAAAGTGAGTTGCTAAAGGGATCAGTATAAAGTTGTGGATATATATGATGATATTACACTGGAATCAAACATGGGGATAAAGGACAGACTTGTTCAGTGCCGGGAAACTGGGCTTAAAGCTTCCAACTCCAATTACAGGAACAAAGAACAGGGAGTCAGATTTATACAGATCAGCTGGGATTCTCATTGGAGGATTCTTTGCATTTTAATAGTTGTTGGTAGTGACTGCGATTAAATTTGCCAGGCGCAAATTAATGGCAAATGCCCTCATTTTGCTGCCGGTGAATAAATTCACAAAACTCCAGCGAAAATTTGGACCCGAGTCGGAAAGGTTGATTACGTCAAAAACATTGCACGTCAACACTATTCAGATGCCCATTGACTTTAACATCAAAATTGATGCGAATTGATCCAGGGGGCATCAAAATTGACACAGGCATCAAAATTAGAGTTTCGCGAATTTCACGGCAAAGCAAAATGGGAGAAATTCGCCCATCACTAGTTGCTGGCTGTGGAGATTTAGGGAAAGTTTTGGAGAAGTTTTATTGTGCAATATTGCTTGAAGAATTCAACCATAATGTTGCTGCACTATAGCTCCCAGCATACCCCAACCTTAATAATATATTACATTAATCTGGGATTTGTAGTCCAGCAACAACGGAGTAGAGTTTGGTTGAGTTGTGCCGTGCAGCAGAGTTTACTACTAGTGATAATGAAAATTTGCGGAACTGCAAAAAAAATTTGGAAACTGCAAAAAATGTGCGAAACACATTGAAGTCAATGGGTGTTAAAAAAATGTTTTAAGCAGAACAAATTTTCTCACTCCAAATGCATTAAAGTCATTGGGCGTTTTTTCTTATGGCGACTTTTTTACATAGTTAATGGGCGTTTTTCCTTATGGAATTTTTTCTAATGGCGACTTTTTACTCTTTTGTTTTTTATGTTTTTAAAAGATGCTTGGCAATAAAGACTTTTTTTAACACTACCCGTGGTTGTTAAAGGCTCCCGTCTATCTATTATCATTTTGGACTTTTTTCTCTTGGCGACTTTTTTTGTCTCGCCAAATTTTTCTGCGAGCAGTTTCACGAAAACATGGCAAAATGCGGAATTTCCATAGCTGTCGAAGAAATTTGCTCATCGCTATTTAATACCCCATTAACCCATGGGAACCATTTTTTTGCTTTAAAACAGTAAACCTCAACAAAGGCTAATTTTAGATGATTGCTATGGTTTTACTGACTGATAAACAACTACAAGTTGATGCAGAGGAAGACAATAAATCCTCCAATATCGGTCCAGATTGGAATTGGGTCTCTTAGCATTTTTTTACACTCTGTACCGTCCTGCCATCAGCACTTGTGGCCACATGCCTGGAGATCCTGCATTCCCACCATAAATACAGTGCTACCTGGCAGTGTTTTTGTTCATGAGGGGTGGAAGTGGGTGGCACATAGACATCACCCCTTCTTTTCCCTACTTGACCCCTAACATTCACATCATCCAGACATGCAAGTAAGATTGATCTCTTTTATATTTGCATAGTTTTTTGCCCCTGATGAAGACCACTGTGGTGGTCAAAACGCGTCGGGTTTTTCTGTGATGTCTGTAAGGTTTTTATCAATATGATACAATAAATTTTGACTTTTTTACATAAGTCTGAGTGTGCAATCCATATATTTATTTATATGATACTTATCAGGAGGCTATGATTGGGCAGCCCCCCCCCCCTGAATTAGCACCTCAGCATGCCAATGGGTGTGCACCTTCCAAATTCTAATGCAAGTAATTATTAAGGAATAAGAGCCCTTTACTACTCTGGCATCTGTCATAAAAATCATTGTATATGATCCATCTTGTCTTTTCCTTAGAACTTCACCTACTTACGTCTGGCTGTGCCACTGAGCATTTCTGCTATACAGATGGAACACCGCATTTATTATCAGATGAATACTTGTTTGTTTATGTCAACTGCAGTAAAACAAGGAATGACATTTCTCTTCCTTCGGGTAATTAATACGATTTTATCCATCGATTATTTTCATCACTGTCTGTATTTGTCTGTTTGGTTACTATTAGGACAGATAAAAAGCTGTGAAAGAAGTCAAAGAGAAAATTAAAAGCTAAAGATTTTGTATTTCCCAAGGGTGAGAATGTAACATTGGATGGTTGACCTTTTCAAAGGAGCAGCAAGTCCTTAAAGGGTGTCAAGTTTAGGGGTAAAAGGGATCATCCAGGCACTAAAGACATGCCACAGCAGTAGAATAAAAGACCATTTATTTCTGACTCAGACTCAAATAATCTGTATCTTCAGCGGGTAAAATGACAAATTAAACATAGTCCAAAGCATAAAGTAACACCAGAGTTGAACCTGGCCACCTGGATACCTGAAAAAACCCCTCCCAGACCCACTCCCTGCACTGATTACCTCCCTGACCCCAGCTGTGACTTGCAGGGAAAGGCCCTGTGTGAGGGGGGGGAGAGGGGGCTCTGTGGCTCGGGGGCATGGGGCTGCAGGCCCGGTGAGCCTTGGACCCCCCAGTTCAACACTGAATAAAACCAATTCTCATGTAAAAAAAAGTAATTCATTTTCCCCTTCAGGGTTCCGGCTCACCTTGTCTTGGTTTTGTTTGATCCTCAGGGAGAAGAGCAGTTCCCACACACTTTTCCTTTGCAGAAATCCACTTCAAACCCCCACCCCTTCTCCTGAACTCATAGGGTTCTTATTTCCTGCACTGCTACAGTAATTAGCCCTGCTGTGCACATCAAAGGCACCAGAATAAAGCGGCAACATACATGTCATCCAGGACCCATCCCTGGAGTCCTGTATAATGGACTCTTAACCCAACTATAATGCTGTACCACTAGTTCTCTATAGAATTTGAGAAAAGCATAATTCCTGCAAGTACTTGTATGTGTATGATTAATTAATACATATGATAACATGGGATAAAGGACACAGTTGAAACAGTGCTTAATGCATCTAACTACAATTGTAGGAATTTCTCTTTATTTGGAAATGAAAAACCAAACACAAAGATGCAACTCCAATTGTAGGAACAAATACCATGGAGCCAGATTTACACAGATACACTGGGATTCTCATTAGAGGATCATTTAGCATATTAATGCAGCCACTGGCTCTGGATAAATAATAATTTATTTGATTGGACTTCTCAAACTCTGATCTGATGAGTGGGTTTAATGCTAGACAGTAGAGACAGGGAACAACCTTGTCTAGTTCCTCAAATTTAAAGGGACACTGACACCTGCCTTCTGTCATTGTCCTGTATTTAATCCAGTCATCCAGTGACAGCGTAGTTGCCAATATTCTTGTTGGAAGACATGAGAGCACAGATCACACATGCATTTAGATGAGATGTAGAACAGAATGGATAGATGACTAGGTAACCTCTGTGCTAATGGGCAAATAGTGCAATACTTGTTGGAATGAGGAATTCTATACTGTGATATAAAAGCTAACAATTGCATAATATTTTTTTTTCTCAGGAAATTTTCTTTGGTGTCCCATTTGTGATTCTACATATTTTCATGAATGTTCCAGAGAATGGCATCTGTGTAACCTGGATCATGATGTCTTTCTGTCTCAAACATCAAGGATCACATATGGTATAATGCCCATAACATTAAAGGGTAGCTGCCATTGATATAAATATGCATCCAAACTGTAGTGGATTATAAGAATTCTTTTTCATAATTATAGTTTTTTTTTTCTTAGGATATTTGAGATATAGATGGTTTATCAGTGTGCCAACCTACTACAAAATGTTAGAAAATTCATTGAGGAAAAGGTTTATCGTGTGAAAACTCATGGACAAGATTTCATTTGAGATGCAATTCTATTTAGAACTTATCTCACATTTTATTACGGGAAAACTCTATTAAAATATTTGGGAATAAAGACGGAACTAAATTAGGAGAAAAAGCATTTCTCCATGAATTGAATCTCATCCATGAGTTTTCACTTGATAAGCCTTGAGGTAACTTTTTCTCACTGAATTAAATCTGGCCCCAAAAACTCTATTAAGGTCGATAGCAAAAAATGGAAGTGGATTAGGAGAAAAGTCTTTTCTCCTTGAATTGAATCTTGTCCATGACTGATTAGACTCTTCTTCATTTTAGTTGGACAAAACATAACCATGGCCAGCAGGAGATGTGGAACCTCCAAAGAGTGCAACTGGGTTGGCACCATTCGCAGTGCAAACAGAATTATGGAAATCAATACTACATGCTGTAACAAAAGCAGATGTGATGCTGAAAATCCTACTTGTAAGTAACCTGCCATTATGTGTAGGGTGACATATTAGTAAATAGCCTGCAGCTATCTGCACAATGCCCCATGCAGAATGAGGCCCTATAGTATTCAAGATCCAGTTTTTTTATGGGCCAAGGCATTAACAGAATATGTCACAAAATGTATTGCAATAAGAACAAAAGTTAACATGGATTCTAGATCAGACCAGTAAATCCTAATTCATTGCGCTGTATTGTGTATTTAAGTTTTGTTTTAGCAACATGGGGCTACACCAGTGGGAAACAGTCAAGGATTGCAGACATATTTATTTACTGATCCATAAATGGTAAACCACGTGTTACCTACAGTATATCAACCTAATTAAGTTCAAAGATCAATCAACATGGTGGCTCACCCTCACATGTAATTTACAAGCAATTTCTGAAACTATAAACAACAAGGTTGAAGCTTTTTGTTTTACTCCAAAATAATATTTGTACAAAATCTAAAATATATAAATTTTATTTGAAAAGGCATCATACCAATTGGTTAAAAACCTCCCTATCCCATAAAAAAATAATAATAAAGGAGTAGTTAGAAAGGGCCCCCCCTTAGAGCATGTAAATGAGTACCACCGCCAGAAAACACTATAATGTTCTAATAGACCAAAAAGAGACGGTTTCAAATGTAAAGCCCTTTTGAAAAAATAAAATTAAGACACATGTAGTTTGTAAAAATGTGTAAACAGTATCTTGTAAGTTCTCCAGAACCATTTATCCCAGCAGTGCATGTGTTTTGCATGTCCTTCAATTGATCCAATTATTAAGGCAGAGATACGAAATATTCTAGTGCATGCATTAAGAAATAATTCCTATAAGAAAGTCATAAAATGCCTGCCTTAAATGTAACTTATGTACATGTTATAGGAGGACCCCCTGCTATAACCAGCCTGGTCAAAGAATGAGTAAGTTTACTTGGAGTCAGAGGGTTTTTAAAATGCCTAGCTCTCTTAAAAGTAACCAGCAGTTTCTCATCTATAAATGGAGGTATGGGTCCAATAGTAACATGTTCCATGTTAGGTTGGCTACTATTCCAGGGACTAAATGTTGTGTAAAAAATAGACTTATCACTGCTCCATTTTCAATAAGGTTGCTGACCTATTTTTCATCACTTGCTCCTCTTGTAAAGCAGGTATAAAACCTATTTTACTCTTTTCTCTATGGTTCCCTAGCCATTTTTGTGTTCTTTGCATGCTGCCTATCTCCATTGCTATACTGCCTCCACTTCAGAGTGCAAAGGCTACCCCCACAAATATAATGTTGCTTGCATTTAGCAGCACTGTCTTCAAGAGTGGGAAGCAGGGACAGATACATAGGTGTATCCTCTCTTCCCGCCTACCCATATCCTAACATACACTCATACACCTCATTCAGACATGCAAGTTAGAAATCGGCAGAGGATACAGGTCGCTTTGGGCTCCAGTCCTTAACGCCTGCCATAGGGTTCTTCTGACCCATGTGTCCAATTTTTTTTATCTGGCCCCCGGTGCAGGGGAAGAAGTGCTGCCCGAATGACCACTAAGGGATACTTCTTACATCCCTTTGCTCTCTTACATTGCTACCCCTGGTCTTCATGTATATGATCCCTATAGTGTTCAGTAGAACTTCACTTAATTATCATTGCTAATACAAATTTACCATTCATATAAGTCCCTGCCACAGTGGAGCTTTCAATCCAATATACAGGTATGGGATCCATTATCCGTAAACCCATTTTCCAGAAAACTAAAAATTACGGAAAGGCCGTCTCCCATAGACTCCATTTTATCCAAATAATTAAAAAAAATTTAAAAAGGATTTTCCTTTTCTCTGTAATAACAAAGCAATAGCTTGTACTTGATCCAACCGAAGATATAATTAATCCATATTGGAAGCAAAACCAGCCTGTTGGGTTTATTTAATTTTTAAATGTACCTTTAGGTGTTTATCCAGTCTCTTTCTCTCCTTACCAATAAGCAAGTGATATATCATGACTTATTTGTGATTCACAGTGACATCCTTGGGAACAGAAAGAAACGGATTGACCTGCCCAGCCTGCTTCATCCCAAGCTCAGATCGGTGTTTAGGAAGAGAAGACATACATTGCATAGGAAACGAAAATCGATGTGCTCTTTATAGAAAGAGGGTTAAGCAAGGTATCTAAATTATAATATTTGTTATTCGGCTTATTATATGTTATTAATTACAAGATCCGATTCATGACCAGAACTCTACAAACACATTGCACATACATTAAGGTTGGATGCCGAAAAATGGCAGAATTAGAAACAACCATCACATAGGTTTTTACCAAATCTGCAGGTTTTAAGGAACTGATTTTATAAAGAAATCCACAGTGCTCTTGAGACTTCAGTAAAATAGTATATTGGACCCATGCATTTAACGTATTGAGCCAGATTCAAAAAAAGGTTTATCACATGAAAAGTCATTGACGAGATTCAATTTGAGATGCAATTAAATTCAGAAAAATTTAACTCACGTTTATCCCTTAGTGAAAACTCTATTGAAGTCTAATTGAATATTGTCCATGGTGCAGATTTTCTAAAGGGCAAAGTAGCCTTCGCTAGTGATAATTCGCCAGAAATCCAATCCGCTGGGACTTCGCCAATTTACTAACAGGAGTAGAGGAAGTTTCATGCCCTTTCTGCAGGCGAATGATTGTTACTCCGCAAATTCACTAAAGTGCAAATTTTACCCCTTTCCCCAGAGGTTTCTTTGCCATCTTAGACCTGGTGAACTGATAAGATCCTCCTCAATATTATGTCAGTGACATCATATTCTGTATGTCGGAAAGTCATAAAAACAAAACAAAAACTGGCTTTTTTTCATATTTGAAAGTGGGATTGTCTTTAAAAGTTGTAACTGTTAAAAATGTTTTAAGATTTTTTTAACCATTTGAGGGAATGCCACGTTTGTTTTATGATGTGCTCATGCCTAGGGCTTCCTTGGACATGTACCCGCCCTATTTAAATGGACCTAAGCACAAGTGTACTAACGAAGTTTCGTTATGATGAAATGAACATTAGAGAAAGTTTGCTATGAAATGCTTGCGTTGACTAATTTATGATACTGAAACTTCGTCAGCGTTCAGCTGCTGAGACACAACTTTGCATTTCAGTAACTTAGCGTAGTGGTAGCGAATTTGCTCCAGCCAAAGTGGCGCGAAGTGTAGTGAAGCCTTCTCAGGCGAAAATTCGTCCTTTAGTGAATTTACCCCATGAGTTTTCACGTGATAAACCATGAGGTAACTGTTTCTCAGATTTGGGTCAGATTCAGTTCAGTGAGAAAAAGTCTCATGGTTTATCACGTGAAAACTCATGGACAATATTTAATTTTATTAAATATTTTTAAATATTTAAAAATATTTTTATTTATTGAGTACCGCAGGGCTCTGTACTAGGTCCCTTTGCTTTTCAACTTGTTTATTAATGACCTGGAGGTGGGCATTGAAAGTACTGTTTCTATTTTTGCAGATGATACTAAATTGTGCAGAACTATAGGTTCCATGCAGGATGCTGCCACTTTGCAGAGTGATTTGACTAAATTATAAAACTGGGCAGCAAACTGGAAAATGAGGATCAGGTTCTGCACTTTGGCAAAAATAATATAAATGCCAGTTATACACTAAATGGCAGTGTGTAGGGAGTTTCCTTAAATGAGAAGGATCTAGGGGGTTTTGTGGATAACAAGTTGTCTAATTCCAGGCAGTGTCATTCTGTGGCTACTAAAGCAAATAAAGTTCTGTCTTGCATAAAAAAGGGCATTAACTCAAGGTATGAAAACATAATTATACCTCTTTATAGGTCCCTGGTGAGGCCTCATCTGGAGTATGCAGTGAAGTTTTGGGCTTCAGTTCTGAAGAAGGAGATAAATGAGCTGGAGAGAGTGCAGAGACTAAGTGCAACTAAATTGGTTAGAGGGAGGGAAGATTTAAATTATGAGGGGAGACTGTCAAGCTTGAGATTGTTCTCTATAGACAAAAAATGCTCTCGAGGGGATATGATTACTCTTTATAAGAACATTAGAGGACATTATAGATACATAGCGGGAGATCTATTTTTCTATTAAATTGATCATAGGACCAGAGGCCACCCCTTTAGACAAGAAGAAAAGAACTTTCATTTGAAGCAACGTAGGGGGTTCTTCACAGCGAGGACAGTGAGGTTGTGGAATGCACTGCCGGGTGATGTTGTGATGCTGATTCTGGTAATGGCTTTAAGAATGGCTTGGATGATTTCTTGGACAATCATAATATCCAAGGCTATAGTGATATTAAAATCCACAGTTAATAGATATTGATATATATAGTTTCAGTGAGTGTGTGTACGTATGTGTGTGCTAGGTTTTATTTGAAGGGGTTGAACTTGATGGACTTTGGTCTTTTTTCAACCCAACTTACCCATGTAACTATGTTTGCAATATTGCAGTCTCTGTCTCTGCTTAAATATGAAACCATGTTATTTACTTTTGTTTTATTTTCAAATAAGCATTAATTTTTTAAGATACCTCTGGGGAGTGAGGAATTAATTGTAGATGAAGGCTCCATAGTATGAGTATAATTTCACACTTTCTTCCTTATACAAAGATCAATCCCTTTTGTGAATGTATACAGCATGCAAAGTGCAATGAAGCATCTCCATAATTCTGCTATCCCTGTTTCCATAAGACTTCTCAATCAAAACGGAGACATTAAATGGCTGCTCCAGTGAAGAGATATGTGAAGCCGGATCTTACACCATCAATCCAACATCAAACATTTGGAAAATCGTGAAGACTGATATTGTGTGTAGTGGTGGGATCAGAATCGGCACTGAAGCCTGCTGCCTGCTCATTTCATTTTTTGTAATCTATTGCATGTCTGTCTCTGTTTGGTATTAAATTTGTATTCAAGCAGATCATTTACTTCCTGAAAACTTTTAAAAACAGATATCTATGTAAACTGCAGCCATTGTTAGGCTATGTTATTAAAATGCTACTTGGATGTGTTTTTGGCTGTTGCCTAAAGGAATTGGCACACATCTTCTTTGGTAACATCTTCAGCAATCTGTCTTATTAATAAAAATTGTTGTTTAGATATTGGTAATGATAAGATGCGTAACTGGAGTGGAATGTCATTCTTAGTACATACAACTCTTACCTTCAGATGTGTAAACTATGGTAGGTTTATGATCCTACACTGTCACCTGGCCAATAAACCATTAGCAATGATACATCTCTATATATCCCCAGTCCATGATCAAGTCAACACTAAACTAGCAGAATCCCCCCCTACTCTCTTTATATTGGGAGACTTTAACTGCCATATGAATCCTTCTAAAGACAGACTCACTTCAGGCCCAGCTACTGCACCAATTAATGGATGTGTGGTGATGGAAATACACCAAGGGTAGGGTGTATTTGTGCTACTCACCCACAAATCATTCTCAAGCATAGACTTAACTCTGGCATCTTCAGAACTCCTCCCCCAAGTAACCCAAGTTCAGTACTTACCAGGCGCTTTCTGACCATTCTCCCCTCCAGCTTATGCTCCTCTGGAACCTTCCCCCAAATAAACCAGACTGTTGATTATATTCTTACAGGTACAACATACCAACACATAACTAATTCATGTATTGGCCCCATTACTAAACAAGAAATGTAATGGCTCTCCCCACAAGTAAGATACATGGAATGGATGGCTTACCATAAATAAGACTGATATAAAGTTCTATTGGAGGAGATATTGGAGAAATGTCAATCCTGGCCTCCCTCCTTTGCCGAAACACTGTCATTAGACTTAAGTCAGGCAAGGATATATCCCAATGCTCCTGCTATTGCCTAATTTTCCTCCTCAACACGGATGCAAAATACTGGCCAAGCTCCTCCCAACTAGGCTATAAGGGTTCCAGACCTTACTCACCCAGATCAAAATGTATGCCCAACAGATCCACTGATATCAACCTAAGAAGGTTATTTACCAACCTCCAATTGTCTCTTGTGGAGATTGGTACCCATGTAGTTGCTTTGCTAAACTCTGCCAAGGCGTTTCACTAGTTGGAATGGGACTACCTGTCGGATGTCCTGTGTCACTTTTTATTTGGCCCTGCAGTGCTGACCTGGATAAAAGTTCTTGATAAAAACCCCACACCCAGAGTCAGGATTAATGACCTGATTTTTACCTCATTCCCCTGTCCCCTATCTTGTTTGTCTTGGAAATTGAGCCACTTGCCACATGTATCAGACACTCCCCTCAAATTACAGTGCACATACAGAGCAATACCCAAAGATGCCTTACTCTATGCTGATGACCTATTGATTTATCTTGCAGACCCAGTGGACTCAATTATTGCCCTCCTCAACTAATGAGAAGTGAACAAATGTGGACATTTCTCTGGCCTCAAGATTAACTGAGACAAATCAGTAGTATTCCCTACTGATACTGACCAAGCACAACCAATCACAAATCATATCCTTAAGGATCCCACTACAATGGGCTCAACAGTTTAGGGATAATGGTGCACACTGACAGAGACAATATAATTAACCTTGACTTAGACCCACCCATTACTTCCTTCAAAGCCAAGTTGACTCAATGGTCTTAACTCACACTTTTCCTCTCGGGTAGAGTTAACATTATAAAAATGGTTTTCTCTCACTTAAGGCTCCCTGTTTGAAACCTAAATCATTCTTTAAAAAATGTAATCAAATCCTAGTCCCTTTCATATGGAATAACAAACCAACTAGGGTTGCTTGGACCAAACTAGCCTACCCTTTTTATGGAAAGAAGTTCCCCACTTTCAACCGTATTGTCTAGTATCACAATAACACTACTTGCACTGGTGCTTTGTCCCACACCTCTACAACTCTAACATTCCACCTCCGGTGATAAGGCTGGCCTCCCTGGAGGGTCTGTGTAACTACAGCCACCACAGAACCTACCACATGTTCTGTCTCCCACAAGGCTTGATAGGTAGCACATAAACTGCTGGGCTATCCACATCTCTGAAATCTACTTACTTACAATTTATGGTGTATCTCATATCTTCCTCACCTTAGATTCCTACAAGATTATGTCTTTTGGCCTAGAAATTATTTTAAGTACTTGGGGGACCTCCTGGAACACTCAGCCTTCCGAACACATCTGTTAATCAGAAATAAAACTCCCTTTTTTACAAATACTTAGAGCTGAGACATGCATTTCAGGCTCAGTTCACCTCTCTCTCTCCCCATGGCTAGCCATCATCACCCTAGAAGAGATCCTTCACTCTCCCAGCTAAGTCAAACTGATTAGCAGAGGAATGGTGGTCTTCTCACACCCCTGAACTTAAAGTCTGATGACTGGCAGGAAGCAATTGAAAACATCTACAATACCCTTATCTCAAACAAAACTGATTCAATGTATTTCATATGATTTGGTCCTGTCCTCAATCATATAGATTCTTGGCGACAGTAGAAGAATTTTTGGAAAATAACCTGGCCTTTCCTAAAAAGTACGCTCCAGCAACCTGCCATCTAGGGGTATTATACAACATTGACACACATAAATAACCCAGATTATGGATTTGATTACTACTCTTCTATGCTAAGAAAACATTAGTCATGCATTGGATGGGTATGACACCTCCCACTGTCAAAACTATATAAACTCTGATATAGACATATCATAATATAGGCTCCAGCCTCCAACACTTAATTTGACAAGGTTTGGGTTCTCTAGTGTGACTTCTATTAACCATATAGAGGGGTGAAATATTTTATATACGCTCTTGCCATGTTGGTGTAGGCCACCAATAGTAATTCCAGAGAATAACTTGTAGACAACATTCATTACTGGATAAACTTATTATATTATTATATATATTGTATTATTTTGCCAATTGCACATGATAAAGAATAACTATTTGTAATTTGAACATCTGAATATGTGACCTGTTTTCATTTGATTTTCTTTTTCTTTTCTTTTTAAAAATAATAAAGTTTACCTTCTAAAAAAAAACAAAAAAGATAAAGCAACACTATACAATATATACAGTACATACAATTTAAAATGAACTGATCAAATTGCAAACATTTAAAGACTTGACTTTCACCCAAACATATTCAGATTGAGGAAGATGGTACTCCTCTCTCTATGGTCTCTCTCTGTCACAGTGGATTCTACTTTATGTTTATGTGTACAGTATGTTTCCAGGCATCTACCAATTTAAGATCGTGGTACTAATGTCATTATCCCACTCACTACCCTGACCAGCCCAGGGCCATCTCTAAAACAAAGGTGATTAGGACCAAAGTACCTTACAAATTATTCTCCATTGGACCATTCCAAAGCAGACGCTAAGAGGTTAGATATTCTTCAAATAAGTTGCAGTATGGAAGGTCTAAAGTCCCAAGAGCAGTGGCATAACAATTGCCCAACTGGCACTATGCATTACTAGTAGTGATGGTGAATTTGTCCTGATTTGCTTCACGAAACATGAATTTTGATGCCGGCATCAATTTTGACGCCCACAACAATTTTGACACTCACAACAATTTGATGTGCACCTATTTTGTCCAAATGCATTAAAGTCAATGGGCATCCAAATAATTTTGACGCACAACAGTTTTTATGCGCGCGACTATTCTGATGCAGTTTCACAAATTTATTGCCCGGCAGCAAAACGCGGAAATTCACAGCGAATTCTCGCCTGCAGAATTTACTTGCCCATCACTAATTACTAGAAAAATATATAGTAAAAATTCCAGTATAAAATAGTGCTATGAACTATGTTATTCCCATAAAGGTCAATATGCTCTCATTACAAAAAGGAAACATTGGCAGATAACATTGACAGTAACAGAAGTGCAAAAGCTGAGACCTGCTGAATGTTGGGAATAGTGGTGCTGCTTGTTAGACATCTCATATTCATCTCTGTTTTCTTTGTGCCATAATTAAATGTTTTGTTGCCAGCCCGACAGATTGCTTCTGTAGCGCAGCCATATAAGGTTTCACGGCTGATGTGTTCTCCTGTAATAAGAACAAAGGAAAAATCAGCAGGGAAAAACATACATATTGGTTCTCACAAAAACAATTAAAAAAAATACAAGAAAAGGTGATGCCAGTTTTAGATCTTGGCATACGGGGAAGTATTAGGTAAACCAAAGGTATTTATTGGTAGCTGGTATACCCAATTATTTACATACTAATGTTTTCACTGACATAGCAGTAAGTAAAGGACACTATTTGACATCTTGTTGGATTACGCTTCAGCCATCATCTGCCCAAATCATAAACTACCTGTAAGAAAACGTGGGAAAATAAACATGGAAATCTAAAGAGTACAAACGTGAAGGTCAATGGCAAAGACAAGTGTTTATGTAAAGTTCACAGGTTAATTTTGAATTCTACTGGTTCATTCGGAGAAATTTGTTTCCTTTCCTGTACCTCATACTTGCTGTCTATTGTGGCTCTTCTACTTGAACGTTTGTTAAAATCTTAGACCTCTTTGCCATTATACCTCCACGATCACATGAAGTTACAAGAGGGCAGAACATAAACCTCCTACCCAAGGCTTCCGATAATGAGAAACCCAGAAAGAAAACTGTAATTCCTCCTTGAAAATCAGAAGAGGTAAGGAATATATCACCCTGTTTACATTTGGGAGTGGGACTGTTTTGATATTTTAATTCTGTCACAACTGGGAAAGAATGCTTTCCAGGGGTGGGGGCATATGTCCAAGTTTTGAAGTATGGATGTGCCAGGGTTAGTTGGTCTCCTTGAAAAAGGGATCCAGGAGGTAAGTATAATTTAGTTACTTGCTCTATCTAACCGACTTTTTGCTTTTGCAGCAGCTAGCTCTCTTCTGGACATTTTTCAATGGGAAAGCATTGGGTATATAGGTCATATGTCACACCCAATTGAAAGATGAACCAGCGCTAAACAGCTCGAGGATAGACAATAAAAAAACAAAATAACCCAATGTAGTGTAGTATTCCAGTTTCTATTGCACACCTTTATGTGATTCGCCATTGGGGGAAGTACTCTTTTTCCTTCACCTTTTACCAATCCTCTTAAACAGTGACACCTTCTTGGGTTTGAGATTGGATACTCACCAACGTTTCAATTACAGCAAGCCTTGTTATATTTTTCTCTCTCCAATATTCAGCCACCAGTAGTTCTTCAAGCTCCTGGTTCATCTTTCAATATGGTGTTTCTGAGGGAAAACATAATAGGAACTGGCTGAAGAAGTGAACTGCAGAATTTGGTTTTCATTCAGCTTGTGTTGTTTATTAGCAGTTATTAAAGCTGTGGATTATAATATCCCAGCCTGAGTGCCCTTTTTGTTCCCAAGGGGCAAGTGAAAAGGTGTTGATGTTTGTGAAATTTTTTCAAGTTAGCCTGTTAGCTTGCGCCACTGCACATTGAACAAGCAAAGGAAGGAAACTGAGAAATGAAGGTTTGGAGTGTAGCCTTTCTCTGTCATTGTGGCGCTACATTTGTTCTGGACCCTTTGCCGCAAACAAGTTTAATGATTTTAATAAAACATAACCATAAAAACACCCTGTTCTAGTTCCAGGATAATCCAAGACAGCAAGTAATTATCTAGTAACATAACAATAAATGTGAGTTCCTCCATAAAGAGGACAGCAAGTACAACAATACAAAATAATTATTAGGACCTATTGGCAAAGGCCTAGCGTGTTTTGTGCCTGTAGGGGCACATGAGTAAGTGCCTAAGAGTAAGTGCTCCTATAGGCATGAAATTGAAATGCGTTAGGCCTTTACCAATATGTCCTAATAAATATTTTGTATTTTTGTACTTGCTGTCCTATTTTTTGGAGGAACTCACATTTATTGTTATGTTACAGTGTGCATGCACCCTTGGAGTGGGGTGAACTGTGAGTATGCCCTCCTCTCTATATTAATTTGCTTTTTTTCAACCTTTGGCAACACATTTATTTTTGGTAGTTCTTATTTTGGCTCTGTACACCATTTGTTTTTGTAAGTAATCATGTAGCCCAAATCTTGAAATGTTATTGAAATATTTTTGACACCCAACATAAAGTCAGAGCCCTGGGTTTTAAACTTCTTTTTCCAGTTGGTTGTATGATGCATTTTTTTACAATATGTGACATGGAGAAATCCATAGACTACAGCAAACTTTAAAAAGCCCTTCATAAAATTCTGTACAGCTCTGTAAATGTATTGTATTCATTGTGCAGCCGTATTGATGTTACAGAGTTTACAAGGCCTTTAGAGCATCCATAGTTTACATACATTCCCATAGGTTAACTTCATGTTATCTACTGGGGGTAACAGAAGTTTAGGATTTAAAGCTAAGTAAAACACTTCCTCGTGGGGTATTATGACTGCCATGCTCCTCTGAGCAGTGCCTCATGATTTTGCAAACAAAATCTATGAATTATAACAGGTTTGGGGATTAGCATAGGTTACCTTGGGTCACTTGCAGCACTGATTGTATGGTTCACTGGTTCTCATTCCCACTGCACTGCATGGTGTTACTCGCTGAACATTGATCAGATTTTGGAGAAAGGCAGCTTTTGCACCACAGGCCATTGCCAGCCATGCCGACGGGCATCATTAACAGTAAGAGAGAAAGTTAACAAATGTGACCACTAAACTGTTCCTAACCTTACCATAACCTGACCATACATGAACTGGAGGCAGTTCATTGTTGGCTTTGTATTGCTGTTGATGTACCTGTGATTTTAAGTTTGAAAATCTGTTACTGTAGCTTAATTATGACCCATGGCAACCTTCAACAGCCGAAAAAAATAAAGGGGACACAGTTGCGGTGATGCAATAATTACCATATTGTTTGCAAAGTGGTTTGTGCTGGGTCCTTACCCCTCTGTACTCTATCAATTTGTTTTTGTACATTGTGAATCAAGAAATGTAGCACAGATGGGTACATATTTATCGAAAGAAGAAACAGAGCTCGGATTTTTCATTGCTTTCTATCCACTTATATGGGGTTTTTAAAAGCATAGTGAACTCTCACTATATCCCTTTGATGGAAATCCCATAAAAGTGAATAGAGAGTGGTGGGATTTCCTTTTTATCTATTCATAAATATGCCCCACAGTATCTTGTGACCCTGAAGAAAGGCACCAAGAAAGGCTACCCAGTATGGGAGGATAGTTGTACAGTGAAGAGGTTGGGTTGATTTGCAAGTTAATAACCCAATTCTGTGGACATACTCCTTATTATCACATGCCAGAATATTCCCACTCTTATGTTGAATCAGAGGGACCTTCCCCAAAGTTCTTAAAACCACTCACCCCTTCAGTGGTGTCTTTTTCCCCTTTTAATTTCCTTTGATCCATTGGAAGAAACATTTTTTGCTTTTTAACCCCAGCAAAGCATTAGATCTGTTGGCAAGGTGATCAAGGTGGGTCTGGGACCTGAGGTTCTTGATCCATAAGTATTTGGCATTACCTCATATTCTTGGGGATCTTCAAAGGTATTCTGCTGAATAAAGTGGGATAATGCTATTCTTATATCATTTGATTGATCTCATTTGCCCTCATGCTTTACATTAATGGCATGCAGTGGCAAGTTGTAGCTCTCCCACTCATGTGCCTTTCTGGTCCTCAGGTGTGGCAACGTTGTGGTCCTTGATTGAGGGAATTGTTAGTTATCAGTCTTTAAGGTATTTATTTAGAAGCCAGAGCCTCATTTCATTTTTTGAACCCATGTGCAAGTTAATAATTCTTTGAATGGAACTAGAGTTCTGAGCCAGCTGCCTCCCTCACAGCCTCTTTCCTAAGGTTGTATGATAGCAAATGGCAATTGTGTGGCAAAGTTTTTAGATCTTGGGTATGGTAAGTCCTGTATTCTGACTTTGTACAGCTGAATGTTGTGTAATGTACTAAGCTTTGCAGAATGATGTAGACCATTATGCAAGCACAGCCCAGCAATCCACTGTGCTATTATTAGCAAGCTTTATAAGCAGTTGCCATCTATGGGTTTTAAAGGCCTTTTACTGTTTTTCTGTGGCCAGGTAATTCTGGTAGCCAAGCTGCATGGTTCATTGTGCCCTGCAGTATCCAAGTTGGGTGATATTTAACTGAATGCATTATGATTATAATAAGCTGCAGCTAAACTGATGTTTTTTGGGACCCTGTAGTAGTTCTTGGTCCTGTTATTATGCATGGTTTATCCTTTGCCGACAACTAATGTTTCACTGAGTTCTGCAGAAGTTCTGGAGCCTGGTGATGTGAATGCCTTAGAGCTGCTGGATCCATTTCTCCATGTCCCGGAGAGATTCAGTGCCCCAGTAGAACACTTTTAAGCAGCAGCTGACATGAGTGTCCCATTGGGTTTTGTTGATTTTCAATCCAGATGGTAGGCAATTCAGGAGCTGACTCGATATCAGGCTGCAGTAATTGCTGGTTTGGTATTACCCATGAGTGCAGGCCTAGGGACTGGCAGGTTGCATCCAATCTCTTGACATTTGCTGGATTATAGTACTTCAAGCAGGATAATACTTGACTGGTAAGTTACATCTTAAATTAGGTTACTGGGTATTTCCTCTGCAATGGAAATATCTGTACAGCTGAGTGATTCAAACTTGAAACTGTCATGTGTAGTTTGTAGGCAGAGGGTTAGGCGCTTGATACTGTACCTGGCAAGCAACCAGTCTTAAATATACACCTATATATCTGTGTTTCACCTCTTCTTTAGTACCAACCTTATGACCTTACTTGGATATCTCAGTAGAAGTAGTTCTGCTGGATCCAGGGATTCAGACCCTTGCTATTAGAGTTGGCTGATTGGTTAGGACTGTTTAAGGGATCCTGTCATCGGTAAACATGTTTTTTTCAAAACGCATCAGTTAATAGTGCTACTCCACCAGAATTCTGCACTGAAATCCATTTCTCAAAAGAGCAAACAGATTTTTTTATATTTAATTTTGAAATCTGACATGGGGCTAGACATATTGTCAATTTCCCAGCTGCCCCTGGTCATGTGACTTGTGCCTGCACTTAAGGAGAGAAATGCTTTCTGGCAGGCTGCTGTTTTTCCTTCTCAATGTAACTGAATGTGTCTCAGGCATGGGTTTTTACTATTGAGTGTTGTTCTTAGATCTACCAGGCAGCTGTTATCTTGTGTTAGGGAGCTGCTATCTGATTACCTTCCCATTGTTCTTTTGTTTGGCTGCTGGGAGGGAAAGGGAGGAGGGTGATATCACTCCAACTTGCAGTACAGCAGTAAAGAGTGACTGAAGTTTATCAGAGCACAAGTCACATGACTTGGGACAGCTGGGAAATTGACAAAATGTCTAACCCCATGTCAGATTTCAAAATTAAATATAAAAAAATCTGTTTGCTCTTTTGAGAAATGGATTTCAGTGCAGAATTCTGCTGGAGCAGCACTATTAACTGATGCATTTTGAAAATAAAAAAATTCCCATGACAGTATCCATTTAAGGTTATATCATTCTTGCCTTTATTTGACTGTTTTCTTGGAGCTGTATTTAGTATGAAATGTTTATACATGCTACAGGGTCTGAGTCATGTTGTCCAAGGTTTTTCATTTAATCAAAGGTTATCAGTTTGTTTTTATGTATAGTTTTCAGCTTGGGTTGCCCTTCTGGTGTGCAAGGTATTAGCAAAAATTCCTTGTTGGGCAAGTGCCTACTAAGTTTCAGTGTAATATTATGGATGTTATCCTCTCTGGCCTCGATGACTGGGCACACAGTCCAATATTTGCGCTTTTATTGTAACGTCTTTATAACTGAACCTTGCTGGAGTTGGTTACCTTCATTTGGGTCAAACTTCTTCCTTTGGCTTATTAGATATATATCCCTTTTTAGTTTCTGAGAAGCTGCAATGATCAGCCAGGGGATCAGCCCAAGCACATAAGAGCCCTGGCAGATGTTCATCATATCTATAAGAGGATTCTTCTGCCCTACAGTGCTCTAAAGTGTGTGTATACCTCTCCAAGCCACCATACTTCTGCTGCCTAGAGGGGTGTTTCTTTATTATCCTCTCAATGATATCTGATTCTTTTAGAGAACAGGGGTGGGTGTTCCATTGTTTTCTAGATGTGTGGAGGTCTGGCTCTCTGAAATGGTCTAATAGTTGACTTCTATTTGTAGTGTGTTTCTCTCCTAGGGGTTGTCACATGAACATTTTGGGGTCATTATTTTGTTATGCCTTTGCCTGGTTTAATGTTGAATGCTAAGAGTTGCTAGGGATGCAAGATGGTCAGGTTGGTGTTGCTCTCAGTTTTTTTTTACTACATTTGGGTCCTATGAGTATATGTTCCAATGGTTTTTGTTTATCCATTGCATTTCTTTTGGTTGCATTTGATACTTGATAATCTTTTGGGAGTTCTTCTGAATATAACTAGGTTCTGCACCTGGATTTCATATGTGATGAATTACCATTTTGAAGTTTCACAAAGTATTTCTCATAACTCTATTAGAGCATAGTTTCCCTCCTTTTCATAACTAAGATTGCTAGATCCCTGTGAGTGTTGGTATAGATTAGGGAAAATTAAATATTAAATCAATACAAAGAATCCATAGAGGCACGGGGTTGCTTTCAAAACTTTAGGGAAGGTCCTTCTGATGTAGCATGGGAACAGGGATATCTTTGTGAGTGGTGCCTGGGAAAACAGTCAGGAAAGGAAAATCACACTAAATATAAAAACTATTCCCTTTTCTGATAAGCCAGTAGTGGTGAGGTAAATGTGATTAAATGGCCATGAATTTGAGTAATATCAGGTGCTACTTATTTCTAAAGCTGATTTAAATATAGGTTAGTGCAAAATGTAAAGTGTATTTATTATGATTCATTGTAGTCTCCCTATTGTAGTCCTCACATGTGAACTATTGCCATGATTTACAGTCTTGGAATTTATCCTACAAAGACTCAATGCACTTACCAAACTCTTGTCAGTGCATTCTTACAGTGGACACACAGATATACAAGGATAAATATTCAATAACCTTGAAAAGCTAACCTTTTAAACCCCTATCAGTAATATAGAAATGATGGATAGATATTCCTAAAAGTTCAGAAAGTCCACAAAAATGATGACAAAAAATGTAAAACTGTTTCAGATGAACCTTGGTGAAACTAGGTTGTTTTATTGTATATCTGGATGACGTATGGTTCCAGCCCAATCACCCTTAGTGGATTTACCACATCTTACAATAATTTTAGCTGGGTCCCTTCTGGAGGAAATGAAATGACTTTAAATATTCCTTATTTATAGCTGGTTTAATGTAATTCTTGGTAATGTCAAGTCTGTGGAGGTCAAAAGTGATTCCATGATACTTGATCTAAACCATCTCTGGACCAAAATGTTCATGCAGATGAATTGATAATTAATGTCCTCTTTTTATATATCACATTCTTATCATCATTGAATATCAGCCTTCGGTCTTACAGCAAGGACCTCCAAGTCAACATTATTCTGCACACCAAGTTCCATTACATTATTTACTTATATAGATAGGATCATAAATGGAGGTGTGTGTGTGTTAGGGGCATATTCAGTAACGTAACTAGAGTGGGGCCGGCCCTGGTGCGGGACGTGCAGCTGGGGCCCCCCCTCCGTACGATATTTTCTGTGTGGAATACAGTGACGCGCAAGTTGCCGGGGGGCCTTGAGTGGGTGCAGGCCCAATCACACCCCCTGCTCCCCCGGTAGTTACGCCACTGGGCATATTTAACAAGGGTCGAATTTTGAATTGAAAAAACTTCGAAATTCTAATTCAAAAAGACCAACGAATATTAAGTCGAAGTTGTTTTTTTTTTGTCGAATAGGTCTGTTTTCGATCAAATATAGCTCAAAATTCGAATTTTTTTCATTCGAAAATTCTCCTCGACCTTTGATAAATCTGCCCCATAGTGTTGGTGTGTGGTGCTTTACTAGTAGTGGCAAAAAAGTTAGCCCTTGGTAACTTTAAAGCTGAAATTTAGTTTAGTCAGCTATCTGCTGTGACAGGCAATAAGGGGGTTAGAAAAACCCCTGGACTGGATATAAAAAAATGGATTAATGAAAACATGTGGAAACACATATATTGTTTTTAACATTTTATAATGATATAAATATGATTTGGTAGTGTTCAATGAAACTTCCTTTTCCTGCAACAAGTCAATCATGCTGTTTGGCAGTTGGGCATTCTAAATTTTGACTCAGAACAGCTTCAATTGGTTGTGTGATGTGCTGCACCAAGCTATGCAGTGCACTGAAATTCTAAAACTTTGTCTAGGTAGCTTTATCTTATGTGTTCTAACTCAACATGTTAGACACAAATGTTTATTCCAAAATAATAAATAACTTACTATAAACAGTTTTGTTAACACAGAGCCAAACATCCTCATCTGGCAAACACGAAAGCTCAAGGGGATATGACCTCTCTGCTTTAGGTACAGGTATGAACCGAGTACAATTTCGAAAATAATCTAATACTGTAACAGATTGGGCAGAAAGTAGTTTAATACATTCAATATGGAAGAAGATAAGACCAGAAGCAGGTCCAGGACATTATTAAATGCATAAACTCAGAGAAGATTTCCCAGGGAAAAGGACAGCCACATATCTCCTTTGAAATCAGACTAAAATCTACATGCTGCATTGCATCTTAGTTTGGATCAAGCACAAGAACGGTTTTATTATTACAGAGAAAAAGGAAATAATTGAATTTGGATTATTTGAATAAAATGGACTTTATGGTGGATGGCGGTTTCATCATTTTGGAGCTTTCTGGATAATGGGTTTCCAGATAATGGATCCCATGCCTGTATTTGTGAAGGAATACTTCTTTCTAGAGGACTAGGAGCTGCAGCCAGAGGTGCTGACTGCACGGCAGGGTACAAAGTATGAAAAACATGTTAGCTTGCACTCGTCTGTAACATAGTAATATAATAACTCTGTAAATGTAATGTACTTTCCTGCATTCAAATAACTTACTCTCCAAAGCAGAAAATTATCAAATTAAAGTTTGGCACACACACTCATTTGGCAAGGTCACCAAACAAACAGATCTTTCCCCGATGAGTCCACCGTGTAGTGGGTGATATTGTGCTGATCCGATCAGTTGGCCCTTGTTAAAACCATGGCAAATGCAGCCCATGATGACAGTATTAAGCAATATCAATATCTGGTCATATATCTGCAAGTATTTGTTGGGTAGGCCCATTAAAGAGCCCTATGCATGGGCCAATAAGTTGCAGACCTGGTCCAAAAGAATCCATTTGGCACCTTTTATCTTCCCATGTGTGGCCACCTTATGAGATTGTTACACTTATAGATAATTAATCCAATTCCAAATGCAATCCCTATTCTTGAAATTAAAAGTAAGATATTGAACTTTTAAAGTTTAGGAAAAATATTGTCTAGGAAAATATTAGCTTCAAAGCTGGGCATACATATGGATATCCACTTGTTTGGCGAGGTCACGAAACAAGCAGATCTCTCCCTGATATACCCACTTTGAGGTGGGTGATATCAGGCTGATCCGATCGTGGGCCCTAGGGCCCTTTGATCATATCGTAACGAGGAGAAAACCTCCAGTAAAGGCCAGAAAAATGCAAAGATTCATCTAACTGGAGAAGACTCCATGCTGTTTCAAGATGATTTAGAAAAAATAAATCACAGGCCACACGAGGGCATTAGCTTTCTTCTTTGCCTGCACCCGGAACCATTGTGCTCGAGCAGGCACTTTTACGCAGGACAAGATCAGCCCCTGTCTAGCATAAGCCTCAATTTATATATTTTTCATCTTTCACCCAATAGACTCAACTGCAAAAAAACTGTCCCATAACCACCAAATGCAAATTTGTGGATTTTTTTTATAGAGGGTAAAAAATGCATGAAAAGCCCCCAAAACAAATATTTTCTATAAATTGTTCTGTCTATTTTTCACATTTTTAAGAAAGAAGGACTTTTTATGTCACTTTGACTAGGTCTTCTAACAGGGCAGTTGAGGGGTAAATTCCTTATTCGGGCAATTTCTTTATTTAGAAACAATATTGCTGTGAACTTACAATAGTGCAATGTCCCCATGCCGATCATGCTGCTGTGAAGGCCTGAAGAACATTCCCAACATCGGTCACAAAAAACACAGTAAGTTAAATTGTTTATTATTTTTTATATTTTGTTAAAAATATATAACGTTATATGTGGACAGAAAAAAAAAGCTATTGCTTAGGACTCCCAATACTGGATCCCAGTAAACTGCTATAATTACAATACTATAAAGAAGAACACTAATCGGTATACAAGTCTATTCAAGCCTGAGCCTCAGGTTATATAACAAGATAATAATTATCATCATTAGATGCAGTTACAGAAAATGAATGCAGAAACTGTACTGGTAATTACAGTTAAAAGCATGTAATAATTTGTTCAACAAGCATCAGAGCTGATGAAAGCTGTCTGCTGATTTCAATTTTCCAAACAAATATGTGCAAACTGACACTTGGTTAGCACTGTCTAACTGGCGTAGCTTGTGTCTAGCACTTTTGGAATGGAGGCAGCTATGGTTAGAAACTGTATGATTGGTGGGGTTTTTGGTTAGCACAATGTAATTGGAAGGATGTATGGTCAAGACCTTAAGACCTTTGTGGACTATGTGGTTGGAGTGTGTGTGTGTTCTTTAGTAAATATGTTCATTATGTTATGGTTCTTATTCTTGATTTTTGAGCATAGCCACAATGGTCCTTAGCATGCCAACACTTGCCTTACTAGATTTGGTTACTTACTCCTTAATTGACTTCATAATACCATGCAAAAATTAAAAAAGAAATTGGTTATAAAAATATATAAAATCAAGGCTATGTGGGCAAAATACAATGATGTGAAAATCTACTAATAATTCATTTGGTTGCAGTTGCACCTCTCAGAGTAATTTATTTGCACATCTATTAAAGGTTTATGTACTATATTGATAATGTATATATATATACTGTGTATGTTTTCAAGTGCTAATCAAGAATTTTTGAATTGATCTTTCTAAATCTTTGGGTAACCTACTGAAAAAAATGTATTACTACAGCAGAGTTGAATACAGTATATACAGTAAACACAAGAGAAATAAAAAGACACAAATAAGAATCAAAATATCAAGATTACCAATGAAATCTTACCCTGAGAACTTGAATCCTATGAAACATGCTATGCCCTTCAAATTCATATCTTCAGTTGACTATTGTTTTCAAGTCAATACAGTTTTTTTGGACAACTTATGCTCACAGTATATATGAATATACAAATTCAGGATTGGATTCAATTAAAGTGGCCCAAAATGGCCAAACAAATGATTTATGCTTTCAAAGTTGGCTACAGGGGGTCACCATCTTGTAATTTTGCTAAACATCTTTGCAAGACTAAGACTAAGTGCACATGCTCAGTGTGGTCTGGGCTGCTTAGGGATCATCATAAACAAAGCTGCTTGAGTTCTGCATGGCTGGGAAGTAAGGCGGGGGCTCCCCCTGCTGTTCATAAGTATGATTGTTTCCCTGCTCAGCAGTTAGGGACCGTCTGACAATTCCTATCCATAGCAGTAAATGAAGGGAGAATTTCACTGCATACAGTCAGGTTTCTTATTAAAACGGTACAGATTTTTTAATTAAAGTATAATGGAGATAGGTTTCTTTTTCATGTCCTCCATTGTCCTCATGATGAAGTGTTATGCGCTTCATTGTTAAATGTTTATTTATTTACCCATATTCGTTTACTTAATGGTTGGTGAATTTGTAAGCTGGATCTATGGTATTAGGTTTATTCAGGGGCGCTTCGCCAATGAGGTGAGTTGAAGCTGTCGCATCAGGTGGCAGCGCCCCACTAGGTACTAGGGGCGGCAAAAATGCTGCTACTGGTACTCTAAGAGCAGAATTTCCGATTTTCCGACTTACCTTTTTGCACTTGAGGGGGTCAACGAGGGCGGCAGAGAGGGCCAGGACGCTAGCTCAGAGAGCCTAACTGCGCTCTCTGCGCTAGCGTCCTGGCCCTCTCTACTGCCTTTGTGGACCCCCCTGGACCCCCTCAAGTGCAAATTGGTAACGGCACGGGGGAGGGGGACGGCAGCAACTGTTGCGAAGGGGCCAGGATCGCCCCTGGGTTTATTCATGTCAGGATGGCAAATGTCAACAGTTCCCCATAAATCATTGTAAGTCAGAGAATCAAATCGTATCTCTCAAAAACCATCATTTCAATCTCTTTATAAACAGAGCACTTTATTTATTTACCCATATTCGTTTACTTAATGATTGGTGAATTTGTAAGCTGGATCTGTTTATAATATACAAGGTGTGGATAAAGGGGATACAATTCTCTTTTATGTTATATCATTCTTATTAAATGTTTGGGGGGAGGGGGTTATGATCACGCCATTACATGGCAACAGAAGAAAACAAACAATGGAAATAACAAAAAGATGCTGTTAGCCTCAGCAGCAACTGAATTTTTTATACTATACTATATATGTCTACATAGCCCCAACACCTACAATATGTAAATATCCGTAGAATTTTTTGTGTACATTATTGTAAATGCTGAAGCTGATGCCTTTGAATTCTCTCTCAACTTTATCTAGATGAGTCGAGGAGAATTGGAATTCCTAAACACTTAGGACTTACATTCTTTACCCTCCTCTGATCCCTTAGGTGTGTAGTAGGTACAATTAGTGATGGGCGAATTTGGGGCGAAACAGTGCCGGCGTCTCGTTTTTGACACTAGCATCCGTTTTTGAAGCCGGCGTCCATTTTTTTTTGATGAATCGCAGGAATTCACTGCGAATTCCCGCCTGGCGAATAAATTCACCCATCACTAGGTACAATAATAAACCATGCAAGTCATGCATCATGTGTACACAACTAGGGATGTAGCGAACGTCGGAAAAAAAGTTCACGAACATATTCGCGAACTTGCGCAAAAATGCGAGCGGTTCGCGAACGGTTCGCGAACCCCATAGACTTCAATGGGAAGGCGAACTTTAACATCTAGAAAAGACATTTCTGGCCAGAAAAATGATTTTAAAGTTGTTTAAAGGGTGCAACTACCTGGACAGTGGCATGCCAGAGGGGGATCAAGGGCAAAAATGTATCTGAAAAATCTGCCTGTGTGTGCTTGGAAGAGATAGTGTAGGGGGAGAGCTGTTAGTGATTTCAGGGACAGATGATAGTAAGTTTGCTGGCTAGTAATCTGCTTGATACTGCTCTGTATTGGAGGGACAGAAGTCTGCAGGGATTTGAGGGACATTTTAGCTTAGGTAGCTTTGCTGGCTAGTAATCTACTGTTCTCTTTAAACAACTGCCATACGTTGACCTTGTAGGCATTGTTTGCCCAGTTTTTTTGGACGCAGCCACTGAAGCACAGTTGCCATAAAAAATATGCCATATAAATGCTGAAAATAGTAATTTTTCGCCATACGTTGACCTTGTAGACATTGTTTGCCCAGTTTTTTTGGTTGCAGCCACTGAAGCACAGTTGCCAGAAAAAATATGCCATATAAATGCTGAAAATAGTCATTTTTTGCCATACGTTGACCTTGTAGGCATTGTTTGCCCAGTTTTTTTGGTCGCAGCCACTGAAGCACAGTTGCCAGAAAAAATATGCCATATAAATGCTGAAAATAGTCATTTTTTGCCATATACGTTGAGTCAACGTATGGCAAAAAATTACTATTTTCAGCATTTATATGGCATATTTTTTCTGGCCTCTGTGCTTCAGTGGCTGCGGCCAAAAAAACTGGGCAAACAATGCCTACAAGGTCAACGTCGTTGACCTTGTAGGCATTGTTTGCCCAGTTTTTTTGGCCGCAGCCACTGAAGCACAGAGGCCAGAAAAAATATGCCATATAAATGCTGAAAATAGTCATTTTTTTGGTCGCAGCCACTGAAGCACAGTTGCCAGAAAAATTATGCCATATAAATGCTGAAAATATGCATTTTTTTGGTTGCAGCCACTGAAGCACAGAGGCCAGAAAAATTATGCCATATAAATGCTGAAAATATAAATTTTTTTGGTTGCAGCCACTGAAGCACAGAGGCCAGAAAAATTATGCCATATAAATGCAGAAAATATGCATTTTTTTGGTCGCAGCCACTGAAGCACAGTTGCCAGAAAAATTATGCCATATAAATGCTGAAAATATAAATTTTTTTGGTTGCAGCCACTGAAGCACAGAGGCCAGAAAAATTATGCCATATAAATGCTGAAAATATGCATTTTTTTGGTCGCAGCCACTGAAGCACAGTTGCCAGAAAAATTATGCCATATAAATGCTGAAAATATAAATTTTTTTGGTTGCAGCCACTGAAGCACAGAGGCCAGAAAAATTATGCCATATAAATGCTGAAAATATGCATTTTTTTGGTTGCAGCCACTGAAGCACAGAGGCCAGAAAAATTATGCCATATAAATGCAGAAAATATGCATTTTTTTGGACGCAGCCACTGAAGCACAGTTGCCAGAAAAAATATGCCATATAAATGCTGAAAATAGTCATTTTTTGCCATACGTTGACCTTGTAGACATTGTTTGCCCAGTTTTTTTGGTTGCAGCCACTGAAGCACAGAGGCCAGAAAAAATTAAACCAGTAGGGTTTGCACCCTAGTTTGTAATGGTGGCGGAGGGAGGAGGAGGACGCTAAAGGACAGCTGTGTGTGGAGTCATGAGGCTTGAAGAGGACAGCTGCATAGAAGTCAGAACAAGTCTTCCGGCGTGCAGTAACCCTCCGAGATCCACCCCTCATTCATTTTAATAAAGGTCAGGTAATCGACACTTTTGTGACCTAGGCGAGTTCTCTTCTCAGTTACAATCCCTCCTGCTGCACTGAAGGTCCTTTCTGAGAGCACACTTGAGGCTGGGCAAGACAAGAGGTTCATGGCAAATTGTGACAGCTCTGGCCACAGATCAAGCCTGCGCACCCAGTAGTCCAGGGGTTCATCGCTCCTCAGAGTGTCGATATCTGCAGTTAATGCCAGGTAGTCCGCTACCTGCCGGTCGAGGCGTTCTTTGAGGGTGGATCCAGAAGGGTTGTGGCGCTGCCTTGGACAGAAAAACATTTGCATGTCTGACGTTACAGACTGGCCAAAGGGCTTTGTCCTTGCAGGTGTGCTCGTGGCAGGATTACTGGCACCTCTGCCCCTGGAATGTTGATGAGTTCCTGAAGTGACATCACCCTTAAAAGCATTGTACAACATGTTTTGCAGGCTGGTTTGTAAATGCCGCATCTTTTCGGACTTGTGGTATGTTGGTAACATTTCTGACACTTTATGCTTGTACCGAGGGTCTAGTAGCGTTGCGACCCAGTACAGGTCCTTCTCCTTAAGCCTCTTGATACGGGGGTCCTTCAACAGGCATGACAGCATGAAAGACCCCATTCTCACAAGGTTGGATGCAGAGCTATCCATCTCCGCTTCCTCATTATCAAGGACTGCATCATCCACGGTCTCCTCCCCCCAGCCACGTACAAGACCAGGGGTCCCCAAAAGGTCACCACTAGCCCCCTGGGAAGCCTGCTCCTGTTGGTCCTCCTCCTCCTCCTCCACAAAGCCACCTTCCTCCTCTGACTCCACTTCTGGCACCTCTCCCTGCGTTGCAGCAGGTGCCTGGGTTCGTTCTGGTGATTCCGACCAGAAATCGTGCGCTTCCAGCTCCTCGTCACGCTGGTCTACAGCCTCATCTGTCACTCGTCGCACGGCACGCTCCAGGAATAAAGCGAAGGGTATTAGGTCGCTGATGGTGCCTTCGGTGCGACTGACCATATTTGTCACCTCTTCAAAAGGTCGCATGAGCCTGCAGGCATCGCGCATAAGCACCCAGTAACGGGGGAAAAAAATCCCCAGCTGTGCAGATCCAGTCCTACCACCCAGTTCAAAAAGGTACTCGTTGACGGCCCTTTGTTGTTGCAGCAGACGTTCCAACATAAGGAGCGTTGAATTCCAGCGAGTCTGGCTGTCAGAAATCAAACTCCTGACTGGCATGTTGTAGCGCTGCTGAATGTCAGCAAGGCGTGCCATGGCTGTGTAGGAACGTCTGAAATGGGCCGACACCTTTCTGGACTGGGTGAGAACGTCCTGGAATCCTGGGTACTTGGAGACAAAACGTTGGACTATTAAATTTAACACATGTGCCATGCAGGGCACATGTGTTAAATTGCCTAGTCTCAACGCTGCCAACAGATTGCTTCCATTGTCACACACCACTTTTCCGATCTGCAGTTGGTGTGGGGTCAGCCACCGATCGGCCTGTGACTGCAGAGATGACAGGAGTACAGATCCGGTATGGTTTTTGCTTTCCAGGCACGTCATCCCCAAGACAGCGTGACAACGGCGTACCTGGCACGTCGAATAGCCTAGGGGGAGCTGGGGGTGCACAGGTGTGGAGGAGGAGAAGGAGGACCCAGCAGCAGAGTAAGAAGAAGAAGAAGACGAGGTAGAGAGCGATGGAGGAGTAGAGGTGGTGGCAGAACCGCGTGCAATCCGTGGCGGTGACACCAACTCCACTGTTGTTGTTGAGCTACCCATTCCCTGCTTCCCAGCCATTACCAAGTTCACCCAGTGGGCAGTGTAGGTGACATACCTGCCCTGACCATGCTTGGAGGACCATGCATCAGTAGTCATATGGACCTTTGGCCCAACACTAAGTGACAGAGATGCGGTAACTTGGCTCTGCACATGTTGGTACAGGTGTGGTATTCCCTTTTTAGAAAAAAAATTGCGGCTGGGTACCTTCCACTGCGGTGTCCCAATTGCTACAAATTTGCGGAAGGCCTCAGAGTCCACCAGCTGGTAAGGTAAAAGCTGGCGGGCTAAGAGTGCAGACAAGCCAGCTGTCAGACGCCGGGCAAGGGGGTGACAGTCAGACATTGGCTTCTTACGCTCAAACATGGCCTTCACAGAAACTTGGCTGGTGGCAGATGACTGGGAATGGGAACAGGTGGTCAAGGTGGAAGGCGGAGTGGAGGGTGGTTCAGACGGGTCAAGGAGAGCAGAGGTAGAGCAGTAAGATGCTGGACCAGAAGGAGTGTGGCTTTTAGTTTGCCTGTTGCCTTTGAGGTGTTGCTCCCAAAGTGCTTTGTGCTTGCCGCTCATGTGCCTTCGCATAGAAGTTGTACCTATGTGGCTGTTGGGCTTACCAAGGCTCAGTTTCTGACTGCACTCATTGCAAATTACAATGCTTTTGTCAGAGGCACACACATTAAAAAAATCCCACACTGCTGACTTTTTGGAAGTGTGCGATCTGGCGGTAACAGTAGAAGTTGGCGGCATTGGCGGCAATGGCGGGTGCGTTGGCCGGCTGAACACAGGTGCCGATACATGTTGTTGCCCTACTGATCCCTGCGGGCTGTCCTCCCTGCTTCTTCTAAGTCTTATTCTCCTACTGCCTCTCTGACTCTCCGTCTCTCCATCTGAACTACCCTCCTCTTGCTCTCTTCTACTAGGCACCCACAAAACATCAATCTCCTCATCATCATTCTCCTCAGATGCATCAATTTCTTCTGACACATCACAGAAGGAAGCAGCAGCGGGGACCTCCTCCTCATCACTCATTATGTCCATCTCTATCGTGTTCTCTGCCAGAATTAAATCTGGTGTAAGGTCCTCATCTCCTTCATCTTCTTCTGGCAATAATGGTTGCGCATTACTCAGTTCAAGAAACTCATGGGAAAATAACTCCTCTGACCCCAGTGAAGAAGGGGCACCGGTGGTGGAGGAAGTGTTACGTGGGGTGGCCATAGCAGTGGAGGATGAGGAGGATGTTGTGGTAAAGTTAGAAACGGTAGAGGATGGGGTGTGCTGTGTAAGCCAGTCAACTACCTCTTCAGCATTTTGGGAGTTCAGGGTCATTGGCTTTTTAAAACTGGGCAATTTGCTAGGGCCACAGGATTGCATAGCAGCACGGCCCCTAGCACGGCCTCTGCGTGGCGGCCTGCCTTTGCCTGGCATTATTTTTAAAAAAACAACAACAACAAAAACTCAGTTGGTTTTTCTGGAAACGATAATACACACAGCTAGATGGCGGGTTGAAGAAAACAGTGTGCAAATAATGCCTACAAGGTCAACGTATACACTACTACAGCGGTGGATACGGATTACGTAAAATATATGAATGCTGCTTGAAAAAAAGTAACTCAAGTGGTTTTTCTAGAGACGATAATATTATCAATATTTAGACAAAATGTGAACAAGCTCACACAGCTAGATGGCGGGTTGAAGAAAACAGTGTGCAAATAATGCCTACAAGGTCAACGTATACACTACTACAGCGGTGGATACGGATTACGTAAAATATATTATGGCTGCTTGAAAAAAGTCACTCCGGTGTTTTTTCTGGAGACGGTAATATTATGGATATTTAGACAGAATGTGAACAAGGTCACACAGCTAGATGGCGGGTTGAAGAAAACAGTGTGCAAATAATGCCTACAAGGTCAACGTATACACTACTACAGCGGTGGATACGGATTACGTAAAATATATGAATGCTGCTTGAAAAAAAGTAACTCAAGTGGTTTTTCTAGAGACGATAATATTATCAATATTTAGACAAAATGTGAACAAGCTCACACAGCTAGATGGCGGGTTGAAGAAAACACTGTGCAAATAATGCCTACAAGGTCAACGTATACACTACTACAGCGGTGGATACGGATTACGTAAAATATATGAATGCTGCTTGAAAAAAAGTAACTCAAGTGGTTTTTCTAGAGACGATAATATTATCAATATTTAGACAGAATGTGAACAAGGTCACACAGCTAGATGGCGGGTTGAAGAAAACAGTGTGCAAATAATGCCTACAAGGTCAACGTATACACTACTACAGCGGTGGATACGGATTACGTAAAATATATTATGGCTGCTTGAAAAAAGTCACTCCGGTGTTTTTTCTGGAGACGGTAATATTATGGATATTTAGACAGAATGTGAACAAGGTCACACAGCTAGATGGCGGGTTGAAGAAAACAGTGTGCAAATAATGCCTACAAGGTCAACGTATACACTACTACAGCGGTGGATACGGATTACGTAAAATATATGAATGCTGCTTGAAAAAAAGTAACTCAAGTGGTTTTTCTAGAGACGATAATATTATCAATATTTAGACAAAATGTGAACAAGCTCACACAGCTAGATGGAGGGTTGAAGAAAACACTGTGCAAATAATGCCTACAAGGTCAACGTATACACTACTACAGCGGTGGATACGGATTACGTAAAATATATTATGGCTGCTTGAAAAAAGTCACTCCGGTGTTTTTTCTGGAGACGGTAATATTATGGATATTTAGACAGAATGTGAACAAGGTCACACAGCTAGATGGCGGGTTGAAGAAAACAGTGTGCAAATAATGCCTACAGGGCAAATAATGCCTAAAAGGTCAACTTATACACTACTACAGCGGTAGTAAAAAAAATAAAAAGTAAAATAAAAAAAAAATGAATATTAAAAAAAAAAATTAAAGTTGGTGCTGCTGAACTACTAGGAGCAGCAGATTAGCACACCAGTCCCACTCCCCAACACTGCTAGACTAATAGCACTGGGCTCTTATAGTAGTAGTAGTAGTAGTAGTAAAACAACAAAAAAATAAATAAAAGCAGTCCTTACAAGGACTACTGTTATTGCAGCAGTCAGCAGATGAGATCAGAAGCAGGACAGCTGCCCACTGCAGCTACATACAGAGCACTGCAGTAGAAGGTAGATTACTAGCCAGCAAAGCTACCTAAGCTTAAATGTCCCTCAAACCCCTGCAGACTTCTGTCCCTCCAATAACAGAGCAGTATCAAAACGATTACTAGCCAGCAAACTTTCAACTGTCCCTGAAATCACTAACAGGCAGCAGCTCTCTCCCTACACTATCTCTTCAGCACACACAGGCAGAGTGAAAAAACGCTGCAGGGCTTCGGTTTTTATAGGGAAGGGGAGTGGTCCAGGGGAGAGCTTCCTGATTGGCTGCCATGTACCTGCTGGTCTGGGGTGAGAGGGCAAAAAAAAGCGCCAACAATGGCGAACCCAAAATGGCGAACGTCGCGCGACGTTCGCGAACTTCCGGCGAGCGCGAACACCCGATGTTCGCGCGAACAAGTTCGCCGGCGAACAGTTCGCGACATCTCTATACACAACAAATCAAGCAATTCATTTTGATTGGTCAACTGCAGGAAGACCAGTGAAAGCAACATTTTGGTTATGTCTAATTTCTCCAGAATAAAATTTTCTTCGTGTGTAAGGTACGCTTACCCTGATTATGCTATTCTGGTTGATCCTTGTTGTGTTGCCTTCCGTCCTAAATCATTGGTAAACAATCGTGCTCCATTTGCTCATCCAGAACTCTTGCTTGGCTCCTCCCTTATTAAGACCTGGCAGCATCTGAGTAGCCGAGGGCCCCTCCTAAGGCCAAAGATGGCTGCGACAGGCGGAAGCAGAGCTGTGACCAGGGAGCCTAGCACTTGTTCTGGATTTAGGGTGCCAATTGTGACAATGAGTTTCACATTTTCTACTTATTTTTCAATGCAAAGGTTTTAGAAAACAAAGTATTTCAATTTATTTAAAGTTTATGAAGAGGAAAACCACCACAGACATTCTCTGGGGAATAGTTATAGTAATATGATTAAAGCTTACCTAAATCCATCCTATAGATGTAGCCATAGTTGTTAGATGTTACTATTGTTTCTCCTTACCTTGAACCCTCATTCTTTATGTGTTCTCTAACACTGCAATTATCATTCTCTATGGATGTTGTGCCACTTATGCGCTGTGAGAGCACTCAAAGGCACGAGAGATTGATGGTTTAGTGCAGTGATCCCCAACCAGTGGCTGGCAAGTAACATGTTGCTTTTCCAACCCCTTGGAGGTTGCTCCCAGTGGCCTCAAAGCAGGACCTTAATTTGTTTTCCAGTGGTCCCATTCAGGCTTGGAGGCAAGTTTTGGTTGTATAAAAAACAGGTGCACTGCCGAACAGTCTCCTGAAGGCTGCCAGTCAATATAGGGGCTGCCAAATACCCAATCACAGCCCATATTTGTCACCCCCAGGAAACTATTTCATGCTTGTGTTGCTCCCCAACTCAGTTATTTTTACATTTGAGTGTAAGAAAAGGGTAAGAAAGTTGAAGACTCCTGGTTTAGTTTATGAAGCCATAAATAAAAGTAGGGCAGTTGGGAGTTTATTTTTATATGACACACAGCTGCTGGCAGATAAAATGGCATTAAACCTTTATTTCAAAGCAGAAATTAGAAAACAATGTTCTGTGTGATGCTAAATGTTAATTGATTGGCACAGCACACACTTGAAAAGCATACTAATGCATTTAAACATCAAATCAGAAGCCATAATTAAATCAGGGGCCATATTACTTTTTTACAGACCTTCCTGACAAAACGTTATTTAATTACAAATCTCTTGCTACCATTTTCCAACCAAATGCCTAATTATAGTTCTCAGCAATCCCATTATTTATTGGTGCCATAATTGCATCAGTTCAGCCACACCCCTTCTCCTGATGCAGTTTAGATTTCTCTTGTCTCGGCTCCCAGCGCAACAACAATGGAATTATTTATTTTGCAGGTTTATTAGTGGAAATTGAATAACTTAACAAAACATGAGCCATTAAATGTATAAATTTGTTCTTGCCATCACTTTTCCAACAAACCTAATACTAACACCAGAATTTTAGTATAGGCAGATGGATTTTTGAAAAATAATTTAAAACATAATTTAGATCAAGTCAGAAGGTGCCTGCAAACATTATTTTGTTTACCTTTTACATAATAAGTAGAGAGAGATAATGGAATACAAGAGAATAATTATAGCTGCTACAGCATTAGGGTAGGAAGGCATCCATTCAAGCATCGCCAGATTTGCAAATCAAAAATGCAAAAGAACTGGCAATAAATGAGGCCAGGAATTCTCTAGGTAGTATATTTATTGATGACAATTAACTATAGACATTGGGTTACAGATAAACAGTAAAATAAAACATCAGGATAATGCAGTTAAATGCAATAAATAACTACAATTTACAATTTACAGTTTGAACCAGCAACAAAAAGAGACTTGTGTCTCACCCAGACAGGTCAAAACTGTATGATATCCCATAGAGGATGGGGTTTCTCGCTCTAGAGCCTTGCCCTATCATTGAGATTCATACTTCAGATTTCCAGGCATCTACCTATATAGACCCCATATTTGAACATTGACTAGCTACCCTAACGGGCCATCCACGAAACCAGGACCATTACAGGACACAGGCTACACAGTAGATTTTAAGGATTGCTCATTTAGGGTGGTGGCACACATGGTGTTTCGGGGAGATTAGTCGCCCAGCGACAAATCTCCTCTTCTTCGGGTGACTAATCTCTCTGAAATGCGGTCCTGCTGGCTACAATGTGAATTGCCGGTGGGATGGCACTCGGATTGCTTCAGCTTACCGAAGTCGCCCTACATTTCCTCAAGAAGAGGAGATTTGTCGCTGGTCGACTAATATCCCCAAATATGAGCGTGTGCCACCACCTATAGAGTGGTAGTCAAACAAGCTGATCTTTTCCTAACTTTGATGGATATCTGGTGGGTAGGCCCTCCTAAAACACCCCCTACACAAGTCACTAAGAGAAGGCAACTTTTATTGGCTTGTGTATGGCTGCTTTAGATTTTTTCCAAAGGTCCCATTCCTAAGCAAATGTTAAGAATTGATTTATTTTGCCAACCAGTTGCAGTCACGTAAGGCTAATTTTATAACTCATGCATCATGATGTTTCTGAAGGTCCCAAGAGAAACATAAGTTATCTGTACCTGCCATGTTAAGGCCAGAAAGCAGAGACTGACTCCTTCTACCAGGGTGAGAAATGGATGGAGAATGACATTCAGCTAACAGCAGGAATTCATATAGATATATATATTTGCTACAGAATGTGGCTAGAGTTGCCATGCTTGACTATAAAAAATAGAGTATGTAGCCAAATTAAATAATATACATTGAAATGGTAGTTATAACAACATCTTGACCCTCAATCTGAACACTTGTGGGTGGAATTCGGTCATTAAGCTTATGTCACATGTATCACTTCTCCACTGATGCACTAATGCAGCCAGGCAAGAAACTCCAGTTACCCCCACACTTGGACCCCCTGTCTGTGATAAGATAGTAAGTAAGTAATCTGCCTGGCACCATTTGTGAAAGATGGAGAAATGCTAAAGCCATTCATTCTAAATCACTTATATGATTAGAAGGCCACGATAACCAAAAATGTAGGTCATTCTAGAAGTCATATATTCTCTTACTCTAACTATTATTACACTATACATTACCAAAAATATTTATATTTAAAAATGCTACAAAATATAAGGAACCCTGTGAACTATTGTATTCCCCTACAGCTGAATATCCATTCAGTATATGGAAGAAACAATGGCAGCTAGCATTGACAATAAGAAAAGTTTTAAAGCTAAGAGCTGCTGAATGTTGGCAATAGTGGTGCTGCTTGTTAAACATGTGATTTTCATCTCTATTTTCTTTGTGTCATAATTATATGTTTTGTTGCCAGCCTGACAGATTGCTTCTGTAGTGCAGCCGTATATGGTTTCATAGCTGATGTGGTCTCCTGGCATAGAAAACAAGAAGAAATGATCAGCAATAGTGATGGGCGAATAAATTCGCCTGGCGCAAATTCGCTAGCAAATAAATTTGCAAAACTCCCGCAAAAATTCGCTGGCGTCAAAAAATGTTGTACGTTCGTCCGAAAAGTCGCTCGGGTCAAAATCGTCACGCATCAACACTATTCGGACGCCGGTGTCAAAATCAGCGCAAACGACTTTGGACGCGTGCCAACAATTGACGCTAGCGTACATTTTTGAGTTTCACTCAATTTTCACCATTTTTTTTTTTTTTTTGCCAATTTTGCGGGTAATTCTCAAAATTTTCGGCAACGCAAAATGGGAGAAATTCGCCCATCACTAATCAGCAACAATACAATATATCAAGAGGAGATTATGTTCAGTAGGGACTTGGGAAAACTAGAGACATTTATTGGTAGATGGTTTATTATCATGTTGATAATTCCTTTACTGGGGTAGGTCACTACTTGGTGTCTCTTTGCTTTATGGCTTTAGCCAGAATGTTTTTGCTATCAAAATCACAAAGTACCTGTAAGACAATTTTGGACCCTAGCAGATCAACATGGAAATACCAGGAGTAGAAACATGGGAGTCAACAGCAGAAATAATTTTGTGGAACTTTATAGATTCGTTTGTAGTGCTGACAGTAAATTTGGGGAAACTATTTCCTGTTCCTGCTGATGTTAAGTCTATTCTAGTTTCAGCAGACCTTGTTAAAGGAAAAGGCTTTTGGGAAAATGAGAATATTAACTGTAATTTCCTATGTAGAGATCTCCTTACCATATAGTCTCCATTGTCACATGTATCTGAGGTTACAAGTGGACAGAACATGAGCTCCCTACCACAGGCTACTCATTCAATAACCAGGCTCATGTTACCCTGCTTCAGACTTGATCATATGGATTATGGAGCAGTTAAAACATCAGAATTTTATTTTATCATAGTAAAAGGTACAGTGAAAATGCTGATCTGGTGGGTTTCTGGCGACAGGTTGGTCATTGCACAAAACACATTTGATAATTTTTTTTGAACACTTTAATATGGTAAAATAAAAATCTAAAGTTTTAACTATTCCGTATGTTCAAGTCTGAAACCAGGTAATGTGAGCCTGGATTCTGAATCATTTTCTCTGAATCAAGTTACAGGTTTGGGGCATGTGCACCTGGACCAGTGCAGTAAACTTAAAGATTTTAATACTTTGAATGGATCTGAAGATCATTAAATGAAATATTTAACAAGTGAAAGACTCGGCCGTGAATGTACCTGAGCCCTATTTCATGAGATTTCTTACTTAAATGTTAAACAACAGTTAGGGGGTTATTTTTTAAAGTCCAAATGCCAAAAACTTAAAAAATGGTGTTTTTTTAACTACTGTATAAAATCTGAATTTTTAGTGAGAAAAAAAACCTTTTTTTTTTCGAGATTAATTAAACTCTGAGGATGGAAAAATCCTGAATCTGAAAATCCGTCATCTCAGATCTACCAAGGTTATATACTGTATGTCAATGGGAGAGGTCCCTATCCTATTTGGAAGTTTCTGTGGTCTGCACCGGAATTAGCCCTAAAATTCAACTATTTCTGGCTGTTCAGACAAAAATCTGAAAAATTCTGGCTTTTCGGGATAAAGTTTGAAAAAATTTTGAGATTTGGGAACAAATTCCGAAAAAATTGTATGTTTTGCATTTTTTGTGTTTGTCCCTGATCCGAGAACATTGTAATTTTTTAATAATAAATAAGGTCCAATCGTGGATTCTAGTTTGGTCGGACATTTATCATTACAAAAGTCAGATAAATTTGGACATTGATAAATAAGGCCCTTAATCTTTTTTATTTGGATGTTGGGTGTTAATAGTAACCTAATAACTGTAAAACTGGTTACTATTAATGGTAACTCATACAGGTTGAATCTGGTCAACTTCTACTGCAGGAAAAGAGAAATCCAGAAAGGAGATAAGCTTTCAATCATCTTTGAAAAATAGAAGTATCAACCCCTACATACTGTTTAAACTGAGAGTGCTTTTAGGTAACAGTGGCACCAAAAAGGCAGCCCCCTTTATGCTATGGGAGTGATCAAATTAGGTATCATCCACATAATAGATACAATTTAAATTAAGTACAGGGAGGATGTTCCTCATTCAGTATATGTTTAGAAAACCTTTCATGC
Organism: Xenopus laevis; assembly: GCF_017654675.1. Lineage (NCBI taxonomy): Eukaryota > Metazoa > Chordata > Amphibia > Anura > Pipidae > Xenopus > Xenopus laevis. Next base: position 127,404,703 of record NC_054383.1, on the reverse strand, counting down.
ATATTTTGATCTGTTTCTAAAAAGTTGTACAAGAGCAATCGTGCTAGTGACCAACCTCAAACGAAATCTTGAGAATTAACATAGGTTACCTTGGGTCACTTGCAGCACTGATTGTATACACTGGTTCTCATTCCCACTGCACTGCATGGTGTTACTCGCTGAACATTGATCAGATTTAAGAGAAAGGCAGCTTTTGCACCACAGGCCATTGCCAACGGAGCTGATTGGCATCACTAACAGTAAAAGAGAAGGTTATAGTTAAAACCAGGGACAACCATGATCACTGAACTGTTTATAACCTGACCATAATCTGCACATACTTGAGCTGGAGGCACTTTATACTGTAGTTGACATATTGCTGCCGACATAACAGAGATGCTATGAGACTTTTATTAAATTTTGTTATGTTAAAGGAAAACTATACCCCCAAATGAATACTTGAGCAACAGATAGTTTATATCATATTAAGTGGCATATTAAAGAATTTTACCAAACTGGTTTATTTATTTAAGTAACTCTTGCCCTTTTACATTGTTTGCCTTGAACCCCCATTTCGTGATGGTCTGTGTGCTGCCTTAGAGATCACCTGACCAGAAATACCACAACTCTAACTGTAAAAGGAACAAGTGTTGAAGCAAAAGACACAACTCTGTCTGTTAATTGGCTCATGTGACCTAACAAGTATGGTTTGTTGGTATATTTGTGAGTACAGTGAATCCTATGATCCCAGGGGGCGGCCCTTATTTTTTAAAATGGCAGCTTTCTATTTATGATTACCCTATGGCACATACTACCATGAAAATGGTTTATTTACATGAAGCAGGGTTTTACATATGAGTTGTTTTATGCAATATCTTTTTATAGAGACCTACATTGTGTGAGGGATATCGTTTTCCTTTAACTTCATATTTTTCTCATTGGGCTCTTGCAAAATGTTTAAATTCAATCTGTCAGCCTGTCTACCACCATACTCATTAACCCCCTTTATATATGCCACCACCACCCCTACACAGTGCTCTACCCTTTGAATGATGCTTTTCTGTTTTAATAAATCACTTTTCCATCCAAACTGAACCTTGGCTTTCTACTTTTCTATCCTATAAAATGATATTGAGAGAGATGCAGATACTTTTTGGGTTAAGTAACCTAAAGAGGCCACTTCAAAGGTGTTTCCCAAGACCAAGCTGGGTGATGTAGGTTATCCTTAGACTAGCTAGAGATATATCTGTAATAGTTTGCTTATTTTAGAGAGGCAATTACAATGGCAATGGTAGTTGTGGCCCACATAAAGAATATTAGTGTATAACAACCTGTGGGACTACCGGTGAGTTAGAGAGAAATTGTGTATTGTGGTGGTATGACAAATACATAATTGGAGAAGTATCTCTTGCTGGAGGTCAGTAGATGAAGAGTGAAAAGGAGGCAGTAAAGGAGAGGTACAATAAACACTTGGTTCACTGAAAAAGTGTATACAACTTTGTCTGACACAATAAAGGGCTATTTTACCAGGCACTTCCAGCCTGTAAATATTAGTGGAGATAATGGGTCAATTCATTAAGCTGTGACTTTTTCAGATGCCAAAAAGTGTCTAACAACTCTGAATACGAAAATACTCCAGCTAAAACCTGCCAAAAACATGTAGAAGTCAGTGGCAGATGTCCCTTTCAACAACTGGAAATCTTTCTTTGATTCGCGGTTTTAGATGTTTTAGAGGTTTTCAGATATATTTGACGCTGGCTTTTGTGTCGCTGTACGGAAAAGTTGTGTTTTTGCAACTTCTCTGTGACTTTTCCAGTTTAGATTTTTCTATAAATGTCATGATATTCATGGTTTTAGAGAAAGTGAGTTTAGCCATGGTTTCAAAAATCTCTAAAGCCACTAAAATTCGACCTTTAATAAATAGGCCTTCATGCCAGGTCCTAATGGTTATTAATAGTGATGGGCGAATTTATTCGCCAGGCGTGAATTTGCGGCGAATTTGCGCGATTCGCGCCAAGCGAATAAATTTGAAACGGCCGCGAAAATTCGGCGCCAAAAACGGGCGCCGGCGTCGAAAAAACGGGCGCCGGCGTCAAAAACGAGACGCCGGCACCGTTTCGCGAATTTCGTGCGAAATTCGCAAATTTTTCGGCGAAGCGAAACGGCGCAAATTCGCCCATCACTAGTTATTAAAAAAATGCTTCTTTGCTAAATGATACAGTAGGATCACAATATAATAATATATACATATTTTCTTGTTACATAGGTGAGTGGTCCCACACTTTTCTGTCAAACTTTTCTAGAACAGATGATATAATTTACCCAGTTAACAAATGCCTCATTGCTTAGCTGAAGCTTAACATGCAACTAAATGGCTCATTTGCCATGGGAAGGGTGGGGTGCAAACTTTAAAAAAAGGTAGATCAAAACCACTTTACCCAATAGCTGCAGATTGGCAGCTCTGAGAATGTTACCCAAATATTGTAGAACATCAGTTCTGGTATTAATTGCATCTTCGTCCATAACTATAGTATACTCACACTGAGCTGGCTTGGCAGTGCAGAAATCAGAATGACAGCAAGTTGTGTTAATGTGAATTCTCTTATCTGGATGACTAATGGTTCCAGTCCGATTACACTCGGTGGATTTCCCGCACCTTAGAACATGTTCAATCGTTTCTATCCCTCCTGCAACAAATGTGATAGAAATGAAAGTTTCTGTAAGAATGAAGTACTGGTATCTTAGGTTCGGGTATTGTACATGTGCACAGACCAGTGTTCCATTGATGTTATTAGGAAGTCAGAAGTGAGTTTGGCTGTATCAAGACTTAGAAATCAATAATACAATAATACAATTCCATGTTACTATGACTATAACATATCTCTGGACCTACTGTAAGCAAATATGTTTTATAAATAAATATGACATGGATTAAAGAAGAACTAAACCCTAAAAATGAATATAATGACCTGATTTCACCAGCCTAAAGTTTCAGCTTGTCAATAGCAGCAATGATCCAGGACTTCAAACTTGTCACAGGGGGTCACCATCTCTCATAGCTAGTAAAGTGTAGCATAGTGATGTACAACTGTATAGATGTGTGACCAGCTCTATGCAGATTGAATGATTCCACTAATACTAATAGTCCCCGAGGGAACTCACACTCAGGCTTAATTACCAACATGGGCCAAATATGCACCTGGGCAGAAACCCCGGGCAACCAACCTAACTTACCATGTACAGTTTTGTTCATTTCACAAAGGCAGACATCCTCATCTACCAAACATGGGACATTACGGGTACCCGGCAGGCCCACTGTGTCTATAGTTATACTATGAGTACAATGCCGAAAATGACCTAAAACAACAGATTAGACAGATGCTAATTAAATATGTTTCTTATAGTACTGCATGTTAAGAATGCACACATTTACCTTATTCCACCCCTTTCTTTATCTATTTATCCATATATACCTGGCCAGGAATGCCTGGCCACACTAAAGAAAGAAGATAAAGTAGTTTTAGGTGCAAAACTTCTCCTGTGATATTATACTTAAAATTAGACTCAAATTTATATTCTGACTTAAGGTTGGCCTTCAATGTGTAACTACATGAGCTGCTAAATGCCCATTCAGACTGTAGATTCTGAGCATGTGCTCTAAAACAACAGGAAAGGCAGAGTTGAAAGTCAGACAAACAGATAGATGATAGATAGATAGATAGATAGATAGATAGATAGATAGATGATAGATAGATAGATAGATAGATAGATAGATAGATAGATAGATAGATAGATAGATAGATAGATAGATAGATAGATAGATGATAGATAGATAGATAGATAGATAGATAGATAGATGATAGATAGATGATAGATAGATAGATAGATAGATAGATAGATAGATAGATAGATAGATAGATAGATAGATAGATAGATAGATAGATAGATGATAGATAGATAGTTGATAGACGATAGACAGATAGATGATGATGATAGATAGATGATAGATAGATAGATAGATAGATAGATAGATAGATGGGTGGGTGGGTGCAAGGGGTGGTCCTTCAGTTAAGGACCATTGAGCCTGGCGTCACCAAGGTCCCAGAAGTGTTATGCCCTAAAGGGACAATCCCTTTAGAGAAGGTGGGGAGAAGAAACCCGGTGAACAAGGTTAGCTAGTGTGTGGGATAGCATCTGTTATAGGACTCTCTAGATAAAGTAAGACAGTGAGCATTAGTTATCAAGAGCAGCTTTAAGCTCCATCAAGTAGGATAGATGGGAGTAGTTCTCCCCCAGGCTCTGCTTGCCTGTAGTGTAGGGACCGCAGTACTGACAAGGAAAACAGGTGATTGTTCTATCCCTGTTCCAAGTCTATAGTAGGGATCCGGACCATGTGAGGTATTGACCACCTGGAAGGTATATACTTTCAACTCCCCCTGCTATTCCTTCAGTGATGCCATCTGTACTTTATCTGTTATACCTGTGATTGTACCTGGCATTGTTCAATTACCTCATTGCTGTCAGTATTGCAACCCTATGGTGCTTTATACTGAACAAAGCCTTGCTGTTATATTGGTTGCAAATAATTCTTGGCATCCATTTTCATTTATTTTACATATTTGCTACTTCAACAACATCCTCACATGCTCCTTCCATTTAGCAAAGGCCCAATCCTGCTGAAAGAGGGTTCAATGTAACCCATGCTCTACACCAGTGATCCCCAACTAGTAGCTTGTGAGCAACATGTTCACTAACCCCTTGGATGTTGCTCCCAGTGGCCTCAAAGCAGGTGCTTATTTTTGAATTCCAGGCTAGGAGGCAAGTTTTGGTTGTATAAAAACCAGATGCACTGCCAAACAGAGCCTTAATGTAGGATGAAAATCTATATAGGGGCTACCAAATGGCCAATCACAGCAGTTATTTGGCACCCCGAGAACATTTTCTTGCTTGTGTTACTCCCCAACTCCTTTTTCTTCTGAATGTTGCTCACAGGTTCAAAAGGTTGGGGATCCCTGCTCTACACTATGGGGGGAATTCACAAAAGTGTCGGGAACGAAAAAATGTCTTTAAAATGTCGTAGAAAGTGTCATAGCAACAGCCGACAAATTCACAGAGCATTTCTCCGCCAATTTTCCAACATGTACGACACTTTTGAATTAGTGCCGTTAAAAGTGGGCGTGGTTTTTTCGGCGCCACTTTTCCCGACATTTTTATGAATTACTCATAAACTCATTTTTTTTACCGACAATTTTTCAGACACTTTCAGCTCTCCAAAATGAAAATGTCAGTCAAATTGTCTTTTAAAAAGTCTTGGTAAATGTCGTTTGTACGATGAAAAGATATACGACATTTTAGAAAATTGACAGACTTACGAGACATTCAGAGATGGTAACATCTGCCTTTGTGAATTTGCCGTTTATCCGACATTTTACAAATTTGTCAACCGCCACTTCTGGGTTACTTATTTTACCGACACTTTTGTGAATTCCCCCCTATAAGTTGGCATTTGCTTTTTTAAGCCAAAATAGGGTTACATTTGATAGACAGATATAATGCTTATAAAGATATGCAGATAGGCAGGCAGATAGATATAGTAGATATACAGATAGGCAGACAGACATGAAAATGTATATGGTCTTTATACTTAAATTTACTTATTTGTAAGGAACTGTTTTCAGTTGCCTTAGTACAGAGTGTGGTCATATTTGAGTCTTGGATCCTATGAGTTGCTTTAGCATTTTCACAGAAGCTCTCAGTGGAACATCCTTTAAAGATGTTGGATGCTAAAACAAACAAAAACAATTATTTTACGTTCATATACATTTTTGAGGCTAAAATGTATTCAATAAAGCAAACAGCTATCTGATGTTCCTCATAGGAAAGCAGAGAAGTCATACAGTGATTCTGACCACAGTCACCCTAGTTTCTATTTGGAAGGGAAAAATAATGTGAAAGAGGAGTGAAGTTCACTACTGGCTGCCACAGTTTTTATAATGTAGAGAGTTTGATATTTATATTTAGGTTGCTGCCCTTGTCTGTTTTAGCATATTACATTGCAGTTAATGGGGTCAGGGTGATAACTAAATGCACACCTCCTCCACCTAATTTTACATATAACATTCAGGTTCAGATAGGAAGCCTTCTTCTGGCATCTACCAATCAAGTCTCAGCCACCAGGCTGCCAAGTGGTGAAGTGGCATCACTCTAGACTAGAGGATGCATTTACAGTGCTAAATAGTTTGTTGTGGAAACCAGTACACCAACCAGTGTTTCTAATCCTTGCTTATCAATGTATATGCCTTTGTTGAATCTATGTGTGAGAACTCCCCCTGGTGGTCCAATGGGGGTGCGATGGGGACGGCGGTCGCACCTGTGATGCGTCCTTCCACTTTGGCGCAGATGCGCAATGTAAAGGGCTGATCGCTTCCGGGTTTAAGCAGGCAGCAAGAGTGACTTAATCGCATGCACGCTAAATTCAGATATTTAAAGTCAGTGCCCAATGTAAAGGTTCCTGCCAAGTTCCTGGGTGCTTTCTAATCGTTGTTCTGAGTGTGTTTCCTGTGTATTGACCCTTACCTTTCCCTGACACTGCTTCTTGCTGCCTGAACTGACCTCTGCCTGGCTGACTACTCTATTGTATTGTTTAGTACTGTGTTGTTCTGTCTGTGTATGACCTTGGCTTGTGACCAAAACTTTGGATCTGATATCTGCATTGAGACTTCGATACCCGTATGGTTTGACCTGGTCTGTTCCTCGACTCAGTTATCTGCTCCGCTGTCCTATCCCTACATGTTCGGTCCCTGTGCTTGCCCAGAACTCTCTCCCTGGTTCTCCCGCAATACGACCTGGTGGCATCTAAGGAGTGGAGGGCTCCACCCGAAGCCAAAGGCGGCTGCCAAAGGCAGAAGAGCAGGCCGAGACCGGAACATCTGAGTTAGTTCTGGGTTTTGGGATACCGACCATTACACTATGTGACCACAAAACAGAAGGAATACTGTATGTTAATCACTGTTCTGACATCTTGACTCCTGTTCCAGCACTCTTGTAGCTGCCCTGGGTTTTGTACTTAGTACAGTAAACTCAGAACTTACACAGTCAGAGCCAAACTGTTACTGTACTGCGTATGTGCTTGATGTGGTGTTTATGCAAATGGCATGTAGATGTCACTGTGCTCATAATTATACTGTGCTTACTTCCTGGTAGCTTAAAAGTGAAAGTGAAAGCTTACTGTTGTGTAATGGCTGCAGAAGTCTGCTAATAAAGCACTGTTATACTCTACTCATCCTCGGCTACCCAAACCATAACACTTGACCTTGGCTGCTCCAAGAAATCCTGGCCAGAAGGCAATAAGGTAGCTTCTCAGAACAACAGATCCCGTGAGTAGGGCAGGTCTATTTAGGCCTTAATATTGTAGGTGCCAAATCTTAGTCCTGTTTGACAATGTTTTGTTTGAGTGAGAGACAGGAACAGCATAGTTAGCAAGCAGCCAGACAGCACCCCTAGAAAGTACAAGCAAAAAGAAACCCAGACACATAAACTGAGCTGGAATGATGAGCCCCTTTGTTGGGTGACATGAAAAAAGTGGCCCACTTCTGAAACGTTGCTTTTTTTTTTTTTGCTTGACACTATGGAGCCTACTTACTAAATGCAAATGTCTTTTTTTCACATTTTTTCTCAAAAAATGTGTTTTTTAATTTCTCTAAAACTCTGAAAATGTGAGATTTATTAATTGTAAAAACTACACAAAAATTTGCAGTCAAGGTCTTTTTCTTCCTATTGGACCTTTTTTAGACATTCTGACTTTTAAGAGGTTTTTGGATTTTTTTTCGCTAGTAGCTAGGGTTGCCACCTTTTATACATTTTTTTACCGGCTGCTGGGGTGGGGCCTCAAAAGGGGTGGGATGTGATGTCAAAAGGGGCAGGGCGTGACGTCAAAGGGGGTGGGCCACACAACTGAGTGATCGTATTACAAATTTACCGGCAGCTACATTGCCGGTAAATTTGTAATACCGGCCCCGGCCTTGGCAGGTAGGCAACCCTACTAGTAGCTGTATGAAAAACTCAATATTTTGAGTTCAAGATTTTCAAGCAGTCAGTTTACAGAATAGGAGATTAAAAAAACATTATGAGTATCTGAAAGTACTGGAAACAAGTTTACAGATTTGTGAATACATCCTCTAGGGTTTTGTAAATACTATGATCCATACCATCTAAACAGCACACAAAAATATATTGTACTGTATATGATCCTGAAAATAGAGATTTATCATTTTGTCTTTGCCATCTATAAGTCCACCTAGGCATTGGAGTAGTGACATTTTGGTTATCTCTGATGTATCATATTATGGGGGGATCTGCCTTAGCTGCAGTCCAGGTCCTATAAGTGAATGGGAGCTGTGCGGATCCTAGTGGACCTTTTTTTAGCCATTCTGACTTTTAGAGGTTTTTGGATTTTTTTTGCTAGTAACTGTCTGAAAAACTTGACATTTTAGAGTTTTTGAAGGTTTTCAAGCAGTCAGTTTACAGAATATGAGATTCCTGTAGTGAAAAAAAACACTCTGAGCATCTGATAGAACTCGAGACAAGTTCACAGATTTGTGAGTACTAGTGATGGGCGAATTTGTCCTGCAAAATTTCCTGCGAAATTCGCAAAATAGCAAAAAATTAGCAAAACGCGAATTTTGCTGCTGGCATCATTTTGCGGGCATCAAAATCGGCACCGGCACCAATTCCGATGTTGGCGACAATTAGACGTGCATTAAAGTCAATGGGCATCTGTTCATTTTCACCGGTGTCTGAATTGTTGCCAGCATCAAAAAACTTTGCCGTTGCCGAATTTTCGTGCCAATTTTGCAAATGTATTCACCGGCGGCGAAACACGGAAGTTCGTCGCAAATTTGCACCTGCTGAATAAATTCGCCCATCACTAATGAGTACACCCACTGGGGTTTTGTAAACACTATGCGCTATACCATCTAAGCAGCACCCAAAAAGAGACTGTATATGATCCTCAAAATAAACACTCATCATTTTGTCTTTGCCATCTATAAGTCCACCTAGGCATTGGAGTAGGGACATTTTGGTTATCTCTGATGTACAGTATCATATTATGGGGGAATCTGCCCTAGTTTGTAGGCAAATATAAAGATCAACCTGTATAGATCAACCTCCTATAAGGAGAGACATCTAAACTGTTTCCCTTCCTATCGGAATAAAAGAACTTACACTCTGGTGAAGATTCTACAAGTTTCACACAATGAGTCTGGTTTCCAGTGCATGCCATGGCATACTGTGCAATGCAGTCTTCCCCTCCTGTAGACTCACAAACTGGGCAAAACAGTTCATTGGCTGGGTAGCTGAAGGGTTCAACAGGAGCTGTGGGAAAGATATATTACCATTTTAGGTAAAGGCATCTCTTTGTGGATTATTCAGTAATGCATGTTAAAAAAAAAATTTTAAGTGTACATTAAAAGAAATAAGATGTCATTAATGACCAACAAGTGCAGTATGCAGTCATCCAAAGTTTGCTGCAGTTGATCCATTAAATGTAATTGTACTAAAGCCACTCTTTGCACTTCTGTATTTTTGCAGTTGACACTAGAGAAGGGGTGAATTTTCACCTTGTTTCGCCGCAAAAATTACGGCCATAGATTTGAATGGCGTCTCGCGTCAAAAAAAAAATTTTGGCGAAGCAAAACAGGTCAAATTCGCCAATCCCTAGTTGACACTGTTGTTCCATCCCACCTCCTCTTGCGGAGCTGAAACTTTGCTTTCAAATAGGTCTGTGTCAATCGTATTTTTAAAAAAGGCCATGCGTGACCCATTCTGTCTCTCTAATTATCCTCCTGTCTAGTGAATCCATAATCAGGCTGCATCTTGGCTCACTTCTTACCTTTCAATTGATCATTCACTTTGGGGGGGTCATTTATCAACACTGGGCAAAATTGTCAGTGGGCAGTTACCTTATGGCAACCAATCAAATTGTTGCATTCATTGTTCTACCTGCAGCTGCCTGGAAAAAAAAACAAGCACTAATTTGTTGCTATAGGTTACTGCCCAGTGTTGATAAATAAGCCCCTGTGTCACTTATGCTAACAGAACCTCATCTCCACTTTTACTCAGGGGCAGATTTATTAAGGGTCGAAGTGAAAATTTTCATTGTATTTTCAGTGTACTTCGACTAGGTAATAGTCCAATTAAAAAATTAAAATATTGAAATTTATCATGTACTGTCTCTTTATCAATTCAACTTCGATTATTCGCCATCTAAAACCTGCCAAATTGCTGTTTTAGCCTATGGGGGACCTCCTAGAACCTATTTGGAGTCATCAAGTTATTTTTGGAAAATTCTTTGATTCAAATTTGATCGAATACAATCCGAAAACGAATCAAACGATCAAACGATCGAATGCAGCCTATTCACCCGAATGCAGCCTATTCACCCGAAGTTAAAAAATTTGTTTTTTTTTTATTCTTATTTTTTTCAAATTTCTAGGTGATGGGAGTTTAAAAAAACTCCTCTAAATTCGACCCTTGATAAATCTGCCCCTCAATGTAAAGGTGCTGCAAGGTTCAATATCTCCAACTTGATGAATCAAGACCACTTCAAACTATACCAAATAAAAATGGAACTAATCATATTTCCAGGTAAAACTTGGTTCTTAACTTAATCCTATTAACTTGGCACATTGTCTGGGGGTAAACTTCAACTCGCCTTCTTTCCCTTTCTGACCATATTAACACCACTATAAAAAAAACTGTTTTTTCGTACACAATATTGCCAAAGTCTGTCCCTTTCTTTCATAAACAGCATTCATGCATGTTTTCATCCTTTCCCATCTAAACTACTGTAAACTTCTACTAACTGGCCTCCCAAACTCCCATCTCTCCCCAGTCTGTATTAAATCATGTGCCAGAATTCTCCTTCACTCATCCAAGAGAGAACAGACACCTTCTCTGCTGAAGGTCTTATCATGGCTTCCCATAAAACAAAGAATAACTTACAAACACCTTCTCATAACCGTCTTGATGGTTAAAGAGCAGGCATTGGTCAGAAAAACATCACCAGTGATGTTGCCCATAGCAACCAATCAGCAATTAGATTTCAATAGTTACCTACAAGTTAGAAAACAAAAGATCTGATTGGTTGATATGGGCAACATACAATGTTTTACTCAGCATGATAAATAGGCCCCTTGGTTTGCCCAGGACCAGTAACCCATAGCAACCAATAAATTGTTTGGTTTTAAACAGGTAACCAGTTAATGCTTCTAGTTGATTGGTTGCTGTGGCCTACTGCTCCTGGCTTAGTGTCTTTTATTACGTAACCCTTACCTTAAAAGTCGGAATATATAATTCCATGACCCTCATGCCTTGCCCATTTAGGTGCAGCCACATCCATACCCCAACATTCCTGTTAATATGTATTGCTCCCTAGGCTGAACCCCTAAGATCAGATTTGAATACAATATATATACTTACTAAATGGACCAATAGGAGTGCAGGAGTCATTGCTGCAGCAGCTAGTCACAAAAGAAATAATTGTAGAGGCCGTTGACATTCTACCAAACTGATCACAATGTGCCAGACTGCCACACTGACGTACAAATGCCGTTATACCTTCGATTTTCTCTGAAGAGACAAAAGAGCATTATCATTATTGCAAATAGCTTTATCCATATGTTTCACGAAAAAACATCATTTTCTGGAACAATGTGCCATTTAAAAGATAATGCTTGGTGCTAAATATTATGGAGACAGTTACTATGAACTGAGAGTGTGGTTCCATAAAAGAGATAGAGAGTTTGTTTATTATGAGTCAATGGCCAATTACATTTATTTACAGTATGTCTGTCAGAGCGATGGCTTGATAATAAACTATTTTATATAGATTGGTTTAGGGAAAGTGTGGACCATGGTCAATAGACTTGCCAATGGTAACAAACAAGGAAAATCTGTCCCTTGATGTCATTCTTTATGGATTCCCTGAAGTCTCTACTTATGATTACTATAGCTTCAAGGTACAGCATATACTGTATAGTTGTAAGGGCCCGAAGGCTCAGTAGGAGTGCGGACCAAGGAGGAGGCAGGTAGTCACCGAGTTCGTAGTACAGAAGGATCAGGCAAGAGAGTAGTCGTGGTTCAGGCAAAAGGTTCAGTCCAGGCAGCAAAGGGTCAATCCGAATAACAGGCAAGGTAGGTACACAGGTAATCAGGCAATAATAACACACCCAGGAATTCACGAAGATAAACCTATACTTGGGCAAGGTCTGTAATGTCCAAGGGGTTTAAATAGGCAGGATTGGCGCCAAAGTTTGGGCGCAATGACGTCATGGCGCTGACGCCGGCGTCAAGACACTGGCGTCAGGACGCTGACGCACGTTCTGACGCCGGCGACCATTCCGTCGCCGGTGACCAATCGGCGGACCAGGAGAAGCTGACGTCATCAGGCTGCGACCGGCAGGATCACCATGGGGAAGCAAGGAGTCGCCATCTTGGACGCCGCCATCTTGGACGCCGCCATCTTGGACGCCGTGGCCATCTTGAGGGTGAGTAACTTCAGCTTCCATTACAATAGTGAATGAAGTACCCCCTCTTGTAAAATATAAGGATATTATAATTTAACGATTATTATTTAATTATAATACACAAGTTTCAGCGAGTCATGTGACAGAAATGACATCACTAAGCCCCTCCTGCTTTAATCATTTAGAGGGTTTATATATCTCGTATGAACTCGACTGAATTTACTAATTTAAGAAAAAACTCAAATCTGCATGTTTGGGGTTGACAACCCAAAATAATTAATCGAGTTTTCGATTAAAACTCGAATTGCTAGAATTGATAGAGTTTTGGAGCAAAACCCTAGGAAAAAAACTTGAACATCATGAAGACTGTTAACATCTTCAAATACTCCGACATGACATCGACAGGTTTTACATGGTATATTTTCAGATTTAAGCTATTTACAGGGTCAGGGTATAATTAGGGGCACATTTACGAATTCGAATTTTGAAGTATTTTTTTGGGTACTTCGACCATCGAATAGGCTACTACGACCTTCGACTACGACTTTGATGCGAACGATTCGAACTAAAAATCGTTCGACTATTCAGCCATTCGATAGTCAAAGTACTGTCTCTTTAAAAAAAACTTTGACTACATACTTCGGTAGTTTAAACCTACCGAGGTACAATGTTAGCCTATGGGGACCTTCCCCATTACTTTTCTAAGGTTTTTTTGATCAAAGGAAAATCTATCGATCTATTAAAATCCTTTGAATCGTTCGACTTGAAGGATTTCATCGTTCATTTTTCCTTCGATCATTCGATCGTAGGATTTGCGGTAAATCCTTCGAATTCGATATTCAAATTCGTAGGATTTTGCTTCGAGGGTCGAATTCGAGGGTTGATATTTGACCCTTAAATAAATGTGCCCCTAAATCTTGACAAACTCAATTTTTTTTAAAACTCGAAAAATTAATTTTTTTAACCTGAAAAAATAATTTTGAGCAAGAAAATAACATTGAAACTCAAATTTTCATGGAAAACACAGCCTGATCCTTAATAAATCTGTACACTCTGTTATTGAACAGCACTATAGAACATTCTTTTACTTTATAAATATTTTATAAATATTATAAATAATATTTGTATTATATAATATCTGTTCTTTTCCCACTCCATCCCTAGTTGTTTTTATTTGGAAGAAACTTCTCTCCTTTTGCCACTTCCCTTTTACAATGTCTGTTGAAACAAATGCACAAATATTGGCCTAAATATTTTCTCTGACAATTTATACTTCCCTTGAAACGCTGTAGGGGAAAACTTCACAAGAGGCCGTTTAACCAATGATGCTACTCAAAAGCTACGTGTTGATTGTATATGTAAATATTGTCTTTAGCGTTTCCTTTATTGGTATACTGAAGACTTCTCAATGTTTTTCAGGGACTTACGAAGCTTTGTCTCCATCCTCACAGCCATGCATACATCTTCTGAAGAAGGACATTCCTGAGGTGGACCGTCACAATTAAATTTATCTCTGCACGTGACACATGATAGTGAGTTCACTAAAAGAAACGCAAAGACAAGGCATATGCAGTCATCTGTTGTCAATGCCAACAGACATTTGTCATGATACAATCAAATACATTAAAAATAATTTTACACAGTCATCTTGCTCCCTGGACTTTACATCTGTTGCTATTTTTACTTAATTATTCAATAGTAATATTTTTATTTTACCAATGCACTTATTTAAAAATAGCAAAAACATTTATTGGATGTCTCTGAAAAATTTGTTAAACTTATCAAAGTTTATTAAATTAAAAAAAATGTAAATTTTTTGGAAAACATTTAAAAAGATTTCCTGACTGCCACAATTATCCAATATGGAGTAAGTGATGGAGTCTCAAATCTCTTCTTGACTTTTCCCACAAACAATATTATCTAGAAGTGCTACGTGGAGGTCTATTTATTAAAGGTTGCATTTTAGTGGTTTTAGAAGTTTTTGAATCCACGATTGAACTCTATAGGTGAAATGTAACGTACTTTAGCGACCATGTTTGCACCATTTTTGACTGATTAAAGACTTCAACTACTTCCTCGCAAAGTTTGCAACCAAATTGCTTTTGCAAACATTCGCAGTGTATGTAATTACACTTTTTTTTCGCCACAAACTATTTAACAAAACTGCAGAGCAGGTGTTAAATGTTCGCAATGCACAATTTAGATTTCAATGCAGTAAAAGCCTAACAACGAATATTACATTGAAACAGGCAAATTTTCTTTCTATTTGTGAATTTTATTAAATTTTCCCCTTTTTCTCTAAAACCCACATATATCATGAAAGTTATCAAAAGATCCGAATATAAAAAGTACAAAAAAAAAAGGTGAATGATGCTCTGAAGAATACAAAAAACTTGGACAATTACTAGCAAAAAAAAAAAAATCAAAAAACCTCTAAATATCTGAATGTCTAATAAAAGGTCCAACAGGATCAGCGCTGCTCCCATTGACTTTTAAGGGACTTCAACAGTTTTTAATGGTTTTTAAATTTTATAAATCTCAAATTTTTAGAGTTTTAGAGAAAAAAATAATTTTTAGAGAAAAAAATAATTTTTAGAGCAAAAATACAATTTGCAAAAAAACTTTGAATGTTAGTAAATCTGCTCCCTAGATTTCAGAGCTCTGGCAGGAATAGTTCTACAATTAAAAAGGTAAAATATGTAAATCATCTAGCAGGAAAACTATGCAGCCATGCATTGCTATGAATAAGAATAAATTTGCACCATTACAGTCTTGCCAAATTCTACTGCAAAAATGATGCCCATAGAGTCTAATGGGTGAAAAAAATAGTTTTGCATCAGAAATTTGTTGCGCAATTTGTTACGTGTCAAAAAATGTTGTCGCCCATAGACTTTAATAGATTTTCTATTTCACAATTTTTTTAGATGTGATCAGTGACCTGCTTTGAAAAGCTGGAAAGACTCAGAAGAAGAAGACAATTCAAAAACTATAAAATAAATAAATAAAGAAGAGCAATTGAGAAGTTGCTTAGAAATGGCCATTCTGTAACATACTAAAAGTTAACTTGAAGTTGAACCACCCCTTTCAAATTGGGGGAAGTAAAATTGAGGTTTCACTGTATTTGATATTAATGCCAACTGCACTTGTCTCTAAGCTGCCATCTAATGAGAATCTGAATCAATTACTATTCAGCCTTGTATTGTAACATTTCCTTAATACACAAACACATACATACATAAATACTGTACATAAATACTGTACATACACAGTATATTGTTTGTTGATCCCTAAACTCAGGTAACTGACAGCACCAAAAAACGTGCTTGGAATCAGTAGAAAAGAAGATGGGGTGCTACTAGGGGCACATTTGGAGGTACAGATCAGTTGTTTAACTTTTTATTCAGCAGCTCTCAAGTTTGCATTTTAAGCAATCTGTTAGCTAGGGTCCAAATTACCATAGCAACCATAGATTGATTTGAATAAGAGACTGAAATATGAATAGAAGAGGCCTGAATAGAAAGATAAGTAATGAAAAGTAATAACAATACATGTGTAGCCTTACAGAGCAATTTTTTTTTAGATGGGTTCAATGTCCCCCATTTGAAAGCTGGAAAGAAGAAAAAGGCAAATAATTATAAACCTGTAAAACATAAATAATGAAAAGCAATTGAAAAGTTGTTTAGAACTGACCATTCTATAACAAACTAAGGGGGCTATTTAACAAATCTGAAAATGTCTCATTATTTTATGAAAGCTAATCTGACCAAATGCACACAAGTTTTTTTTCCCTTAATTACCAATACATTTTTCTGAAAAGTATCCGTGCAGGAAAAAATTAAAAAGAATTGTGAAAAAAACGAATCTTACGATATTTTCGGATTTGATGCACGAAAACTTTTTTTGGGGGGGATTTTTGCAAAAAACCACAAAATCTTCAATTTATTGCACCAAACCAAAAGCAGATCAGGATATCTTTGTGAATTCTTCCATTGACTTCTACATGAATTTGGCAGGTCTGAATTGGAGAACTTTTTTACTTGTGCATTTAACACCCTCAGGGTTTAATAAAGTCCGAAAAAATCTAATTTTTTTTCCCCACTTTTTTCGAGTTTTTGGCATTTAGACTTTAATAAATAACCCCCTTAAAAGTTAACCACCCTTTTAAGATCTTTTTAAATATAGCCTAATCATAGATTGAGAAAATTCATGTGCGTACTCTGTGTGAAAAGTTAATTAATTTAATTTATATTTGAAAAATGACTGCTTTATTTGCATACACACAATGGCCACACTCACACAAACAACCATTTAATTTGCAAATCTTTGTGCACAATGTAAAAAAAAATTAAAGACGGGCACAGCAGTGCAAAATGTAGAAATTTAGAGGAAAAATATGCACAAAACAACCAAATGTAAATAAATATGCAATGCACAAACTTCAAAAATGACCCTCAATGTGCAACATTTTTATCCGGCTTCTTTGTAAGATTTAATCTTCCTTCAAGAAACCCAGAGATTGTTTGTCCATATAATGCAATATCCAAATTGAACAACTACTGTGTATCTTGACAGCGCTATGTAAATAAGTGATGATGATGATGAACTACACAAAACCTCCTTAAAGGTTGTCCTTTTTATTGGACACCATAGGAATCACCCGGGAGATGACAACTTCTTTTGGAACTGTGTTTGGAGAACACATTTCCTGTAGACTCCATTTTATCCAAAAAATCCAAATTTTTAAACTGATTTCCTTTTTTTCTGTAATAATAAAACAGTACCTTGTACTTGATCCCAACTAAGATATAATTAATCCATATTGGAAGCAAATCCAGCCTACTGGGTTTATTGGGGGGGGGGGTTGTTTATCAAAGGTCGAATGTTAGAGTTTCTTTTTACCTCGAATGAACTCGAATGACTTCTAAACTCGAATGGTATCTTATTTAAGAAAAAACTTAAATGGTAAAAACCTGATTTTGCAAATTCGAGTCCAGCAAAAAGAAAACTCTATATAATCGAGTTTTCAGAGAAAAAAAACTTGAATCACTTGAATTATTCAAGTTTTCAAGCAAAACCCTCTGAAAAAAAACACAAACATCATGAAGGTTATTAACATCTTCAAATGGTTCAAGGGACCTCTGCCACTGACTCCTACAAGACCCCGACAGGTTTTAGATTTGTATTTTCGGGTCGGGGTATAATAAAATCAGTTTTTTTTTTAACCTGCAAATGTGAGTTTTGACCAAAAAATACAGCTCAAAAACTAGATTTTTTGTGGAAAAAAAAACAACTTGCACCTTAATAAATCTGCCCCTTAATGTTTAAATAATTTTCTTGTAGACTTATGGAGATCCAAATTACAGGAAGATCCATTATCTGGAAAACACCAGGTGCTGGGCATTCTGGAAAACAGGTGTGATACCTGTATCCCCATCCAGCGTAGCTTGACAATGACTTTTTCATAATATTTTACAAAAGGCAGATACTTTCAAAAGCACCATGAGATCAAATGAAGTGAAAATCAAACTGACATGAAATCCTGCCATCTCACCTTAATCAATGTTGACCAAACTAATGGTATTTGATGACACACATTTACTATGAATTACACGGACCAGATTGCGATCCTCTAGACCAGGGATTCCAAACCTTTTGAACCCTTTAGCAATATTCAGATGTAGAAGGAGTTGGGGAGCAACAATAGCATGTAAAATGTTTTTTGGGGTGCCAAATAAGTACTGTAATTGGCCATTTGGTAGACACTATGTGGATTGTCAATCTAGATTGAGGCTCTGTTTGGCAGTAGACCTGGTTTTTATACAACTAAATTTTGCCTCCAAGCCTGGAATTCAAAAATAAGCTCCTGCTTTGAGGCCACTGAGAGCAACATCCAAGGGGTTTGAGAGAAACATGTTGCTCACAAGCTACTGGTTGGGGATCACTGCTCTAGACCTTACACAAGGAAAAAAACTACACATTCCAACGATACCATAGTAAAATCTGTTAATTTCTATGTAATATTCACATGAACTATATCACAGTTCTGACATGTGCAACTAATTTAGGGAAAAAAATGCAGAAAACCCCATATAATCCTAAAATATCCTCGTTGCAATTGATATCATTCTCAAGGTAGGCCCAGCCTCAGATGGGGTCTGTAGTTGATCTGCCCTAGAATCTATATTAAAGTGCTATACCCTAGCACCCAGAAAATTGCACATTGGCACTGAAACATACACACATTTTGCATAAGCCGGGAATAATAAGACTATATTTTACTGACCTTGAGCAAAACAGAACCCGAAAAATCCAATAATGCTGATCAGGACCTGCATTGTCTTCGTCTGATCCATTAATACTCACTATTGTCATGTATGTTTCACAAATGAGTGAACTATATGGATGTCACACTTCTTATGAGACACGGAGGCAGGTGCAAGTAGTATTATAGCCAGAGGCAAAGTGAGGAAACCAAAGAGCTGCCTTAATAAACTGTTGCTGGAAAGATTCAGTATGGAAGTTGGTTGTGTTTTATGCTTAGGCTGAGTTTGAAATGATACAGACAATGCTGGGCTTCAATGTTATTGTTATTGCAATGGGATGTAACATTAAGGGGGTTATTTTTTGAACCTCAAATTTTTAGGGCAAAACGTGAATTTTTTCCGAATCTAAAAATGAGTCATCTCAGACCTGTCAAGGTGCTGTATAAGTCAATAATAAAAATTTATTGTGGTCTGCACTGGGTTTAGCCTGAAAATTAGTGATGGGCGAATTTGCGCCGTATTGCTTTGCCGAAAAATTCGCAAATTTCGCGCGAAATTCACGAAACGGCGAAAAATTCGCGAAAACAAGCGGCCGGTTTTGACGCCGGGTTCCGTTTTTTTCTACGCCAACAAAAATTTTTCGGGCGAATTTTCACGGGCGTTTCGCGAATTTATTCACTGGCGGCTAATCACGCAAACTCGCCGTGAATTCGCGCCTGGCGAATAAATTCGCCCATCACTACTGAAAATCTGTCCTTTTCGGGCAAAAACTTGAAAAAATCGAAAAAAGACCCAAAAATTTTGTGATTCGGGTTTTTGCTCAATTGTATTAAGTTTTTTTCCCGATCCGATTAAATTGAGTGTTTTCTTTTTAATAAATAAGCTAAAATCAGGCATGAGAGTTTGGTCGAGCTTTTTTTATTAATATTATGAGATAAATTTGGTTTTTTAGTAAATAACGCCTTAATATATCTAACTAATTAGTTGTAAGTTGTACAGTGTAGACTTTGTAAAAATAAAATTTTCTGCAACTTTTTAGAAATTGTGTCTAATGGGGTTGAGGCCCATTTCTTAAAGGTCGAATTTTAGTGGTATAAATGCTTTTTGAAACCACGATTAAACTCTATTTTTCTAAAACCACAAATGCCCTGAAAGTTATTTAAAGACCAGAATATTAAAAAAAAAGTGCTGAGAACTAGAAAAATATGAATATCTCTAAAACCTCTAAAATTTCAAGTTTTATGGACAATTATAAGCGAAAAAATATCCGAAAAGGTGCAATAGGATCAGCACAGCTCCCACTGCTTTTATTTAAGTTTTTCGTGGTTTTTACACTTAATAAACCATGTTGATGAGTAGGCCCCTAAATGTTAAATGTTGATTTATGGACACACTTATTCTACATGGTTTGAAAAGAGACATCAAACTCAGCAAATGAGTTAGATGTAAGAGCCGAGACTTTTGCAAAATGTCTCTGGTTGTTCATCTATACGTTAGCTCACACACATGTTTATATAATTTAATATGAGAATGAACATTATGGGGAGCAACCTTTATCTTTGCTGAGTGCAGGAAGAAAAGAACGGCTTCACCTGAGCCCCACTGAACTAAATACAACATGGAATTATGCCTCTCTGTTTGGATTGTGTTGTTAATCCAAAAATGACCCAATACTTTTTCCAAGTTACAAAGCAGAGCTTGTCTACATGCAATTCTATGACAGAATTGGGTCATTGCTGGATTACAGTTTTAGGCAGGCAGTCTCATTTTCATTTTGACAAAGCTGGAAAAACTTCAATTCTAAAAGAGAGAAGAGAGGGGAAATCAAGATGCTTCTGACTGGAGAAGACTCTCTTTTATATGGAGCAAAAATATACAACTATCCCTAAGGTGGTTTCCAGTAAAACGGTTTTATAACAATACTATGAGGCTAAAATTTGCAAAGATAATTAATCGTATCATCATATGCATGTCTAATCAGGTCTGAGCCTCAGGCTTCATTATGATTAACAAGAGGATAATTACCATCGTTAGATAAAGTAACACCTGCTTAAATAGAAAATGAAGGGAGAAACTGTATGGGTAATTGAAGTTAAAAGCACAAAATAATCTGTGCAACAAACATGATGAGTAATGACATTTTTCAGTGATTTAAATTTTTTACATTTAAAACAACATCTACAAACTGCCCTGTATAATGAGCACTGTATTATTGGTCAGCACTTTTCTACTGGTGTTGGGTGTAGTTAGCACTCTGTCTCTGATAGTTTTTGCAGTTAGTACTGTGTAAGGTAACAACTTAGTAGTTGGTGTAGAGTAGTTAGTGGAATACGTGGTTTGTTGGGTATGTGCAGGGTTGGACTGGTCAAGTGGGACACCAGATACTCTACTCTCACTTACTATTAATTAATTGGGGGATTGGCACTAAATTTATAATTATTGCACTGTACTTTAGATCCATTAATTTATAATTAACTGATTAATTTGGGATGAATTAATCCAATATTGTGTGCCACACTATTTCCTTTGTCTAATTACCTGAATTATTTCGGATCCGTTCAGTTATAATTTCTGCACTGCAATTCAGTCTAATGAATTTCGAGCTAATTGATGGATATGGAATGAATTAATTATTGCACTTTATATCAGAACTAATGAATTATTCTTTAACAAGTACTGCAGGAAATTGATTTGCTGATTGATGCACTTTATATTAGAATGAATGAAATATATTTCAACAAGTACTGCCAGAAATTGATTTACATTCCAATTAAAATAAACAATTATTCACTTTATTAATTAGTTGTATATAAGGTACTTCAAAACTGATATTTATTTCCGCTGTAATGGACTTACTAATTAGGTCTAATACTCTGGTGCTGCACAATTGATTAAGTACCAATCTTGCAACCTATACATTGGATTAGGTGGGAAGTAATTTAAAAGTTTTTTTCAGTGACTAGTCTTAGGCGGGGTACTTTTTTTCCTTTCTCAGACTAGTTGACCAGTCTGGAATCAAAAGCATGAACTTTTAGGTTATGTTCTTTCATTGTATGAATTAAAAAGTTTGTGGGAAAACCTCATTGTGAATGAAACAGTATATATCTCCACAACTTTATACTGATCCCTTTAGCAACTCACTTCAGCAGCACACCTTAATTCCCTACTGAATTGTCTCAGAACAGGCACCTGATCCCTCCTTGCCAGACTATTCACACCTGTTCCACATGAATGTTCAAACCAACAACATGATCCCATCTCTCACTGCTGCCTGCATTGTTTCTGCTCATCAAAAATGGTAAGAGGCAAGAAAACGTTTTGCAAGGTTATACAAGAGCTTAGAGCTTAGATTATCAATGGGAGATACAGGAGAAAATTACCTTGGACCCAACACTAAAAGATGAATACATCTGCTCCATAGTTGATTATATTACCATAAGGGAGCCACAAGCAATGTTTGGAATACAATAAGGAAAAAATATGCATGAGACTGTTTGCTATGAATGTTGGTAAATATATAAGTAATCTGATATGAATAGAAAGCACTTATAATATTCTTACTCACCTGCTGTATGTAACTGAATTATATGAACTATAACTAAATAAAAAAAATGAGGTTGATGTATAGTAAGCTGGGATATCTATTTCTAAGAATATAGTATGAAATGGTTTATAGAATTGTCTGCTTGGCACCAGCTTTTTATTCCTGGTTTAATAATTGTTTGTGTAATTGTTCTGGGATGTGATTAAAGAAGATTGAAAGTTACTATAATTTTTTAAACCCTATCTGTATAGTTAGACCACTAGAGTAGTTTGGATTGCTAATACAAAGGGGATACTAATGCCAGAATAGTTTTGTGCAAGCTGTGAGTAAACTTTGGAGCTTTACCATTGTGCCTAAAATGGGGGAATATGTCTGCTACATCATGGGGATGCAGTTGGGTTGTTCCTGATGCATAGTGTCTAAAACAGGGATACATCTATTCTGCAGAGGTTTATGGTATCTCTCAGTACAACCTGCAAGCAAACTGAGTGGGATGTTATTGATGCATTGTTCAAGGAGAGTACTATGTCTAGTTTTATTTTATCTCTCTCACCTACTCTGCTGTGGAGCCTTCCATTTGTCTCTGTGCAGATGGTCTAACCCAGTGCATGACCATGGATATGAAAATAGTCTAATAAACCTGGGACTCATTGTTCTCCTTGCAGCCGGCTTTAAAGCGTGATTGGTTGCTGTGGGTAACTGCCCATGGGCAAGTTTTCCCAGTGTTGATAAATGTATAAACTATAACAACCCCTCCTCCCACCCTTTCCAATTATAGTCAGATGAGCCTACTGGTGACCAATAAAAGAGAAACCAGGTTTGGGAGTTTTAACCTTGAGTTTTAACCTTGAA
Organism: Xenopus laevis; assembly: GCF_017654675.1. Taxonomy (NCBI): domain Eukaryota; kingdom Metazoa; phylum Chordata; class Amphibia; order Anura; family Pipidae; genus Xenopus; species Xenopus laevis. Next base: position 127,381,538 of record NC_054383.1, on the reverse strand, counting down.
AGCAGCAAGTAAGTTGCAGGTAAAAGTCCCTGTGTAAAATGTATAAAGAAATAATAGAATTCTTAATGAATCAGATGCAAGTTGAGTGTAGGAATGGCCAGACCAGGGATGACTTTGACATAGTTGGCCAGCTTAAAAATATTGCAATTTATGGACAAACAATCCCTGTTTTTTTTTTTAAAGGGTAAGGCATTTTTTAGTAGCTTAAGGCACAAAACGCCTCAATGTCTTAAATATATTGTTAATGGGTTGAGTGCAGAGGACCTCTTGTATTTGTCTGTATGTCATTAGGATATGTATGTTTGTACATATTATGTATACCAGTGTTTCTTGCTAACTATTGCTTTCTATGAGGAGATGAGCAGGAAAATAGGCTTTGTGATGGCAGTGGATGTGATCTACTTTTTAGAAGCATTTGATACACTACTGTACAGAAGGTTACTGGTTAAATAAAGGAACATTGGCCTGGAACATAATATTTGTACTTGGATGGAGAACTGGCTGATTACAAAGAGTGGTGGTACATGGAGCATTTTGTAATTGCAACAGTGTTGTTAGTGCAGTACCACAGGGTTAAGGTTCAATGTTATGCACTTTGGTAGAAATAACATAAATGTTAGTTGTATACAATATGATAGTGTTTTTTTGGGGGGGAGGTATCCTTAATTGAGAAGAGATGTTAAGCTTTAAAATCTACTACTGTAGTTAAACAATGCCCCTAACAATCTGAAGCTGCTGAACTAAAGGTGGAACCATTTCTGTTATGCAGCAGTGTTTATTCAGGGCACTTGCCTCTTTTTGTGTTCATGTGTCAAATTTCTGCACTTTTATTGTAGTGATAAATGGAAGATGTCCTTACCGAACACAGACAGTGTTGTATTTATAGGGAATTAATGGGGCTCTGTCCTCCAAAACACAACTTTGTTTAAAAAGTAAGAAGCAGTAGTTATGCAAATGCCGCTTTCTAAAAATACTTACAGTACATTTTCTACTAAATTGTAAGCAATTTTTTGTAAAGTTTTGTGTCCTATAATGTGCCTGGTCTTACAAATCTTCTGAAAATTTTTCATTTCATTTACATATATTTAACACCACAGAGATAAAAAAAAATCCAAATTAGAATAATTATGTTGTTAAATATGGTAAATTTTGCATTCCATAAATTTATTGTTGAACATATATTTTTGGCATCAGCTGACAGGGTGATCCATTGGGGCTCATTTTTCAATGCTGGACTAATTTGCCCATGGGCAGTTACCCATAGCAACAAATCAGTGATAAGTTTTTTAAAGCCAGCTGCAAGTCTAACAATGATTGTAGCAATTTGGTTGGTTGTCATGGGTTGCTGCCCCTGGGCAAATTTGTCCAGTGTTGATAAATGACCCCCTGTGTTTTTGTTGTTTGATAAACGATTAAGGTCCTATTAACGTTCATATTTTTCTTTCACATTTTTTCTCATTTCCCCAAATCAAACTTTTTAGCCCTAAAAATTGTATATTTAACTTATTACTCTAAACCATTAAAAATTATTTATTCATTGTAAAAACCACAAATAGCTCTAATACAAAACTATTCCATCTAGATGCTTGCAAGGTCATGTAGAAGTCAATAGGGGCTATCATTCGCAAATTGTAAAATCTTCTTCTGCTTTGAGCTTTTAGAGGTTTAAATATTATATAGCAGACACTAGTGATGGGCGAATAAATTCGCCTGGCACGAATTTGCATCAAATTTCTGTGTTTCGCCACCAACGAATAAATTTGCAAAATTTCTTTAAAATTTAAGATTTTTCACCATTTTTTTAATGAAATTTTCTGATTTTCATGATTTTTCCGTGAATTTTTCACCATTTCGGGAAAAATTCGCCCATCACTAGCAGGTACTACAAAAACATATTCCTTTCCAGCACCGTTCAAGAGATACTGTAATGGCACATTTATTTCTGTAAATGCTGAGGTCATCTTGTTCTTTTTCCCCACAGTGAGTTGCACTTAAAACCACTTTCATTAAAGGTACTTGTGTTAAACTGAGTTCTTCATACTTACATATACAGTAGTTGTGATTGGCATAGCTCAGTTACTCCAGCCTTTCTTTCGAGGAAGCTACTGCCACCTCCTGCCCAGGATACTGTATGTGCTGCACACGTAATGCTGCACAAGACCTGCAGGTCTATCTTGATCTAATGCAGTAGGTCTTATTGGTTTCATTTAGGTATCAGTGAATGAGAGTGTTATCTGCATGTTACTTTTGATAAATTCTCACAAAAAATGTTCATATGCTCAACAAGCACTGTATTACCTTCTGTTCAGTACCAAGTGTGCTGCTCTTTGACCGAATTGTTTTAAATATTTATTGTTTCATTGTTCATTGTTCAATAAATTCTTACAGTGTATGCATGAACCAGTTTCCTTATCTAAGTCAGGAATGTTGTTTATTTGCATTTCCTGTATTCGTTCCTATCATAACTACTATAAAACGATTCCATGTATTTAATACCTTTCACGTATGTGCAAAAGCATTAGTATTGAGTTGTACTTCCTCCTGCCTCATCTTTTGTTTCCTAGCTCTTGTCGTCTGTTTCTTGTCTTCTTCTGTTTCAGGAGCCAGTGTATCTTCCAAACTCAATTCATTCTTATGGTAGATTGAAATCTTCTTATTGTATTCACTCCTTAACTAGAATGTGCACCTTTGGGGGTATGTTTCTGTGTTTATGCAAAAAATTAAATACTTGTGTTATACAGTGTAGGAAAATACAAAAACATGTAGGGGCATATATTAAATGTAAAAACAATTTAAAATTTCATTTTATGCTAAAAACAACTCACTGTACTCACAATTCTCTGATTCCAAACTGAATTCTCTCAGAGGAACAAGCACCTGATCCCTCCCTGCCAGACTATTTACCTCTTTTACTTTCATGCTCAAACCAACAACATGATCCCATGTCCTTCTACTGTCTGTAGTGTCTCTGCTGTTGTCGCAACTGGTAAGTGCCAAGTCTTGGAAATGGATATGTGTTTATAGTCTAGATATTTCTGCTATACTGAGGTGCATTTACTTTTCACTTGCTTGAATTAGAACCAGTGGAGAAGAGCAGCTTACATTGACTTGTGCATCATTTTTGTGTCTCTTTACAGGACAAGTCAATGTTAGCGTCATCCATAAGTACAAGAAGGGATGTCAGCTGCAGGATGATTGCATGCAAGAGAACAGACACAGACCAGGAGTCTTATTTGTTCTGTTCTACCATATTGGTGGACAGAACGTTTATTTATAGGTCGAGTACATACAGAATTCGTTAATGATTATGCTTTAAGGTGGGTTAGGGTGAATTCCTCTGGTGGTTGATATATTTTGAGGAAAACTGGAGACTTGCTATTTTGCCTTTACAATGTACAGTACATTGGTCTCATGTTTCAAAGCAACATTTTGAACTCAGCAAGGCTGGTTTTGGCTACAATTATATTGCTGGACTACAAACCTCAACATAGACAAAGACAAGAGGTCCTCTGCACTCAAACTATTATCAATATATTAAGAACATTTAGGCATTTTGTGAATTAAGCTCTGGAATGCCTTCCCCTTTAAACAAAACAGGGATTGTTTGCCTATATATTGCAATATATTTAAGCTGGCCAACTACTTCAAAGTGTAGGACTGACTACACCATGGATGACTTTGACATATATATTGGTAACGGGTTGAGTGCAGAGGACTTATAGTGCAGAGGTCTCAGTCTATATGACTTTTGTAGTAACAGCCTCATTGCACCCCCACTTAATTATTTAAAAATTAGTGGTAAGCACAACTTTCCTTTTTTTATATAGATCTCAGCATACTTTAACCTTTGATCATTTTTATGCAGAGGTTTCTAGTTTACAAGAGGTGAAGAACTGTTATGTTATTATGTTAGGTAATATATGCACAACATGTTATTGTGAATTTTTGCCACAAGTCGAATTTTTCGCACAGAAACTTACACATTTTAATTATATTTGCAAAAACTCGAATAACTGGTATTTATTAAGCACAAACAACTTGGCAAAATGCAAGGCATTTTAGTTTTTTTAAATTGTGAGTTTATTCGAAGTACAAAAAAAAACTCTAAAACCTTACAAATTCGATTTTTGATAAATAAGACCATTAGGCGATTATTTATCAAAATCCAAATTTATTTCAATATTTTCTGATACAAACTCCGATCAAATCCGCTCGAGTTTTTTATGATTATTTATTTTTACATTTTCCCAAAAATTTGCTTTGCGGGAAAAAATCAGATTTCCGCAATTTTTTTGTATTTTTCACCCGAAAACCGAGCGCACATCAAAAAATCATTGGGATTTCTCCCATTGACTTATGTGCATATGCGACCTCGATAGGTCTGAGATGCTGGATTTTCATATTCAAACTTTTCCATCCTCAGGGTTTAATAAATTCTGAAAAATGTGTGATTTTTTTGAAAGTCAGATTTTATTTTAAAAAAATCATGAATTTTTCATGATTTTTGCATTCGGAGTTTAGTAAATAACCCCCTCAGTGTTCTTTTACTTCTCTTCAAGGGCTTTGTAAATAACCACTCATGGTTCCTCATCTATTTGAATTATTATGTAGATAAATCAAATCCCTGTACTCTATGATATCATAGAGATATATGTAGCAAATGGAAATCTCATTTATATAAAGGATATTTATTTACTTTAAGTAACCAAAGATTGGACTTTCATATTCCCTTTAGCATCTTAGTTCAGCGTCACAGCTTGATTATAGACTGAATTCTCAGACACCTGATCCCTCTCTGCCTGACTATTCTCGCCCGTTTCACTTTCATGCTGAAACCAACAACATGGTTGTGTCTTTCGTTGCTTCCTATATTTTCTCAGCTTTTATAACAACTGGTAAGTGTCAAGTAAATATTTCTTGTAAATAAGAAGTAAGTTGCAGTTAGTTAGGCTATTAGGTACAGCCCTTAGTAAGGGAATGATTCTCCCATTACATGTGCATCTCTTATATTTTTTAAGTATATATTACATTGTGAGAGATACATAAATAGCATGATAAAATCTTAACACATCCAAAAAGCATAACAATTCTCTGTGTATCATCATTTTTATCAGTTGTCCAAGTGAAATATAAAATATGTAAAACATATGCCCATACTTTACTAATGTGAGGTCTACTTTTATTGATGTTGTCTCATTATGATCTACATCCATAAAAACATTGTTGGTATTCCGTTCCATGGAAAATATTACTTAAATATTGATTTATGAGAAAATGTATATTATTATATCTAACAAACAATTATTTCTTATGTAACCTTAACGTAATAAATATCTGAATGAAAAGCATGAATATGAGGGTGATTAAGCTGTTTGTTGACTTCAGCCTTGAGATCTACTGATCACCAGTTAAAGGTCTATTATAAGATCCCAATCTACCTTTTTGGACAGCCTTGATGTAAGGGGCCGATTCACTAACTTCGAGTGAAGGTTTCTAAGTAAAAAAACTTCGAATTTCAAAGTTTTTTTGGGCTACTTCGACTACGACTACGACTTTGAATCGAAGGATTCGAACTAAAAATCGTTCGACTATTCGACCATTCGATAGTCGAAGTACTGTCTCTTTAAAAAAAACTTTGACCCCCTAGTTCGCCATCTAAAAGCTACCGAAGTCAATGTTAGCCTATGGGAAGGTCCGCATAGGCTTGGCTAACTTTTTTTGATCGAAGGATATTCCTTCGATCGCTGGATTAAAATACTTCGAATCGTTCGATTCGAAGGATTTAATCGTTCGATTGAAGGAATAATCCTTCGATCGTTCGATCGCACTATCTGCGCTAAATCCTTCGACTTCGATATTCGAAGTATTTCAATTCCCAGTCGAATATCGAGGGTTAATTAACCTTCGATATTCGACCCTTAGTGAATCAGCCCCTAAGAGTCAGTAAAGGAAACATTGTAAACTCAGAGATTAACCATGATAAGTAGTGATGGGCGAATTTGCGCTATTCGCCTCCAGCGAATAAATTTGCCTGACGCCCGCGAAAATTCGCTGGAAAAATTCACCGGTGTCAAAAAAAAAAATTTCCGCCGGCGTCGGAAAGAAATGGGTGCCGGCGTCAAAAACAGGCGCCGGCGTCAAAAACGAGACGCTGCCGCAGTTTCACGAATTTTTCGCAAATTTGCCCATCACTAATGATAAGAGAGACAATTGGGTGATTGAAAGTGGGCTAAATGAAAGTGGTTGCAGAAATGAGCTGTAGTTCCTGTGGTTCTAGGTGTGGTGAGTACAGAAGAGATGAATTAGCCAGTCTATGGGGTGGATTTACTAAAGGGCGGATTGTCGCCAGTGACCGATTCGGGCACATCACCTCGCCAGGCGCAAATTCACTACCACTACGCTAATTCACTTATATGCAAAGTTGCGCCCTATGCACCAAACACTGTCATCTTTTCGCTAACGTGTGACAATGCGCTAGCAGTCGTTTGTGCCTATTGAAAATTCACTAGTGATCTTGCGCTTTGGTCAATTTGCATATGGCAGATAATTTAAAGAGGTCTTTATTATAAATGTTGGTGCAAATGCTTGAAGTTACCACTTTTTCTTCTATATCCAGAGAACCTTAATAAAGACATGAAAGTTAATATAATGCCCTACACATGAGCCCACTGTAAAATGAATGCTCCAGCCAAAAAAAATTTAAGTCAGGACTTTTGCAGGGAATTCTGCTTCAGAAAAGGAAAAGTCGCCAGCGTTTAGAACTTTAATGCATAATCGGCACACAGGATATGATGTAAGTGACAGAAGATTGAGGAAGATCTAGCTTTTTTTTTTAGCACTTCGCCTGGTCTGAGGTGGCAAAGAGGTAACGTTCAGTAAAATCTGAACTTGCGGAGAGTTTGCTGAGTAACGATCGTTCGTCAGACAAAAAGTCGCCTGGCGATAGAGTACGAATGAACGCTAGCAACGGTCCAATTAATGATTATTGGTGGGCTTGCCATGTAACTATGCAACATTTGCATATCTGAGATCTAGGGAGACAATTTGCATAACATCTTTATGCAGTAGATGCCGATATCTGGCGTCAGGTATTTGGATCACTGTGACATTATGCATCTATAGAAAAGAGGAGGGTATGATGCAGGGCCGGACTGGGAGTAAAAAGCAGCCCGGGCAAAAAAAAATCAAAGCAGCCCACATGGAAACGCGATGATAGACGCGCCTATGTATTGGGTTAACCCTTTAAGTATCACAGATCGTAGCAACTACGATCTGTGGATAAAGGGACTCAAGTGCCACAGATTGTAGATTTTACGATCTGATGCACTTCTGGATGGGGGAGCGGAGGCATGATCACAATGGGCCGTAAGGCAGCAGGCACATAAAATCTACTTGTCCTGCTGTTGCTCTCACTTCCTGCATCCCCCTACACCACCACCCCCCCCCCTCCACCTGATCAAGCAAGAAGACAGATGCCTTCTCTTCATGGGACCCCAACAGCCCAAAAAAATAACAACAATGATAATAATAAGAACTCCAGCAATATCATGTGATAGCTCCACAAAAAAAAGTCTAAAACACACAGCCCAGCCCAGGGACTGTGCCAGTCAGCATGCCCACCAGTTATCTCAGGCACAAGAAGTTTGTATGGGGACACACACACACACACACAGACACACAGACATACATACCAGGACAGACACACAGACAGACACAGAGACACTCACAGACAGACACACACAGACAGAGACACTCACAGACAGAGACACTCACAGACAGACACACAAAGAGACAGACATACAGACAGAGACATTCACAGACAGACACACACAGACCTCTCTTAGAGAAAAACTTACTCCATGCACTTGCACCTGCAGTGTAATGTATCAGGGATGCCCCTCCCCTAATGTAGCAGCAGCTCCATACGTCTGTCAGGCTGCGTGATTAAGCCAGTGCCTGGCCGGGAAGGAGAATAATTATACAATGGAGGGGGTGGAGCGAGCACAGAGAAAAAAATCCCCACTGCGAGGCTCTCTGTGCTTCCAGCACTTGCCACTAAATTAAATGAAATGATGAACTTCCTGCCCCCTGCTTGCTCTCCCCAAAGTAGCGTGGAGACGGAAGACACAAGCAGGAGCTGAAGTCACGATCGGAGTGGAGGCGGAGCCAATATTGTGAGCAAGCCGGCCCATTTTAACTATGAGATGAGCGGCCCATCGGGCAATTGCCCGAACACGCACATTGCCAGTCCGGGCCTGGTATGATGTTCATTAAAGGTTCACTATCCATTTATGATGGACTTTGTTGTTGAACCCCTTATTTGTTCACAGATGGTTTTAATATATTTGGATCTCTGGGTTAATAGAAGTAAATACTCTCTGGGTTTCACTGTATTGAATTGTAAACACCCTGTGCACAAACATGTTTCCATTGTATTGTTAGACTCTCTGGGGTATACACAGAATTTATTTTTATTGTACGTGTCTTTCAGGGTTAGGAAGTTCTCACAGTCAAGGTTGGGGTTGTTTTCACTGAAGAAAGGCACATTTGAGGAAACTTACTAATCTTTGCAAATACATTATAGATTTATAGTGGGGGCTCTTTTTTACTATAGGAAAGTTTAAAGAACAAGGGGACATCCCTATAGACTTCAGGAAATTGACTTGTATGTGAAGCATTGTAGGTTTTCAGCCTGAAAACTATAGGCTGGTTAGTCTGACATCTGTGGTAAGAAAGCTTTTAGAATGGGTAATGATGGATAAGATACTTGAATAAATTTAAAATCTACTTAGCCTTTGCTAAATCATTTGATACAGTACCACAAAGAATGTTACAGATTAAATGAAGGAATATTGGCCTGGAAAATAATATCTGTACTTGGATAGACAACTGGATGAGGGAAGGATTACAAAGAGTGGTGGTAAATTAAGCATTTGTCTAACTGGGCAGCAAATAACATTTGGGGGCAGATTTATCAAGGGTCGAATTTCAAAGTAAAAAATACTTAGAAATTCGACCATCGAATTTAAATACTTTGAATTTGAATATCGAATTCAAAGTTTTTTTTACCGAATTTGACTGGTTTGTGGTCAAAGTAAAATCGTTCGATCGAACAATTTTAGGGTACGATCAAATGATTTTACTTTGACTACAAAAAACGTAGAAAAATGCATTAGAAGGTCCCCATAGGCTAACATAGCACTTCGGCAGGTTTAATTTGGCGAACTATTGAAGTTGAAGTTTTTTTAAAGAGACAGTACTTCGATTATCGAATATTCGAATATTCGAACTATTTTACTTCGAATCGAAGTCGAAGTAAATTCAAAGTCGTAGTATCCTATTTGATGGTCGAAGTATCCAAAAAATTACTTAGAGTTTCGATTTTTTTTACTTCTAAAATTCCCTCAAATGCACTTCAACCCTTGATAAATCTGCCCCTTAATATGATGAGTGCAAGGTTATGAACTTTGGTAGAAAAAACATAAATGTAAGGTATACACTAAATAGTAATGTGTTATTACTATGTTTCATGGAAAAGAATTTGGGGAAAAAGCTGTGTAATAATAGGGAGTGCTATTCAGTGGCACTAGCTGGCCTATTAGAATGATGTTGAAAATCTCTCAGCTGGGCTATTACCTTGGTGCCATCAGTTCTCCCTTTCAGCAGTCAAAGAGACTTGGGCCCAATATTTTTTACCCTCTATAGGCTCTGCTTTCAGAGCTTTCTGAAGGGAATTTGCTAGCCCATGCTGCTAATGAATGGAACTTGTACCAACATCGAATTAACATAAAACACACTTATTAAATTATATCTATACCTTGGAAATTCAGGTGTATAAAGCCCCTTGTAGGTGTACAAAGTATCTGTTCCAGTCAATACCTTATTATCATCTTATCTGAGAACCACTTCAGCTTAGTTATTGTATGAATGAAGACACTAGGACATGCCACCTCTACTGGCCTTTAAATGATATTATAACATAATAGGATGACTAAGTGAAGTTACAAGGAAAGATGTGCCAATACAAGATAATAGTGCTCAGAACAAAATATAAATACTCATAGTTAATTTTTCTAAATAAAAAGCTCTCTGATTAAAAACACTGCATTCATAACTATTAGGGGCCGATTCATCAAGAGTCGAATATCGAGGGTTAATTAACCCACGATATTCGACTAGGAACTAAAATCGTTCGACTTCGAATATCGAAGTCGAACGATTTAGCTCAAATCCTACGATCGAATGATCGAAGGATTATTTGTTTGATTGAACGATTAAATCCTTCGAATCGAACGATTCGAAGGATTTTAATCCAACGATCGAAGGAATATCCTTCGATCAAAAAAACTCAGGCAAGCCTATGGGGACCTTCCCCATAGGCTAACATTGAGTTCGGTAGCTTTTAGCTGCCGAACTAGGGGGTCGAAGTTTTTCTTAAAGAGACAGTACTTCGACTATCGAATGGTCGAATAGTCGAACGATTTTTAGTTCGAATCGTTCGATTCATAGTCGAAGTCGTAGTTGAAGGTCGAAGTAGCCCATTCGATGGTCGAAGTAGCCCATTCGATGGTCGAAGTAGCTCAAAAAACACTTCGAAATTCGAAGTTTTTTTAATTCGAATCCTTCACTCGAGCTTTGTAAATGTGCCCCTTAGTGATGAGCGAATTTCTTGCGATTTGATTTGACGATAAATTCACAAAAATTTTCGCAAACCAGTGAAAAATATGTGAAACTGGTTTGATGCAAAGTTTGCTTTGCTTAGATTTTACTTTAATCTTACTTTTGAAAAGTACATCTTTTTTTTTCTCAAAATTGAGGCAAATGGAATTACAGTGAAGAAATTGTGTTAAAAAAAGGCTTAAGTTCCTTACATTTTTATGCAATCTTTTTGTTCAACCCACTGAACTAAAGCTGAAAGTATGCAGTTCAACTGCATCTGAGTTGTTTTATTTAAAATTCATTTTAGTAATATACAGAACCAATATTAGAAAAAAGTTGTCTCTGTCCAAAGATTTATGGACCTAACTATACATTGTTCAAGGGTATAGTTTTTTTTAAAAATACATTCAAATATAATTTATTTCATAATAATTACAGGGGGTATGTAATAAAATATGGTAACAGAAAAAAATGTGTGCCTTTCCGCAAACTAATTTTCATTTGAGCAGATTTAATATAGTTTTTGCAAATCCAGATCCTGTTCAGAATTCGGCCTTTTGCAGCAGGATTCGGATTCAGCTGAATCCTTCTGCCCGGCGGAACCGAACCCAAATCCTAATTTGGAGGGAAATCGTATGACTTTTTGTCACAAAACAAGAAAATATAAAATGATTTTTCCCTTCCCACCACTAATTTGTATATGCAAATTAGGATTTGGTTCAGTATTCGGGCAAATCTGTCGCGAAGGATTTGGGGGTTCAACCGAATCCAAAATAGTGGATTAGGTGCATCCCTAATACAAACATTGTGGGCAATGTACACATCTATGCCACCCTACCAAGAGAGGCCATTTTTGGTACTTAGGCTAAATGTTAGTTGCACTGGTTTCTGTGCTGACATTTAGGAACTATCTGTATTAATTAATCAGCCTTATATTGTGACATTTATGGGGCAGGTTTATTAAGGGTTGAATTAAAAATTCAATTTTTTTTTATGGTCAAAAATTCTAGGGAATTAACGAATTCGAATTTTGAGCTTTATCATACTCTGGCCCTTTAAGAATTTGACTATTTTACACCTAAAACGTGCAGAATTACTGTTTAAGCAAATGGGAGAGGTCCAGGGATCAATTTGGAGATGTTTTCTGCCTTCCTGACATTCGAGTTTTTTCTCCGAAAAATTAATTGAATTCAAAACGAATTTGATTCGAGTTTCCGAGTCATTTAAATTAGTCCGAGTTTGGAAAATTCAATGTTATTATTAAATTTCCTCAAGTCGAATTTCGAATTTCAGGGAGTTTAAAAAAACTCACATGAATTTGACCCTTGATAAATGTGCCTCTACATGTATTGTATATTTTAAGTCAGTCCCTAAGCTCAGTAAGTGACAGCAGCACAGAGCATGTGCAGTGAATCAGCAGAAAATAAGATGGGAAGCTACTGGGGCATCTTTGGAGACACAAATCTTTACTGATATAGTGCTGTGGTTGCCTTGGGCTGGTACAGAAACCCAAAGCATAATGTGTAACATTTGTAACTACTTCTTTAGTTAAGCTTTACTTCTCCTTTAATAATATTTATAATTCTAACTGATAATGATATTTAGTCACAAAATCCAACTTGCCAAACTCTCTAAATGTCTCTTGCTCTCTTATTTTTGTTAAGAGTTGCTTTTCAATAAACTATAAGGCAAAACCCAGTATTACATAAATAACCTGAAAGTTGATTTAATTCCTTGTTCCTTGGGTATAATTTACTTTAGGCCTACTTAATATCTACAGCATAAACTGATTGGTTAAGTACAATGTAATCCCCGGGCAGGCCAAAAATATGTGGCATAGATTCTAGGATCTTTCAGAGATTGACTAGAGATTCTTTTTTTTTTATTGAAGCTTTCCTACAAGTATTAATACCTTTGATCTTTAAAATTCCTGGTCAGATTTTTCTTTTTTAAAATAACCAGTTTGGTATTTAATAGTATTTATATCTTTGGTTGGGTTGGGTATCACAGTATGCTTAAAAGAAATGAAAATGAATTAAGGAGTTTTATTAATGAATTTATGCACTGCTAAATGTTCTGAAAAATATATTTGAACACTGTGGATTCTGATAAATGCTGTGTTTTTAATCTATAATACAATTTTTTTTATTTAGAATAGTTATGTTTGAGTATTTGTATTTTGTCCTGGGCACTGTTATCTGGTATATACAGTACTTTCTCTTGAATAATGCTCTTGCTGGGTAACTTTGGGTAAGAGACACCTAAGTAAGTAATAACGAAGCTTTTTCTGTCACTATTACCTTTTTAGACACCTTCTCTTTTTATTTTTATAATAATAGAGGGGCAGATGTGCAAACTACTTAGCTAACTTTCATTGTACTGCATTATACACATTTCTTTCTTACGTTGCAAATCACAACTTGGGCCACCACAGTTGCCAATGCTAAAATTATCAAGACATATAGATGGAGCATCAGAATGTAACTCAGTGATGCTGAAGCTCTTCCTCATTGCTGCACAGATCTGTTTGTGGCACTGTCCTAGGGTCGTTGCCAGATACCCAGACAATTGCCTGTGTATAATCTCCTAGCCTTTCCTGCACTTTCATTTTGTCCTTGCGTTTCATGCTGTTCATATAAAGTGACCAGGGGCACCTTTCCCTTTCATTCACCATTGTATAATGGAAAATAAAACTGTAGGACCACAAGTATCATTTTTTTTCTGCTAGTATAAAAAAGTTATTAGTTCATTGAGTGTGTTTCTTTTTCTTCCCTTCTCAGCACATTGCTCTATAAGCTGCTTTACATGTAAAAGTAAAGGGGAAGACTGCAAGGGGACTTTGAGGAAATGTTCAGATTCGGAAATATGCCTTGCTGTGTCATTCTTTCAAAGTGAAAGTAAGTAACCTTTTAATTTCACTAAGATGTTTTCCATGCGGTGGAATGTATAACAAAGCCAACCAATGGGAAGGCATGACTAAACTCCCATAAGGGCCCTATAGGAGGTCTTAACACTGTTTCGTAGTAACACTTAACCAAAATGTTATGTACTTCAAATTCCAGCATATTTATCTAAACTGTTATTTCTCCTATGTTTTACACAACTGGGGAAACCAGTTAATGAAAGTTTCCATTTTTAATAGACACAATTCTAATAATATAACTATATAACTATTTGGCATGGTGCCAAATTGCTATCGTGGGGCCACTATTCAAAAAGGGATCCCGTTCTCAGCCTCAAAACGTAGGACCTGTTAGGTTGACATCCGTGGTAAGAAAACGTTTGAAGAAATAATAAGGGATAATATTCTTGAATATATTGAAAGTCACAATACTATGAGTTTGTGCCAACATGGTTTTATATGTAGTAGATCTTGTTAGACTGATTAATTGCTTTCTATGAGGAGATGAGCAGACCTGTAACTAGAGGCCAATGAGACTGACAATGAAAACATTTTTTTTACAACCCACCTAACTGTTATGCCCTCTCTTCCATGCCACATTCATTAGAATCCTATGAGCTCTATTTACATATATTCTTCTGATGCTGCATGTACAGTCATTTATTTTCACCGTGAAGATGAATTAGTTCTACTTTATCTTATTGTGAATTATAATTTTTGTGCTAATGAGGCATGCCCAGAATGTTTTCCATGCTACAATGCCTTTATTTTGGTGATGTCCTAATTAAAATATCGGTTTATCTGATTTTCTTATATTGTCTTATAATTTGTTTAATCAATCCCAAACTAATTACTGTTGTTGTACTGTTGGCCTATTTTGCTACTGCAAATCTAGCACTTGTTCTTCCTTGTGGCACTATAGGAGTCCTGTGTCTCCGCTACAGGGGAGAACAGGTCTATGATTCACCCAGGGTCAGGACAGACTGGGTTGTAATACCCCTCTCTAGGAACTTCCCTGATTCACAATCGCATACACACACATACACACAAACGGTTGATAGAATTATTTGCAGGACCCTGTACCTTTAAATAACCATGATACAGACAGCTTGCCAGCCAGCAACTTCATAGAATATTGCAGATGGTGATCTCTGAGCTGCTGATGGGAATCCCCACTTATGTGGCAGTTTCTTCAGAGTCCTGAAAAGAACTCCCTGTGCCCTGAGAAGAGCACGCTTTGCTCTTCAAAACCTTACAAGGACCCCCTTTCCTTCCGCACCCTAAATAGAGTGCGCTTTTCTGCCACTGGGGTTCCCTACAAACTTTACACACAGTCTTCTCTGGGATATTGCAGCATCTTGCTTCCACCCTGCTGCTTCTCTATTCCATCACTTCCTGTGCAGTACTTCCTTCCTGTGCAGTACTTCCTTCCTGTCACTCCTTCCCCTCCTTACACAGAACAACACAGAGGAGAGAGAAGTATACATACAGTAGCTCCCCTGCAATAGGTTTCCAAGGATAGAACAGGGAACTTGAATTACAAGATACATAACACTTGCTTCTCATGCACTGTTATATATAGATGATTTTAATTTATTATTTTGAATGTCAACCCATTTTCCATTTCATCTAATAGTGGATGGATCATCAACAAACTATTTTGAAAGGAAATGCAGCACGATAATGGACTGTAACCGTAAAGAGAGCACGACAACTGTTATGAATGAAATAGCATATAGTACTGCCTGCTGTGACACAAGCGCTTGTATGATTTCCAAACCTGAATGTAAGTACCAAAGGAAAGAAAAATCACTCATGCATTTTTGCAGCATATTTTTTCAATTCTAGTAATATCCACTAGTCTGCCTATAATTATCACAATCATATGCCATCTTTACTTCTTTCTGCTGCTTATCCAACCTTCTTGTCCTTCTCCCTCCATAATGTCCTCCTCCCTTCTCTGTATCTCCTCCCCACAGCTCTATGCACACTCACCTTACCCCCATTGTTTCCCCAACCTCTGTATATTTATCAAAAAGGGAAGTTAGAGGTCCTCACAGTCCTCTAGAGTGAAATTCCGCCACTCTCCATTCATTTCTATGGGATTTTTAATCAGTGGGTGAACGTGAAAGTTCATCTTTCAAAATCCCATAGAAATGAATGGAGAGTGGTGGAATTTCACTCTACAGGACTGTAGCGACCTCTAACTTCACTCTTTGATAAATATACCCCACATCTCCTTGGGGCAGATTTACTAAAGGGGTGAAGTGGCTAACACTAGCGACTCTTCGCCAGAAATCACATCCACAAGGAAATCACCAATTTACTAACAGGCGCAGGCATCAATTCCCTAGTGAAAGAGACCACCACTAGCATTCATTCGCACTCTGTCACCAGGTGATTTTTCGCTCTGGCGAACAGACGTTACTCAGCAAATTCACTAAAATGCGGATTTTACTGAACCACCTCAGACCCGGCAAAGTTCTATAAAGCAGTGAGATCTTCCTCAATCTTCTGTCGTATACATCATATCCTGTGTGCTGAAAATGCATTAAAGTTCAAAAAAAACGCTGGCAACGTTTCCTTTTTTTAAGCGGGATTGGCTGCAAAAGTCTTATTTTTTTGGGTAAGCGTTTTTTCCCACACATTTTATTACATATGGAACATTCATTTTACAGTGGGCTCATGTGTAGACCATTATATTAAAGGACAAGTAAACCTTTAAAATAAGTGAATGTAAAATTGATGAGGGTGCTATTCTAAGCACTTTTGTCATTTACATTCATTATTTATTTTCTTTTTATTTCAAGATATTAAAGGATACATGTGCTGTTAATATGAATGAATTCTTTTTACAACAGCACCACCTGCTGGTCAGTTTCTGATCAGTCTGACCACCAAGTAGTCAAGGAAATTGCCAGGAGAAAGAAAGAGGCTGCTCTGATGTTCTTCTGCTTAGGAAAGATTTGAGAAAGGTTTCTAATTAGTTTCGCTAGGCACAAATGAATGCTAGCGCATCTTCGCTATGACACTTAGCATTTCAGTGAATTAGTGTATTAGTATTTGTATGAGTATTTGCGCCTGGTGAAGTGGTGCGATGGGTGCAAAGCTGACGCTGGCGAAAATTCTCCCGTTAGTAAATCTGCCCCATAATGTCCTCCTCCCGTCCCTGTATCTCCTCCCCATAGTTCTTTGCACACTTACCTTACCCCCATAGATTCCCCAACCTCTGTGTCTCCAAGGGTTTATATTTTTTAAAGAGTGAAGTTAGAGATCGACATGGTCCGCTACAATGAAATTCCGCCACTCTGCATTCATTTCTATGGCATTTTTAAAGGTGTATTTATCAAAGGGTGAACTTTCACTTTCACCCATTGATAAATACTCTTTTAAAAATTCCATAGAAATGAATGGAGAGTGGTGTAATTTCACTCTAGTGGACCATGGCGATCTCTAACTTCACTCTCTGATAAATATACCCCCTAGACTTCACAGTCCGCTAGAGTGAAATAACACCTCTCTCCATTCATTTTTTTGGGATTTTTAAAAGTGGATTCATCAAAGGATGAACGTCAAAGTTCACCATAAATATACCTCTATATCTCCATGTACTTGCCGCCTGCAGCTTCACCTATCCATCTGCCACTGTCTTTCCATTTCCATGGGGTAAATTTACTAAAGGGTGAAGTGACTAACGCTGGTGACATTTGTCAGTGTTACCACTTTTGGCCAGTTCACCAATTTACTTATGGGTGCAGGCGTCACTTCACTAGTGAAGGAGATAGACGTTAGCGGGTGATATGCACTCTATCGCCAGACTAATTTTCGCTCTGGAGAATGGACGTTACGCCACAAACTCACTAAGATGCAGATTTTACTGAACGTTACCTCTTTCGCCAGATTTTTCTTCGCCAGCTCAGCTCAGACCAGGCGAAGTGCAATAGATCATCCTTATTCTTCTGTTATTTATATCATATTTTTAGTGAAAAAAGTTTCTAAGTCCAAAAAACTGGCGACTTTTCTTGTTTTCAGAGTGATAAGCTGTGATAAGTTTTTTTTGGGTAACTGGGTTTGCCCATACATATTCTAACATATGGAACTATACAGTGGGCTTATGTGTAGGGCAATATAACAATTTTATTGTCTTTATTAAGGTTCCCTGGCCTTGTGTAATGTAATTTATTTGCTGCAACATATACGTCCATTCAACTTTTATTTCCCACCATATGCAAATTAGCCTGAGCGAGGACCTCTAATGAAGTTGCGCTAAGCAGAATTGAACGCTAGTGCATCTTCGCTTTGATTGCTGAAGTAACGCTACAGAAAATTTTCCAGCGTTCGGCCCCCTGGACGCAACTTCACATTTTGGTAAATTAGCGAATTTTCGTTGTATAGTAAATTTACCCCCATGTGTTCTCACCTCCTCCTAGTGCTCCCCGATCTCTGTGCCCACTCCCTGCAGTGACCTCTCTGTACCCTTTTCTTGTCTTTACTGAAATGTTCATGGCTCACTTATTTTCCCCATCAATTCCCTGATCTCCTCCTTGTATCTCTGAACAAGGGCAAAGGGGCCAGGAAGTGTTGCTGCATAGTCCCTCGTTCTCATAGAATGATGATGAGCAGAACTGTCCCATTTATGAAAGTGAGAAAAAAGTCACAAAATGGTGAAACTGTGCCAAAACTTTTCCAGATGCATTGGAGCCAGTGGATGCTTTATTTCTAGTATCAATGCATTCAAGTCAATGGGTGATTTTTCTTGCAGCAAGTATTGAGTTTTTTATTGCGCCAAATGCATTAAAGTCAATAGGCATTTTTTTCTTGTGCTAAATGCATTTAAGTCAATGGAAGTTTTTCCTTGTGCCAAGCATTGAAGTCAGTGGACATTTTTTCTTTGTGTGAGAAAAACATGATTTTCTCAGTTGAAGCAAAACACGAATTTGCAACAATTTACACCATTTGCAAAATCCTAGATTCTGTATCCGCCAAAAAAAACCTCTGCTCCTCCCTACTTATATTTCATAGAATAGTAAAAATCAAATAGAAGTTCGATAAGTTCACTGTGTTGCCACAGAGTCAAGCAAACAGTAGAAATGATCAGCTTTGACCCTTTTTGTACAAGTCCAATTATTGTACATCTAGCACTGCAGTCGTATTGGAACAATATACAGCACAGGAACCAGGCGAGTCATTGGTCATAAGGCACAGGGTCGCATATGTACAGTGTTTCTGAAACAGAACTATAAGATTTATCCTCATCTTTGAACATTATCTTTATGTAAGTCCTATTTGCTCTCTTCTATCCTCATAGTAATCCCAAGCAGCAGTATTTCCAATGGAATGACTTGTCCTGTCTACTTTAACTCAAAGTGGCTTGATGTTAAGTATTCAATGCAGTGCAAGGATAAAGAAGACCGTTGTATTTTCTTCCAAGGTAAATATTCTAAACTTAAAGATGCCCATATTTACTGCCATTGTTGTACCTGATTCTAGTTGTATTTTCTTCAGTTGTTATAACCCTGGAAGTGTAAAGGGTCACTATAACTTCTACTTTTATTTTTAACGTTGTCTTTGTATAATGTAGTTGCAAATGGGCAATAATTGTGTTTTTATTGTTTTTTTTTTTAATCAGAGTTTAATCGTATTAAGATAAGTGGCTGTTCCACAAAGTATTTTTGTCACGTATTCGGAAAAATGCCATCATATTTAGCTTCTGCATACTGCATTATAAAGGATGAAAAGAGTAATATGCCAGTAGGTAAGAAATATTTATTTTCTTATCATCTCTCTCAAAACTATTTTTATTCAATACCATTAATAAGGTATGTTGTAGGGATATGCATGTAAACATGAGCTCCCTGGAGTTTAAAGCTCAAAAATGTTTTCTGTTTATTAACATATAAAATAATACTTGTTTTACTCTGATAAGTACAGATTTATAAATATTAAAAAGAGTTGAAATTGGGGATGCACCAAATCCATTATTTGGGATTCAGTTGAATCCCTAAATCCTGCATGAAATCTTCAGCCCAATACCAAACTGAATCCAAATCCTAATCCTACGATTCGGTTCCGCCAGGCACTAGGATTCGTCCGAATCCGAATCCTGTATTTAGTGCTTAAAAATTAAAACGATGTCACCTATTTCCCGCTGAGATGCCATATTAGTTAATGGGAAGTGTATCTTCAGCATTCAGATATTGATATTTGAGTTTGTCTTCTGCAATTTTATGCTACTCGCAAATTTTAGCTTGCTTGAAAAGTTTTATCCCAAATTAGCACGGTATTGCTTAACCCATACGAGATGTGTGATTTAAGTGATTAAAAAATATGTGATGTTGAAAATAGTATTACTAATAACAAAGCCCATAAATGTCAGGCTTTTACAAAATAATTAGGTGACTCATTTCAGTTGGTTCAAGGGGTCAGTATTTGTTCCAAAAACAAACTAGAGAAAGGCAGGGTGCAAAAGACAAGCACAATTCACCATTTTTTTTAGCACTTTGCACCCTAGTTCCAGCCTAGATAAATTATTATTAACATGTATTTATAGAGCGCCAACATATTGCGCAGTTGTCTGTACTCCGGAGCACAGAAACCAGTGCCCATCCCTATCAATACAGCATGGCCTTCATTCTGCCAGCCTGACTCTGTTTCTGATCTGTCCTATCAGTTTTATTTAGTTAACCTTTATCTGTTTTTTTTAGTAAGCAGATTCCTCTTCTGTTATGCATGTCAGGATGCCATGTCCATGGATTGCAGCCACGATATTTGCAGGCCTGAACAGGACACCTGTATTTATGAAAGAATCCTTTCTATCTCAGGTATGTTGTCATTTGGTTTGAATGAAGCAGTATTTAAGAGCAAACAAATTAATATAATGTAAACATATTCCTTTTTAAATGAGTAAAGCAGTTAAAGCAACAGTACAACAAGGAATGCTGAGGTAAAGCTGGAATTTCTGCTACATTACACAGAAATGAAACTTTCTCAGATTCAGGGCCTCTGTATAGTGATCTGGCCAGAGCCACAAAGGAACAAACTGCTGCTGTCTCAATGTGCAAATGCAAGCTGACTGGACAGAAAGTATAATTTAAGGTCTGGCAGAGCTAGGCCACCCACCTTTGCTGGGGCACAAAGAGTTTTGAAGTTAAGATGTGAATGTCCCCCTGCCCACAGAAAATTCCTTAGAAGACTCTCTACCCTTGTAAACCAGCAGGGTCAAGGTGTGATGGAAGAATTGTGCAGGGTGTACAACAATTTTGGTAAAAAGATTATCTTAAAAATATTCACTCTGCCTAGTAGTGAGAGTTAGAGGGCTTGCCAGGTATCCATCTTCACACTAAAGGAGTGTACTATAGGATCTAAATTAAGAGTTGTGTATTGCTGTAGGTCTCAGTGTATCATAATCCCAAGTGTCTACCACTTGCAAGTTACCAACCCTACAGTGACTGCCTACTAGGAGCAGGTCAATTGGGAATATAACCAACTTGCTTTCATTTACCTTAAAACCTGAGATCTGGTTAGAGTTTTAAAAAGAGTGGACAGTGCCTGGTTAGGATTAGCCAGGTACAATAGCATGTCATCCATAGAGAGTGATACTTTCTCAGTAACTGTCCCTAGTGCAAGCCTTCTATGTATCGGTTTACTCTGATCTGTATTGCTAGAGTCTCTATGGCCAAAGCAAATAACAAGGACGAGAGGGGGCAGCCCTGTCTTGTGTCCCGTTCAAGATATATAGTGTCAGAAAGCACTCTGTTAACCAGGATTTTGACTTGCGGATGAGTATAGAGTGCTCAAATCCATGCCCTGAACCAAGGTCCTATGTTATAGTGTACTAGTGCCTCCCACAGGCCAGTCCAATTGACTGTATCAAATGCTTTGGTGGTGTCTAGCGACACAGCCACTCTCTGCCCTATATTGTTATGTTTAAGTGAAAAGTTTATATTAAGGCATCTCAAGTAGACTTGGCTAGTCAATGGGCCTTTTTTTGTTTCAATGGTCAATGGTCGTTTTTTCTTCTGGCGACTTTTGTCTCTGCGACAATTTTCACTGCAGGGGGCAGCTCTGAGACTGCAGCCAAACCCAGTATGGCTGGGTCACACAATTATGGCATGGCGGCCCTGGGGCATTCCCCATGCCGAGATCCACATTATGGCAATAGTAGATACATCTGGCCGTTGAGAGAAAGTAGGAAAAGATGAGAAAGTGAGAAGTGAAACCCCCAATATTTAGTACCGCTTTCCCAGTATCCTCCCCCAACATGGAGATACATTTTCCCAGAACATAGCATTAAGCTAGAGAGAGGTCTGAGTTATGTTCCAATTAATCTTAAAGCAGAGTTCCAAACTAACAGAAAAGATTAATAACCATCTCTACAGGTATGCTGCTGTGTGCTGAGCACTTACTAGGCAGGAGTCCTGGAGTGGCAGCTCATCCCAGCTTCCAAGCTATGTATGCTGGTGAGGTTACAGTCTTCATTGTGTATCCTCGAAGGTGTAGGGTTGGGATGCAGGATGGTTATTGTGAGTAGGAAAAAGTCAGTGTCTAGCCTCCTATAGCGTGCCCCAAGGAGGCCTATGTGACACAATGTGGTGTATTTTAGTAAGGCAGCTAGAAACTGTTCGTGTTGTAGCCTGCACACTGGGTTGGTCGGCGGAACAGAGTTTCACAACCCAGTGCCCGGAAATAATACCCTGGAAAAGTATCAGAAAAAGGTATTTGTGTGTATCTGTGTTTACCAGCCTTCCAGTTGTATGGCCTTGCTACTTCACATCTAGCTGTAAATCCAAAAGCTGTTAAGGCTGCTACATCAGAGGAAAGTGATTTAAGTACTTAGTGACAGAGAATCCCTGTCATACTGTATCAGGAGATTCTGATGGTCATTTTTGCCCAGACTGAAGAAGGAGTCAGAAGTAGTTATTGGCATGGGATGTGCATTGAGATAAAGTGTACAGTCCAACCAGTCAGCAATGGTGTCAGGCTAGTTGAAGAATAGGGATTTATTTCCATCCAGGACTTTGAGCTTAGCCGGGAACATCATGGAGTATTCAATGCCCTGGTCCCTCAATCTGCTTGACACCACAAATTTGCAGAAAAGTGCTCAGGTCCTAAGTTGACTTTAAGCCACTTCTCAGTGCAGAGTTTAGGATTGGAGCCTTCTGTGCATTCAGGAAGGCCCGCTATTCTGATGTTAGAGTGCCTTTGCCTATTCTCCAAGTCATCAAGTCGGTTATTGGTGTTTGCAATAGCTGCTTAAGTTGTGATAGATAACAGGGACATGTGCTGTGTGTTCCTCTAGCCTCCCTGTGCACTCCCTCATGTTTTGCATGTCTTGTTTAATGAGTGAGAGGTCCACCTCAAGTTCCTCCAGTTTGGTGTGAATGTTGCAGCTAGCGTGGCCTGACACTGTATTATCTGCAGGAGAGGGGTCTGCAGGAGTTGGGGTTGATGTTTGCGGTGATGATGCTGCCACTTTGCAGAGTGATTTGTCTAAGTTGGAAAACTGGGCAGCAAACTGGAAAATGAGGTTCAATGTTGATAAATGCAAGGTTATGCACTTGGGCAAAAATAATATAAATGCAAGTTATACACTTAATGGCAGTGTGTTGGGAGTTTCCTAATTGAGAAGGATCTAGGGGTCTTTGTAGATAACAAGTTGTCTAATTCTGGGCAGTGTCATTCTGTGGCTACTAAAGCAAATAAAGTTCTGTTTTGCATAAAAAGGGCATTAACTCAAGGGATGAAAACATAATTCTGCCTCTTTATAGGTCCCTGGTGAGGCCTCATCTGTAGTATGCAGTGCAGTTTTGGACTCCAGTCCTTAAGAGGGATATAAATGAGCTGGAGAGAGTGCAGAGACTAAGTGCAACTAAACTGGTTAGAGGGAGGGAAGACTTAAATTATGAGGGGAGACTGTCAAGGTTGGGGTTGTTTTCTCTGGAAAAAAGGCGCTTGCGAGGGGACATGATTACACTTTACAAGTACATTAGAGGACATTATAGACAAATAGCAGGGGACCTTTTTACCCATAAAGTGGATCACCGTACCAGAGGCCTCCCCTTTAGACTAGAAGAAAAGAACTTTCATTTGAAGCAACGTAGGGGGTGGAATGCACTGCCAGGTGATGTTGTGATGGCTGATTCAGTTAATGCCTTTAAGAGTGGCTTGGATGATTTCTTGGACAGACATAATATCAAAGGCTATTGGGATACTAAGCTCTATAGTTAGTATAGGTATGGGTATATAGAATATAATTAAAAGTAGAGAGGGGTGTGTGTATGGATGCTGGGTTTTCATTTGGAGGGGTTGAACTTGATGGACTTTGTCTTTTTTCAACCCAATTTAACTATGTAACTACTATGTAACTATTTGTGTGGGGAGTTGGCTCCATCTTTGTGGGTTACCTGCGTGTACTGCTCAAGCCTAGCAGGCGCATCCGACCTAGTTTTGTGCCTGGAGGGTGATCAGCAACTATGTAAATGTAAATATGTAAATCAATCTAATATCACACTTTGATAGATCTCCTGTTAAAGGGGACCTGTCACCCTAAGAAATAATTTCAAATTCTTTTCTATCATGTTAGTTGAGCAAAATAAACTTTACTTACACTGTATTTATTATTTAAATTTTGTTTCCTTCTGTTTTGGAATTATACAATCACAGCAAGCAGGCAGCAGCCATTTTGTGGACACGGTTATTAAGGGAAATTGTGTATCACCCCAAAATCTTGTATATGAACGCGAATGAGGGACCTAATGTCCATGTGCAGTGCCCTACACAAATATAGAGCCTGAGGAGGGAAGGGGGAATGTGTGGAGAGCTGTGACATCTAGGAAGTGCTGAATGAAAAGTGAAAGTAATTGACTGCCCCTCCTCTATGCCACGGGCATAGAGGCTGGGGCAGGTAATATTTGATTGACAGTTTAGATATTTAAACACCTTTATAACAGGTATGGATGTTTTAATGAAAAATTTTTTGGGGTTCCATATTTAATTTGGAAAGGACTTTCATTATGCAGTTTTTTATGTGTAGGTGACAGGTCCACTTTAAATGGACCTGAAACCCTGCTGCACTACGTTGCTCAGTCACACTTTACTTGAGGTGGTGAGTTCATGGAGAAGTCAAATATACTTATCCTGGGCAAACTTTAAGTGATTTTGATGTTTTTTTTGGTTTTTCACATTTTGTTGAAAGTTCACAAACTCATTAAAATGATAAAAATTTGATAACAGTGCTTTCAAATTTTTTTACCACATTTTTTTAATAAATAAGCACACTTTCAGTTTGGTGAATATTTTCGATTTATAAAAACTTAAAAAAATGATATGTTTAATAGATATGCCCCCATCGACTTACAGTACTTACAGTGTGCATAACAGTAAATGTGTTACACTGGTAAAGTGGGTTTCATTGTTCTTTAAAGAATTAAAGTGAATATAAGAATAGTATTGAGGTAAAATTGATGCTGTAGGATTCTTCCATCTGATAAAAATATTGAAGTTATGTGCATTTTCAGTCTTACTGATGTTGAAAAATAGATTTGAGAGTATTATCATTCATACTGAAAAAAACCCACAGACAAATACACTTGAGAGGTTCCTAGCGCTAATAGCCTACATGTGAGATTACCTGGTGGTCTAGTGGGCCAGCGGGGGTGCCCAAAGCCTTAATTCTCTTCCTCCGGTGCTGGCACTTCCAGGTTTTATGAGCCAAGTGTTTGCCGTCATCATGTTTTTAGGTCTATTTTGTTAGTTCCTGGTTGCGCTTAATCTGTTGATGTCTTCTGTTTTTTAATCCCTGCCTATCACATCTTGCTTGAACTTTGCCTGAACTGACCTCTGCCTATCTGACCGTGCCTGAACACTGCCTGGACCAACCCTTGCCTACCTGACTTTGCTTGTACTCTACCCGGACTGACTTTTGCCTGCCTGACCCCACTATATTCTAGTTTGTCCCCTGGAGCATTGTTGTTGACTTCCATCTTAACTTGGTAATGATCTTGTCCAGAACTTCTGCTTGGCTCCTTTCATTTTAAGACCTGGAGGCATCTGAGTAGCTGAGGACTCCTCCCAAAGCCAAAGGCAGTTGCTATGGGCAGAAGACTGAGCCGTGACCAGGAGCTTAGCACTAGTTGTAGATTTAGGGAGCCGATCTTGACCCTACAGCTATGATGGAGTGATCTTTTTCATGATGCCAGAAGGGCATGTTCACCTAAGGCAAAGATCACAAATTTTGAGCACAAATTCCATGTTTTTTTCTCATGCAGCATTATTTTATTCCAAGAATGCTAACCCTGTTGCACTGGCAACTGTTCTGTGACTACTGAAATTATGGTCAATTCTCCAAAACAGATGCAACTGCATGTGTTCTTTGTTGCAAAGCGGCAGCAGTTGCATTGAATATTCTCTAATAGTCTGCCTGGCTTCAATTCTGGCTTTCACCATGCAAGTGATGTATGTGCCTGATTCCTTAGGCACAAGTATATTGATCCTATTGATGCAGGAACCCTGGAACTACAACTTAGTCAGGAGGTGGTGGCAGTTCAAGTGTTCCCCTGTGTCAGTAGGCGCAGTAGCATCTCTTCAGGCTTACCGGGAATTTCAGCAAAAAGAAGCAAAAAAAAAAAAGAAGCAAGGTACTAGGGTTAAGGCAGAAGGCTTGGTCCATCAGGTCCGGGTTAAGGGCAGGCAGCGTAGGTTCAGAATCAGGTCACAAGCAGAAGGTCAAGAAAGGCAGGAGAGGTTTGTGGTCACTAACAGGAATGATTGGTAGGTGAAAGCTAGGCTTTTAGGAATACACCTTAATAACCAGGCACAGATTTGCTTCTGTCCTTTCCTTAAATAGTGTTAGCTTCGGTGCCAATTTGCAGGTGATGTGACACAAGCATCATAGCTCTATGCGTAAAAATGCAGGCAACATGATGCCAGAGTCTGAATGCTATGCATCAAATGTAGGCGATGTGACACCCGTCGTCTAGTAGTGCGTGCTACTGGAACTTTTCCACTAATTGTACTGGCCATTTCTAGCATACAGCATATCAATAATTCCTGGGTACCAGTTGCAGTGCCATGTCCAAGGTCTTTTAAGGGGTTAACTTTACTCCTCTTGATGTCATACATCATACTACTTATGATGTCAAGATCTTCAGGATTTTTTTTTTTTATAATCACGAGGGAGACACCCTAGACTTGTATAAGAAAATAAGAGAATCCATTACAAATACTTTATCAAAGCCAATTGCCAACTTCAACAGAGATTTGTGGAACTGGTATTTACAAGAAATAAAGTTTATATAACCAATCTAGGTATACTCAGCACTCCAGCTTTATGTGTTAAGTATATGTCACTGTTAAATAGTGTTTTGTTTTTTTAATGATCTTGTCATTACATGGTGAATATTTGTCTACAAGAACAAATACAAGTTGTTGAAGAGATACATAGATGTGGTTATTCCAGTGAGTGCAAAAGGGCTGGCACCATTCGCAGCAATAGTAAAATAATATCATATAATACATCCTGCTGTAATGGAAACCAGTGCATGGCCCCTGTACCAACAATATGTAAGTATCAAAATAATTTGTTTAAGTTACTTATATCTGCTGATGCTGTATTAAGCTGATGCCCTTGAAATCATTCTACCAACCTTGTCTATAGGAGTAGATGTGAAAATAGCAAATGCACCACAATGGATCCCTTTGTGGGTCATGTTCTTGAACAAACCCAATGGGTAGTATACAATTGGGTAGGGTTAGCAAAGGGTGATACTGTTGTTTGTCCTATTACTTACCAGATATAGCTCTCTGTATCATCGGGAGAAGCAGTTAATTGCCCTTCTCTCAGCTCCTAGATGGTGAAGATCAATAAAAGTAAAAATATTTCACCCATCCCTTTCTATGGCAACATCCAGTTAGTATCAAGTAAATAATATCCCCACCTGTATTAACCCTTTAAGTGCCAGCAGAATTTCACATTTCTGGTACGCGCAATGCCAGACGGTTTTTAAGCATTTGGTACTTGTTCAGTTTAACAAGGTATTTCTGTAGGAAAACCTCCATGAAACTAGGAAAATTATATATTTTTTTTTTGTTATAAATTGGACTTTGACATGCAAGTGTAATTTTGCAACTTTTCTGGAGATTTAGTGTGTATTTTGGGTGAAATATGTAAAAAAAATTAAAATTATTAAAAAATGGAGGATATCTTGAGTTTTTTTTCCACAGAAAAGTTAATTTTACGAGCATTTTTTTTGTGTTTGTAAAAGCCGTGATCCTTCCAAGTCCAACGATACCAAATATGTATCAGTAACCCACTTTTTTTGTCCAGGAGTAACCCCCAAACTAAATCAGCATTTTCTAGAATTTTACACCAGAACAAAGTAGATAAGCACATGTAACAGTTGATGCAGCATAACTTATATGTAAATTTCAATTATCCCTTCAAGTTTGGTATTTTTAGAAACCACAGACCTTCAGGTTTCTAGGGGTGCTGTATTTTTTACTCAAAATTCAAATACATTTTACCAGTGCATCATGAAATTTAGAGCTTTTTTGTTGCATTTTTAGTTTTTCTCTAAAATGTAAACTTAGACGCAGGATCAAATGTAAATCTGACAAAACAACACTGTTATAAATGTTGAAACCACAGACAATTTGAAAGACAAACTTCTCATGAATAAAACAATACCCCATATGTATGGATACATCACCAAACATCCCAAAACAGGAGCAATGCATAAGGGCAATTGCAGTTGAAAATCTGGGGGCTGCGCTCTATGTGTACTACTTGCGGTTTTTCAGTCTAAACACCCCCAAACTGTGAAATAACCCCTACAAACCATATATTACCGTAAAGTACACTTCTTCAGCTATTCAAAGATGCCATTCTCGCTTTTCTACACGGAGAATTGTGGCCGCAGTCCTTCGTAGAAGTCCGAGACTTGGTCTGAAATAAAGGAAAAAAGATATACAAAGCTAGATTTCTCCCTAAATATCGATGGTAACTACCAAAAACCTGCTCAATAACAATCTGCAAGTCCCCCTGAATGAAATGATACCCCATATGTATGGATACACATAGAGACGCAGCCACCAAACACCCCAAAACAGGAGCAATGCATAAGGGTAATTGCAGTTGAAAATCTGGGGGCTGCGCTCTATGTGTACTACTTGCGGTTTTTCAGTCTAAACACCCCCAAACTTTGAAATAACCCCCACAAACCATATATTACCGTAAAGTACACTTCTTCAGCTATTCAAAGATGCCATTCTCGCTTTTCTACACGGAGAATTGTGGCCGCAGTCCTTCGTAGAAGTCCGAGACTTGGTCTGAAATAAAGGAAAAAAGATATACAAAGCTAGATTTCTCCCTAAATATCGATGGTAACTACCAAAAACCTGCTCAATAACAATCTGCAAGTCCCCCTGAATGAAATGATACCCCATATGTATGGATACACATAGAGACGCAGCCACCAAACACCCCAAAACAGGAGCAATGCATAAGGGCAATTGCAGTTGAAAATCTGGGGGCTGCGCTCTATGTGTACTACTTGCGGTTTTTCAGTCTAAACACCCCCAAACTTTGAAATAACCCCCACAAACCATATATTACCGTAAAGTACACTTCTTCAGCTATTCAAAGATGCCATTCTCGCTTTTCTACACAGAGAATTGTGGCCGCAGTCCTTCGTAGAAGTCCGAGACTTGGTCTGAAATAAAGGAAAAAAGATATACAAAGCTAGATTTCTCCCTAAGTATCCATGGTAACTACCAAAAACCTGCTCAATAACAATCTGCAAGTCCCCCTGAATGAAATGATACCCCATATGTATGGATACACATAGAGACGCAGCCACCAAACATCCCAAAACAGGAGCAATGCATAAGGGCAATTGTAGTTGAAAATCTGGGGGCTGCGCTCTATGTGTACTACTTGGGTTTTTTCAGTCTAAACACCCCCAAACTGTGAAATAACCCCTACAAACCATATATTACCGTAAAGTACACTTCTTCAGCTATTCAAAGATGACATTCTCGCTTTTCTACACGGAGAATTGTGGCCGCAGTCCTTCGTAGAAGTCCGAGACTTGGTCTGAAATAAAGGAAAAAAGATATACAAAGCTAGATTTCTCCCTAAGTATCCATGGTAACTACCAAAAACCTGCTCAATAACAATCTGCAAGTCCCCTGAATGAAATGATACCCCATATGTATGGATACACATAGAGACGCAGCCACCAAACATCCCAAAACAGGAGCAATGCATAAGGGCAATTGCAGTTGAAAATCTGGGGGCTGCGCTCTATGTGTACTACTTGCGGTTTTTCAGTCTAAACACCCCCAAACTTTGAAATAACACCCTCAAACCATATATTACCATAAAGTACACTTCTTCAGCTATTCCAAGATGCCATTCTCGCCTTTCTACACAGAGAATTGTGGCCGCAGTCCTTCGTAGAAGTCCGAGACTTGGTCTGAAATAAAGGAAAAAAGATATACAAAGCTAGATTTCTCCCTAAGTATCCATGGTAACTACCAAAAACCTGCTCAATAACAATCTGCAAGTCCCCCTGAATGAAATGATACCCCATATGTATGGATACACATAGAGACGCAGCCACCAAACACCCCAAAACAGGAGCAATGCATAAGGGCAATTGCAGTTGAAAATCTGGGGGCTGCGCTCTATGTGTACTACTTGCGTTTTTTCAGTCTAAACACCCCCAAACTGTGAAATAACCCCCACAAACCATATATTACCGTAAAGAACACTTCTTCAGCTATTCAAAGATGCCATTCTCGCTTTTCTACACGGAGAATTGTGGCCGCAGTCCTTCGTAGAAGTCCGAGACTTGGTCTGAAATAAAGGAAAAAAGATATACAAAGCTAGATTTCTCCCTAAGTATCCATGGTAACTACCAAAAACCTGCTCAATAACAATCTGCAAGACCCCCTGAATGAAATGATACCCCATATGTATGAATACACATAGAGACGCAGCCACCAAACACCCCAAAACAGGGACAATGCAAATTATTGGGGCTGCGAATTTATATGAGGTTCTCAACTTTTTTCATCCTAAACTGCACCTTTTCTGTTAAATAACCCCCACAAACCATATATTTTTGAAAAGTACACTTCATTAGATATTCAAAGATGCCATTCTTACTTTTCTACACAGAGAATTGTGGCCGCAGTCCTTCATAGAAAGTATCCATGGTTACTAAAAAAAAGCTGCTCAATAACAATCTGCAAGTCCCCCAGAATAAAATGATACCCCATATGTATGCATACACATAGAGACGCAGCCACCAAACATCCCAAAACAGGGACAATGCGTAATATTGGGGCTGTGAATTTAGGTGCATGTATCCATATCTCATCTGAAACTGTCCCTTACTGATGAAATAACCCCCACAAACTAAGATTTCTTGAAAATAAACACCTTCAACTATTCAGAGATGCCATTCATGCTTTACTGCGTGGAGAATTTTGGCCACATTCTGCATTGTAGAACTCTGCTTTTGTCTGAAATAAAGGAAAAGATAATATACAAAGTTAAGATTTATCTCCCAGGGAATTTTGGGACTACTTTATGGATCTTCATCTGGGTGCTACTACCCCAAAATATATTTCACTCACCTATTCGGATATATTGTAGTGGAGTGTCTTTGAGTTCCATCTGTCCTGTGGTGTTACGATACGAATTGGTTTGCTTCTTCCTACACTATTTCGCCAATGACAAAATCTGTACCACATTTACAAATACATATTCCAACAGAAACCATAGTAAATTTGGCCCATAAATTATGCAAGTGTCCTAAGAAGTTTAGGAATTTAGGTGGCAACAATGAGGATTGGGGCATTAGCAGCTGAAATACTCACAAATCCAGAGTTACCTAAATCTACAAAAACAAATGTAAATGTTGCTCAGAAATACAAACAAAACTATAGATAACTGCGCTGATAGACAAACTTTTGAAGTGCCAGTAAAATAAAAGACTTGTGGCATCAGCATTAGAGATGCACATCATCCCACGTATTCATCACGCACCACAAGTTCTATTGTGTGCCCTCTCGGGCAACCAGCACCTCATTTCGCTATTTACCACCAGCGCAATAGAAGTGCTATCCATAAAACAACTGGTCTAAAACACCATCGCTCAACACAAAAGCTGAATGCCTAGACTAAGAACAATTGGAGTAGACACTCGCACACCCGTTGTGCAGGTATATAGCTTTGCTCGGTGCACAGTGAATGGAGGATACGGTGACCTCCTAGTAACTGAATCGAAAAACCACAGTAGCACACAAGACTTGTATCTGCAGGGCAAGCCCTAGCAAAGGTTTTTACTGTGGTGGCACCACTGCAGAAAAACCTTTGCAAGGGCTTGCCCTGCAGATACAAGTCTCTTGTGCTAGTGTGGTTTTTCGATTTAGACTAAGAACAAACCTACATACAAGTTTTTACTGCTACATTGCACTGCTCACCCAGTGCCAAATCCTATATTAAAAATCAAAGATCACTACTATACAGAAAAATACTGTCTAGGTGCATAAAAACCTAGAGCATGCCAAGTTTACTATACAGATTTACTAAATCCTTTTACCACCAACAAACCCAGAGAGCCCTAACCTACCAACACAACACAGAATTCAAGCCCTCTCGTAGTGTACCACAGTGTGGTACACCTCAAAACAGGATTGGAAACACAAAGCAGGCTTGCTAGGACACTTGGGACAAAAATACCGCACATCTTTTCTAACACCCCTGGAACGGCAAACCTTACAAGCTCTCTGGGCATATCTTTTATTAGGAGTTGGTGGAATTTGGGCAATGAAATGCTTACCCACCATTCGGGCAAAATTGTCATTGCCAGGCATTTCTGGAACCTCCTGTACATCACCAAACAAAAGGGCAGGGAGCAGCTGCAGCAGATAATTGTAAAAACTCAATTTTGGGCCTGGTACTGCCGTTTTGTAAACGACATAAGAATTATAAAGGGCCATTTGGATCATATAAATTGTGGCCTTTTTGTACCAGGCCCTGGTTTTTCGGGTGGCGTCGTAATAAGTTTGGATTTGGTCGGTTTTATCGAGTGTGTGACTTTGATTTTGCGGGCCTATCGCCACTTCTGTGTTGGACAACTACACTCTCATTGTGGATAGTAGTAAGCATAAAAACATTTTTGGTGTCTGCAAATTTTAATGACAGGAGCTCATCGCTTCTTAGAGCATGTACTTCTCCACGTTTCAATTTCTTATCCACCAGTTCCTTGGGCAGTCCTCTGCGGTTACGCCTAACAGTGCCACAAGCTGGGGTGTCCAACCAGTAAAGGGTTCTGAATAAGGGGATGCTTGTGTAAAAGTTATCCACGTATAAGTGGTAACCTTGGCCCAACAGTGGAGTTATGAGCTCCCAGACAATTTTACCACTGACAGTCAAGTCAAGGGGACAGCCGGGGGGATCCAAATTAGTGTCCTTTCCCTCGTAGATCATGAAAAAACTAGTATAGCCCGTGCTGCTTTCCCAGAGTTTGTAAAATTTCATCCCATAGCAAGCACGCTTACTAGGAATGTATTGGTGAAATTTTAGGCGCCCTTTGAAGAGCAAAAGGGACTCGTCCACACATATATTTTGGGAGGGGGAGTAGACCTCTGTGAAGCGCTGAGACAGGCTATCTATAAGGGGCCTCAATTTGTAAAGCCTGTCGTGACCGGGCTCATTAGGGGGAACAGCCGCTGCATTGTCGTTAAAATGAAGAAACCGCAGTAAAAATTGATAACGGTTTCTTGGCATAACGGCTGAAAAAAGAGGGATGGAAAGGACTGTAGTGGTATCCCAGTATGAAGCTAAGGTGTTGCGTTCTACGAGTCCCATTGCCAATGTGAGCGCCAGGAATCTTTTGATTTCATTTACAGTAGTGGGATACCACGCCTGGGCTCTTGAATACCCTGGTATAGGGTGGCTGGCAAGATACTGCTCAGCGTATAAATTTGTTTAGTGGACCATGTCCTGTAGGATGGCCTCTGTGATAAAAGATTGAAGAAATCTATGATTTCAAAGTTAGTGGTGTCCACCTTGACGCCCGTGACTGCAGTGAATGGGGGAATTTCGGGGGCATAATTACAGGGAGGCCCCCACACAGGCGCTCCAACTGCTGCATCACCACTACCCTCACCCTCTTCTACCTCCATGGGTGCATCTGGCACACTGCCACCAGCCTCTTCCTCTGCTTCTTCAGCAGTAAGCGTGCCGCCACTACTAGCCTCTGCGCTAATAGTGCTGCTATCACCAACCTCTGATTCATCAGTAGAGTCAACAGATGGGACATACTCCGAATCAGAATTGCTAAATTCCTCTGAGCTGGAGTCCTCACAAAACCTAGCCGCTTCTGCAGCTGTATAAAACCGTTCGGCCATTGTGCCAGAAAAATACAGACCACTGCAAAACTAGTAACAACTGCAAAGCTAGCAATCAATAGGCAAAGCACGAAGCTCCTAAATCCAATCCAGCAAGATTTGACCAACTGCTAATACAAACAACCAGAGGAAAAAAAAAGAAGGCAGCAAGATCTGACCAACAGTTAACCACTGCTAAAACAAACAACCAGAAGTAAAAAAAAAAAAAAGAAGGCAGCAAGATTTGACCAACAGTTAACCCTTGCTAATACAAACAATCAGAAGAAAAAAAAACCTAGAACTTGAACTCCTAAACCCTTCCGGAAATCTACAGAATAGATTACAGACAAGACACTGCATGTGCCCAAAATCGAAAAGAACCTTTTTGGGGGGGGGGGCACTAAACAAGCAAACAGGGCAAAGGAACAGTCTGGAATAAAATCACCCAAAGCACTAAAAACAACAGCTATTGGAATGAAATCGGGGGCCAGAAACCTAGACCAACCAGCGTCACTGCAAACACAACTTTTTTGGGGCACTAAACAAGTAGCAAAGGGCAATGCAAATGAAAAACAGAATAAAACAACAAAATGTAATAAAAATCAGCTAAAGCAATAAAAACCAACAGCTATTGGAATGAATTCGGGGGCCAGAAACCTAGACCAACCAGCGTCACTGCAAAGGCAAACTTTTTTGGGGGCACTAAACAAGCAGCAAAGGGCAAAGCAGAATAAAACAACAAAATATAATAAAAATCAGCTAAGACAATAAAAAGAACAGCTATTGCAATGAAATTGGTGGTTAAAAACCTTGATCCACCAACGTTACTGTAAAGGCAAACTTTTTACTCGTAATAACAGGCACCAAACAGCAAATAAAAGTGAAAATGCAATATAATAGATATAAAACACAAAGCAACAATGAAAATGGTAAAAAAAAACTGCAAAAATACAATAAAATAAAGCAGATAATTATAGAACAAGAGTAGAAATAAAGTTTTAGCAAAAAAAAAAAAACTACTAAAGAAAGCAAAGAAAGAAAGAAAAGAGGAAGTATAGGGGAAAGAAAAAGTGTATAAGTGTGAGTGTGTGTGTGTGAGTGTGTGCTTGGCAAAGATGCCTGTAAGTTTGTGAGTGTACAAAAGTGTGCTAAATGAGAAAGACAAGAAGAAAAAAAAAACCAAATTTAGAGAGATTAGAAGGAAACAAGTAAAATAAACAGTGTAAGGGTGTTGTAGTTCAGCTCACTGAATCCAAGGCAGGCAATCAAGGCGACCAAACCAGCATAGGAACCGCAGGAAGGCAGCAAGAGGGCTCTAACAGACACAGGTGCGCAGTAGGAGTGAAAGGGGAGGCGTTAGGAGGGCTGGATTTATTTGGGCAGCCAGAGAGCATCACAGACATGCGCCCTGCGTGCGCCCTGCACTCCTATTGGTTCCAGCGACGATTGGTGGGGAGACCGGTAAGCATGACCGGTTTTGCTCGTTGCCTAGGGGGTTCTGCGACGATGTAATGTGCGCTTGCGGTTTTAAATCCAACCGCAGCGCACTGGAACCCGTAAGTGCTGGAGATCGTAGATTCTACGATCTGTGGCACTTTGGTCCTTTGATCCACAGAACATAGATTCTACGATTTGTGGCACTTAAAGGGTTAAAAAGACTAAACCTTTATGTTTACACATAATTGGTGCCCTTTTAAGATAACAATATGTTAGAGGCATCAGCTATTACTCCTTACTACATACAAAAAAAAAGGTTGGATTTAGAATTTCGCTTCAATTATTGAAGTGTATTAACATTTCCAAAATTTTTTTTTAAGAAAGAGGTTAATTAATTGGTTTATTAAATATTTAGGGGCACATTTACTAAGCTTGAGTGAAGGATTCGAAGTAAAAAAACTTTGAATTTCGACGTTTTTTTTGGGTACTTCGACCATTGAATAGGCTACTTCGACCTTTGACTACGACTTCAATTAGAGCGATTCAAACTAAAAATCGTTCAACTATTCGACCATTCAATAGTCGAAGTACCGTCTCTTTAAAAAAAACTTTGACTACCTACTTCAGCACTTTAAACCTACCGAGCATCAATGTAAGCCTATGGGGACCTTCCCCATAAGCTTTCTATGCTTTTTGGATCGAAGGAAAATCCTTCGAATTGTTCGATACGCAAGGATTTAATCGTATTTGCGGTAAATCCTTTGACTTCGATATTCTATGTCGAAGGATTTTACTTTGATGGTCGAATATCGAGGGTTAATTATCCCTCGATATTCGACCCTTAGTAAATGTTCCCCAAAATCTCTTTCCCTTTTTATTATAAATGATTTGCCATCTAAATTCTATTGTTTCTTCTTTATGAGCAGAAATCCTGCAAGGCAGCACTAAATTCCAGTAGCAAAGAAGCAAGCTTCTAACTTTAAATGTATGCAGTAGAATCTCTTAGGCAAATATATATGGGGATCGAGGATATGATGCTTATTCTCTTATCAGTCCAGTTTGTTCAGCATCTCATCAAAATAATTCAGTGTATATTTTGGCAGTGGTATTGGATGACATATTTCTATATTTACTGTTCTACAGCATCTTCTATAAATAAAGTGGCAAATGGATTGACCTGTCCTTCGTGTTTTGTTGAAAATTCAGCACGTTGCCTAAGAAAAGATAGTATCCAGTGTGGTGGAGATGAAAGCCACTGCATCCATTATACAAAAAAAACACAAGGTAAAGTGTTTGCAGTGTTATATGGGCTTTATGGCAAATTATCACATATGTTGATATACTGTATGATGTGGAAAACAGCTTCATTATTATATGTGTACACAGAAAACTGCATCCAGTTCCACCCGGGGAACTTGGGCATTCATTTGTAATAGGCACCTTCACTCTATGGCTGGAAGCAAAATTAAAAAAACATTTCCTTCATTTCCTTGTCCATTCTTTTTCTGTTTTTAAACAGATTACCTTTCATTGACCGAGACATTGTTTGGCTGCGCCACCAAAAACATTTGTGAAGCTGGATCTTACAATGTGACTCCAAAAGGAACCTATTATGAATTTGTAAAGATGGATATTGTATGCAGCAGGGCAACAAGAATTTATACCCAAGCACACAATTTATGGATATCTTCCTTTGTGTTATACAGTTTGATAAAAATCTTTTTCAAAAGCATGTAAAATAGATAGGATGAATATCTCCTTTTAACTACCTAGTTTCTCTGTGAAATTATTTTTGAATTAAATACATTTTTTTATAAAGATTAACTTGTGAGAAAACCCCAAACATTATTGATACCACAAATATTGTTAAAAAGTGAGATACTTCAGTTAAAAGTAAATTTAGAAAACTGCAAAATTACTATGAATATGCTGGGTGCCACTTTGGATTATTTAGCAGTTTATAAACACTGTATTTAGTTAATTTGATTATTTTTAATGTTATTTCCAGCATTATAGCTTATATACAATTTCCAGATTTTTCTATGAAATGCATTCCCCTCTCTGACCCTGGAGGAAACTTTTGTTACCTGGTGACGAATGAAGAATTTCAATGAAGAATTTTCATCATTTACAGCAACAGCAACATGTTTAATGAATATGTCACAACGACTATATAAACCAAAGCCAATTGCTCCTTGCAAAATTCACTCATCACTATTTGAAGGAAAATCCTCTAAATGAAAAATTAAACTAAGATCAGTTTCTCACTCATAGTTATCTCCAATGAAGTCCTTACCATGAATGTTTATTATGTTTATTATTTATGATTGTTTATTAATATTTATTAACCCTTTCCCTGCCAGCCATTTTGTCCTAGATGCGAACATTTACTGCCAAGCAGTTTTTAGATATTTTGCACTCTTTCACTTTAAGGGCCTTTCCTGGGGCGGTCTTTTAGTTTACCCAGGAAAACAATAATTGTTTTTTTTTCAGGACAACCTGAACTTTCAAAATCTGCAAGAATTTTGGTGTAATTCTACTTCTGTAAAAAAATATAGGCTTCTAAGTGTCTAATAAAATGAAAAAAATCATGTTTTACAAAGAACAATCACATATATCAGAAAGATCATTTATTTTATGTACGAGAACACAGCCGATTTGGAAAGGTCTATGTCTCCTGAATGCGGCAATACCAAATATATAGAGTTTTATGGAGATTTCTCACTTGTATAGCTCAAAATCTACAAGTAGTACACTACCAAATTTCCAAAGCACCGCTCCCCAAATGGCATACTTCTGATTTCAAGGCCAAACATTCCACTAACAGTAGGTTTACCCTAGAAAACTACCCATTATTAGAAAGAACAGATTCTGGTGAATCAAAAATGGGTAAATATATCTTTGTACTCCAAACTACCAAGTTGCAATTGTTTCCTATAGTTATAATGTTTTATAGAATTTGGTGAATTTTTTTTAAAAATGACCTCAAAGCTTCCACTCTACAGCATCATATCTCCCACACATCATTAGGTATCAATGTAAAACACCCCAAATATAAAAGCCTAGGGTCCATTGAACAGCTCGATGCCCAATATGTATAGGTGTACCCAAGCATGTGGTATATAGGGGACCTAAAATGTAGACACCTCATTTGAGTTATCAGTTCTGTAATTCCAGATACTGCAAAATCAACACATTTACATAGTTTGGGGGGGGGCAAAGTTAGAAAAAAGTACGTTAACCCCAGAAAACCATATATTTTTGGAAAGTACACATTCCCCCGAATCCAAATTGCATTATGCATGTCTTTCTACTCCAAAGCACCAAGCCGCAAACCCTTCCTAAATTTGGCAATTTTGGTGCCATTTTCTAAAATCACCTCAAAACTTCCAACCTGCAACATTGTATTTCCAACATACTATTATGTATCAATAAAAATAACCACAAATATGAAAGCCTGGGGTCCCCTGAACAGTTTGATGCTCAATATGTATAGGTGTACCTAAGCATGTGGCATATAGGGGCCCAAAAATGAAGACACCCCATATGGTCTGTCATTTCAGGTACTACAAAATCAACACATTTACATAGTTTTGGGGGGGCAAAAGTAGAAAAAGGTAAGTTCACCCTAGAAAATCATATATTTTCGGAAAGTACATATTCCCACGAATCTAAATTGGTAATGCATGTCTTTGTACTACAAAGTACCAAGCCGCAAACCATTTTGGTGACATTTCCAAAAATCACCTCGAAATTTCTACCCTGCAGCATCGTATTACCCACATACCTAGGGTCCTCTGAACAGTTTGATGCCCAATATGTATAGGTGTACCCAAGCACGTGGCATATAGAATCCCCAAAAGGAAGACCCCCATATGGTCTGTCATTTCAGGTACTGCAAAATCAACACATTTACATCGTTTTGGGGGGGCAAAGATAGAAAAAAGTAAGTTCACCCCAGAAAACTATATATTTTTGGAAAGTACACATTCCCATGAATCTAAATTTGGTATGCATGTCTTTGTACTACAAAGTACCAAGCCCCAAATCATTCCTAAATTTGGTGATTTTGGTGACATTTCCAAAAATCACCTCAAAATTTCTACCCTGCAGCATCGTATTACCCACATACTTTTAGGTATCAAGAGAAATCACCCCAAATATGAAAGCCTATGGTCCTCTGAACAGTTTGATGCCCAATATGTATAGGTGAACCCAAGCACGTGGCATATAGGGGCCCCAAAAGGAAGACCCCATATGGTCTGTCATTTCAGGTACTGCAAAATCAAGACATTTACATAGTTTTGGGAGGGGAGCAAAAGTAGAAAAGGGTAATTTCACCCCAGAAAACCATATATTTTCAGAAAGTACACATTCCCTCGAATCTAAATTGGGTATGCATGTCTTTTGTACTACAAAGTACCAAGCCGCAAACCATTCCTAAATTTGGTGATTTTGGCGACATTTCCAAAAATCACCTCAAAATTTCTACCCTGCGGCATCGTATTACCCACATACTTTTAGGTATCAAGAGAAATCAAATATGAAAGTTTAGGGTCCTCTGAACAGTTTGATGCCCAATATGTATAGGTGTACCCAAGCGCGTGGCATATAGGGGCCCCAAAAGAAAGACCACCATATGGTCTGTCATTTCAGGTACAGCAAAATCAACACATTTACATCATTTTGGGGGGGGCAAAGGTAGAAAAAAGTAAGTTCGCCCAAGAAAATCATATATTTTCGGAAAGTACACATTCCCGCAAACCCAAATTGGGTATGCATGTCCTTGTACTCCAAAGTACCAAGTCACAAGTCTTTCCTAAATTTGGCGATAAAAGTTTTTACATTTTTGAAAATCGCCTAAAAATATTGCAAATGGCCGCATTTATCTCACCCAATTTCTTGCATACAATTGTAAAATAACATAAATATTGATGCCAAGGGTCTACTGAACAGTTTGATGCCCAATATGCATAGATATACCAAGGCAGCTGGCATGTGCAGACCCCAAATAAAAATAGTGCATATGAGTTTTCTCCGCTGCCGATTCGCCTTCTGTGAACATAGACCATTGACTTCATATTATGTGCCTCAAGACCCTCCTAACAGCAAAGACCCCCCAAAACCATATGTTTTTGGAAAGTACACATTCTGACGAATCCAACAAAGATAAAGATGTCTTTTTACACCAAATTGCAAAGCTTTTCTAAACGTAGAGGTTTTTACAACATTTCTGAAAATTGCCTAAAAATGTTGCAGTTTGCCGCATTTTTCGCACACAATGTTTTACGTACAAAGAAAAATCACCCTAAATATGGACGTCAGAGGTCTAATGAATAGCTTGATGACCAATATGCATAGATTTACCAAAGTATGTGTTGTGTATGGACCCCAAATGAAAAACATGCATATGAATTTTCACACTAGCCAACTAAGCTGCTGAAAACAGTACCCCGACTTTGTGTTATGTGTTGGAAGACCCACAAACTGTAAAAAGCCCCCAGAACGCCATATATTTTTGGAAAGTACATATTCTGACGGATCAAACAAAGTAAAATATATCTTTCTATACCAAAGCACCAAACAGCAAAACTATACTAAAGAT
Organism: Xenopus laevis; assembly: GCF_017654675.1. NCBI lineage: Eukaryota > Metazoa > Chordata > Amphibia > Anura > Pipidae > Xenopus > Xenopus laevis. The sequence goes on along the minus strand of NC_054383.1, from coordinate 127,340,535 downwards.
ACATAAGGAAAAATAATGCAGGGATTAAATTGCAATAAAACCACAAAAATTGTGTAAATCAATGAAATAACAAAATGACTGATCCAACAGCATAATTAGTGGCCAAAATCAATTACCCAATAGTCATGCTGCCAAAACAAATGGTTTTTAGGGGTAAAAAAACACAAATTAGTAAAATGAAAAAGTAAAAAAAAAAAAGCCCTCTTTGTGAGTTTTTTGTGTATACATGTGTGTACACTTCTAAAAGTGGTGTGACAGTGTGTATATAAGTGTGAAATAAGTGCAAATTAGTGTACATAACTTTACAAAATTTTTTTTTTTAAAAAATCTTTACTTAAATGATTGTGTAACTGTGTATAGATCTATACAGTGTAGTGTAGTGTGTATGTAGTGTTTGTGTAGTGTGTTATTTGTAAAATAAGGCCACTTATCATTGCTGGAGCAGGAGGGAAAGTCTGATGCTCTAGAGATTTTCAGCAGCGTGTATGCTAATGAGTCACTGCAGCCAGGAAGTGCGTGGGCATCGCCAGTGAAGCAGAGAGAAGAAGGAAGATGGAGGAGCTGGTAAATTGCTTCTTCTTGCGATTTTAGGTCGGCCCTGCAACAATCCTGTTGCAGGACCGACATGACAGCCCCCCAGCCTTGTTGCCCAGGGGGCTGTCAGCACTGCTAAGTCTCTGCAGAGGTGGCTAAAGCCGCTGATGCAGAGATCAGCACTGATTTCTGCCAGAACATACTAGGTACGTTCTTGGCAGTTAAAGCCCTTGCCTGCCAGAACGTACAGCGTACGTGCTTGGCAGGCAAAGGGTTAATATTGTTATCAATTAATTATTTATTCATTTTAATTGGTAAATATTGGGTATTGGAAAATTAGTTATTCTCCAGTATTGATTAAGTTAAGATATGTTTCATTTGTGCACTCATGATTTGCCATTCACATATCTTTCACTCATCTGTTCACATATCCCATTGATCCTGAAGTCTGGAATGTGACTTTACTGCAGGAAACATATGGAATGTCTTATGGGTAGGCTGGGGAGATGTTTGAATATATCCCTGGACAAAGAGCAGTTTGGTTCTCTTTCACACAGGACACACACACAGACACACACTAAGGGGCCCATTCACTTAGCTCGAGTGAAGGAATAGAGGAAAATAGAGGGAAAAAAATTCGAATTTTGAATCTTTTTTTGCTACTTCGACCATCGAATAGGCTACTTCGACCTTCGACTACGACCTTCGACTTCGAATCGAACGATTCGAACTAAAAATTGTTCGACCATTCGATAGTCCAAGTACTGTCTTCAACCCCCTAGTTCGCCACCTAAAACCTACCGAGGCCAATGTTAGCCTATAGGGAAGGTCCCCATAGGCTTTCCAAGGTTTTTCTGATTGAAGGATAATCCTTTGATCGATGGATTAAAATCCTTCGAATCATTTGATTCAAAGGATTTAATCGTTCGATCAAACGATTATTCCTTCGATCGTTCGATCGAACGATTATTCCTTCGATCGTTCGATCGAACAATTATTCATTCGATCGTTCGTTCGATCGAACGAATTGCGCTAAATCCTTCGACTTCGATATTCGAAGTATTTCCATTCGGCAGTCGAATATCGAGTGTTAATTAAATTCGACCCTCGAATACAGACACACACAGACTTTTATACCACATATTGAAGGAGAAGGAAAGGTTAAAACTAGGTAAGCCTTATAGGAAAGGTCCACCTAAATATAGGTACAAGAGGGGGGTTGTGGGTGCACTCCTAAGGCCATATAAAAAAATATATAAATACAATAATCCCCTGTCTAAAAAAAGAAAAACAGGGTTTTTTGTTACAAAGTTATGATCATAAAATTGGTAAGCCGCCATACCACGTCAAGGTAAACCCTATACGGCAGTCCCTAACCTGTTTACCTGTGATCAAAATTTAAAACCTTGGTTTCAATCTGGACTAGATCCTCCCCCGCCACCTGCATATGCGGCTTTTGAAGGGGAGACTGCCCAGACCAACGCCCATTTAAAAAAAAAAAAATTTGATTGTGAAGAGACTATAATGAAGGAAAAGTAAAGTTGTATATATAAGTGCACACTTATGTGTGTATGTGTGTGAGTATAAGTATAAGTACAGGTGTGAGTATAGATTTAGAGGGAGATGAAAAAGGAAAAGCTAAATGTGGAGTGTAATAGGTGTAATGTGTGTGGGTCTCTGCAAGTGTTACCTAGTGATAAGTGCAGCAAATATAATGAGTGTCTCACAGGCGTTGGTAATAAAAAGGCCAAAGCCTCCCCAGCCGCTAGCATTTGTGGCTTTTAAGGGAGAGAAATTGCCCGAACCAAGGATTAATAATAAACAACAAGGACATATTACCACCGTTAATTTAAAGGGGTGGGTATGAGGGTTCACTAACCACATGAAGCTCAGCCACAGCTTCCGGCTACATTTCAGGTACAAGAGGGGGGTTGTGGGTGCACTCCTAAGGCCATATAAAACAATATATAAATACAATAATTCCCGTTCAAAAAAAAGAAAAACAGGGTTTTTTGTTACAAAGTTATGATCATAAAATTGGTAAGCCGCCATACCACGTCAACATGCACCCACAACCCCCCTCTTGTTCCACCTAAATATACCAGTAAACCCTCAAAGCAATGCTGCTCTGAGTCCTCTGTCAAAAGAAACACCACATTTCTTTCCTTCTATTGTGTACTCATGGACTTCTGTATCAGACTTCCTGCCTTCAGCTTAAACCTGGGCTTGAGCATGCTCAGTTTGCTCCCCCCTCCCTTCTCTGCTGTAATCTGAGCCCAGAGCTATAAGTGAGCAGCGAGAGACTCAGGCAGGAAGTGATGTCACACCAAGCTAATACTGCAGCTGTTCTCCTAAAAAAACAGAGAGCTTCTAGAGTTTTTTACTCTACAGAATAAATATAGTGTTATAGCTTGTACTATTGCAGCTAATCTATTGGCAATAAAATGCTGCGTAACTTTCCTTCTCTATATACATACATTTGTGTATTATTTTGGTAGGCAATTAGAGATTTTGACTGGCTAAATATCTGATAAGTTGTATGTATTTTCTGTAATACATTTTTACACATTACATATGCTTAAAGTTAACCTTGATGAGTAGCGTCTGTTGACCATAGAACTTCTGCAAATTATTTAAAGAAACAGAATTTTCTACATTAATTAATAAGTCTAATTATTATGTTTGGATGTTAGGACAGTTAGGGCTGCGACATTTGTGGAAAATGTGAATTACACTCATGGGACTATTGCTCATGGGACTATTTATGTTAGAGATGATTTTAACATAAATATTCTGACTTCTTTCTTGGGCTATAACTCCAGACATATGTTTTATGTTTCATACAAAAAACAGCAAGTGGCCTCCTGTGTGACCTTCATGTTTTTCGCATAAATATACAAGAAACAATGCACTTTGTGTTTGGGACTTAGGAGCCAACAAACTTTGCAGAACATAAGGTATAAAGGAGAACATAAGCATCAAAAACACCAAGCGGGCCAATTTACTAACATTTAGGGGCAGATTCACTAACTTCGAGTGAAGGATTCGAATGAAAAAAATTCGAATTTCGAAGTATTTTTTGGGTACTTCGACCATCGAATTGGTTAAATTCGTTCGAATTCGAACGAAATCGAACGATTCGAAGTAAAAATCGTTCGACTATTCGACCATTCGATAGTCGAAGTACTTTCCCTTTAAAAAAAACTTCGACCCCCTACTTCGGCAGATAAAACCTACCGAAGTCAATGTTAGCCTATGGGGAAGGTCCCCATAGGCTTGCTAACCTTTTTTTGATCGAAGGATTTTCCTTCGATCGTTGGATTAAAATCCTTCGAATCGTTCGATTCGAAGGATTTAATCGTTCGATCGAACGAAAAATCCTTCGATCGATCGATCGCAGGATTAGCGCTAAATCCTTCGACTTCGATATTCAAAGTCGAAGTATTTCAATTCGAGGGTCGAATTTCGAAGTATTTTTTACTTCGAAATTCGACCCTTAGTGAATCTGCCCCTATGATTTTTCTATAAAAAGTCTGATTTTATCTCAACATTTTCTGCTACAAACTCCAATCAAATATGCTCAGGTTTTTTATGCTTATTACATTTTATCAAAAATTTGCTTTGTGGGAAAAAATCACATTTTCACATTTTTTTCATATTTTTCACCCAAAAACTTTGATTTAACTCTGATTTCTTATGCTTTTTGTTCGAAAACTCTGAAAACTTTGGTTTTCAGGTGCGAAACCCAGCGCACAGCAAAAAAATCATTGGGACTTTTCCATCCTTGGGATTTAATAAATTTCGAAAAATTTGTGATTTATTAAAAGTCAGATTTTATTTTAAAAAACTCATGTATTTTTTGTGATTTTTGCATTCAGAGTCTAGAAAATAACCCCCTAGATTTATCAAGTGTAAAAACCACAAAAAACCTCAATACAAAACTATGCTAAGTAAAAGTTGATAACGTGCTATAGAAGTCAATGGAAGCTGTGCTGATACTATTGGACTTTTTGTTTAGTTTTTTAGACTTTTAGGGGCAGATTTATCAAGGGTCAAATTTAAAGTTCATGGGAGTTTGTAAAAAAACCATAAACTCCCATAAATTTGAAATTCTAAACAAATTCGAATCAAATTTTTTACCCTGTTCATACTTTGTATATGCAGATCTTTTAATAACTTTCATGGCATTTGTGATTTTAGAGAAATGGAGTTTCATCATGGTTTTGAAAACCACTGAAATCACAAAAATTTGACCTGAAAATATTCCTCCAAAACTGCAAAGTGCTTACAGTATTTCCACCAGTTTCCCAGAAGCCTTTGAAATGACATAGCTCCAAGGTCCCTCTTTATCTGTAGATGCCTAATTTGTAACAGGCAGTAGGACAGATTGTGAATAATATTTCATGCTGTTAAGTAAATAGGATATGAAGGGGCCCATTCACCAAGCTCGAGTGATGGATTCGAAGTAAAAAAACTTCGAATTTCAAAGTGTTTTTTGGCTACTTCGACCATCGAATGGGCTACTTCGACCTTCGACTACGACTTCGAATCGAGGAATTCGAACTAAAAATCGTTCGACTATTCAACTATTCGATAGTCGAAGTACTGTCTCTTTAAGAAAAAACTTGGACCCCCTAGTTCGCCACCTAAAAGCTACCGAACCCAATGTTAGCCTATGGGGAAGGTCCCCATAGGCTTGGCTAATTTTTTTTGGTCGAAGGATAATCCTTCGATCGTTGGATTAAAATCCTTCGAATCGTTCCTTCGATCGTTCGATCAAACTTTTTGCGCAGAATCCTTCGACTTCGATATTCCTATTCCTTCGATCATTGGTTTTAAATCCTTCGAATCTAACGATTCAAAGGATTTTATCGTTCGATCGAAGGAATAATCCTTCGATCGTTCGATCGCACTATTTGCGCTAAAATCCTTCGACTTCGATATTCGTATCTTTTGTATCTTTTAATACATTTCATGACATTGATGGTTTAAGAGGAAATGAGTTTAGTCATGATTTCAAAAACCTCAAAAACCACTAAAATGAGACTGTTAATAAATAGGCCTCCATGAGGCAGATTTATCAAGATTAGGGATGTAGCGAACCGCCGATAATGTGTTCGCGAACGCCGTTCGCGAACACCGGCAAAAAATGCGAACAGTTCGCGAACAGTTCGCGAACTTCGAACATCCGAAAATCGTTCGATTCGAACGATCGAAGGATTTTAATCGTTCGATCGAACGATTTTCGTTCAAATCGAACGAAAATCGTTCGATTTTAGCGACCGAATGGTCGAATGGTCGAACGATTTTGACGCGAACGCCTATTGGCGAACGTCGCACGACGTTCGCGAACTTGCGGCGGACGCGAACAGCCGATGTTCGCGCGAACAAGTTCGCCGCAGAACAGTCCGCGACATCCCTAATCAAGATGTGAGTTTAGTGTTTAATAAATAAACACTCAACCACATTCTCTTAATTCCTATGGAATTTTTAGAATTCTATTTATCAACAGGTGAAAGTTACAATTCCCCTGGGGAATATTTATTAAGCTATTTTTATTAAGCTAAACTCACACCTTGATAAATCTGCTCCTAAATGTGCAAACATTTGTGTGTGTTTTTTTATTTTACTTTATGGGGCCCATTTATTAACCTCTATTATTTCTGGTTGAGGTTGTTAGGGGTAAATTCTTTTCATGGGAAAAAAACCCTCATATTTTTAGAGATTTATCATACCCCAAAGCTGCTAAAAATCAGAATCCAAAAATACTCCATCTCAAACCTGTAAAGGTCAACGCTCAACATTTGATACTATTGAGTTTTCCATGCGTCAATCGTGCGATATGAATTGACATTCTATTTTGTTGCAACGATTTGTCAGATGCGATAAATTTGAGTTTTGGCAAACCAGCCCCTAAGTTTTCCTTATATAGTTGTAGCAAGGAAATATTAGCACGGAATCACCCGGAAATGTTACAACCCTTGATTTCCAAGGGTTCTCTCACAAGCGGCTGTTCCACAAAGCATTTTTGTAAACATTCGAAAAGATTGGATGTGTCTACTTTTCTGAAGAACTGCTCTGTAAATGATGAAAAGAGTAGCTTGCCAGTGGGTAAGAAATATTTTTTTCCTCATACTCTTTTTGTACGACAATAAATAAAAACCTACCGAAGTCAATGTTAGCCTATGGGGAAGGCCCCCATAGGCTTGCTAAACTTTTTTTGATCGAAGGATATTCCTTCGATCGTTTGATTAAAATCCTTCGAATCGTTCGATTCGAAGGATTTAATCGTTCGATCGACGATTAAATCCTTCGAATCGAACGATTCGAAGGATTTTAATCAAACGATCGAAGGAATATCCTTCGATCAAAAAAAGTTTAGCAAGCCTATGGGGACCTTCCCCATAGGCTAACATTGACTTCGGTAGGTTTTATCTGCCGAAGTAGGGGGTCGAAGTTTTTTTTAAAGGGAAAGTACTTCGACTATCGAATGGTCGAATAGTCGAACGATTTTTACTTCGAATCGTTCGATTTCGTTCGAATTCGAACGAATTTAACCAATTCGATGGTCGAAGTACCCAAAAAATACTTCGAAATTCGAATTTTTTTCATTCGAATCCTTCACTCGAAGTTAGTGAATCTGCCCCTAAGAATTTGAATTCAACTAGTCACCATCTAAAACCTGTTGAATTGGTATTTTGGCATATGGGGGATCTCCTACAATCAATTTGGAGTAGTCTGGTTGACTTTTGAAAAAAAAAAATTTGTTAAAAATTTACTTTGGGTGAAAAGACTCATAACAAATTCAATTTGAATCCGATTCAAGTTTGCAGGTCAATACTATTCACCCGAATTTAAAAAAAAAATGTTAATTTTTTTTTTGAATTTCGTTCTTTTATTAACACGGCCACAATATGATTGAAAACCTAGGAATAGGTAGGACATCCATCACTAAGGGGTAAATTCATCAAGGGTCGAATTTCGAGGGGTTAAATCCCTCGAAATTCAACTGGGGAATAGAATCGAATAGAATCGAATAGGCAATTCGGGCGAATTACGATTACGATCGAATATTGGCTAGAAGGATTTTCATTCGATCGAATGCCTTTTTATTCTATGAAAAACTTGGAAAACAAGCCTATGGGACTTTCCCATAGGCTTTTAAAGCAATTCGGTAGGTTTTAGGTGGCGAAGTAGGCAGTCGAATTTTTAAAAGAGACAGTACTTCGACTATCGAATGGGCGAATAGTCACAGCGTTTTTGCGCTCGATCCAGTACTTCGACTATCAAATGGCGAATAGTCGCAGCGTTTTTGCGCTCGATCTATTCGAATCATTCTACTCAGGCCAATTTACGCCAATTCGATAGTCGAGGAGCACAAAAATTCGGAGTTTTTTTACTTCGAATCCTTCACTCGAAGTTAGTGAATCGGCCCCTAAATCCCAGAACCATGTCAGGCATCTTGCTGTTATCTTACATATAGAGATAATTATGTAATTTTTTTCTTGATGATATTACACTGGAATCAAACATGGGGATAAAGGACAGACTTGTTCAGTGCTGGGAAACTGGGCTTAAAGTTTCCAATTCCAATTAAAGGAACAAAGAACAGGGAGTCAGATTTATACTGATCAGCTGGGATTCTCATTGGAGGATTTTTGAATTTTAATGCAGTCACTGGCTGTGGAGAGTTGGGGGCAAGTTTTGGAAAAGTTTTATTGTGCAATTGATTTAAGAATACAATCCTGATGTTGCTGGAGTACAACTCCCACTATGCTCCAAACTTCATTATGGAGCAGATTTATCAAGGGTCGAATTTTGAGGTGATGGGAGTTTTTTTAAACTCCCATCACCTCGAAATTCGAATAAAAAAAGACCAACCGAAATGTATTTTAAAAATTGAAGTTTTTAACTTCTGGTGAATAGGCTGTATTTGATCGTTCAATCGCTTCCAAAAAAAAGCAGGTATTAAATGGCGAATTTTGAAAGAGACTGTACATGCTAAATTCCGATATTCAAATTTTCAAACTTTTTTTCAAATTTGATTCGAATTTAGACTATTCCCTAGTATAAGTACACTAAGGGGCCGATTCATCAAGGGTCGAATATCGAGGGTTAATTAACCCTCGATATTCGACTAGGAATTGAAATCCTTCGACTTCGAATATCGAAGTCGAAGGATTTAGCACAAATTCTACGATCGTACGATCGAAGGATTATTCCTTCGATCGAACGATTAAATCCTTCGAATCGAACGATTCGAAGGATTTGAATCCAACGATCGAAGGAATATCCTTAGATCAAAAAAACTTAGCAAGCCTATGGGGACGTTCCCCATAGGCTAACATTGACTTCGGTAGCTTTTATCTGCCGAACTAGGGGGTCGAAGTTTTTTTTAAAGAGACAGTACTTCAACTATCGAATGGTCGAATAGTTGAACGATTTTTACTTCGAATCCTTCGATTCGAAGTCGTAGTCGAAGGTCGAAGTAGCCCATTCGATGGTCGAAGTAGCCCAAAAAACACTTCGAAATTCGAAGTTTTTTTACTTCGAATCCTTCACTCGAGCTTGATGAATCGGCCCCCAAGGGGCATATTTATCAAGGGTCGAATTTCGAATTGAAAAAACTTCAAAATTCAAATTCAAAAAGACCAACTGAAATAAAGTCGAAGTTTTTTTTGGTCTAATAGGTCCATTTTTGATCGAATAGGTCCGTATTTGGCCGAATTTGAATCGTACAAATCGAAGGAATAGCCCATTCGATCAAATTTGATTCAAAATTGTTCCCCAAAAAAACCTATGATTTTTCAAAGTCCACCAATTGACTCCATTTATGTTCTAGGAGGTACCCCATAGGCTAAAACAGCAATTCTGGGGGATTTTGATGGCAAATAGTCGAAGTCAGATTTTTAAAGAGACAGTACATGATAAATTTAGATATTCGAACTTTCTATGTTTTTTCAAATTCGAATCGGATTTGGACTATTCCCTAGTCAAAGTACACAAAAGAAATCCCTAAATTCGATTTTTTTTTCATTCGAAAATTCACCTTGATCTTTGATAAATCTGCCCCTAAAATTAGCTCAAAATTCGAATTCAAAAATTAGAATTTTCACTTCAACACTTGGGGGCAGATTCACTAAGGGACGAATTTCGAAGTAAAAAATACTTCGAAATTCGACCCTCGAATTGAAATCCTTCGACTTCGAATATCGAAGTCGAAGGATTTAGCGCTAAACATTCGTTCGATCGATCGAATGATTTTTCGTTCGATCGAACGATTAATTCCTTCGAATCGAACGATTCAAAGGATTTTAATCGTTCGATCGAAGGAAAATCCTTCGATCAAAAAAAGGTTAGCAAGCCTATGGGGACCTTCCCCATAGGCTAACATTGACTTCGGTAGGTTTTATCGGAAGTTTTTTTTAAAGGGAAAGTACTTCGACTATCGAATGGTCGAATAGTCGAACGATTTTTCGTTCGATTCGTTCGATTTCGTTCGTATTCGAATTAATTTAACCAATTCGATGGTCGAAGTACCCAAAAAATACTTCGAAATTCGAATTTTTTTCATTCGAATCCTTCACTCGAGCTTAGTGAATGGGCCCCTATGGAAAAATCGTTCGACTATTCGACCATTCGATAGTCAAAGTACTGTCTCTTTAAAAAAACTTCGACCCCCTAGTTCGCCATCTAAAAGCTACCGAAGTCAATGTTAGCCTATGGGGAAGGTCCCCATAGGCTTGGCTAACTTTTTTGATCGAAGGATATTCCTTCGATCGTTGGATTTAAATCCTTCGAATGGTTCGATTCGAAGGATTTAATCGTTCGATCGAAGGAATTATCGTTCGATCGAACTATCTGCGCTAAATCCTTCGACTTTGATATTCGAAGTCGAAGGATTTTAGTTCCTAGTCGAATATCGAGGGTTAATTAACCCTCGATATTCGACCCTTAGTGAATCGGCCCCTACATAAATCTGCCCCATATGTTACATGAGTTTTGTAGTCCAGTAACAACCGAGTAAAGTTTGGTTGATCAGTGCAGTGCAGCTGGGTTTTCTAGCCCTTTAATACTGTATATGCAGGGAACTGATGTTAGCAACATCAAGGTTGTATTCCTACATTGGAACATTGCTCAATAAAAGATTTCCTCATCTCTCCTGGGTAAGAATCACACCTGATCTACTGTATATAAATCTGACTCCATGTGCTTTGTTCCTACAAGTGGAGCTGGAAATTTTAGGGCTCTTACACACGGGCGGTTTTACCTGCACTCCCCCCCTGGGTATCAGTTTCTTCTGTTCAGCCATAGGGAACGCAGAAGCAGACGCACTCAATTATTGTGAAGGGGTCTGTACTCACACAGGCGCATGTAAGTGACAAAAGTGCATTGTGTTTACTTCAAGGAGAGTACTATGTCTAGTTTTATTTTATCTCTCTCACCTACTCTGCTGTGGAGCCTTCCATTTGTCTCTGTGCAGATGGTCAAACCCAATGGAGACCATGACCATGAATATGAAAATAGTCTAATAAACCTGGGACTCATTGTTCTCCTTGCAGCCGGCCTTAAATCGTGATTGGTTGCTATGGGTAACTGCCCATGGGCACATTTTCCCAGTGTTTATAAATGAGCTACAACATGGAGCTGGCCCTGGCTCCTGTATAAACTATAACAACCCCTCCTCCCACCCTTTCCAACTATTGTCAGGTGAACCTACTAGTGGCCAATAAAAGAGCAACCAAGTTTGGGAGATTTAACCTTGAAAGCAGCAAGTAAGTTGCAGGTAAAATGTAGTCCCTGTGTTAAATGTATACTGAAATAATAGAATTCTTAATGAATCAGATGCAAGTTGAGTGTAGGACTGGCCAGACCAGGGATGACTTTGACAAAGTTGGCCAGCTTAAATATATTGCAATTTATGGTCAAACAATCCCTGTTTTTTTTTTAAAGGGTAAGGCATTTTTTAGTAGCTTAAGGCACAACCTGTAATTAAGCAAATGCTGCTTTCGAAAGCAGTTGTTTTTCAAATAACATTTAAAGCACTAAAAATACTTACAGTACATTTTCTACTAAATTTTAAGCATTTTTTTGTAAAGTTTTGTGTCTTATGATGTGCCTGGTCTGGGGTTTACGAATCTTCTGAAAATTTATCATTTCATTTACATATATTTCACACCACAGAAATAAAAAAAAATCCAAATTAGAATAATTATGTTGTTAAATATGGTAAATTTTGCATTCCATAAATTTATTGTTGAACATATATTTTTGGCATCAGCTGACAGGGCGATCCATTGGGGCTCATTTATCAATGCTGGACTAATTTGCCCATGGGCAGTTACCCATAGAAACAAATCAGTGATAAGCTTTTAAAGCCAGCTGCAAGTAGAACAGTGATTGTAGCAATTTGGTTGGTTGTCATGGGTTGCTGCCCCTGGGCAAATTTGTCCAGTGTTGATAAACGACCCCCTGTGTTTTTGTTGTTTGATAAACTATTAAGGTCCTATTAACGTTCATATTTTTCTTTCACATGTTTTCTCATTTCCTCAATTCGAACTTTTTAGCCCTAAAAATTGTATATTTAACTTATTACTCTAAACCATTAAAAATTATTTATTCATTGTAAAAACCACAAATAGCTCTAATACAAAACTATTCCATCTAGATGCTTGCAAGGTGATGTAGAAGTCAATAGGGGCTATGATTTGCAAATTGTAAAATCTTCTCCTGCTTTGAGCTTTTAGAGGTTTAAATATTATATAGCAGACACTAGTGATGGGCGAATAAATTCGCCTGGCACGAATTTGCATTAGATTTCTGTGTTTAGCCACCAGAGAATAAATTTGCAAAATTTCTTTAAAATTTCAGATTTTCACAATTTTTTCAATGAAACTTTCCGATTTTCATGATTTTTTTGTGAATTTATCGCCATATCGGGAGAAATTCGCCCATCACTAGCAGGTACCACAAAAACATATTCTTTTCCAGCACCGTTCAAGAGATACTGTAATGGCACATTTATTTCTGTAAATGCTGAGGTCATCTTGTTCTTTTTCCCCACAATGAGTTGCACTTAAAACCACTTTCATTAAAGGTACTTGTGTTGAGTTCTTCATACTTACATATACAGTAGTTGTGATTGGCATAGCTCAGTTACTCCAGCCTTTCTTTCGAGGAAGCTACTGCCACCTCCTGCCCAGGATACTGTATGTGCTGCACACGTAATGCTGCACAAGACCTGCAGGTCTATCTTGATCTAATGCAGTAGGTCTTATTGGTTTCATTTAGGAATCAGTGAATTAGAGTGTTATCTGCATGTTACGTTTGATAAATTCTCACAAAAAAATGTTCAGTACCAGTGGGCCGATTCACCAAGGGTCGAATATCGAGGGTTAATTAACCCTCGATATTCGACTGGGAATTAAAATCCTTCGACTTCGAATATTGAAGTCGAAGGATTTTAGCGCAAATAGTTTGATCGAACGATCGAAGGAATAATCCTTCGATCAAATGATTAAATCCTTCGAATCGAACGATTCAAAGGATTTTAATCCAACGATCGAAGGATTATCCTTCGCCCAAAAAAACTTTGGACCTTCCCCATAGGCTAACATTGAGTTCGGTAGGTTTTAGATGGCGAACTAGGGGGGTCGAAGTTTTTTCTTAAAGAGACAGTACTTCGACTATCGAATGGTCGAATAGTCGAACGATTTTTAGTTTGAATCCTATGATTTGAAGTCGAAGTCGTAGTTGAAGGTCAAAGTAGCCCATTCGATGGTCTAAGTACCGTATATACGCGAGTATAAGCCGAGTTTTTCAGCATCCAAAATGTGCTGAAAAAGTCTACCTCGGCTTATACTCGGGTCAGCGGGCAGTAGCTGAGATTGCAGTCACTTTTAAACATTCCTATACCAACAGTTCACTTGGGGAGAGACTGCAATATCACACAGCGCCCTCTGTTGGTTATATGAAAGAATAACAGTGCACCCTCTGTTGGTTATATGAAAGAATAACAGTGACTGCAATATCACACAGCGCCCTCTGTTGGTTATATGAAAGAATAACAGTGTGCCCTCTGTTGGTTATATGAAAGAATAACAGTGACTGCAATATCACACAGCGCCCTCTGTTGGTTAAATCAAAGAATAACAGTGTGCCCTCTGTTGGTTATATGAAAGAATAACAGTGACTGCAATATCACACAGCACCCTCTGTTGGTTATATCAAAGAATAACAGTGCACCCTCTGTTGGTTATATGAAAGAATAACAGTGACTGCAATATCACACAGCACCCTCTGTTGGTTACATCAAAGAATAACAGTGCACCCTCTGTTGGTTATATGAAAGAATAACAGTGACTGCAATATCACACAGCGCCATCTGTTGGTTATATGAAAGAATAACAGTGTGCCCTCTGTTGGTTATATGAAAGAATAACAGTGACTGCAATATCACACAACGCCATCTGTTGGTTATATGAAAGAATAACAGTGCGCCCTCTGTTGGTTATATGAAAGAAAAACAGTGACTGCAATATCACACAGCACCCTCTGTTGGTTATATGAAAGAATAACAGTGACTGCAATATCACACAGCGCCATCTGTTGGTTATATGAAAGAATAACAGTGACTGCAATATCACACATCGCCCTCTGTTGGTTATATGAAAGATTAACAGTGACTGCAATATCACACAGCGTCCTCTGTTGGTTGTATGAAGGATTAACAGTGATGGCAATATCACACAGCACCCTCTGAACATGGTAGTGGGACAGTGGGACAATGCACACAGTAATCCGTTTGGCAATTCTCTGTCACCATCAACTTTGCAAAGAAGTCCGGTTGATCGCTGGGGGAGTCTTTTTGGCGGAATGTGCGCTGCTGGGAGACAGGGCTGTAGTTGTGTCTAGGCTTATACTAAAGTCAATAAGTTTTCCCAGTTTTCGTAGGTAAAATTAGGTACCTCGGCTTATACACGGATCGGCTTAAACTCGAGTATATACGATAGCCCAAAAAACAGTTCGAAATTCAAAGTTTTTTTACTTCGAATCCTTCACTCGAGCTTGGTGAATTGGCCCCCAAGTGTGCTGCAATTTGACCGAATTGATTTAAATATTTTTTGTTTCATTGTTCAATAAATTCTTACAGTGTATGCATGAACCAGTTTCTTTATCTAAGTCAGGAATGTTGTTTATTTGCATTTCCTGTATTCGTTCCTTTAATAACTACTGTAAAACGATTCCATGTACAGGTATGGGACCCGTTATCCAGAATGCTCGGGACCTGGGGTTTGCCGGATAACGGATCTTTCTGTAATTTGGGTCTTAATGCCTTGTCTACTAGAAATTCATTTAAACATAAATAAACCCAATAGGCTGGTTTTGCTTCCAATAAGCATTAATGATATCTTAGTTTGGATCAAGTAGAAGCTACTGTTTTATTATTACAGAGAAAAAGGAAATAATTTTAAAAAAAAATTATTATTTGGATAAAATGGAGTCTATGGGAGACAGCCATTCCGTAATTCGGAACTTTCTGGATATCAGGTTTCCAGATAAGGGATCCTATACCTGTATTTAAAACCTTTCACGTGCAAAAGCATTAGTATTGAGTTGTACTTTCTCCTGCCTCATCTTCTGTTTCCTAGCTCTTGTCGTCTGTTTCTTGTCTTCTTCTGTTTCAGGAGCCAGTGTATCTTCTAAACTCAATTCATTCTTATGGTAGATTGAAATCTTCTTATTGTATTCACTCCTTAACTAGAATGTGCACCTTTGGGGGTATGTTTCTGTGTTTATGCAAAAATTCAATACTTGTGTTATACAGTCTAGGAAAATACAAAAACATGTAGGGGCATATATTAAATGTAAAAACAATTTAAAATTTCATTTTATGCTAAAAAGCAACTCACTGTAGGAGCATTCTCTGATTCCAGGCTGAATTCTCTCAGAGGAACAAACACCTGATCCCTCCCTGCCAGACTATTTACCTCTTTTACTTTCATGCTCAAACCAACAACATGATCCCTTGTCCTTCTACTCTCTGTAGTGTCTCTGCTGTTGTCGCAACTGGTAAGTGCCAAGTCTTGGAAATGGATATGTGTTTATAGTCTAGATATTTCTGCTATACTGAGGTGCATTTACTTTTCACTTGCTTGAATTAGAACCAGTGGAGAAGAGCAGCTTACATTGACTTGTGCATCATTTTTGTGTCTCTTTACAGGACAAGTCAATGTTAGGGTCATCCATAAGTACAAGAAGGGATGTCAGCTGCAGGATGATTGTATGCAAGAGAACAGACACAGACCAGGAGTCTTATTTGTTCTGTTCTACCATATTGGTGGACAGAACGTTTATTTATAGGTCTAGTACATACAGAATTCGTTAATGATTATGCTTTAAGGTGGGTTAGGGTGAATTCCTCTGGTGGTTAATATATTTTGAGGAAAACTGGAGACTTGCTATTCTCATGCTTCAAAGCAACATTTTGAACTCAGCAAGGCTGGTTTTGGCTACAATTATATTGCTGGACTACAGACCTCAACATAGGCAAAGACAAGAGGTCCTCTGCACTCAAACTATTATCAATATATTAAGAACATTTAGGCATTTTGTGAATTAAGCTCTGGAATGCCTTCCCCTTTAAACAAAACAGGGATTGTTTGCCTATATATTGCGATATATTTAAGCTGGCCAAGTACTTCAAAGTGTAGGACTGACTACACCATGGATGACTTTGACATATATATATTGGTAACGGGTTGAGTGCAGAGGACTTATAGTGCAGAGGTCTTAGTCTATATGACTTTTGTAGTAACAGCCTCATTGCACCCCCACTTAATTGTTTAAAAATTAGTGGTAAGCACAACTTTCCCTTTTTTAGATAGATCTCAGTATACTTTAACCTTTGATCATTTTTATGCAGAGGTTTCTAGTTTACAAGAGGTGAAGAACTGTAATGTTATTATGTTACGTAATATATGCACAACATGTTAATGTGAATTTTTGCCACAAATCGAATTTTTCACACAGAAACTCACATATTTTAATTGTATTTGCAAAAACTCGAATAAATGGTATTTATTAAGCACAAACAACTTGGCAAAATGCAAGGCATTTTAGTTTTTTTAAATTGTGAGTTTATTCGAAGTACAAAAAAAAAAACTCTAAAACCTTACAAATTAGATTTTTAATAAATAAGACCATTAGGCGGTTATTTATCAAAATCCAAATTTATTTCAATATTTTCTGCTACAAACTCCGATCAAATCTGCTCGAGTTTTTTATGATTATTTATTATTACATTTTCCTGAAAATTTGCTTTGCTGGAAATATCGGATTTCCAAAAATTTTTTTGTATTTTTCACCTGAAAACTCAGGCAACTTCGGGTATTGCGCGAAACCAAGCGCACATCAAAAAATCATTGGGATTTCTCCCATTGACTTATGTGCATATGCAACCTCGATAGGTCTGAGATGCCGGATTTTCAGATTCAAACTTTTCCATCCTCAGGGTTTGATAAATTCTGAAAAATGTGTGAGTTTTTTTGAAAGTCTGATTTTATTTTAAAAAAATCATGAATTTTTCATGATTTTTGCATTCGGAGTTTAGTAAATAACCCCCTCAGTGTTCTTTTACTTCTCTTCAAGGGCTTTGTAAATGACCACTCATGGTTCCTCATCTATTTGAATTATTATGTAGATAAATCAAATCCCTGTACTCTATGATATCGTAGAAATATATGTAGCAAATGGAAATCCCATTTATACAAAGGATATTTATTTTCTTTTAAGTAACCATAGATTGGACTTTCATATTCCCTTTAGCATCTTAGTTCAGCGTCACAGCTTGATTATAGACTGAATTCTCAGACACCTGATCCCTCTCTGCCTGACTATTCTCGCCCGTTTCACTTTCATGCTGAAACCAACAACATGGTCGTGTCTTTCGTTGCTTCCTATATTTTCTCAGCTTTTATAACAACTGGTAAGTGTCAAGTAAATATTTCTTGTAAATAAGAAGTAAGTTGCAGTTAGTTAGGCTATAGGTACAGCCCTTAGTAAGGGAATGATTCTCCCATTACATGTGCATCTCTTATATTTTTTAAGTATATATTACATTGTGAGAGATACATAAATAGCATGATAAAATCTTAACACATCCATAAAGCATAACAATTCTCTGTGTATCATCATTTTTATCAGTTGTCCAAGTGAAATATAAAATATGTAAAAAATATGCCCATACTTTACTAATGCGAGGTCTACTTTTATTGATGTTGTCTCATTATGATCTACATTCATAAAAACATTGTTGGTATTCCGTTCCATGGAAAATATTACTTAAATATTGATTTAAGAGAAAATGTATATTATTATATCTAACAAACAATTATTTCTTATGTAACCTTAACGTAATAAATATCTGAATGAAAAGCATGAATATGAGGGTGATTAAGCTGTTTGTTGACTTCAGCCTTGAGATCTACTGATCACCAGTTAAAGGTCTATTATTAGATCCCAATCTACCTTTTTGGACAGCCCTGATGTAAGGGGCCGATTCACTAACTTCGAGTGAAGGATTCGAAGTAAAAAAACTTAGAATTTCGACGGTTTTTTTGGGCTACTTCGACCATCGAATGGGCTACTTCGACCTTCGAATCGAAGGATTCGAACTAAAAATCATTCGACTATTCGACCATTCGATAGTCAAAGTACTGTCTCTTTAAAAAAACGTCGACCCCCTAGTTCGCCATCTAAAAGCTACCGAAGTCAATGTTAGCCTATGGGGAAGGTCCCCATAGGGTTGCCTAACTTTTTTTGATCGAAGGATATTCCTTCGATCGTTGGATTTAAATCCTTCGAATCGTTCGATTCGAAGGATTTAATCGTTCGATCGAAGGAATAATCCTTCGATCGTTCGATCGCACTATCTGCGCTAAATCCTTCGACTTCGATATTTGAAGTCGAAGGATTTCAATTCCCAGTCGAATATCGAGGGTTAATTAACCTTCGATATTCGACCCTTAGTGAATTAACACTCGATATTCGACCCATAGTGAATCAGCCCCTAGGACAGTGATCCCCAACCAGTAGCTCGTGAGCAACATGTTGCTCTCCAACCCCTTGGATGTTGCTCTCAGGGTCCTCAAAGCAGGTGCTTATTTTTAAATTCCAAGCTTGGAAGCAAGTTTTAATTGAATAAAAACTAAGTATAGTGCCAAGTAGAGCCTTCTGTAGGCTGCCAGTCCATTTAGGGGCTACCAAATAGCCAATCACAGCCGTTATTTGGCACCCAGTGGACTTTTTCATGCTTGTGTTGCTCCCCAACTCTTTTTACATTTGAATGTGGCTCATGGGTGATTAAGGTTGGGGACCCCTGCCCTAGGACTTGCCACCTCTACTGGCCTTTAAAAGATATTATAACATAATAGGATGACTAAGTGAAGTTACAAGGAAAGATGTGCCAATACAAGATAATAGTGCTCAGGACAAAATATAAATACTCATAGTTAATTTTTCTAAATAAAAAGCTCTCTGATTTAAAACACTGCATTCATAACTATTAGTGATGAGCGAATTTCTTGCGATTTGATTTGATGTACAAAACCAATATTAGAAAAAAGTTGTCTCTGTCCAAAGATTTATGGACATAACTATACATTGTTCAAGGGTATAGTTTTTTTAAAAATACATTCAAATATAATTTATTTCATAATAATTACAAGGGGTATGTAATAAAATATGGTAACAGAAAAAAATGTGTGGTCAAAAATTCTAGGGAATTATCGACTTAGAATTTTTATCATACTCTGGCCTTTAAGAATTTGACTGTTTTATACCTAAAACCTGTAGAATTACTGTATAAAAAGAACAGAGGCGCCAAAAGAATAAAAGGATATAAACGAGTTTAAAAACCAAAACTTGGTAATCAGAGGAGGCAGTAGTGGACTTACCTCCTCCAGGCAGACACAAAACGACTGTAATTAAGCAGTCAAAATTTATTAACGAACTCCAATCAGTGCAACGCGTTTCACGGGCTCAGAATTACTGTTTAAGTAAATAAGAGAGGTCCAGGGATCAATTTGGAGATATTTTCAGCCTTCCTGACATTCGAGTTTTTTCTCCGAAAAATTAATTGAATTCAAAACGAATTTGATTCGAGTTTCCGGGTCATTTAAATTAGTCTGACTTTGGAAAATTCAATGTTATTATTAAATTTCCTTAAGTCGAGTTTTAGGGAGTTTAAAAAAACTCACATGACTTTGACCCTTGAATGTGCCTCTACATGTATTGTATATTTTAAGTCGGTCCCTAAGCTCAGTAAGTGACACAGAGCATGTACAGTAAATCAGCAGAAAATAAGATGGGGAGCTACTGGGGCATCTTTGGAGACACAAATCTTTACTGATATAGGGCTGTGGTTGCCTTGGGCTGGTACAGAAACCCAAAGCATAATGTGTAACATTTGTAACTACTTCTTTAGTTAAGCTTTACTTCTCCTTTAATAATATTTATAATTCTAACTGATAATGATATTTAGTCACAAAATCCAACTTGCCAAACTCTCTAAATGTCTCTTGCTCTCTTATTTTTGTTAAGAGTTGCTTTTCAATAAACTATAAGGCAAAACCCAGTATTACATAAATAACCTGAAAGTTGATTTAGTTCCTTGTTCCTTGGGTATAATTTACTTTAGGCCTACTTAATATCTACAGCATAAACTGATCGGTTAAGTGCAATGTAATCCCCGGGCAGGCCAAAAATATGTGGCATAGATTCTATGATCTTTCAGAGATTGACTAGAGATTCTTTTTTTTTTCTTATTGAAGCTTTCCTACAATTATTAATACCTTTGATCTTTAAAATTCCTGGTCAGATTTTTCTTTTTTAAAATTAACCAGTTTGGTATTTAATTTATTTATTAATGAATTTATGCACTGCTAAATGTTCTGAAAAATATATTTGAACACTGTGGATTCTGATAAATGCTGTGTTTTTAATCTATAATACCATTTTTTTTATTTAGAATAGTTATGTTTGAGTATTTGTATGTTTGAGTATTTGTATTTTGTCCTGGGCACTGTTATCTGGTATATACAGTACTTTCTCTTGAATAATGCTCTCTTGCTGGGTAACTTTGGGTAAGTGACACCTAAGTAAGTAATAACGAAGCTTTTTCTGTCACTATTACCTTTTTAGACATCTTCTCTTTTTATTTTTATAAGAATAAAGGGGCAGATGTGCAAACTACTTAGCTAACTTTCATTGTACTGCATTATACACATTTCTTTCTTACGTTGCAAATCACAACTTGGGCCACCACAGTTGCCAATGCTAAAATTATCAAGACATATACTGTAGATGGAGCATCAGAATGTAACTCAGTGATGCTGAAGCTCTTCCTCATTGCTGCACAGATCTGTTTGTGGCACTGTCCTAGGGTCGTTGCCAGATACCCAGACAATTGCCTGTGTATAATCTCCTAGCCTTTGCCTGCACTTTCATTTTGTCCTTGCGTTTCATGCTGTTCATATAAAGTGACCAAGGGCACCTTTCATTCACCATTGTATAATGGAAAATAAAACTGTAGGACCACAAATATAATTTTTTTTTCTGCTAGTATAAAAAAAGTTATTAGTTCATTGAGTGTGTTTCTTTTTCTTCCCTTCTCAGCACATTGCTCTATAAGCTGCTTTACATGTAAAAGTAAAGGGGAAGACTGCAAGGGGACTTTGAGGAATTGTTCAGATTCGGAAATATGCCTGGCTGTGTCATTCTTTCAAAGTGAAAGTAAGTAACCTTTTAATTTCACTAAGATGTTTTCCATGCAGTGGAATGTATAACAAAGCCAACTAATGGGAAGGCATGACTAAACTCCCATAAGGGCCCTAAAGGAGGTCTAAACACTGTTTCGTAGTAACACTTAACCAAAATGTTATGTACTTCAAATTCCAGCATATTTATCTAAACTGTTATTTCTCCTATGTTTACACAACTGGGGAAACCAGTTAATGAAAGTTTCCATTTTTAATAGACACAATTCTAATAATATAACTATTATTTCATGGGCAACTCAGGACAGAAGAAATGTACCTTTTGTGCTTAGCTGTGCTTAGCTGTGATCGCCAAACCTCTTTTCTTAATTTTTCTGGATCCATTGAGGTTTGGCATGATGCCAAATTGCTATCGTGGGGCCACTATTCAAAAAGGGATCCCGTTCTCAGCCTCAAAACGTAGGACCTGTTTGGTTGACATCCGTGGTACGAAAACGTTTGAAGAAATAATAAGGGATAATATTCTTCCTTGTGGCACTATAGGAGTCCTGTGTCTCCGCTACAGGGGAGAGCAGGTCTATGATTTGGCGTGCCTTCACCCAGGGTCAGGACAGACTGGGTTGTAATACCCCTATCTAGGAACTTCCCTGATTCACAATCACATGATTCACAATCACATACACACACATACACACCAAAGATTGATGGAATTTTTTGCAGGACCCGGTACCTTTAAATAACCAGGATACAGACAGCTTGCCAGCCAGCAACTTCATATAATATTGCAGATGGTGATCTCTGAGCTGCTGATGGGAATCCCCACTTATGTGGCAGTTTCTTCCGAGTCCTGAAAAGAACTCCCTGTGCCCTGAGAAGAGCACGCTTTGCTCTTCAGAGCCTTACAAGGACCCCCTTTCCTTCCGTACCCTAAATAGAGTGCGCTTTTCTGCCACTGGGGTTCCCTACAAACTTTACACACAGTCTTCTCTGGGATCTTACAGCATTTTGCTTCCACCCTTCTGCTTCTCTATTCTATCACTTCCTGTGCAGCACTTCCTTCCTGTGCAGTACTTCCTTCCTGTCACTCCTTCCCCTCCTTACACAGAACAACACAGAGAAGAGAGAAGTATACATACAGTAGCTCCCCTGCAATAGGTTTCCAAGGATAGAACAGGGAACTTGAATTACAGGATACATAACACTTGCTTCTCATGCACTGTTATATATAGATGATTTTAATTCATTATTTTGAATGTCAATCCATTTTCCATAGTGGAGGGATCATCAAAAAACTATTTTGAAAGGAAATGCAGCACGATAATGGACTGTAACCGTAAAGAGAGAACGACAACTGTTATGAATGAAATAGCATATAGTACTGCCTGCTGTGACACAAGCGCTTGTATGATTTCCAAACCTGAATGTAAGTACCAAAGGAAAGAAAAATCACCCATGCATTTTTGCAGCATATTTTTTCAATTCTAGTAATATCCACTAGTCTGCCTATAATTATCACAATGATATGCCATCTTTACTTCTTTCTGCTGCTTATCCAACCTTCTTGTCCTTCTCCCTCCATAATGTCCTCCTCCCTTCCCTGTATCTCCTCCCCCCAGCTCTATGCACACTCATCTTACCCCCATTGTTTCCCCAACCTCTGTATATTTATCAAAAAAGTGTGAAATTACGCCACTCTCCATTCATTTCTACGGGATTTTTAATCAGTGGGTGAAAGTGAAAGTTCATCTTTCAAAATCCCATAGAAATGAATGGAGAGTGGTGGAATTTCACTCTACAGGACTGTATAGTGACCTCTAACTTCACTCTTTGATAAATATACCCCACATCTCCTAGGGGCAGATTTACTAAAGGGGTGAAGTGGCTAACACTAGCAACTTTTCGCTAGAAATCACATCCGCAAGTACATCGCCAAAGGTCTCCAAAGGTTTATATTTATCAAAGAGTGAAGTTAGAGATTGACATGGACGCAACTTCGCATTTTAGTAAATTAGCGAATTTTCGTTGTTTAGTAAATTTGCCCCCATGTGTTCTCACCTCCTCCTAGTGCTCCCCGATCTCTGTGCCCACTCCCTGCAGTGACCTCTCTGTACCCCTTTCTTGTCTTTACTGAAATGTTCATGGCTCACTTATTTTCCCCATCAATTCCCTGATCTCCTCCTTGTATCTCTGAACAAGGGCAAAGGGGCCAGGAAGTGTTGCTGCATAGTCCCTCGTTCTCATAGAATGATGATGAGCAGAACTGTCCCATTTCTGAAAGTGAGAAAAAAGTCACAAAATGGTGAAACTGTGCCAAAACTTTTCCAGATACATTGGAGCCAGTGGATGCTTTATTTCTAGTATCAATGCATTCAAGTCAATGGGTGGTTTTTCTTGCAGCAAGTATCGAGTTTTTTATAGCGCCAAATGCATTAAAGTCAATAGGCATTTTTTTCTTGTGCTAAATGCATTTAAGTCAATGGAAGTTTTTCCTTGTGCCAAAGGCATTGAAGTCAGTGGACATTTTTTTTTGTGTGAGAAAAACATGATTTTTTCAGTTGAAGCAAAACACAAATTTGCAACAATTTACACCATTTGCAAAATCCTAGATTCTGTATCAGCCAAAAAAAAACTCTGCTCCTCCCTACTTATATTTCATAGAATAGTAAAAATCAAATAGAAGTTCTATAAGTTCACTGTGTTGCCACAGAGTCAAGCAAACAGTGGAAATGATCAGCTTTGACCCTTTTTGTACAAGTCCAATTATTGTACATCTAGCACTGCAGTCGTATTGGAACAATATACAGCACAGGAACCAGGCGAGTCATTGGTCATAAGGCACAGGGTCGCATATGTACTGTGTTTCTGAAACAGAACTATAAGATTTATCCTCATCTTTGAACATTATCTTTATGTAAGTCCTACCTGCTCTCTTCTATCCTCATAGTAATCCCAAGCAGCAGTGTTTCCAATGGAATGACTTGTCCTGTCTACTTTAACTCAAAGTGGCTTGATTTTAAGTATTCAATGCAGTGCAAGGGTAAAGAAGACCGTTGTATTTTCTTCCAAGGTAAATATTCTAAACTTAAAGATGCCCATATTTACTGCCATTGTTGTACCTGATTCTAGTTGTATTTTCTTCAGTCGTTATAACCCTGGAAGTGTAAAGGGTCACTATAACTTCTACTTTTATCTTTAACGTTGTGTTTGTATAATGTAGTTGCAAATGGGCAATAATTGTGTTTTTATTGTTTTGTTTTTTAATCAGAGTTTGATCGTATTAAGATAAGTGGCTGTTCCACAAAGTATTTTTGTGAAACATTCCAAAAAATGCCAACATATTTAGCTTCTGCAGGCTGCATTATAAAGGATGAAAAGAGTAATATGCCAGTAGGTAAGAAATATTTATTTTCTTATCATCTCTCTCAAAACTATTTTTATTCAATACCGTTAATAAGGTATGTTGTAGGGATATGCATGTAAACATGAGCTCCCTGGAGTTTAAAGCTCAAAAATGTTTTCTGTTTATTAACATATAAAATAATATTTGCTTTACTGTGATTAGTACAGATTTATAAATATTAAAAGGAGTTAAAATTAGGGATGCACCAAATCCACTATTTGGGATTCGGTTGAATCCCTAAATCCTGCATGAAATCTTCAGCCCAATACCAAACTGAATCCAAATCCTAATCCTAGGATTCGGTTCAGCCAAGCACAAGGATTCGTCCGAATCTGAATTCTGGATTTAGTGCTTAAAAATTAAAATGGGAAGTGTATCTTCAGCATTCAGATATTGATATTTGAGTATGTCTTCTGCAATTTTATGCTACTCACAAATTTTAGCTTGCTTGAAAATGAATGGAAAGCTCCAAAGTTTGATCCCAAATTAGTACGGTATTGCTTAACCCATACAAGATTTTAAAAACACACACAACACACTTAAAATGTGTGATTTAAGTGATTTAAAAATATGTGATGTTGAAAATAGTATTACTAATAATAAAGCCCATAAATATCAGGCTTTTACAAAATAATTAGTTGACTCATTTCAGTTGGTTCAAGGGGTCAATATTAGTTCCAAAAACAAACTAGAGAAAGGCAGGGTGCAAAAGACAAGCACAATTCACCATTTTTTTAGCACTTTGCACCCTAGTTCCAGCCTAGATAAATTATTATTAACATGTATTTATAGAGCGCCAACATATTGCGCAGTTGTCTGTGCTCTGGAGCACAGAAACCAGTGCCCATCCCTATCAATACAGCATGGCCTGCATTCTGCCAGCCTGACTCTGTTTCTGATCTATCCCATCAGTTTTATTTAGTTTACCTTTATCTCTTTTTTTAGTAAGCAGATTCCTCTTCTGTTATGCATGCCAGGATGCCATATCCAAGGATTGCAGCCACGATATTTGTAGGCCTGATCATGACACCTGTATTTATGAAAGAATCCTTTCTATCTCAGGTATGTTGTCATTTGGTTTGAATGAAGCAGTATTTAAGAGCAAACAAATTAATATAATGTAAACATATTCCTTTTTAAATGAGTAAAGCAGTTAAAGCAACAGTACAACAAGGAATGCTGAGGTAAAGCTGGAATTTCTGCTACATTACACAGAAATGAAACTTTCTCAGACTCAGGTCCTCTGTATAGTGATCTGGCCAGAGCCACAAAGGAACAAACTGCTGCTGTCTCAATGTGCAAATGCAAGCTGACTGGACAGAAAGTATATAACAATAAAAACAATAAAGCTTACAAAATGGAGCCCAATGAAAAAATGTCAGTCTCTTAGATTATTTCTTGCCGACCCCTTCACAGTCTCTCAACTGTACATGAATCCAAAATCGAATATATATAAACCCCCAAAAGAGGGAATATGTATAGGGAGCGATCAGCGCCTGTGGCAACAGAAATAAAAAACAAAAAACAAAAATAGCGCAATACGTTTGCAATGTAGAATATCACCCCGTGCTTGCACTGGATGTTAAGTGGATGTGTTTTCCCCTTTTCCTTCAGGTGGCTATTAGTGAATGAAAGTGGCAATTCAAGTGAACAGAGGGGCGGAAGAGTGCTTTTCCTGTGAAAATGGAATATGTTCCAAGGATGCAGGTGCCTCCACCTTCTATATAAAATGCCTACTTACAAACCACTGGCGTGGTATAATGCGTTTAATATGAAGCTCTCTCAGGTTTCTCCTCCAGTGTTCGACTCCTTCCAGGTTCCCAAAGTAGGAATACAAACCGATGATAGTGTAACACCGTGTTGCGTCCCCCAAACTATGCCTAACGCGTTTCGCTGGATTCTGAGGAAGCTGGTAGCATCCAGCGAAACGCGTTAGGCATAGTTTGGGGGACGCAACAACCTGGACCAAGGCACCTGGAGCGAGCAGAAAAGATTTTTGGAGCAAGCTGGCAGGACTGCCTCTGGGGACCCCAGAAAAACTGTTTGTTGGACTCAATGCGCAAAAACCCGCAAGGGAAATGTGAGTGTAAATTTTAATTGCTTTTAATTATGTTTTAAATAAACGGTGTTACACTATCATCGGTTTGTATTCCTACTTTGGGAACCTGGAAGGAGTCGAACACTGGAGGAGAAACCTGAGAGAGCTTCATATTAAACGCATTATACCACGCCAGTGGTTTGTAAGTAGGCATTTTATATAGAAGGTGGAGGCACCTGCATCCTTGGAACATATTCCATTTTCACAGGAAAAGCACTCTTCCGCCCCTCTGTTCACTTGAATTGCCACTTTCATTCACTAATAGCCACCTGAAGGAAAAGGGGAAAACACATCCACTTAACATCCAGTGCAAGCACGGGGTGATATTCTACATTGCAAACGTATTGCGCTATTTTTGTTTTTTGTTTTTTATTTCTGTTGCCACAGGCGCTGATCGCTCCCTATACATATTCCCTCTTTTGGGGGTTTATATATATTCGATTTTGGACAGAAAGTATAGTTTAAGGTCTGGCAGAGCTAGGCCACCCACCTTTGCTGGGGCACAAAGAGTTTTGAAGTTAAGATGTGAATGTCCCCCTGCCCACAGAAAATTCCTTAGAAGACTCTCTACCCTTGTAAACCAGCAGGGTCAAGGTGTGATGGAAGAATTGTGCAGGGTGTACAACAATTTTGGTAAAAAGATTGTCTTAAAAATATTCACTTTGCCTAGTAGTGAGAGTTAGAGGGCTTGCCAGGTATCCATCTTCACACTAAAGGAGTGTACTATAGGATCTAAATTAAGAGTTGTGTATTGCTGTAGGTCTTAGTGTATCATAATCCCAAGTGTCTACCACTTGCAAGTTACCAACCCTACAGTGACTGCCTACTAGGAGCAGGTCAATTGGGAATATAACCAACTTGCTTTCATTTACCTTAAAACCTGAGATCTGGTTAGAGTTTTAAAAAGAGTGGACAGTGCCTGGTTAGGATTAGCCAGGTACAATAGCATGTCATCCATAGAGAGTGATACTTTCTCAGTAACTGTCCCTAGTGCAAGCCTTCTATGTGTTGGTTTACTCTGATCTGTATTGCTAGAGTCTCTATGGCCAAGGCAAATAACAAGAACGAGAGGGGGCAGCCCTGTCTTGTGTCCGGTTCAAGATATATAGTGTCAGAAAGCACTCTGTTAACCAGGATTTTGACTTGCGCATGAGTATAGAGTGCTCAAATCCATGCCCTGAACCAAGGTCCTATGTTATAGTGTACTAGTGCCTCCCACAGGTCAGTCCAATTGACTGTATCAAATGCTTTGGTGGTGTCTAGCAACACAGCCACTCTCTGCCCTATATTGTTATGTTTAAGTGAAAAGTTTATATTAAGGCATCTCAAGTAGAATTGGCTAGTCAATGGGCCTTTTTTTGTTTCAACTTTTTTTTTACTTGGTGACATTTTTGTCCAAATGCATTAAAGTCAATGGTCGTTTTTTCTTCTGGCGACTTTTGTCTCTGCGACAATTTTCACTGCAGGGGGCAGCTCTGAGACTGCAGCCAAACCCAGTATGGCTGGGTCACACAATTATGGCATGGCGGCCCTGGGGCATTCCCCATGCCGAGATCCACATTATGGCAATAGTAGATACATCTGGCCCTTGAGACAAAGTAGGAAAAGATGAGAAAGTGAGAAGTGAAACCCCCAATATTTAGTACCCCTTTCCCAGTATCCTCCCCCAACATGGAGATACATTTTCCCAGAACATAGCATTAAGCTAGAGAGAGGTCTGAGTTATGTTCCAATTAATCTTAAAGCAGAGTTCCAAACTAACAGAAAAGATTAATAACCATCTCTGCAGGTATGCAACTGTGTGCTGAGCACTTACTAGGCAGGAGTCCTGGAGTGGCAGCTCATCCCAGCTTCCAAGCTATGTATGCTGGTGAGGTACAGTCTTCATTGTGTATCCTCGAAGGTGTAGGGTTTGGATGCAGGATGGTTATTGTGAATAGGAAAAAGTCAGTGTCTAGCCTCCTATAGCGTGCCCCAAGGAGGCCTATGTGACACAATGTGGTGTATTTTAGTAAGGCAGCTAGAAACTGTTTGTGTTGTAGCCTGCACACTGGGTTGGTCGGCGGAACAGAGTTTCACAACCCAGTGCCCGGAAATAATACCCTGGAAAAGTATCAGAAAAAGGTATATGTGTGTATCTGTGTTTACCAGACTTCCAGTTGTATGGTCTTGCTACTTCACATCTAGCTGTAAATCCAAAAGCTGTTAAGGCTGCTAAATCAGAGGAAAGTGATTGAAGTACTTAGTGACAGAGAATCCCTGTCATACTGTATCAGGATTTTCTGATGGTAATTCTTGCCCAGACTGAAGAAGGGGTCAGAAGTAGTTATTGGCATGGGATGTGCATTGAGATAAAGTGTACAGTCCAACCAGTCAACAATGGTGTCAGGCTAGTTGAAGAATAGGGATTTATTTCCATCCAGGACTTTGAGCTTAGCCGGGAACATCATGGAGTATTCAATGCCTTGGTCCCTCAATCTGCTTGACACCACAAATTTGCAGAAAAGTGCTCAGGCCCTAAGTTGACTTTAAGCCACTTCTCAGTGCAGAGTTTAGGATGGGAGCCTTCTGTGCATTCAGGAAGGCCCGCTATTCTGATGTTGGAGTGCCTTTGCCTATTCTCCAAGTCATCAAGTCGGTTATTGGTGTTTGCAATAGCTGCTTAAGTTGTGATAGATAACAGGGACCTGTGCTGGGTGTTTCTCTAGCCTCCCTGTGCACTCCCTTATGTTTTGCATGTCTTGTTTAATGAGTGAGAGGTCCACCTTAAGTTCCTCCAGTTTGGTGTGAATGTTGCAGCTAGCGTGGCCTGACACTGTATTAACTGCAGGAGAGGGGTCTGCAGGAGTTGGGGTTGATGTTTGCGGCGGGTTCAGTTGGCGGCGGAGGTGATGGAGTGGAGCACTGTGAGATGCTGCCACTTTGCAGAGTGATTTGTCTAAGTTGGAAAACTGGGCAGCAAACTGGAAAATAAGGTTCAATGTTGAGGCCTCATCTGGAGTATGCAGTGCAGTTTTGGACTCCAGTCCTTAAGAGGGATATAAATGAGCTGGAGAGAGTGCAGAGACTAAGTGCAACTTAACTGGTTAGAGGGAGGGAAGACTTAAATTATGAGGGGAGACTGTCAAGGTTGGGGTTGTTTTCTCTGGAAAAAAGGCGCTTGCGAGGGGACATGATTACACTTTGCAAGTACATTAGAGGACATTATAGACAAATAGCAGGGGACCTTTTTACCCATAAAATGGATCACCGTTCCAGAGACCACCCCTTTAGACTAGAAGAAAAGAACTTTCATTTGAAGCAACGTAGGGGGTTCTTCAAAGTCAGGACAGTGATTTTGTGGAATGCACTGCCAGGTGATGTTGTGATGCTGATTCAGTTAATGACTATAAGAATGGCTTGGATGATTTCTTGGACAGACATAATATCAAAGGCTATTGTGATACTAAACTCTATAGTTAGTATAGGTATGGGTATATAGAATTTAATTAAAAGTAGAGAGGGTGTGTGTATGGATGCTGGGTTTTCATTTGGACGGGTTGAACTTGATGGACTTTGTCTTTTTTCAACCCAATTTAACTATGTAACTACTATATAACTATGTGTGTGGGGAGTTGGCTCCATCTTTGTGGGTGACCTGCGTGTACTGCTCAAGCCTAGCAGGTGCATCCAACCTAGTTTTGTGCCTGGAGGGTGATCAGCAACAGGCTGTATGTAAAGAAGCTGCGATTATAAATGAAAATATGTAAATAAATGTAAATATGTAAATCAATCTAATATCACACTTTGATAGATCTCCTCTTAAATGGACCTGAAAACCTGCTGCACTACGTTGCTCAGTCACACTTTACTTAGTTGTTGCTGGACTACAAATCCTAGAATAATGTAGCATATTAGGAATGGTTAAGGCATGTTGGAGCTGTAGTCCACAAACAGATAATTGATATAATAAAAAGCGACCTATTAAAGAATCTTAAACAACTGGCACAGACATATCAGTAAATATGGCTCTTTTATATTAGTTTAGTTTAGTGTCCCTTTAAGGCTGCGCTAGGGTCACCATGGACAATTAAGTAAAATGGTAGCATGGACATTGTCCTACTTGATGCCAATATATTAGGTACTCCCCCAGTGAATAGAATCACTAATTTACCACTGAAAAAAGTAGGTGTCCCTAAAGTAGACTTAGGGGCAGATTTCTCATTGTTCAAATTCTAGTTACTGTCTTGTGTTTGATGTTTTGCACTAAACCTCATGAATGGATGTATCAAGGACAAAAAAACTTTACCATCTAAAAGGTGGTGAGTTCATGGAGAAGTCAAAGATACTTATCCTGGGCACAATTTAAGTGATTTTGATGTTTTTTTGGTTTTTCACGTTTTATTGAAAGTTCACAAACTCATTAAAATGATAAAAATTTGATAACAGTGCTTTAAAATTTTTCTACCAAATTTTTAGGAGATTGCATGTTTTTTTAATAAATAAGCACACTTTCAGTTTGTTGAATATTTTTGATTTATAAAAACTCAAAATTAAAAAATTATATGTTTAATAGATATGCCCCCATCGACTTACAGTACTTACAGTGTGCATAACAGTAAATGTGTTACACTGGTTAAGTGGGTTTCATTGTTCTTTAAAGAATTAAAGTGAATATAAGAATAGTATTGAGGTAAAATTGATGCTGTAGGATTCTTCAATCTGATAATGTGCATATTCAGTCTTACTGATGTTGAAAAATAGATTTGAGAGTATTATGATTCATACTGAAAAAAAACACAGACAAATACACTTGAGAGGTTCCTAGCGCTAATAGCCTACATGTGAGATTACCTGGTGGTCTAGTGGGCCGGCGGGGGTGCCCAAAGCCTTGATTCTCTTCCTCCGGTGCTGGCACTTCCAAGTTTTATGAGCCAAGTGTTTGCCGTCATCATGTTTTTGATGCAAAGTTTGAATATTTAAAGGGGCCTCGGGCCAAAACTCATTGCCCGTTTTTAGGTCTATTTTGTTAGTTCCTGGTTGCGTTTAATCTGTTGATTCTGTTTTTTGATCCCTGCCTGTCTCATCTTGCTTGAACTCTGACCGTGCCTGAACACTGCCTGGACCAACCCTAGCCTACCTGACTTTGCTTGTACTCTGCCCGGACTGGCTTTTGCCTGCCTGACCCCACTATATTCTAGTTTGTCCCCTGGAGCATTGGTGTTGACTTCCATCTTAACTTGGTAATGATCTTGTCCAGAACTTCTGCTTGGCTCCTTTCATTTTAAGACCTGGAGGCATCTGAGTAGCTGAGGACTCCTCCCAAAGCCAAAGGCAGTTGCTATGGGCAGAAGACTGAGCCGTGACCAGGAGCTTAGCACTAGTTGTAGATTTAGGGAGCCGATCTTGACCCTACAGCTATGATGGATTGATCTTTTTCATGATGCTAGAAGGGCATGTTTACCTAAGACAAAAGAGATCAATGTGCAATTTTGAGCACAAATGCCATGTTTTTTTTCTCATGCAGCATTATTTAGTCCAATTATTATTCCAAGAATGCTAGCCCTGTTAAACTGGCAACTGTTCTGTGACTACTGAAATTATGGTCAATTCACCAAAACACATGCAACTGCATGTGTTCTTTGTTACAAAGCGGCCACAGTTGCATTGAATATTCTCTAATAGTCTGCCTGGCTTCAATTCTGGCTTTCACCATGCAAGTGATGTATGTGCCTGATTCCTTAGGCACAAGTATATTCATACTATTGATGCAGGAACCCTGGAACTACAGCCTAGTCAGAAGGTGGTGGCAGTTCAAGTGTTCCCCTGTGTCAGTAGGCGCAGTAGCATCTTTTCAGGCTTACCGGGAATTCCAGCAAAAAGAAGCAAAAAAAGAAGCAAGGTACTAGGGTTAAGGCAGAAGGCTTGCTCCATCAGGTCTGGGACAAGGGCAGGCAGCGTAGGTTCAGAATCTGGTCACAAGCAGAAGGTCAAGAAAGGCAGGAGAGGATCGTGGTCAATAACAGGAATGAACGGCAACAGGAAATCACAATAGTGAAAGCTAGGCTTTTAGGATTACACCAGGCACATATTTGCTTCTGTCCTTTCCTTAAATAATGTTAGCTTCGGCGCCAATTTGCAGGTGACGTGACACAAGCATCATAGCTCTATGCGTCATAATGCAGGCAACATGATGCCAGAGTCTGAACGCTATGCATCAAACGTGGGCGATGTGACACCCGGCGTCTAATAGTGCGTGCTACTGGAACTTTTCCACTAATTGTACTGGCCATTTCTAGCATACAGCATATCAATAATTCCTGGGTACCAGTTGCAGGGTCATGCCCAAGGTCTTTTAAGGGGTTAACTTTATTCCTCTTGATGCCATACATCATACTACTTATGATGTCAAGATCTTCAGGATTTTTTTTTTTATAATCACGAGGGAGACACCCTAGACTTGTATAAGAAAATAAGAGAATCCATTACAGATACTTTATCTGAGCCAATTGCCAACTTCAACAGAGATTTGTGGAACTGGTATTTACAAGAAATAACGTTTATATAACCAATCTAGGTATATTCAGCACTCCAGCTGTATGTGTTAATTATATGTTATTGTTAAATAGTGATTTGTTTTTTTAATGGTCTTGTCATTACATGGTGATTATTTGTCTACAAGAACAAATACAAGTTGTTGAAGAGATACATAGATGTGGTTATTCCAGTGAGTGCAAAAGGGCTGGCACCATTCGCAGCAATAGTAAAATAATATCATATAATACATCCTGCTGTAATGGAAACAAGTGCATGGCCCCTGTACCGACAATATGTAAGTATCAAAAGAATTTGTTTAAGTTACTTATATCTGCTGATGCTGTATTAAGCTGATGCCCTTGAAATCATTCTACCAACCTTGTCTATAGTAGTAGAGGTGAAAATAGCAAATGCACCACAATGGATCCCTTTGTGGGTCATGTTCTTGAAGAAACCCAATGGGTAGTATACAATTGGGTAGGGTTAGCAAAGGGTGATACTGTTGTTTGTCCTATTACTTACCAGATATAGCTCTCTGTATCATCAAGAGAAGCAGTTAATTGCCCTTCTCTCAGCTCCTAGATGGTGAAGATAAATAAAAGTAAAAATATTTCACCCATCCCTTTCTATGGCAACATCCAGTTAGTATCAAGTTAATGATATCCCCACCTGTATTAAAGAGACTAAAGCTTTATGTTTACACATAATGGGTGCCCTTTTAAGATAACAATATGTTAGAGCCCTCAGCTTTTACTCCTTACTACATACTTGTCAAGGTGCTACAGGTGGAGTTAGAACATTTATATTTGAAAGTCAAGTAGTATGATTGACCCCCAAAGCCATAAATTCATCTTAATGTTTCTGCTTATGGGGAAAAAAAAGGTTGGATTTAGAATTTCGGTTCAATTATTGAAGTGTATTAACATTTCCAGAGTTTTTTATTTATTTTAATCAAATATTTAGGGGCACATTTACGAAGCTCGAGTGAAGGATTCGAAGTAAAAAAACTTTTTTTTTTGGGTACTTCGACCATTGAATAGGCTACTTCGACCTTCGACTACGACTTTGATTCGAACGATTCAAACTAAAAATCGTTCAACTATTCGACCATTCGATAGTCGAAGTACCGTCTCTTTAAAAAAAACTTCGACTACCTACTTCGGCACTTTTAACCTACTGAGCGTCAATGTTAGCCTATGGGGACCTTCCCCATAAGCTTTCTGTGCTTTTTTTGATCGAAGGAAAATCCTTCGATCGATGGATTAAAATCCTTCGAATCATTCAATTCGAAGGATTTAATCGTTCAATCAAAGATTTTTCCTTCGAATGTTCGATCGAAGTATTTGCGGATAGTGGTGGGCGAATTTGAGAATTTCACACGAAATTCGCAAAATGGCGAAAAATTCACGAGACGGCACCGACGTCTCGTTTTTGACGCCGGCGCCCGTTTTTTGACGCGTTTCTTGACGCCGGCGTCCGTTTTTTCCGACGCCGGCGAAAATTTTTTTTGGACGCCGGCGAATTTTTGTCGCGAATTTTCGCGGGCGTTTCACAAATTTATTCGCTGGCGACGAATCGCGCAAATTCGCCCATCACTATTTGAGGTAAATCCTTTGACTTCGATATTCTAAGTCGAAGGATTTTACTTTGATGTTCGAATATCGAGGGTTATTTAACCCTCGGTATTCGACCCTTAGTAAATGTGCCCCAAAATCTCTTTCCCTTTTTATTATAAATGATTTGCCATCTAAATTCCATTGTTTCTTCTTATGAGCAGAAATCCTGCAAGGCAGCACTGAATTCCAGTAGCAAAAAAGCAAGCTTCTAACTTTAAAGGGATGCTGTCATGGGAAAAAAAAAAAAATTCAAAATGAATCAGTTAATAGTGCTGCTCCAGCAGAATTCTGCACTGAAATCCATTTCTCAAAAGAGCAAATAGATTTTTTTATATTCAATTTTGAAATTTGACATGGGGCTAGACATTTTGTCAATTTCCCAGCTGCCCCATGTCATGTGACTTGTGCTCTGATAAACTTCAATCACTCTTTACTGCTGTACTGCAAGTTGGAGTGATATCACCCCCCCTCCCCTTTTCCCCCAGCTGCCAAACAAAAGAACAATGGGAAGGTAACCAGATAGCAGCTCCCTAACACAAGATAACAGCTGCCTGGTAGATCTAAGAACAACACTCAATAGTAAAAACCCATGTCCCACTGAGACACATTCGATTACATTGAGAAAGAAAAACAGCAGCCTGCCAAAAAGCATTTCTCTCCTAAAGTGCAGGCACAAGTCACATGACCAGGGGCAGCTGGGAAATTGACAAAATGTCTAGCCCCATGTCAGATTTCAAAATTGAATATAAAAAAATCTGTTTGCTCTTTTGAGAAATGGATTTCAGTGCAGAATTCTGCTGGAGCAGCACTATTAACTGATTCATTTTGAAAAATTTTTTTTTTCCCATGACAGTATCCCTTTAAATTTATGCAGTAGAATCTCTTATTCAAATATATATGGGGATCGAGGATATGATGCTTATTCTCTTATCAGTCCAGTTTGTTCAGCATCTCATCAAAATAATTCAGTGTAGTCTATATTTTGGCAGTGGTATTGGATGACATATTTCTATATTTACTGTTCTACAGCATCTTCTATAAATAAAGTGGCAAATGGATTGACCTGTCCTTCGTGTTTTGTTGGAAATTCAGCACGTTGCCTAAAAAAAGATAGTATCCAGTGTGGTGGAGATGAAAGCCACTGCATCCATTATACAAAAACAACAAAACAAGGTAAAGTGTTTGCAGTGTTATATGGGCTTTATAGCAAATTATCACATATGTTGATATACTGCATGATGTGGAAAACAGCTTCATTATTATATGTGTACACAGAAAACTGCATCCAGTTCCACCCGGGGAACTTGGGCATTCATTTGTAATAGGCACCTTCACTCTATGGCTAGAAGCAAAATTAAAAAAACATTTCCTTCATTTTCTTTCCTTGTCCATTCTTTTTCTGTTTTTAAACAGATTACCTTTCATTGACCGAGACATTGTTTGGTTGCGCCACCAAAAACATTTGTGAAGCTGGATCTTACAATGTGACTCCAAAAGGAACCTATTATAAATCTGTAAAGATGGATATTATATGCAGCAGGGCAACAAGAATTTATACCCAAGCACACAATTTATGGATATCTTCCTTTGTGTTATACAATTTGATAAAAATCTTTTTCAAAAGCATGTAAAGTAGATAGGATGAATATCTCCTTTTAACTACCTAGTTTCTCTGTGAAATTATTTTTAAATTAAATTCATTTTTTTTTATAAAGATTAATTTGTGAGAAAACCCCAAACATTATTGATACCACAAATATTGTTAAAAAGTGAGATACTTCAGTTAAAAGTAAATTTAGAAAACTGCAAAATTACTATGAATATGCTGGGTGCAACTTTGGATTATTTAGCAGTTTATAAACACTGTATTTAGTTAATTTGATTATTTTTAATGTTATTTCCAGCATTATAGCTTCTATACAATTTCCAGATTTTTCTATGAAATGCATTCCCCTCTCTGACCCTGGAGGAAACTTTTGTTACCTGGTGGTGAAAGAAGAATTTCAATGAAGAATTTTCATCATTTACAGCAACAGCAACATGTTTAATGAATATGTCACAACGACTATATAAACCAAAGCCAATTGCTCCTTGCAAAATTCACTCATCACTAGTTGAAGGAAAATCCTCTAAATTAAAAAAAATATTAAAATTATTATTAAAATTAAAAAAAAATTAAACTCAGATCAGTTTCTCACTCATAGTTATCTCCAATGAAGTCCTTACCATGAATGGTAGGACTATTATAATTGTTACGATTGTTTATTAATATTGTTATCAATTAATTGTTTATTCATTATTAATTGTTAAATATTGGGTATTGGAAAATTAGTTATACTCCAGTATTGATTAAGTTAAGATATGTTTCATTTGTGCACTCATGATTTGCCATTCACATATCTTTCACTCATCCGTTCACATATCCCATTGATCCTTAAGTCTGGAATGTGACTTTACTGCAGGAAACATATGGAATGTCTTATGGGTAGGCTGGAGAGATGTTTGAATATATCCCTGGACAAAGAGCAGTTTGGTTCTCTTTCACACAGGACACACACACACACTTACACAATACAGACACACACAGACTTTTATACCACATATTGAAGGAGAAGGAAAGGTTAAAACTAGGTAAGCCTTATAGGAAAGGTCCACCTAAATATACCAGTAAACCCTCAAAGTAATGCTGCTCTGAGTCCTCTGTCAAAAGAAACACCACATTTCTTTCCTTCTATTTTGTACACATGGGCTTCTGTATCAGACTTCCTGTTTTCATCTTAAACCTGGGCATGAGCATGCTCAGTTTGCTCCCCCCTCCCTTCTCTGCTGTAATCTGAGCCCAGAGCTATAAGTGAGCAGGGAGAGACTCAGGCAGGAAGTGATGTCACACCAAGCTAATACTGCAGCTGCTTTCCTAAAAAACAGAGAGCTTCTAGAGCTTTTTACTCAAGTATGGTAAAACATTCTACAGAATAAATATAGTGTTATAGCTTGTACTATTGCAGCTAATCTATTGGCAATAAAATGCTCCGTAGCTTTCCTTCTCTATATACATACATTTGTGTATTATTTTGGTAGGCAATTAGAGTTTTTGACTGGCTAAATATCTGATAATTTGTATGTATTTTCTGTAATACATTTTTACACATTACATATGCTTAAATTTAACCTTGATGAGTAGTGTCTGTTGACCAT
This sequence comes from Xenopus laevis, assembly GCF_017654675.1. Taxonomy (NCBI): domain Eukaryota; kingdom Metazoa; phylum Chordata; class Amphibia; order Anura; family Pipidae; genus Xenopus; species Xenopus laevis. The sequence continues at coordinate 127,302,399 of NC_054383.1, read as the reverse complement.
AGAACTTCTGCAAATTATTTAAAGAAACAGAATTTTCTACATTAATTAATAAGTATAATTATTATGTTTGGATGTTAGGACAGTTAGGACTGTGACATTTGTGGAAAATGTGAATTACACTCATGGGACTATTTATTTTAAAGATGATTTTAACATAAATATTCTGACTTCTTTCTTGGGCTATAACTTCAGACATATGTTTTATGTTTCATACAAAAAACAGCAAGTGGCATCCTGTGTGACCTTCACGTTTTTCTCATAAATATACAAGAAACAATGCACTGTGTGTTTGGGACTTAGGAGCCAACATACTTTGCAGAACATAAGGTATAAAGGAGAACATAAGCATCAAAAACACCAAGAGGGCCAATTTACTAACATTAAGATTTTTCTCTAAAAAGTCTGATTTTATCTCAGCATTTTCTGCTACAAATTCCAATCAAATCTGCTCAGGTTTTTTATGCTTATTACATTTTCTCAAAAATTTGCTTTGCGGGAAAAAAAAATCACATTTTCAAATTTTTTTTCAGATTTTTCACACAAAAACTTTGATTTTAACTCTGATTTCTTATGCTTTTTGTTCGAAAACTCTGAAAACTTTGGGGTATTGCATGAAACCCAGCACACAGCAAAAAAATCATTGGAACTTTTCCATCCTCGGGATTTAATAAATTCCAAAAAATTCGTGATTTATTAAAAGTCAGATTTTATTGAAAAAAATCACATATTTTTTGTGATTTTTGCATTCAGGGTTTAGAAATAACCCCCTAGATTTATCAAGTGTAAAAGCCACAAAAAACCTCAATACAAAACTATGCCAAGTAAAAGCTGATAAAGTCCTATAGAAGTCAGTGGAAACTGTGCTGATACTATTGGACTTTTTAGTTTTTCAGACTTTTAGGGGCAGATTTACAGTATCAAGGGTCAAATTTAAAGTTCATGGGAGTTTGTAAAAAAAAACATAAATTTGAAATTCTAAAAAAAAAAATCGAATTTTTCAAATTAATGGGATCGAGCTGCAAACTTGAATCAAATTTGAATCAAATTTTTTACCCTGTTCATACTTTGTATATGCAGATCTTTTAATAACTTTCATGGCATTTGTGATTTTAGAGAAATGGAGTTTAATCGTGGTTTTGAAAACCTCTAAAATCACAAAAATTTGACCTGAAAATATTCCTCCAAAAATGCAAAGTGCTTACAGTATTTCCACCAGGTTCCCAGAAGCCATCATCAGCCACCTTTGAAGTGACATAGCTCGAAGGTCTCTCTTTATCTGTAGACTCTCAATTTGTAACAAGCGGTAGGACGGATTGTGAATAATATTTCATGCTGTTAAGTAAATATGATATGAAGGGGCCGATTCATCAAGGGTCGAATATCGAGGGTTAATTAACCCTCGATATTCGACTAGGAATTGAAATCCTTCGACTTCGAATATCGAAGTCGAAGGATTTAGCGCAAATTCTGCGATCGTATGATCGAAGGATTATTCCTTCGATCGAACGATTAAATCCTTCGAATGGTCGAATAGTCGAATGATTTTTTGTTCGAATCCTTCGATTCGAAATCGAAGGTCGTAGTCGAAGGTCGAAGTAGCCCATTCGATGGTCGAAGTAGCCAAAAAAAAACTTCGAAATTAGAAGTTTTTTTACTTCGAATCCTTCACTCGAATTTAGTGAATCGGCCCCGAAGTGTTTCATATAAGTAATACAAAGTTTGTTTTTAGCAGGAGTCCATTTTGCAGTGAATTATATCTGCATTGGGTATCGACTTATCTACCTTATAAAAACCAAACATGGAGTATATTAAATTTCCCACTTTTTGCACTGTTTAGCTCAGGATATCATAAACACCTGTAACCCTAATTTGGCTTTAAAAACTAGTGAGGAAGAGCATGGGTACAAAAAAGGTACAGATGGCACCACTGAAGGAATAGCAGGGGGAGTTGAAAGTATACACCTTCCAGGTGGTCAGTACCTCATGTGGTCCAGATCCCTACAATAGATGTAGAACAGGGATAGAACAATGCTTCCCTCATCAGTACCGCGGTCCCTTCACTACAGGCAAGCAGAGCTTGGAGAAGAGCTTCTCCCTTCTATCCTCCTTGGTGGAGCTAAAAGCTGCTCTTACTAACTAAAGCTCACTAACCCACTCTTCCTAGGCTATCCTGCACACTAGCTAACCTTGTTCATGGGGTCTATTTTCCCTGACTTCTCTAAAGGGCCTAACAATTCTGGGGCCTTGTTGACTCTAGGCTCAATGGAACATCTACCCAGATTAACTGCTGTAGGCCAAAAAGGAAGGACCTCCTTCTGCAAAGCACTATGTTACACTGATGCAGGAAATGGTCAACAACCAATAAATTGGGCATGTAAATAAGTACAAATGGTTACATGGGTTTTAATCCAGCAACAAGTAAATGAGGCACTAGTAGGAGAATGGAGCCATAGGGGCAGTTTAACCTATGTGTCTAAACCTATTTTTTTATGATTAAAACTATGGGCAAAAAACTATGTTCTGCACAAACCCTATTCATTGCACACATGTTGTTAAGGAACAATTACAAGTGAGTGTTTATATTCACACTCCATTTAGCAATGCACATTTGCAGCACCTTGATTATAGTCCTGACCTGAATCTCAAAGGAACAAGCACCTGATTCCACTTTCTTGCTCAAACCGACAACACGATCCTGTTTTTCACTGCTGCCTGCATTCTCTCTTCTCTTGTCACAACTGGTAAGTGGCAATTTAAGATCAGGGGTCCTGGAAGCTTATACATGTTTAGCCTCTGAGAGCTCAGTTACTTTTCACTTGAATTAGTGTATAATTCTTGTTTAAAAAACAAAAAAATGTTCAAAACATAAATATATTTTTCTGTGATTAAGTGCATATGAGTAGTGCATATGAGTAGTGCATGCATTTTAAATGTCATAGCCTCATTTATACACATGTACTACCTCTGAGAATGCAAGGGAATGGCACCAGGGCAAAGAAAAGTCCCAGGGTTCTAGATTGGAGGGGTGTGGCTGAAAGCAACATTTTCCTGCAGGAGTTCTAGGTACAGATGGTTAGCAATAGTCATTGTAATTAATGAGTGTCATAGCATGCACAATGTGTTTGAGACAATTAGCGGTAGTAAAAATGGGCAGTTGTCACTCCAACAAGGAGGCAGAGGGAACAATAGTGCAGGGCTAGTAAAGTGCCCTTTGTACTTCAGGCTATTCTATGGAGTGAAAATAAAAATCTATTCAGGAGAGCAAAGAGGCACTTGGGGTAACCGTGACTGAGGCTTGAGAATGAGATATTCTAGAAGAGGAGAGTGTCTGATTGCTAGAAAGGAAAAGGTGGCAATTGGAGTCCCAGTTTTGGTGGTGGAAGTGAATGTGGTAACCTAACATAAGGGAACTGTTATTATATTGACTATAATAATTGAGAATTGGTTTTGACCTGTATGGCAAGTAGGAATGTGTCCTGAAACAAATGTGTTCCAAGTTAAAGGGGAACTCCACACAAACATAACTTAAGCTTTTTGAAAAGTCAATATAATTTCAAGCAACTTAGCAATATACATCAATTAATAAATATGCAGACTTTTCATGATTTTTAATGGAACAGTTCCAAAAGCGTAGCCCCTTGCTCTACTGCTGATCTGTCTGACTACTTTGCTGAGCTGGCTGACTACTGTTACTTTGTATCAACAGCCATCTGTCCTCAGCCTGCATCCTCCAAACCCCACAATTCCCTGCACACGTGATTTCAATAAGGAAACATCACAGTGCAATGCATTGTGGGTTATGTAGTTCCTGCATGCTGTCTGTAAGCTGTGGAGAAGTTGTTACAATTTGTAACATCAGTGTTTAGTCCCTCCTTCCCTGCCAGGATTTCAAATTATGCAGAAAGAGAAGAACTGTTACACAGCTGGATTTCAGCATAGAAAATGGCATTTATTCATACTTTTTGAAGAAACAGATAATTGTGATGGGTATATTAGGGATTTCTATGACATGTGGGCCTCTTTCTCAAATTTTGGGTTGGAAGCTGTAGTTCCCCTTTAATAAAGTTTTAAAACAGAGACTTCCTGTTCCTCATTTGGAAAATACTATGACTTATTCCACCATCTGAATCACAAAGACCATACTTTAGCGTTTCTGTCCCACAGTAAAGCATCTCAGGCAGTGACTCCATTTTGGGAATTAATAGTGATTGGTGGGCTAGTTTTCTTCCCAAATGACATTTCTTAGAGATGTGGGCAAGCAGCATGTAGGCTAAAACATGTTTAACGTTCATTTGTATTTGGCTACGTCTGATGAAAAGTGAGTTGGTTACTGATTTGAATTTGAAAAAAATTAGAATATCGAAATTTATCATGTACTATATCTTTAAAAATTCGACTTTGTCTATTCACCATCTAAAACCTGCCGAATTGCTGTTTTAGCCTATGGGAGACCTCCTAGAACCCATTTGGAGTCATTTGGTGGACTATGAAAAATCTAAGGTTTTTGTTTTTTTAAATACTTTGAATCAAATTTGATTGAATCCAAATTCAATTTGAACAATCGAATACCACCTATTCACTCAAATTTAAAAAAAAAATTGATTTTTTTTTTTTTATAAATTTCAGTTGGTCTTTTTTAATTCAAATGGAAAAACTCCCATCACCTCAAAATTCGACCCTTGATAAATCTGCCCCTAAGTGTAAAATTCACAAAAAAATAAATGAAAAAAAATCCCAAAATTTGCCAGCTAAAAGTTTTCATGGACTTGCTGATCCTATTGGACTCTTTTTGAGCGATTTGGACTTTTAGAGGATTTCATATTTTTTTCTCTTAAAATTGTCAGAAAAACTCACATTTTTTGAGGTTATTTTCCTGTCATGCTTTTTTTATTTTGTATCTTTTAATAAATTTCATGAGCTTAGGGCAGAGAACAGAGAGAGTAACAGAAACTGGCTCAGGTCCATTTACAATTACATTAGTTGGGGTTTCAGGAGAGATTGAGCTTGATGTGACAAATGAAAATGACAACAGCCCTGTCTATTCCATGGCACAGGAATAATGCACAACTGCTCCTATGAAAGGAAGCTTGATATTCACATATACAGGTCACAGTTGTTACGTGTTAAAAGAACAGTGACAGATTGACCACACGTTTGTAAGAGATGGCAGCTAAATTATCCCAGTGATGCATTTGACAGGGAAATTACAAGAGTGAGGGATCTCGATCGAATAGACACGATACAAGAGAAAACACAGGGAGCAGTAAAGAAAGCACGGATTCCCTTTGTGCATATGTACCACCCATGTGCCCGTAAGGTACACCAGATTATTAATAAACATTGGCCACTTTTACGGAAAGCATATCCTGGGACCCCATGGTCTGCATAGGGGCAACAGGGTCTTGACGGGGCCTTGGAGAGCATCTATCCCCGCCCCTCCCCCTTTTTTCTATTGCAGGGTGCTGATTGGTTGGCGGGACCCAGGCGAATGAGGAGAGGCTGGAACAGCGGTAATACTTACCATTCGGTGCCGGGACGTGGAGGAAGAAGGACGCAGCATCCCACCCTCCCTCCCTGAATATGGTTTTAGTCGCAGTTGCCGAGGGTACCTTTGCAAGGACCCCCAGGGGAAGTTAAAAGGGGGGTATTCCATAGTGAGTGGGAGTAGCCTGGTAGGCCTGGGTCCTCATGGTAAGATAGGCAGCCCGGTTTAGGGTTAGGAGAATGGAACAGGAACCTATCTTGGCAGTTGGGGTACAGCCACCCCACCCCCATTCCCCTCTCCCCCCGGGTGGGGGAATAATGTTAAAAGGTTAAAAGTTTGTTATACAAACGGTTGTTAAAAGGTTAAAATGTTATACATGTTAGTTATTTTATAACTGTGTTTAAATAAACAACTGCGGCCATCTCTTTCCAAACCAGTGGTGTGTGTGTATTATTTGGGGTAGGAGGTTTGTAGTGTGGGGGGAGGCAGGGGGAGAGGTGCAGAATTGATGTTGCACCCGTCATGATATTCAGGAATTTCAGGAACCACCCTTATTGTCTTGCAAACAACCTAGGAATCTGAAGGATGGGCTGGTAAGAACTGATGTTGGTACATTGAGAACTGATTCACAGACTCTTACAACTCCAAAAGAGAGAGAACTTTTGGATTCATACATTGCAGACACTATACCCTAAGGGGCTCAATAGAGAATATGATCTGCATGCTTTTGTTTAGAATATTGAAAATAATCTATGGAGGGTATGGTTGAGACTTAGATTGATAAGGCAACCCATATTTAAGATAGTTATATGGATATAAAGCTATTATGCTAATGTGAGCTATATACACATTAATCAAGGAGAGAATGGACCTTTGTGTTCTGGATTGTTAAATGTATATGGCACTTAATTGTATATGCATAAGGAGTTAATTGATCTCTATGTTTAGGATTGAGAAATGGCACTTAATTGCATATGTATAAGGTGGGTGTGCCTAATGCTTGCATAAATGTCTGATGTCATTTGATGCCCATGATGCTTGAGAAAGGGGCGGGAGCCCCAAAACGTTGCACGTTTGTTTGCTTTGCCTATATTGGTAAACTTTGATTTTGTTTCACATTTTTAGAGAAAATGAGTTTAGTCATGGTTTCAAAAACCTCGAAAACCACTATAATGAGACTGTTAATAAATAGGCCTCCATGAGGCAAATTTATCAAGATGTGAGTTTAGTGTTTAATAAATAAACACTCACCCACATTCTCTTAATTCATATGGGAGTTTTAGAATTCCATTTATCAATGGGTGAAAGTTAAAATTCCCATAGGGAATATTTATTAAAGGGATCCTATCATCGGAAAACATTTTTTTTTCAAAACACATCAGTTAATAGCGCTACTCCAGCAGAATTCTGCACTGAAATCCATTTCTCAAAAGAGCAAACAGATTTTTTTATATTCAATTTTGAAATCTGACATGGGGCTAGACATTTTGTCAATTTCCCAGCTGCCCCCAGTCATGTGACTTGTGCCTGCACTTTAGGAGAGAAATGCTTTCTGGCAGGCTGCTGTTTTTCCTTCTCAGTGTAACTGAATGTGTCTTGGTGGGACATGTGTTTTTACTATTGAGTGTTGTTCTTAGATCTACCAGGCAGCTGTTATCTTGTGTTAGGGAGCTGCTATCTGGTTACCTTCCCATTGTTCTTTTGTTTGGCTGCTGGGGGGGAAAGGGAGGGGTGATATCACTCCAACTTGCAGTACAGCAGTAAAGAGTGACTGAAGTTTATCAGAGCACAAGTCACATGACCGGGGGCAGCTGGGAAATTGACAATATGTCTAGCCCCATGTCAGATTTCAAAATTGAATAAATAATAATAATAAAAAAATCTGTTTGCTCTTTTGAGAAATGGATTTCAGTGCAGATTCTGCTGGAGCAGCACTATTAACTGATTCAATTTGGAAAAAAATTTTTTCCCATGACAGCATCCCTTTAAGTTATTTTGAAGACAAAAAAGAAACACCAAGAGCCCCAATAGTATAATATGTTTTTACAAGGAGTAATGGTAGAGTAAACAAGTTAATACTCACAAACGGGGTTACCGATAGGCAACCACTGTATGGGCAGGTGGGGAGATTATCCTGACCCCACTCAGGAATAAGATGTCGCTCTCTGTAGAAGAAGAAAAAGGGGATGATCCCCCTCCACTCGGGGTGGACTCGATATAGTAGTAAAGCAAAACAGAGGCGCCAAAAGGATAAAATTAGCTAAAAACACTTAAAAACCCAATGGGTAATTCAGAGGAGGTAGTAGTGGACTTACCTCCTCCTAGCCAACACCAACGAAAGTCGTAATTTTCAGTAATAGTTTATTCACAAAACAGTATTGCAACGCGTTTCGCAGGCATTTCCTGCTTCATCAGGCAATGTGGAACGGGAGCAAAAACAACAGTGTCTTTGTATAAACACGCCAGGCACCTCTGTCCTCTTTCACAGAGTAATTAAGGTTATAAGAGGTGTTTTGATCATGTGATTGTTACACTTGAGAAAGGGTCCGTGTGACTCGAAACATGTCGTGTGTATAATACAGCACTAACGCAGCACAGCTCTGCAATCTATGGCTGACTGAGCACATGGCATCTCCTTTTATATTGTTGCACAGTTTATTAACCCTCGATATTTGACCCTTAGTAAATGTGCCCCTATATATATATAAAAAAATTATATATATACTGTATATATATATATATATACAGTATATATATAATTTTTGCATTTGCTAGGGTGTTTGAGGAACAAAAAATCTACATGGGCTTGTAAAATTGTATGGAAGGTAGAGATTAATTTTTTTTACATTATGGGGCATATTCAGCATAACTGTGTCCGATTTACAGTATAATGCACAAGCAGAGTGTGAGTGGTAACTAATTATAAGATGATATAGTGTGTAAGCTTTGAAGTTTGGTAGTCTTGAGTAGAAAGCTGTATTTATCTACTTTGGATTTGGCTGCATACAGTGTACATCCTTTCCAAAAAATATGGTTTGCTGTGGTAGACCTATTGTTAGTGCCATTGCCTTGCAATCTAAAGTAAACTGATTACTAGAGTAGTACTTTAAAAATTCAGCAGTGTACTGCAGAGACATTTTCATTCAGAAATCACCATATTTTTTAATTTCCAACATTTTTATATTAGCACAATAATTACAAATGTTTATGATATATGCCTTTATTATTATAATAATATGAACATTTTAGGCATTTAAATTTCAATATTGTGGAGCTGCACATTATATGTGTCCTAGGTAAACTAGTATTCCCTGCAAAATGGTCCTAAAAGAGTAAGTTTTGCTGGCACTTAAATATTATATATATCCAGAATTATCTTATCAATGTCATAGAAACAACATGAAAAGAACAAGAGATACTGTAGAACCATTGCATTTTGTTCCTAAAATTGCTTTGATGCTGAATCTGAAAGGGGCTTCAAACACGGAACTACTTGGAGGGCCGATTTCCAAAATTTTAGTGGTTTTAGAGCTTTTTGAAACAACAATTAAACTCTCAAAGGTCGAGGTGAATTTTTGAATTAAAAAAATTAGAATTTTGAGCTATTGTTTGTGTACTACGACTAGGGAATAGTCCAAATTCGACTTGAATTTAAAAAAAATTGAAAATTCGAATATCAAAATGTATCATGCACTGTCTCTAAAAATTCGACCATTTGCCATCTAAAACCGTCCGAATTGCTGTTTTAGCCTATGGGGGACCTCCTATGGAGTCAATTGGTGGACTTTGAAAAATCAAAGTTTTTTGGGAAAAATTTAGAATCAAATTCAATCGAATGCGCTATTCCTTCAATTCAAATGATTCGAATTTGGCGAATGCAGACCTATTCGACCAAAAAATACTTTCGAAGTTTTTTCAATACGAAATTCGACCCTTGATGAATATGCCCCTATTTCTCTAAAATCATGCCTCGAAAATTATTAAAAGATTTGCATAAAAAAAGTACAAACAAAATTGACAGAGGAAAGAATTCATTAACACTGAATTTTTCGTGTACAGTTGGGATCAAGTACAAGCTACTGTTTTATTATTAAAGAGAAAAAGGAAATCATTTTTAAAAATTTGGATTAGTTGGATAAAATGGAGTCTATGGGATATGGCCTTTTCATCATTTGGATAACTGATCCTATACCTGAACATGAGGCCATTCCCTGATTCCAATATCTGAGCAACCAGAAAAAGAACTTTAATTTAAAAAAAAAAAGATCAATTTACAATTCCAGTTTCAATCCACCTTATAAGACTTTAATGCACGTGATGCTTAGATTTGAAAAAGTAAATGAAAAATGTAACAGCCAGCGACTGCTTTAAAATGCAAATAATTCTCCAATGAGAATCCCAGCTGATCTGTATAAATCTGACTCCCTATTCTTTGGTCCTGTAATTGGAGTTGGAAGCTTTAAGCCCAGTTTCCCAGCACTGAACAATTCTGTCCTTTATCCCCATGTCTGATTCCAGTGTAATATCATCAAGAAAAAAAATTAGATAACTATCTCCATATGTAAGAGAACAGCAAGATGCCTGACATAGTGCTGGGAATCAGAATTCTTATTGGTCAATTCTTTTGCATTTATAATGAAGTTTTTGATCAGTAGAATTCTCATTGGTGAATTCTCTTGCATCTGCAATTATGGTTCTCGGAACATTCCATAGAAAACTAGGGGGCACTGTAGAACATCATTACAGCTGGGTTTACAACTCATTTAAGCCATTTGCCCAATTCAAAGTCAATACGTTGGCAAAAAGAAATACAGTCTGACATGTTTTATAGCCTGAATGGGGTGATTTTCTGACCCAGGCCTACTTCAACCAGAATACTTTAAAATGTTTGTCTGGGCAAATTTATCTAAATCAACTCCAGCACCTGCTGATTTTTGGATAATGACATTTATTTTACCAACACATTCACAGCTACAGCATCACTTGAATATAATGGAAATAGGAGCGTTCTGCTCCCAGAGGAACATACACCTGAACCTCACTAATGACTCTTCAAACCTGCTTTACTTACATGATGAAATTTGCAGCATATAATATCTCTTGTGGGAAATTGGTTGTATTAGTAGCTTAATTGAATAATTAGGTGCGTTAAGGGGAAAAATATGTTTATGTATATGCAACCTGATTTAAAGGACAAGTAACATCAATAAGTGAGGGTTTTTTTCACAAATAAAGTTTTTATTTGTTCGTTCAACACCTGCAAAAATAACAAATATTTTATTTTATATTTGAAAAATATTCATGCAAAAGTCTTGCAGAGAGCCATGAATGACATTCCATCCCTTCATGTGCCTGTGTAAGAACTAAACCCATTGTATTAAACTCAGCTCATCTATTGCCGGCTGTCACCTGTATTGTTTGGCCAAAATAGCTTGAATGGCTCATCCAATGGCTTAAGAGCATTTTATTTTATTTATATAAAATGTAGTTGTGTTTCTGAAGAAAACACACTTTTTCCCAGTGCACAATAAAAATACATTCTATGTACCCTATTGATAGAGTAGCCAATTTAAAAAAAGTAAATAGCTTTGTGAATATCCTAAATGACAACTTTTTGTCTTGGCAGTTCGGGAACCTACGAGAAAGGATCTGGTAATAACTAATAATAATACAGAATTTAACTCCAGCATTAGTGAGGGTGAGCATTTAGGGAATGGTGATCATAACATTTTCTCTTTTGAGATCTGAGATAATTGTAACTAGAACCAAATGCTCAAACATTGTCAGTATAAGGCAGGGGTCCCCAACTTTGTTTTACCTGTGAGTCACATTCAAAATCTAAAAAGAGTTGGAGGGCAACACAAGCATGCAAAAGAGTTCATTGGTGTGCCAAATATGGGATTTGGTTGATTATTGGTAGCACCCCTATGTGGACTGGCAGACTACAGGAGACTCTGTTTGGCAGTACACCTGGTTTTTATACAACCAAAACTTGCCTCCAAGTCTGGAATTCAAAAATAAGCTCCTGCTTTGAGGCCACTGGGAGCAACATTCAAAGGGTTGGAGAGCAACTTGTTGATCACAAGCCACTGGTTGGGGATCACTTGGTATAAGGGCATCTCTAAAATATAAAATAAGGGACAATATACACCTAAAAACACCTTTGCTAAAAAAAAAAACAGTAAATAGGACTTGTGTTGAAAATGCTTTTCTGCTTTTAAAGCACTAATTAGAAGTTGTGCTTTTTTTCACTAAACTTTCTCCCCCCATCATTAAAAACACAGCAATTTGATCAGCACATTTTCGCCTTTGAATCCCTCCCCTCCCTAATCTTTGGAGCCGCTCATTATCAAAGGCTTCACTGTGGACTGGTAATTAGTTCAGAGACAGCTTTACTTGTCAGAAGCAGGAAGTAATAGGAAGTGACAACGTGAAACTGGTTCTATTCTCTTCCTTAATACCAGAAATTGCAAAAAACATAGATATTTAGGCTACAGGCAAAAAACATACTTAGCACAAGTGCTATTCATTGCACTTAAAAAGGGGGTGTAACAGTCGGCACCCAACACCAGAACAAATGCCAAGCACCCTGGTCTCGGCTCGTGCTTCACCTTGAGTGTGACCGCCTTTGGTGTCTGGAGGAGCTCTCAGCTACTTGGATGCCACCAGGACTTAAAACGAGAGGTGCAAGGCAATAGGTTCTGGATAGGCAGAGGGGCACGACTGTAAAACAAAGCAAGGTCGTAGTACAAGGCATTTAGGCAAAAGAGTAGTCAGATCAGGCTGGGTCGGGGCAGGCAGAGAATAAACGTAGTTAGGCAGGCAAGGGTCAAACCAGGAAGTCAATCAGAGGGTTAATCAGAAGAGGTATTTGGTAATCAGGCAAGGGTCAGGATCCAGAGGTCAGAATAGTCAAAAGCCAGGCAGGGGTCACAACAGGAATCAAACAGGTTCAAAACAGGATTAGCAAAGCTCAGGAAGCACCAGGAACAAACTCCTATCACGGGCAAGGTCCCACAGCCCTAATGGGCTTTAAATAGTTTTTGAATTTTGCGCCATTGCGCGCTGATATCATTACGTCAGCGCGCCTTTAAATCCCCCAAGAACGCGTTGTGCGCGCCCTAAGATGCTGGCCCCTGCGGCCTAATGGAGGCTGCTCGTCGCTGTGGGCGTCCCCGCCGAGGGGGCAGCAGGCGTCCCTGCAGTCCCCCACACTAGACCACCAGGTACGTTCTTTACAGGGAGGTAAACTATCCCTTTAAATAGAAAAAAACTTTTATTACAGGGTTGAACCAGAAGGCCAATGGAATGTCTAAAATGCTGCTTAACAAATACACTTCTTAGTTTATTCCTCTAGTAGGCAGGGAAATAAATAGCAAAGCAAAACCTGTATTGCTCATTAGAAACCTGTAAGAAACAGGAAACTAACTCCATTTTAACTTTCAAGCTAGCATGCAGAAAAACAGGAATAACTAAAATAACATTGATACAAAAAATAAAATGAATGTCAAATTATTTTTCTATATATTGCTATGCACAAGGGCATACCAATTTATTTAGAAAATGATAATTTGAGATTTGTTCATGCACAAAAAGTACCCAAGTATATTAATAAGTACTGTAGATGGCTTTGTTGCTGTTACATCCTCTTTTTCGGAAAAGCTTTCTACTAAATGTTCGAAAACTGTTGGTTGAATATACCAACACAATAGCATTGGTGAGGCTGAGCACTGATATTGAGTAGTTCAGTACTGGAGCTTTGGGAAGGCAAGTCAAGTTCTTCCTTTCACATCTACAGTAAGCAAACCAATTCTTGCAGATCTTGCCATAGATGCTCTTTGTGCATCTGTGCTTTTATTACACCAGTGAGTCATGAGGAAAGGGCCAAACCTTTATAGCAGGACTGTAGTTTCTTCATCATACTGAAATAAGAAACTTTCTAAATACAATCGATTAAAAATTCTGTACCGTTCTCAACATCTGTTTCTCTTCATTCTCTCTTCATGCAGCAGTTGGGTGTCAGATATTCATTGACAGTTAGATCCACTTATATCTTATAGGGGGGCTCCTTTTGCCTAGAAAATGTATTAGAGCTCACTCTGTTAAACTCACCAGACATCATGTCTCTCTACATGCAGAATTTGTGAAAAGTCAGTTATTTTGTTAGATTTTGTTTGTACTGGAGTCAGTTATTTGAGTGAGCTCTAATTCATCTGCTGCTCCCTATAAGATATATTGGATCTAACTCAATGAATATCTAACTTGATTATTTCAGAAACAATGCATAATTTTTAGTTGATTGTATTTAGAAAGTTTAGCAAGAAGAAAACCATCACTCAGAGCTCAATGCATGCGGGGAAAGCCCTGCGTGTTTATTGCAATGTTACGTTTCGGGGGCGTGCCCCTTTGGTCTGACACGCCCCTGAAAACGTAACGTTGCAATAAACACGCAGGGCTTTGCCCACATGCATTGAGCTCTGAGTGCCGGTTTTCTTCTTGCTAAAAGTGTTTCATTAAGGGTTGCCGATCCCTTTCAACTGTGTACCAGGCCAGCTTGTACCGGAGAGGCCAGGGAGTGCTGGTGGGTTTTGGAACTTGGATTGTATTTAGAAAGTGTCTTATTGCAGTATGAGGAAGCTTGTATTAAATTTTCATTTTCTCGATAGTTCCCCTTTAATAGCAACTGGGCAGCGACTAGAGTGAGAAGGCAGAGGTATAAGACAAGACATTCAAATATGGCCAAAAGTGTATTTGCCTTGAACGATTTGTGAAAAGGCAATTATTTTGTTAGATTTTGTTTGTACTGGAGTCAGTTATTTGAGTGAGCTCTAATTCATCTGCTATGAAAGGAAGCCCCCCTATAAGATATATTGGATCTAACTGTCAATAAATATCTGACACCCGCCTGCTACATGTTTGTGAACATACAATGGAAGACATGTCCATGTCTATGGCGACAGAGCTCTGCACATGGAATGCCTATGGATTGTTTACAAGATAAGCTTTATTGTCCCTAGGCCTACTAATATAAAGACCAGGTAAGAGAGGAAGGGGACGTTCAGGCTCACACTGCTGCTGCACGTCATATCCATTGTTTCGGTTTTGAAAGTTTCATTTGTTAAATACAAGAATCTTTTTCTCGATGATCCAAGTCTGCAGATACTGTCTGTGGTACAGCCATAAAAAGACTGAATCTGCAACCTGTTTTCTGTAAAACAAAGAAGCAAAGATGTATAAATACATCTGACAAAATATAGAAATATTCTAGCCAGTGATTTTGTCACCTTTGTTCTGCAAGAAGATACCTGCAGCAAGTATTTTTGTAAAAAGAATCAACAGTCATGTGACTTTAAAATAAAATGTGCTATACTCTATACTTTACAGTATCTTCATGAGTAGTAGCCTTTGCCTGTGCATGAAAAACTGTAATGGAAAGGACCTGGTTTGCCTTTAAGGACCAAAATACAGTTGTTTTCCAATCTCATGTGTCCAATCGGAAGAGGAAAATGTATATGTAATTTATGGAAGTGTTATAGACACAATTTATTATTGTATACAATGTCAGAAGGAACACCAGCCAGTGACTTTGTTCACCCTGGTGTGGCTCACAAAATGACCCATTTCTGAGCCCCAGATTGTCAGTGTAAGCGTTTTGGAGCCAAATTTGAAATGCTGAGGAACAGGGTTCAATACCAGATTTTAAACAGCTCTAAATTGCTGTTTCTGACTGATCTTCTGTTTCCTTGTTGTTTTGCTGCCTACCCTGACATTTGCATAAAAATTCATCTACAGACTCTTTAACACCTTGTTTTTCCCTTTTAAAAACTCTACCAGAGAAAAAAAATCGAGGTATAATAAATAGGCCCCTTAGTGTTGGGCCTAGTCTGCTCACCTACAGCACCTGCTCATTGACTTTTCCCCTTGACTTTGCAATTTGCCACATTAAAGTAAATATATGTAGGGACTCATAGGGTTAAGTTCCCCTATGGTCCTAAAACTACCACATGGTGGGAAATTCCCTTCCTGACCAGCTAAGTGCTGGACCTAAATTGGATAAGGGAGGGGGAGTGAGTCCTTTGTCTCTAATGCTATATGTTGTGGCAGATACTAGATTTGGCCAGAAGGTGTCACTGGTGTGTAACTGCTTCATATAGCTAGAGTCATGTGTTCAGGTTCATTCTAGTTTTACTTTCAAGGGGAATGGAGCTGTGACTGTTCTGCTGGGGTGCTGGAGCGCCAGACCCCAGGCCATGGAAAAACCACATGGGGGGCGATGCCCTGTGTTGGACCCTGATAATTGTGATAGAGACCATACAGGATAAGAGATGCCTGGAATGGGATGCCAGTTGAATGGGCTTTGCTGTGCTCATACTGTGGATATTGTTGGAAGATTGCCCTAAAGATTTAAACAAGTTTTGTGTGCTAGGCTAGGAGAACTTTGCAGCTTCTGAGGATTTCATCGCTGTAGATGCCTGTTCCAGCTCTGTGTGAGCCCCGTGGGGCATGGGTCTTTGTTCATGTGCCTGCTTCATGAGAGCAACTACCTCTGTCCATCTGGAGATGTATTTGGGCTGTTAGCACTACCTGGAAAGTTTAAAGTAATACTGACTAGAGATAGGCAAATTTCTCCCATTTTGCTTTGCCGAAAAATTCCTGAAAAATCGTGAAATCGGAAAGTTCATAAAAAATTCGGGAAATTCAAACATTTTGACAAATTCTAAAGTTTTCACAAAAAATTATGACATTCGAAAAAATCATGAAAATCGGAATTTTCACCGGCAGATTTTCGCAGGAGATTTGCGAATTTATTCGCTTGCGGCGAAACGTGGAAATTTGCCGCTAATTTGTACCAGGCAAATTTATTCACCCATCACTAATACTGACACAAAAAACATACTTTTCAAAATATTAATGAGCATTAAATGTTACCTATAAGTCATGTTGACCATATTTTGCTGATCTGGATAGGTAATTGTTACTTAAAATTCCTACACCTAATTGTTTTGTCAACCTGACCCTGTCCCTTTTCAAAGATTCAAGATTCTAATGCTAACAGACTACAGCATATGGCAGCCCCCTCATAGAGGAACATGGGGGATCAGATGGATTATGTAAAAGCATTTACGGAAAAATTATAAATAGCATGCAAAGGCAATGCTATGATAGCTGTAAAAAATTGTTTTATTTCTGGTGTCAGAGGCTGTGGGGGAAAAGAGGCTGTGACTTTATCCACCAGGAGTGGAATGTGGCACTCCGCCTGCTAATAAGTGTATCAGGGTTGGACTGCACATGGGTTCCCCAGAGTAGAGTGTATTGACATTGCAAATTGTTTTTACTCTGCACTTTCTTTCTTATATAAAGTTGCATTTGTTTTACTGTAATGGTGTGGTTAATCATTTGTTCCTTGTGGGGCCACCCGTAGGTGTATCCCCGGATCCCATTAGATGGAAGCACTGCGATGACATGTAAATTCCCAGTTCCCTTTCACTTAGCAAAGGGGATTCAGTACCTGTGGGTGGTAAGAAATGAATGATATATATCCTATGGCACAGGGGGTGGCCAAGATGGAGTTCAATATGATAGAAGTTACCTTTAAAACTTATAATATGTTATAGAATATAATGTTATAGCAACTTTTCAATTGGTTTTCATTATTTGGTGTTTTTTTTTAATTAGTTGCCTTCTTCTACTGACTCTTTCCAGCTTTCAAATAGGGGTCACTGATCCCATCTAAAAATCAAATGTTCTGTAAGAGTACACATTTATTGTTATTGCTACTTTTATTACTCATCTTTTTATTCAGGCCTTCTCCTATTCATATTCCAGTCTCTCATTCAAATCAGTGCATGGTTGCTAGGGTAATTTGGACCCTAGTAACCAGCTTGCTTAAATTGCCAATTGGAGAGCTGCTGAATAAAAAGCTAAATAACTCGAAAACCACAAATAATAAAAAATGAAAACCAATTGCAAATTGTCTCAGGATATTACTCTCTACATCATACTAAAAGTTAACTCAAAGGAGAACAACCTCTTAAATAAGGCTGAGGGAAGTGGCATGTTAGGATACTGCCCTTCAGAAGGACAGAGCTCTTGTTGGCCAGGGATAATATGTGGGTATCAGTCTTAGTGATGGGCGAATTTCTCCCATTTTGCTTTGCTGAAAAATTTGCGAATTCCCCACAAAATTTGTGAAACAGCGAAAGATTCGCAAAAAATCATGAAATCGTAAAGTTCATGAAAAATTTGTGAAATTCAAACATTTTCACGAAAAAGTTGTGACATTTGACCGTTTTCACGAAAAATTGGTGAAATTTGCCTGTTTTCATGGAAAAATAGTGAAATTCGAAAGTTTCACAAAAAATCGTGACATTTGAACATTTTCACGAAGATTTTTTGAAAATCAGAAATTGATGGCGGCGAATTTTCACCAGCGAATTTTGCAGGACAATCACGAAAAAATAGTGAAGCTGTTTTCATCAAAAAATAGTGAAATTCGAATGTTTTCACTAAAAAATAGTGAAATTCAAACGATTTCACACAAAAAAAGTGAAATTCGAAAGTTTTCACTAAAAAATCATGACATTCGAACATTTTCATGAAAAAATCACGAAAATCGGAAATTGCCGCCGGCAAATTTTCACCTCCGAATTTTCGCAGGAGATTCTCGAATTTATGCGGAAATTCGCTGTGAGTTCATGCCAGGCGAATTTATTCGCCCATCACAAGTCAGTCTATAAAAGGGAGGCAATTCCCTGTGTGACTTTGTACATAAATTATTTTAAAATAAAACTACACATACCATAGAGCTCCTGTTTTATGTTGTGGATGCAGCGATTCTCATTTCCAACACACTTCAAGGGAATGTCTACCAAACATCTCTGGGCATTTTCCGCATAGCATGTTGGGCAGGTCAGTCCATTTTCAGCAGTTGCTTGTGAAGGAACTTGAATAAATTGAGAGGATTTTTGGTGAATATATATATACACACACACGCACGCACGCACACACGCACACACACACACACACACACACTCTGTACATCTGCCCTGGCTAATTTCATGGCTAACAAAGGATAAAAACTTCTGTGGTTCATCTAAGAAGTTTAATGGGGTTATTTATTAAAGGTTGAATTTCAAATTTATGTGAATTTTTTTTCACTCTAATAAATTCAAATGTACTCAAAACTGGGACGTTATTTGTGATATAATGCAAACATCTAATATTCGATCGAATAGTCCTGAAAATTCTAATTGAAGTAATTTTGATGTGAAGAAGATTTGAATCTATTTGGATCTATTGATTGCTGCTAGGAATGGGGAAATTGTAACAATATACAACAAACCCTGTATAGGGAACTCTCTTTTGAGAGTGGATTCATATCATCCGCGACATCTCAATAGGGGAATACCCAGGGGAAAGTTTTTGCGATTGCGGAGGAATTGTAGTTCACAGAATTTCTAGCGGAATCGTGCAAATTGCGAGACAGATTCTTAGAGAAAGGTTATGGCATGAATGTGTTACAGGATGAGTTTGAACAGGCTCTAAACACAGATAGGATGGAATTAATTAGAGATAAGAACAGAATGGTCAACACCGCTAATAAGAAAAATTATTGGGAATAGAATGGATATGGGACAGCTGACGCTCAGTATGAAATATAATGCACAGTATGATAAAATCAAACGTATTGTATATAAATACCTACCAGTGTTACATGTTGAAAGGGACTTTAGAGAAGTCCTTGAGTAAGGGTTGTGGCAAGGAGAGCCCCAACGTTAGGGCCAATGCTGTCCCCAAGTCTTTGTGTGAAAGAAAATCACCCCAGCACATGGTTACAAAATGCAGGAATGTATAAGTGTGTGTCAGTGAGATGTGTCACATGCTCAGCAATCCGAGTATCCACTCAATTTGAGTGTAGTATTATGCACGAAATATACCAAATTAGAAACTATATAAACTGCAACATGAAGTCAGTGGTATATTTACATGTAGTGATGGGCGAAAAAAATTCGCCTGCCACAAATGTACGCATTTAGTCGCTGGCGAAAATTCACCAGTGTCAAAAAATAATAGACGTGTGTCTGCAAAGTCACTTGCGTCAAAGTTGCACTGCACACTATTCAGACGCCCTTTGACTTTAACGCCAGCGTCAAAATTGACGCAAGCAACTTTTCAATTTTGGACACAGGCGTCAATTTCGGTTTTCACTATTTTTCTGAACATTTTTTGCCATTTCGTGAATTTTGCAGGAAATTCGCAAAACAGGAGAAATTCACGCAAGCAACTTTTCAATTTTGGACACAGGCGTCAATTTCGGTTTTCACTATTTTTCTGAACATTTTTTGCCATTTCGTGAATTTTGCAGGAAATTCGCGAAACAGGAGAAATTCACCCACTTACATGCATGAAATGTTCAAAACAGTATGTAGGCTGTACGATAAGGTGTCTCAAGGATAGAATTAGGGAGCATTTAAACATGTGAGATCAGGAAGTGAGTCCTTGCCAGTATCAAGACACTTTAAAGAATGTAGCAAAGGAGACGTTAGATCATTGGTAGCACAGGATATAGAGCGAATAACCTTTGGCCCCAGGGGAGGAGATTTACAGGCGAAACTACTAAGAGATGAAGTTAGATGGATTTATAAATTATGTACTAGACAACCTCAGAGGTTAAATTCAGTATTCGACATTAGCTGCTATTTTTAAAATCAATTATTAAAATATCAAACAGAGAAACGGCCAATCCATATATCACTAACTAATAATGGTTTTCCGGTTAACCAGTATGATTTAGTAGTATTGTTTAAAGGAACTCAGGTTCTACCAGGAATTGTAACAAAGAATCAATCAGATATTTACGGGGGAATGTAATAAAAATCGGTAACGGAAAAACTATTCGCAATGCGAAAACAGTTTAAAGGAGAAGGAAAAGTTAAAACTAAGTAAGCCTTATCAGAAAGGCCCATCTAAATATACCAGTAAACCCCCAAAGTAATGTTGCTCTGAGTCCCCTGTCAAAAGAAATACTGCATTTCTTTCCTTCTATTGTGTACACATGGGCTTCTGTATCAGACTTCCTGCCTTCAGCTTAAACCTCATTGCCCTGGGCAAGAGCATGCTCAGTTTGCTCCTCTCCCCCCCTCCCTTCTCTACTGTAATCTGAGCCCAGACCAGGGAGAGACTCAGGCAGGAAGTGATGTCACACCACATTAATACTGCAGCTCCTATTCTAAACAAACAGAGAGTTTCAAGAGCTTTTTACTTAGGTATGGTAAAACATTCTACAGAATAAATATAGCATTCTAGCTTGTACTATTGCAGCTAATCTATTGGCAATAAAATGCCTCTGTAGCTTTCCTTCTCCTTTAAGGAACAATATTACATTGTGAGATATGGATTTTTATTCTTATTGGTGCAAATTGTTTTGCTCTTTGCGACTTTTATTACATTCCCCTGTAAGTATATAAAACTATATACTATGGGGCAGATTTACTAAAGGACGAAGTGACTAAAGTTATCGAAAATTCGTCTAGAGTGACGTAATTTTGTTACTTTGCCGAATTACTAACAGGCGCAAGCGTAACTTCGCTAGGGAAGGAAATAGACTCTAGCAGTAATTCACTTCCTTACGCCTGGTGAAGTTGCACTCTGGTGAAGGGACGTAACTACGCAAATTTACTAAGATGCGTTACCTTTTGCGCCAGACTTGCCTTTGCCACCTCAGACCAGGCGAAGTGCAATAGAGTAGATAGGACTTCCTCAAAAGATAGTTGAAAATTTTTCTAAGTCCCAAAAAATGCGGGTGACTTTTCATTTTTTAGGGTGATAGGCTACGAAAGATCGTAAATTTTTTCTGGGGTACCCGGCTTCCCCCCTACATTTCCTAACATATGGCACATAAAATGTACACTGGGCTCATGTGTAGGGTAATATAACAACTTTATTATATTTTATTACGTTTCCCAGGCTTGTGTAGTGTAATGTATTTGCTGCAACAAATACGTCCATTCAACTTTAACTTCCTGCCATATGCAAATTAGCCAATGCTAACATTGCTTTGCTTGCCACAGTAACGATAGCGCAACTTCGCCAGCGTTCGGTGCCCTGGACACAACTTCAGATTTTAGTGAATTAGCGTTGTCCTGCTGAATCTACGCCTGGCAAAGTGTTGCGATGTGAGCAGAGCGGACGCTAGCGCAAATTGCAAATTTCGGCGCTTAGTGAATCTGCCCCTATGTTTCCTGGTTGAAAGCAGACGGGTTTGGGAATAGGGTTTTTAACCTCTTAAACACATATAAATTTGGATATAATGAACTTATAAAGATCTATGATTGTATCAACTATTTTTGTATGATGTATTGCTTGATATGAAATTGGTTTTAAATAATCATGTATAAATGAACTTTTTAATTGATCTGCTAATTTTATGGGAGGGTAATTGTGGTTTAAATCCCGTGCATGATAATGTGTGATGAGGTCTCTGAGGAAGTGCGTAGACACGAAACGCGTCAGACCTCAGACCCTTGTTTGTATGACAGATGTAAAAATAAAATATATAACTTTTTAACCTGAATCCTGGATTTGGCTATGGAGGTCTGGAGTGCACTGCTGTAAAGATTGGTTCCTCAGAAAAAAAACTCGAATGTCAGGAAGGCAATTAACAAATGGTTCAACAGACCTCTGCCATTGGCTGGTTTTAGGTGGCGAATATTTGAATAAGAACTGTTTCCATGGTCGAGGTGATATATCTCACATTTCAATTTACATTTGAGTTTTGAGCTTTTAAATTCAAATTTCTTAAGTTTGACATATAAATAAAATCAAAAATTCAAATTCAGTTTTACAATTCGAACCTTAAAGGGATCCTGTCATCGGAAAACATGTTTTTTTCAAAATACATCAGTTAATAGTGCTACTCCAGCAGAATTCTGCACTGAAATCCATTTCTCAAAAGAGCAAACTGATTTTTTTATATTCAATTTTGAAATCTGACATGGGGCTAGACATTTTGTCAATTTCCCAGCTGCCCCATGTCATGTGACTTGTGCCTGCACTTTAGGAGAGAAATGCTTTCTGGCAGGCTGCTGTTTTTCCTTCTCAATATAACTGAATGTGTCTCAGTGAGACATGGGTTTTTACTATTGAGTGTTGTTCTTAGATCTACAGGGAGCTGTTATCTTGTGTTAGGGAGCTGTTATCTGGTTACCTTCCCATTGTTTTTTTGTTTGGCTGCTGGGGGGGGAAAGGGAAGGGGGTGATATCACTCCAACTTGCAGTACAGCAGTAAAGAGTGACTGAAGTTTATCAGAGCACAAGTGACATGACTTGGGGCAGCTGGGAAATTGACAAAATGTCTAGCCCCATGTCAGATTTCAAAATTGAATATAAAAAAATCCGTTTGCTCTTTTGAGAAATGGATTTCAGTGCAGAGTTCTGCTGGAACAGCACTATTAACGGATTCATTTTGAAAAAAATGTTTTTTCCCATGACAGTATCCCTTTAATAAATCTGCCCCTAAGTAAAGAGCCCACAGGCTTTTATTTTTCTCAAGGCTGAAGAGGCACGTACAGTGTAAACTAGAGACAGAATTTTATAGCGAACATTATAATTATCAAGTAGTCAAAGTTTTTATTTTGTGGGTCATTTCTGATCTGAACTTATTACTGCTTACAGACAGACGAATACTTACAGGTGGGGATTGGCGAAACACACATACTGGAGTTACAGCAGGTTGTATTGATTGCAAACGTTTTGATGTCACTGCTATAAGTACCAATTCGGTTGCACTCTGCAGCTCTTCCACATCTTCTTATAAGTTCAAATTCCTTTTCTTTACCTGTAAAATACAAATTTAATTCATTAAACCCTATGATTTTGTTGGGGGTGGCGGACATTGCCAATTTTAAAGAAATGCATTGTTGTTAACTAAGCCTTGTACATTTTTACGAATATTTTAGTTTATTTTACATTTTCAGTTATGTTCTTCAAAACATTTTTATGCGTAATATTATGGGGCACATTTACTATGGGTCGAATATCAAGGGTTAATTAACCCTCGATATTCGACCATCAAAGTAAAATCCTTCGAATATCGAAGTCGAAGGATTTAATGCATTTTATTCAATTGAACGATTAAATCCTCCGAAAATCCTCGATTTTCCTTCGATCAGAAATTGCTAGGAAAGCTTATAGGGAAGGTCCCCATAGGCTAACATTGGTGCTCGGTAGGTTTTAGGTGGCGAAGAAGGTAGTCGAAGTTTTTTTTAAAGAGACAGTACTTCGACCATCGAATTGTCGAATAGTCGAACGATTTTTAGTTCAAATCTTTACACTCAAAGTCGTAGTTGAAGGTCGAAGTAGCCAATTCTATGGTCGAAGTAGCCAAAAAAAACTTCAAAATCGAAGTTTTTTTCATTATAATCCTTCACTCGAGCTAAGTAAATGTGCCCCTATGTGTTGTTGAATCTTGCACATGCTGCATCCCTTTGGACTTTTACTATTGAGTGCTATTCTCATATCTACCACTGGGGCATGGGAGTTTTTTTTAGCAATACAGGTGTCAGGGTGCGATTGTCCTGTAACCTTCCAATTCTCCTGCTGAAGGGCAGGGAGGGAAGGGAGGGTGTGATCTCACTCCAACTTGCAGTGCAGCATCAACAGAGCTCAAGTCACATGACTAAGGGCACATGGGAAACTATCAACATGTCTAGCCCCATGTCAGATTGGTTTGGTGAGAATATACAGGTAGGGGACCTGTTATCCAGAATGCTCGGGACCTGGGGTTTTCCAAATAACAGATCTTTCTGTTATTTGGACCTTCATACCTTAAGTCTACTAGAAAATCATGTAATCATTACATAAACCCAATAGGCTGGTTTTGCTTCCAATAAGGATTAACTATATCTCAGTTGGGGTCAATTTCAAGCTACTGTTTTATTATTACAGTGAAAAAGGAAGCAATTTTTTAAAATAAAAATTATTTGGACAAAATAGAGTCTATTGGAGATGGCTTTTCCGTAATTCGGAGCTCCACCCATGTCCCGCCCCGACTTGTGTCCCCTTCCTCGTCGGGTAAGAGAGCACTGGGGAGGAGGGGATTTTCTTATTAGCTAAAGAGGAAGCAGACCCCACAGTCTGGGCCCCCTGTTCCCCTGCCCCCTGTGACTGCGAGCTCTGCTTCCTCTATAGTAATGCCACTGGTTGCTAGGATTCTCTTAACATAGAAACAGAGCAGTGGTTTGAATGATAGACTGGAAAAGGAGAGGGTCAGGAGGAGGGCAGGCAGAAGTTCCCTACATTTAAATATTATTTTTAAAAAATATATAATAGGAATATACCAGATATGGCCCATATTTTTTCTGTCAGGCACACAGTTTCTTCACCTTGACAGTGAACTGGGTGATATTCACATTTATCTGTATAAGAATGGCAAACTGGGCAAAGCATAGCATTCACTGAAATACAAGAAAGTGGAAATATAACAATATTAAATTATTACAGTTGACATTACAAGAATTTTTTTTTCATATCTTCTATGAATTTCCTTCCCCTCCCTCCAAAAAAGTGTATCTATGGAGTGTCTCAATGCAGATGATTCATGTGGATGGTATGAGTGCTATGGCACAGGTATAGGACCTGTTAGTTATCCAGAATGCTCTGGGGTTTTCCAGATAATGGCATTTTCCATAATTTGGATCTTTATACCTTGTCTACTAAAAAATCATTTAAACATTAAATACATCCAATAGGAATCCAAACAAGAATTAATGATATCTTATTTGGGATCAAATACAACTACTGTTTTATTATTACAGAGAAAAAGGAAATCATTTTTAAACACTGGAATTATTTGGATAAAATGGAGTCTATGGGAGAGGGCCTTGCCATAATGCAGAGCTTTCTGTTTAAAGGGTTTTCGAGTAATGAATCCCATACCTGTGTATGGCTTTGTCAATCAGCATTACACTATGGGGCCGATTCACAAAGGGTCGAATATCGAGGGTTAATTAACCCTCGATATTCGACTGGGAATTAAAATCCTTCGACTTCGAATATCGAAGACGAAGGATTTTAGCGCAAATAGTGCGATCGAACGATCGAAGGATTATTCCTTTGATCGAACGATAAAATCCTTCTAATCGAACGATTCAAAGGATTTTAATCCAACGATCGAAGGGGGTCCCTATGGGGACCTTCCCCATAGGTTAACATTGAGTTCGGTAGCTTTTAGATGGCGAACTAGGGGGTCGAAGTTTTTTCTTAAAGAGACAGTACTTCGACTATCGAATGGTCGAACGATTTTTTGTTCGATTAGTTCGATTAGAAGTCGTAGTCGTAGTCGAAGGTCGTAGTAGCCCATTCGATGGTCGAAGTAGCCCAAAAAACAGTTCAAAATTCGAAGTTTTTTTACTTCGAATCCTTCACTCGAAGTTAGTGAATCGGCCCCTATGTATACAGATGTCACAAATGTATCCACAAAAGTAACTCGGCAGATAGATGAAAAAATACAGATAAATTCCAGCACACATGGGGACACAAATAAAATTGCTGCAATTGGATTAATTTCTGTCCTTTATCCCCATGTTTGATTCCAGTGTAATATAATGACCAGAAAATGGCACAATAATCGCTGTATGTAAGATAAGAGCAAGATGGCTGACATAGTGCTGGGAATCAGTATTCTCATTGGTTTTCACGTGTAATTATGTTTTTTCTCAACTTCTATAGAGGACTAGAGGAGCAGTGGGACAGCCTTATAGTTGGGTTTAGTGTCCCTTTAAGAAGTAGGCTACTGTATTACAAAAACTTGGAGTATTAGTGAATAAAATACTAATAAATGTAAAATAAAATGTAAGATTATTTAGGGCTAAATAGGGATTCCAAGAGGGCATCTTTACCCTTGGTGAAAATAATTCAAAAATTAACACTCTCAGGAAGTTAAATACAAATTGAACGAGCAATAGAGATAGGGCTATATATTTACAGAATAAAGTTAGTAAATCTGCCAGCCCCATTGGCTTAATATAAAGTAATTTCATATGAAAACAGTTCCTTTTCTCAAACTGGATTTAAGAGGGGAAAAATAAAAATTAGAAATGTGTACTACATTGTTTAGTTCAATAATTAGAAATATTGTATCAAGTTGTATCTACTTACCCACTGTTTGAGGAGAGGCTTTGTCTAATTCTTTACATGTGCCACTATCAATATTGGGAGAATTGCAAGCATGTGGAGTCGCACAGCCTTTTGTTTCAATATAAGCTAATTAAGAAAGAAATAGAAGAAAGAACTATTGGTAGGCATTTAATTCTTTTTAATTCTTTTTAATTTCTCTACCAGTAAAAAAAGTATTATTAAGAGATGCTAAAACTGAGCTCAATTTTCCGAAGTTGCCTCATGAGAAAACTTCGGACGACTTCGGAAAACGAAGTGCTCCAAGTATAATCCCGTTGTGGGAAGGCAGTTCCAGGAGATTAGTCGCCCGCAGAAGAGGCGATTTGTCACTAGATTACTACATCTCCCCGATTCTTCGTGTGTGTCTCTGTGCTATAAGTGGTATTCAAGTGAATACAAAGGGGCATTTACCAACGTAGAAGCATCAACTGATTAGCAATTAACTTAAAAAAGCCCATCATAAGTAAAGGAGGATAAAAGTTTTACTTACCCTTTTTTCAAGCAGTCCCATGAGGATGTTGGTGAGGGGAGCTATTTCTGATTCCAGGTCAGTGAAGTGTTTGAATGACAGTTCTATACTTGACCACTGGTAGGGTTGCCACCTTTCCCTCCCAATGAGCTCCAGGGGGAGGCGGGGCAGTAATGCAGTGGGGGCAGGACAATGACATAGTGGGCTGAGTCATGACATGCTGGGGGTGGGACTGTGACGTCATGGATGGGGCTATGACATATGGAAAACCAAGCAATCAGTTTTGACCCAAACAGACCTTCAAAAAACCGGGGCTGTCTGGGTCAAAACCAGACAGGTGGCAACCCTAACCAGGGGTGTCAGGCAAGGCCTTAGTGGGCCCTAGGCAAATACCCATCTGGTCCCTTTCATCCTGCTGTGCACAGCAGGATAAACATTTTAGGTCATGCCTACTTTGACCACACCAATTAAATCCCACACCCTTTTTACCAAAACATAAATCAGATGTGCTAGTATAATTACTAAAGAAAATGGACAATGAGCATATTAACCTAGATGTGCCAATATAATCCCTAAGAAAAATGGAGAACTTTTATATTAACCCTAGACTTGCCAGTATAATTACTACAGAAAATGGATAATCATAAAATTAACACCAGCTGTGCCAGTATAATCACTGCAAAAATGGCCAGTGAGCACTCAATTAAAAGAGCTGTCAACATGTAAATAAAATATTTTGAGACATCATTTAAATTGAAAAAAAAAAAGTGGGACATGTAAAGAAAGCAGGGCCGACTGGCACTCAAACGGATCCACAGGACCAGAGAAAATTAGTTAAAAAAATATTTTATTTATACAAAGTTAAAAAATTTATATTTGCATCTCCATCCGCCCTACGCATTTCACACCCACTTAGGGCACTTAGTTATGGGCTCTCATGTCATACAATTTATTCTGGAGCACCGTGTTTCTCCCAACATGGGAAGATGCCCCATTTGGTAAAGCAGCCTTGATGTCAGGTTTCTCTAGTCTGTAAAGCCAGAAATCACCATTTGCTTAGACCCCACTTGCTGGAAGGGGTAGTGGTGCTGGAGAGCCTGAGGTGGAGGTTGGCCTCCATAGGTATAGATAACACGAGGAACGATCTGTAATAGCTCAGAGTTCCCATTCTAAATCCTTTAGATGGTATTCATCCCAGGGTAATTAGCAAGCTTACAGTAGGTCTGTGATTGCCAAACCTCTTTACTTAATTTTTCAGGATTCATTGAGATCTGGCATAGTGCCGAGAGACTGGCGAATTGCTAATGTGGTGCCTCTATTCAAAAAAGGATCCCGTTCTCTGCCTCAAAACTATAGGCCAGTTAGTCTGACATCAGTGGTAGGAAAGCTTTTCGAAGGGTTAATAAAGGATAAGATACTGGACTTCATAGCAAATCATAATACTATGAGTTTGTGCCAGCATGGTTTTATGCGTAATAGATCTTGCCAGACTAACTT
Source organism: Xenopus laevis (assembly GCF_017654675.1). Classification (NCBI taxonomy): domain Eukaryota; kingdom Metazoa; phylum Chordata; class Amphibia; order Anura; family Pipidae; genus Xenopus; species Xenopus laevis. The sequence goes on along the minus strand of NC_054383.1, from coordinate 127,273,774 downwards.
AATTTCTTTTTATGAGAAGGTAAGTAGAGTCCTCGATTCTGGGATGGCAGTGGATGTGATTTACTTAGACTTTGCTAAAGCATTTGATACAGTGCCACACAAAAGGTTACTGGTTAAATTAAGGAATGTTGGCCTGGAACATAGTATTTGTACCTGGATAGAGAACTGGCTAAAAGATAGACTACAAAGGGGCAAATTCACTAAGATGCGAAGTTGCGCCAGGTGCAACTTTGCCGCACTTCACCAGGCGTAGTTTCGCCAGCGCTTCGCAAATTCACTAAAATCCGAAGTTGCGCACAGGGGTAGCGTAAGGTTGCGGAGTTGCGCTAGCGTTGTTTCGCTATATAAAGCGAAGTTGCGCTAGTGAAGGCTAATTTGCATATGGCGCGAAATTCAAATTTCAATGGAGGAACACGTATCTGCACTACAAATGCCTAGAAAAACTTCAAATCTGCAAATAAAAATTTTATTTTGCCCTACACATGTGCCCACTGTCTAGGTAAGTTGCCATGAGTCAGGAAATGTATGGGGGAGGAAGGGGAGCCCCAAAAAATTTTCGATCTTTTTCAGCCTATCACCCGTCATGTAGAAAGCACGCCAGCGTTTTTTGGGACTTAGAAAAAATGTTGACTTTTTTTGAAACAATCCCTATCTACTCTATTGCGCTTCGCCAGGTCTGAGGTGGCGAAGGAAGTCTAGCGTAAAAGGTAGCGTTCGCTACACTGCGCAAGTTAGTGAATTTGCGTAGTTTCGTCGCTAGCGAAGATTCGCCTGACGTAAGGTTGCGAAGTAATACTAGCGAAACTACGCCAGCGTTCGTTAGTGAATTTGCGCAGTAGCGAAAATGCCAAACGCTAGCGAATTAACGCTAGCGTTCGGCGCTTCTCGCCTTAGTGAATTTGCCCCAAAGAGTGGTGGTAAATGGAACATTTTCTAATTGGACCAGTGTTGTTAGTGGAGTACCGCAGGGCTCTGTACTAGGTCCCTTGCTTTTCAACTTGTTTATTAATGACCTGGAGGTGGCCATTGAAAGTACTGTTTCTATTTTTGCAGATGATACTAAATTGTGCAGAACTATAGGTTCCATGCAGGATGCTGCCACTTTGCAGAGTGATTTGTCTAAACTGGAAAACTGGGCAGCAAACTGGAAAATGAGGTTCAATGTTGATAAATGCAAGGTTATGCACTTTGGCAAAAATAATATAAATGCAAGTTATACACTAAATGGCAGTGTGTTGGGAGTTTCCATAAATGAGAAGGATCTAGGGGTCTTTGTAGATAACACGTTGTCTAATTCTGGGCAGTGTCATTCTGTGGCTGCTAAAGCAAATAAAGTTCTGTCTTGTATAAAAAAGGGCATTAACTCAAGGGATGAAAACATAATTCTGCCTCTTTATAGGTCCCTGGTAAGGCCTCATCTGGAGTATGGGGGGCAGTTTTGGACTCCAGTCCTTAAGATGGATATAAATGAGCTGGAGAGAGTGCAGAGACTAAGTGCAACTATATTGGTTAGAGGGACGGAAGACTTAAATTATGAGGGGAGACTGTCAAGGTTGGGGTTGTTTTCTCTGGAAAAAAGGCGCTTGTGAGGGGACATGATTACACTTTACAAGTACATTAGAGGACATTATAGTCAAATAGCAGGGGACCTTTTTACCCATAAAGTGGATCACCGTACCAGAGGCCTCCCCTTCAGATTAGAAGAAAAGAACTTTCATTTGAAGCAACGTAGGGGGTTCTTCACAGTCAGGACAGTGAGGTTGTGGAATGCACTGCTGGGTGATGTTGTGATGCTGATTAAGTTAATGACTATAAGAGGGTTGAAAAAAATTTTAAAAACTTAGACAAATCACTCTGCAAAGTGGCAGCATCCTGCATGGAACCTATAGTTCTGCACAATTTAGTATCATCTGCAAAAATAGAAACAGTACTTTCAATGGCCACCTCCAGGTCATTAATAAACAAGTTGAAAAGCAAGGGACCTAGTACAGAGCCCTGCGGTACTCCACTAACAACACTGGTCCAATTAGAAAATGTACCATTTACCACCACTCTTTGTAGTCTATCTTTTAGCCAGTTCTCTATCCAGTTACAAATACTATGTTCCAGGCCAACATTCCTTAATTTAACAGGAACCTTCTGTGTGGCACTGTATCAAATGCTTTAGCAAAGTCTAAGTAAATCAAATTGACTATGAAGATTTTCATTCATCCAGGTCATGGTATATCTAATATAAATTATTTTAAAAAAAAAAGGACAACTCCAACTAAAGGTGTCAGCTGCTTTGTCAAGTGCCAGAACACCTCCCTCTAACCTTACTACACAAGAGAGGAGAGTGCTCAGTTCTCTGAGTAAGGACCCGAACATCACTATCCTGCCAGCAGATAAAGGGAGATGCACAGTTGTGCTCAACACAACTGACTATGACTGCAAGATAGCCACACTACTCAGTGATAGCAATACATATAACCCTTTAAGGAAAGACCCAACCAGCTGTTACAAGCAAAAGGTGATAGGTTGCTTACAACAACTTAAAGGAGAAAGCCATCAATCAAGTTTTATACCGCCGCCTGTACCCCAGAGATGCCACACCTTGCTTATACGGACTCCCCCAGATACACAAAATTCTTGGCTAACATCTTAGCCCCATTTGTAGGCAATACAGTGCATCATATCCAGAATGCCAAAGAGTTTGTAACCAAGATTCACAGCATTACACTAGAGGCAGAAGAAACAATGGTATCATATGATGTCACTTCATTGTTCACATGGATACCTACGACAGAGGAAATCTACTGCAGCAAGAGAACACCCTCAGCAGCAGAACGAAGCTCAATCCTAACCAAGTATGTTTGTTGCAAGTTTTGTGCTTTAACACCACATACTTCAAGTACAAGGACCTTTTTTATAGACCTGTGCAATGGGTTCTCCAGTCTCTCCCATTGCAGCTAACATGTACATGGAGGAAGTGGAAAGGAGGGCCTTACTTACATTCCAGGGAACTACACAGAGTCACTGGTTCAGATATGTGGATGGCACTTGGGTTCAAATCAGATCCGATGAGGTGGCGGTCTTTACAGAACAGTGGACAATAACATTAAGTTTACAAGAGAAGAGGTCCACGGGAACAAACTTGCCTTTTTAGACTGTTTGATATGCATCCAAGAGGGGGGTAACTTGAAAACTGAATTATACAGGAAACCAAAAAAGGGGGGTTGTGGGTGCACACCTAAGGCTAAATTTGAATATATTTAGGTACAGTGGACATATACATATAATTTCACTTTGCCTTCATTTTCTTTCCACTATCATATTTTTTTCAAAAATGGGCATTGGTTTGGGCAGTCTCTCCCTCTTTAAAGCCGCATAAGCAGGTGGCGGGGGAAGATTTAGCGCACATGTTGAAACCAAGGCACAAGAGATATTTACTCCAAGTAATGCTATTAAGTAGAGAGGTAAAAGACCTTTTATACTATGACCAGAGGTAAACAAGTTTGGGACCGCCGTGTGAGGTTTACCTTGACGTGGTATGGTGGCTTATCAATTTTATGATCATAACTTTGTAACAAAAAAACCCTGTTTTTAAAATACATGCACTTGCATATTTATTGAATTACTTAGACAGGGCGTCAGGGAATGTGCATTGATTGACTGGCTGGATCAGTAGCACTTCCATTGTATCTAAACATATATTAAAATTTAGCCTTAGGTGTGCACCCACAACCCCCCTTTTTTGTATTTATACAGGAAACCCCTCATACGGATCAATATCTGTTGTTTGATTCCCACCATCCGCTGGAACAGAAACTGGGTGTCATTAGAACTCTGCACCATAGGGTGTAATGTGTGAAAACTGATACAAAGTCCAATGACAAGGAGCATAAACATCTCAGAGGAGCTTTGAAACTTGTGGCTACGCAGACTAGGCTTTTGTCAAAACAGCAGCAACCAAGCCCAACAGGAACACCAAAAGAAATAACCACCGGAGACATATAGAAGTTGAAACATAGTCATCCCATATGTAGCTGGAGTACCGGAGAAACTCAGGAGAATTTTCAATAAACACCAAGTCCCTGTGTTTTTCAAACCTAGCAATATACTGAGACAAAAACTGGTACACCGAAAGGATCCAACGCAATGTGGTATAAGCAGTCCGGAATAGTGAGGAGTGCACTGATCTATACATTGAGGAGACAAAACAACTGCTCACCGAACGAATGGCTCAGCGTAGGAGGACTAACTCTTCAGGGCAAGACTCGACTGTCTTTCTACACCTAAAAGACAAGGGACACTCCTTTGAAGATAGCAATGTCCAAATATTGGACAAAGAAGACAGCTAGGTTTGAAAGAGACCATTCATGTCAAGGTGGAGAAACCCTGAACAGAGGCAGGGGCCTTCGACACCACCTGTCTGCTACATACAATGCTGTTCTAACATCTGTACCCCGGTGGTTTTCGAACACTTCACACATCCATTCATTCAACTCTCACAAGTAACACCTGTTTCTAGGAGTTGCATGACACATTAGTAATCCTATCACAGTAACTATACAGAATCAACACCTCTGTGAATTTTGGATGTCACCTTACTGAAGAGTTACAATGTGCCATTGTGATTGGATTAGTGGAAGAGTCTATATGCCGAGAACTTCCCACACTAGACAGTTGAACTGACAAAGCTACTTGGATGAGCAGTGAAACGTTTTCATTAAAATTACTCAGCAAGTCTAGTTGTTTTGTTTTTTTTTTTTAAATTACTTATATAAGATATCTAAGTAAATCACACCCACTGCTATCCTAGAATCGAGGTCCCTGCTTACCTTCTCATAAAAATAAATCAAGTTATTCTGATAAATTTATTGTGCATAAAACCATGCTGGCACAAACTCATAGAATTGTGATTTGCTATGAAGTCCAGTATCTTATCCTTTATTAGCCCTTTGAAAAGTTGTCCTACCGCGGATGTCAGACTAATTGGCCTATAGTTTTAAGGCTGAGAACAGGATCCTTTTTGAATAGCGACACAACATTAGCAATTCGGCAATCTCTCTGCACCATGCCAGACCTCAATGAATCCTGAAAAATTAATTAAAGAGGTTTGGCAATCACAGAGCTAAGCATGCTAAGTACCCTGGGATGAATACCATCTGGCCCTGGACCTCTATTTATCTTAACATGTTCATGTCACTTTTGAATATCCTCATGTGTGAACCATGCATCATTAGTTGTATTACTAGAAATAGGACTATTAAGAAGGAAACCTTCATTAACTAGTTCCTCATTTGTGTAGACAGATGAAAAATATAAGTTCAGAATCTCAGCTTTTTTTTGTTCAACCAACTGACCCACCTCTGATATTAAGGGTCCCACCCCTTCCTGTTTCATTTTTTTTTTACTATTAACATATTTAAAAAATAATTTTGAATTCTTTTTACTGCTTGCTGCAATATCCTTTTCCATATCAATTTTAGCTTGCCTGATAGCTTTTTTGCATGATTTATTGGCCTCCTTGTACCTTAAAAATGATTCAGCTCTACCAGGTAACTTGAAAGTCTTAAAAGCATGTCTTTTCTTACCCACCTCAACACCAACACTTCTATTGCAATGATGTTCCTTGCTTACAAGGGGAATATACTGACATGTATATTTATTGTGCAGAATTTTAAAGACGTCCCATTTTTGTTCTATGTTTAAACCTGTGAAAAGCATTTCCCACTTAATATGTTGCAGAGATGCCCTTATACTGTCAAAATTTGCACGTCTGAAATTTTGTGTTTTAGTTACTCCCTTATAGAATTGCCTCTGCAATAGAATCTCAAAGGAGACCATATTATGATCACTATTCCGTAAATGCCCACCCACACAAATGTTCAGTGTTATTAGTTATTACAAAATCCAAGTTATTCCTAGTAGGTTCTGGAACAAAAAGTTGTCATTCAGCATATACAAACACACTCCTCCATCCTTTTTAATCCCTCTGTCCCTCCTAAAAAGGGGGTAACCTTTTAAATTTGAATCCAGTGACGTTTCATCCCACCAGGTCTCAGTGAAATCAATTATATCATAATTTTTAGAGCATGCAATTAATTCAAGGTCTGACCATTTGCCAGCATACAGTAGAGGTCACTACTTTTTCTTTTGAAATTTGCATTACTTAGTGGAGAATTATAACTTAAGTTAGTATTAGTTTGTTTTCCTTGTAACAGAGGGACCTCCTTAGCTGGTAAATGGTATGCGCCCTCACTCCTCCCCCATGACCCCTTACTAATCCCACTGCCCCATCTACTCTAGCTTTCCCATGATTCTTTATCTCATCCACCCCCCCACTTGCCTAGTTTAAACACTCCTCCAACCTCCTAGATATTTTTTCCCCTAGCACAGTGAACCCCCTTCCATTGAGGTGCAATCCGTCATGACTGTATAGGTTGTACACTAAGGAAAAATCAGCCCAGTGCTCTAGGATCCCGAACCCCTCCTTCCTACACCAAGACTTGAACCATGCATTTTGCTCCCCAAGATAAACTTGCACGTAGCACGGGCAAAATTTCTGAAAAAAATGACATTGGAAGATCTTCCCTTAATCTTAGAGCCTAGATCCTTAAACTCACTCTTTAAGGTCTTCTATCTACCATTCATTTTTTCATTAGTACCGATATGTACTAAGACAGTTGGCCCAGCCCGACCCAACAATGTGTCTACCCGATCAAAGTAGAAATTGTATGCACTCCCAGGCCTTCTCGTATTCAATAATCTGGTGCTCAGTCCTCTAGGGAGACAGCACTCCCCTGGGTTCACAGGAAACGAAGAATGAGGAAACGGCACACAAAAATAGAATGCATATCACCTGACGAAGGGGCCTGCCCCCGAAACGTTGTGCTGTTTGACACAATAAATCCATAGGGGTATATCCCCTTTTGCATTCTATTCTGTGTGCCGTTTCTTCATTCTTCGTTTCCTGTCTACCCGATCAAACACATGCCAAACCCTGGTACCAGGCAGACAAAAAACTGTTTGGTTGTAGCAATCCGGACAACAGATTACCCTATCCACTTTACTAATAAATGAGTCCCCTACAACCACAATCTGCTTAGTCCTAATTCTGCTTTCCTCCCCACCACTACTAGAGAAACTTAAATCTTAGAGAGATCAGCACCATCTGAACTCATATTTTTCATCTGTCTACACAAATGAGGAACCAGTAAGTGAAGGTTTCCTTCTTAACAGTCCCAATTCTAGTAATACAACTAATGATGCATGGTTCACACATGATGATATTCAAAAGAGACTAGAACATGTTAAGATTAACAAAGGTCCAGGGCCAGATGGTATTAATCTCAGGGTAATTAGCGAGTTTAGCTCTGTGATTGCCAAACCTCTTTACTTAATTTTTCAGGATTCATTGAGATCTGGCATAGTGCAGAGAGACTGGCAAATTGCTAATGTGGTGCCTCTATTCAAAAAAGGATCCCGTTCTCAGCCTCAAAACTATAGGCCAGTTAGTCTGACATCAGTGGTAGGAAAGCTTTTCGAAGGGTTAATAAAGGATAAAATACTAGACTTCATAGCAAATCACAATACTATGAGTTTGTGCCAGCATGGTTATATGCGTAATAGATCTTGCCAGACTAACTTAATTTCTTTTTATGAGAATGTAATTAGAGACCTCGATTCTGGGATTTCAGGATGTGATTTACTTAGACTTTGCTAAAGCATTTGATACAGTGCCACACAAAAGGTTACTGGTTAAATTAAGGAATGTTGGCCTGCAACATAGTATTTGTACCTGGATCGAGAACTGGCTAAAAGATAGACTACAAAGAGTGATGGCAAATGGAACATTTTCTAATTGGACCAGCGTTGTTAGTGGAGTACCGCAGGGCTCTGGACTAGGTCCCTTGCTTTTCAACTTGTTTATTAATGACCTGGAGGTGGGCATTGAAAGTAATGTTTCTATTTTTGCAGATAATGCTAAATTGTGCAGAACTATAGGTTCCATGCAGGATGCTGCCACTTTGCAGAGTGATTGGTCTAAACTGGAAAACTGGGCAGCAAACTGGAAAATGAGGTTCAATGTTGATAAATGCAGGTTATGCACTTTGGCAAAAATAATATAAATGCAAGTTATACACTAAATGGCAGTGTGTTGGGAGTTCCCTTAAATAAGAAGGATCTAGGGGTCTTTGTAGATAACACGTTGTCTAATTCTGGGCAGTGTCATTCTGTGGCTACTAAAGCAAATAAAGTTCTGTCTTGCATAAAAAAGGGCATTAACTCAAGGGATGGAAACATAATTATGCCTCTTTATAGGTACCTGGTAAGGCCTCATCTGGAGTATGCAGTTCAGTTTTGGACTCCAGTCCTTAAGAGGGATATAAATGAGCTAGAGAGTGTGCAGAGACGTGCAACAAAATTGGTTAGAGGGACGGAAGACTTAAATTATGAGGGTAGACTGTCAAGGTTGGGGTTGTTTTCTCTGGAAAAAAGGCGCTTGCGAGGGGACATGATTACACTTTACAAGTACATTAGAGGACATTATAGACAAATAGCAGGGGACCTTTTTACCCATAAAGTGGATCACCGTACCAGAGGCCTCCCCTTTAGACTAGAAGAAAAGAACTTTCATTTGAAGCAACGTAGGGGGTTCTTCACAGTCAGGACAGTGAGGTTGTGGAATGCACTGCCGGGTGATGTTGTGATGGCTGATTCAGTTAATGCCTTTAAGAATGGCTTGGATGATTTTTTGGACAGACATAATATCAAAGGCTATTGTGATACTAAACTCTATAGTTAGTATAGGTATGGGTAGATAGAATTTAATTAAAAGTAGGGAGGGGTGTATGTATGGATGCTGGGTTTTCATTTGGAGGGGTTGAACCTGATGGACTTTGTCTTTTTTCAACTCAATTTAACTATGTAACTATCTAGAATTGCCAATCCACACTCCCATCTTCTTCAAACAATCTGGCAAATCTGTTGGGATTAAACAGATTCCCACCTTATATTTACTAACTGTCACCCAGCTAGCTGCCTCAACATCCTGCTGCTGTTCTGTTCCCCCCAAACTATCTTACCCCGCTAGGTAGTGCTCAGTGAGCAAGAGACTTCTTTTAATATTGTCAATCGACTGCTGTGTTGCAATTTGTTGCTCTAGTGCTCTAACTCGAGCAATTTGGCAATTTGCTCACAAACTCCATAGAGATAAGCAGTTTGGATCTCTTGTTCCAATCTGCATACATATGGCAGACTGTGCACTGGGTCAGACCTTCAATCTTGCTAGCACTCATTATCCCAGTTATAACTCATTTGAGAGGGAGTTATGACTTGTTCAGTCAAGTTTAAGGTTCAGCATCTGGAGATAATATAGAGTCTGAGCACCGCACCCCATCTTGTGAATAGTGCTTTAAAAGTTTAATAAAAACAAAGTTTATTTGGTATAGGTAATTGTACTGGTGTAATTTTAAAGATACACATTTCTCCATAAAGTGATTCCTCAGAATTTGACCTACACAGGTTTACCTAAGTACAGAGAGGGAATTGGATAGGACCTTCCCCAAAATTGAATGGGCTAAATGCTTTAAGGGACGCTAAGCACTGATGCCCTTCTCAACTACGCTTCTTTGTTGGACTACAAATGTCAGTTCAGCACCATAAGGGTTGTACTTAAACTAATATTGCTCCATAAAACTCTCCAGGGCAAGTGGCTCCATTGAAAATTCTAAATAATGCTCCACAGAACCTGTGAATTGGTGTAAAGAAATCATCATGGAAAGGGGACATCTGAACAACCCACATGTTATATTCTGTGGTAATGGGTGTGTTATGGATATTTTTAGTGGGAAATGTCTATATTTAGCTATGACCTCCTTGATGTCTCTGCGAGTGCTAGTTCTTCCTGATGGGTTTCCATAGAACCTAACTTATCTAAAAGGGCATCTTTAGCAGGCACATATGTATCTGTGCTCTGGGGACTTTAAAGTGAGATACACACGCTTTGCATATTTCTCTTTTGTGCTCCTGTGCTTCTCTGGGCCTTTTCAATTCCAGTCTCATGATTAATTCACAGGTTGTACTAGGGGAAGGTGGATTAGAGCTGTGCTGGAAACAAACATGGCAGTATTCATCATATGAAATGTCAATCTACAATTTTAAATACAATTGTCTGGTGAAGTATTATGTTGGTGAGAGGTGCTATTAAAGGGGTTTTAAAGGAAAACTAAACCCTAAAAATGAATATGGCTAAAAGGCCATATTTTATTTAATGGACTTCTTGCACCTGCCTAAAGTTTCAAATAGCAGCAATAATCTAGGATTTCAAATTTATCAAAGGGGCCACCATCTTGGAAAGTGTCTGCTATACTCACATGCTGATGATGGTAGTTGCACTGGTTTCTGTGCTGCCATGTAGTAATTATCTGTATTAATTACTAATCAGCCTTGTATTGTGACAGTATTATTATTATTAACATGTATTTATAGAGCTCCAACATATAGCGCAGCGATGTACATTTATATTATATATATATATATATTCAGTATATTGTGCATCGATCCCCTTAACTCAGTAAGTGACAGTAGCACAGAGCGTGTACAGTGAATCAGCAGAAAAGAAGGGGGGCAACTGGGACATCTTTGGAGACACAGATCTTTCCTGATAAAGGGCTGGTGGTGCCTTGGGTTGGTACAGAAGCCCAAAACATTATATGCAACATTTCTAGCCTACTTCTTTAGTTAAACTTTAGTTCTCCTTTAAAATTAATCAGTATTCTCAATGATTTAGGGTTGTAGCATTTTGTTGTTAGACTGGTAGTGGTCCATAGGGTTACATTCCCATATGGTCTGAAAATCCCTGATGCTTGGAAAACCCTGCTGTGGCCAGTTAAGTACTGGCCCTAAATTGGATATGGGAGTGGTTCATTTTCCCCAGTGAAAATTTGAGATGCTGTGGATGTCTTGCCCATCATGTGGTCCCATGTGTGAGGACAGGGTTTGCTTGATATCCTGCTATGTAGGAGCTACTGCCTGAATCCAAAGGAGAGGTATGTGGGACAGGTAGTGCTACCTGGGGAAAGTTTAAGAGCACTTGGGGGAAAAAGCCTGAATTGAGACTGTCTTTGTCCACCCAGAGTGGGATGGGGGACTTTGTCCTAGGAAAGACCAGGGTTGGACTTACCACATGGGATCTTCAGGGCAGGAGAGTTACAGATACTGTTGTAATTTAATTTTACATTTCTGCAAGTTTATATAAAGTTTTATATGTTTGCTGCACTTGTGTGTTTTATTATTTGTTCCTAGTGGAATTTCCCTGACGTGTAAGTCCCCAGTGCCCACTAGGTGGAGGCACTGTGTTAAAATCCCAGTATCTTTCATATAGCAAAGGAGACTCAGGGCCTATATCAAAAACAATTATATTTTCTAAGAAAGTGTACGAGCAAAGGGTTAAAGACTGTTAACAAATATTCTTACATCTCTTCATATTGATACACATCGTCTCATCTCCTGTGCAGGCCATAGCAGAATTAGACCAGCAGCCATTTTTATTGCGATCATAACATGTAGGGCAGAGGACCCCGTTTGTATTTGAATTCTGAGGTTTTACTAAAGAAAAGTAAGAGAAAATATGGGTTAGGAAGTTTAAAAAGTAAAAGAAGCCAATTGTAGGACATAACATCTGTCAGTCTATTACCGAGAATGCAAATGTTCAGACAAATTCATATCCAGGCATGAAATGATGTAGGTTAATGTAATGTAAATCTAAACAAACTTATAATACTGTGTTCAGAAGTCCAAACACAGTAATTATCCCTGCCATCATTGCAGTGATCGATGGAGATTAGCATCTTGTCATTTTCTTAGGCCATATTTTGAGTGGTCGGTGACTATACACATGCTCAATGTGTTCTTGGCTCTTATTAGTAGTGATGGGCGAATTTGAGAAACAGTGCCGGCGTCTCGTTTTTGATGCCGGTGCCCATTTTTGACTCCGGCGTCCGTTTTTTGACGCCGGCGCCCATTTTTGACGCCGGCGCCCGTTTTTTTTACGCAAAATTTTCACGGGTGTTTCGTGAATTTATTCGCTGGCGGTGAATTGAGCAAATTCGCCACGAATTTGCACCTGGCGAATAAATTCGCCCATCACTACTTCTTAGGAGGCCACCTTAGGGATCATCGTAAATTATCAAAGGAGCAGTAAGTAAAGTAACTTCTATCATAGAAGCTGATGCAGAAACCTGATTAACCATCAGAATAAGAAGATTGCACTGTTTTTTTTGTTGTTGATTGACATATAAAGTAATTTATATATATATATATACATTTTGAGATGCTAAATAATACATTTAAAATTCGATTCAGATGCTGCAGGGCTGATCAGTAATTATTTCTGTTGCATTAAGTCAGCCATCAAGCCATTATATTTCTGACTCTATGAGTTGATTAAAGGAGAAATAAAGGAATATTCTACTAGGGGTGCCAAATGTTAGTAATTATACTAGCTTACCTCATCTCCTTTTCTCTGAAAACTGTGCTGGCTGGGGTACATCTGTACTATGTTGCAATTTTCTTTCACATTCTTCTCTGTGGCCCCAGTTGTGGTGTGCATGCGTAAAAGATTGAAAACCCAACTTTCTGCTTCTAAGTTTGGCTTTTCACTCTACTACACATGCATACCCAGACCGAAATTTAGAGAAAGTCCTGAAAGAAGAAGATGACGACATTTTGCTTAGGATATTACCCCCCCCCAGTATACAGGAGCAATGGCCCAGGTGTCAGGTAAGCAATTATATTCTAACATTTTGCCAACAGTGATCACCTTTTCTTCTCCTTTAAAGGACCTTTCTGCAGCACATACTTTGTGTATTTCTTGTTTCATTAATGTGATTAAGATAAATATTTCCCTCCTTTCTGATGCCCCAAGATGCACAAAAGTCAAAGGGGGAATTCACAAAAGTGGTGATATTGAGAAAAAATAAAAGTGGAGATAAAATTGTCAGATTTCCCACCAAATTCACAAACCTCTTTCTCCACTTTTGTGAATTTGTCTTTTAAACAGAAAGTTTTCAGATTTTGTCTTTTGCACGAGATTTTAAAGACATTTTTCTGAACTTATCTTTAGCTCTTACTACACCTGTCAATCATTTTACCTAGGAAAATTATACATCATTTATTTCAGGATAACCTGGGCTTTCTAAATCTTCCTACATGTTTGTGTAATTCCACTTCTGTAACAAGATATAAGGGTCTAAATACAAGAAATGGTATTTTGCGTAATACACAGATTTGTATCAGAAATATGTTTTATTATCTTACGTCTAGAGTCTAATTCCTGCTAAAACTAAAAAAAATGTCTGAGAGGCTTTACTTTGCCTTTAGATAATATAGTCACTCAAATTGCTAATACTGCCTCATTCATTAAGCTAAAACTAGTAAAATAATACAAGTGTGAGTTAAAAACTTTTTACATATAAAATTGTATTTTATATAAAATACAATTTTTTTGTTCAGTGTTTTACTTGTTTTGTTAATGAGGCTTTTACACCTATAGGGTTAGACAGAAACGTGTGCCCTGACTATAAAATGCTAATCCCTATTAATATGATAATAATTCCCCAATGGGGCACCTATAAGAGTTGTAAAATGAAGATTGGCTGAACCAAAGCAGAGCAAATTATCTACATGGGGAAGAGTTATACTGAACTTTATTCCATTTTTAAAATGTCTGGATAAAATGTTGTTTGAAATGTCGTTTTTGTACCATTTTTTATGTCGTTTGAAAGACAAATTCATAAAAAAAAGACAAATTTCACTAAAATTTGAAAAATGGGGGTTGAGTCAAATTTTATGCAGATTACGGCTTACCTAAACAATATTCATGGTTATGGACTTAAAGGACAAGGAAAGTCTAAAATAGAATAAGGCTAGAAATGCTGTATTTTGTACACTAAACATAAGCATTAACTTACTGCACCACAAGCCTAATCAAACAAATGATTTATGCTTTCAAAGTTGGCCACAGGGGGCGATAATCTTGTAACATCTTGGCCTGACCCTGACCCTGCACATGCTCAGTGTGGTCTGGGCTGCTTAGAGATCGTCATAAACAAAGCTGCTTGAGTTCTGCATGGCTGGGAAGTTAGACGAGGGCTCCCCCTGCTGTTCATAAGTATGATTGTTTCCCTGCTCAGCAGGGAGGGACCATCTGACAATTCCTATCCACAGCAGTAAATGAAGGGAGAATTTCACTGCATACAGTCAGGTTTCTTATAAAAACAATACACATTTTTTAATTAAAGTATATTGGAAAAAGGTTTCTTTTTCATTAAAGAAAGTAAAAATGGGATTTTATTTTTTTGCCTTTCCTTGTCCTTTAAGGGCAAGGTTTTGGATACATGCTGGTTCTAACCAAGCCTGAAATCCACTGTCTATTGAAATCATCAGTAAAGCAGTAAGTCCCCTGAAAAACATAAAATGGGGGTTCTACTGTAGGTTTCTTTTTCATTAAAGGGAGTAAAATGGGATTTTATTTTTTTGCCTTTACATCCCCTTTAATAAGGCTATTTTTGTGCAAATGATTGCATGTGCTGGAGCACACATAAACTGTGGCTAGTTTTGAGTCAGTACTTGCAAATGGAGCTCCTGGTCTTGCACCAGTGTTTAAGGTATTACTGTTATTTATTTGCCAGCAACTAACCTTGATGGCAGTATTTGTTTTCTAGGCAAGTCAACTTTCTTGTGTTAAGGCTTACATGTGTGATGGTTGGCCGTGTGACATTTTTTTTTGCTGTGTTTTGGGCTTCAGTGTTGCTAGTGCTGCACATTGTTGCATAGCTAGCCAAGTCAGCAGTATTTTAATGCATTGATCGTACATCAGTGTTTGTACTGTAACTGATGGTCTAATTTCGGCATCAGTGGTGCATGTGCAGTATCTGGCATGGCACCAGTAATATATATGTGGTAGTTGGTTTTGGCACCAGTCTTGTATGTGTGGAACTACGTTTTTTTTGTGTGCCAGCTTTGGCCCCAGTGTAGGTTAGTGCTCTCACATGTAGTAGCTGGTTTGGGTGGCATGCATGGTAACTGTCTTCTGCTTGTGCTCCTGTATGGCATGATATGTATCTGACGAATCAAAAGTAAATTCACTGGCACACAGGTAATACTAGCAGGGTAAACCCTTGCTATTTTATTCAGTGGTTTGCAGCATGCTGCAAACCACTGAATAAAATAGCAAGGGTTTACCCTGCTAGTATTACCTGTGTGCCAGTGAATTTACTTTTGATTCGTCATTTCAAGGTGGGTCGCCGATTCTACCATTGCTGTGCACCAGGGACTATCTTCTATCCAAGGCCAGGGTGTGCGAGTGCATTTTGCTAATGATATGTATCTGGCTAGTGCTCCAGCATGCTAGCGTGCCGTGTGACTTTTGCATTGTTTATTTGTCTTATATGCCAGCTTTGTATGCGTTATGGCTACTTTTATTGCCAGTACAGTACTTAGGTTAGTTCTCAGGTGGAGGTTTGATTTGATCTGGGGGTGCATGATTTGTAGCACGTGTCAGTCCCAGTAAGGGGTTTCTTGATTTTGATATTGCCTAGCAATTATTGTAGTCTTGACAATTTGTCTCCCATTTACAAGATGTGTGGCTTATGTCAGTGACCATATATAAGAGCAGTGATTCAGGGCCTTGTAAGGCTAATGTTATGGCCTTGAATCACAGTTTTCAACAGGCTTTCCATTAGCTTGTGCTTAGACCAGGTACTGGATTATGTTACGTCACCTAGGTCTTCTGCATGAATCATTGGTGGTGGAAGTACCAGGGAAAGTTTTTGTCGGCCTGATACTGTAGTTTATCACTTGTTGGAAATATTTTTTATATTCAGTGATTGTTTTGTCTGAAGCTCTGACATTGAGGGGATTATTTACTAAAATCCGAATTTATCTGATAGTAATAAAAAAAAGCTTGATCAAACTCCCATGGCCAATTTTAGCTTATTTATTAATAAAAAAAACCTCAATTTAATTGGAACGTGAAAAAAACTTGATAAATGATTAAATCGTACAAATGTTTGAGGGGTTTTTTTTCCCAAAATTGCTTGCTTTTCTTCGGGTTTTGGCCGAAAACCCCGAAAAGGTCCGATTTTCAGGCTAATCCCATCAAAGAGAATGATAACTTTATTTTGAGATAGGTGTCTCTCCTTTACAGGTCCGAAATGGTGGATTTTTGGGATTTTTGCAGCATCGGGGTATAATAAATTTAAAAAAAATCAAGTTTTGCCCCTAAAAAGCCAGACCAGAAAAATTCCATGTTTGATAAATAACCCCCAGAATGTTCTCAACTGGGATTATTGTACTGTATAAATTTTTATATACTTTAGCTAAATGGGGTTAATCTTTAATTCCCATCCCTTGTTAAGCTTGATATTGCTTGGTAGATCCCATTAATGAAAAAACTCAATTTAATCGGATCGTGAAAAAACTTGATAAATGATCAAATCGTAGAAATTTATCAGTTTTCAGTTTTTTTCCAAAATTGTTCGATCTTCTTTGGGTTTTTCTTCAGATTTTCATGCTACCAAAGACCATAATAACTTTAATTTGAGATAAGGTCTCTCCTTTACAGCTCTGAAATGGTGGATTTTTGGGCTTTTTGCAGCATTTGGGGTATAAAAAATCAAGTTTTGCTTCAAAAAGCCAGACCAGAAAAATGTCATGTTTGATAAATAACCACTTGAATGTTCTCAACTGGGATTATTAGATACATTTTAAACACTTTAGTTAAGTGGGGTTAATCTTTAATTCCCACCCCTTGTTAAGATTGATATTGCTTGGTAGATCCCATGTGTATTTACATGGAAAGTATGTGGAAGAAAAGGAATTTACGGCGAGTAGATAAGTGAAATTCCCATTATTTCTATGGAAGCCATGGGAAGCTGGGAAGCTTGGTTTATGAAATTCTTCAATGTAGCTACAGTTGGGCATTGAAATTTTAATATATTTTTATTTTATGTGTAATGATATATGCAACTGGGATTGCCGGGAAGCAGAGCGCATGTAGAAACAACAGTTCAATTGTAATTTATGTCAATTGTGTTTACGTAAATCAATAGGTAATTATTGATTGGTACTGGAGGAATACATATCTATATACTGAAGCACAGAGAATAAGATAATTCTTCTACAACTGGAAAACCCAGTTTTATCAACCTGTTCAAACTGATATTAAAACCCAATATATTATAGGAGGACCAATCTGAACTCAGATGTTTGTAGGTAAAAACAATAGGTACTTACAGATTGGTACGGGTGAAGTGCAGTTGTCTGTAGTACAGCAGGAGTTTATATGTATAAACTGAATTCCTAGTGTTGAGACCCGCATTGTTTTATTACAATATTTGCTTTCCCAACATCCAGTATTATATGAAAATTCTTTAATATGATAATCTGTAAAGCAACATAGCATGAACATTATCATATATCATACAGTGAGTTGCTACAAATTTAATTCTGCTTCATACAAGACAATCAGAATTTTAAGTAATTATAAAACTATGACCATCAATTTGCATTCACCTGACACCATGGGGCAGATTTATCATAGGTCAAAGTGAAAATTCGAATGAAAAAAAAAACGAATTTCTAGCTAATTTTTGTGTACTTCGACTAGGGAATAGTCTAAATTCGATTCAAATGTGAAAAAAGTTGGAAATTTATCATGTACTGTCTCTTTAGAAACTAGACTTCTAAGGTTTTTTTTTTTGGAAAAACTTTGAATCAAATTCGATCGAGTGCACTTTTACTTTGATTCGTACAATTCGAATTTGATCGAAAATGGACCTATTCGATTTGAAAACTGACCTATTCGGCCAAAAATAAAAAAACATTTAGATATTTTGATGAATTTCGATTGGTCTTTTTTATTTCAAATTTGGAAGTTATGGGAGTTCAAAGAAACTCCTACAGCTCTAAAATTTGACTCTTGATAAATCTGCCCCCAATTATTATATGAATAACCTAATCACTATGGTGCCTAATTGCTAACATTCAAATTGCTATATCTTTTTTCAAATCAATTTTTTTTATTCTTTAAACGTGTTTTTTATAATTCTCTAAAACTCCAAAAATTCGAGACTTATGAAAAACCACTAATGCAAACCTTGGGCAAGTAAAGGCAGTGGAGGTCCTATAGAAGTCAATGATCCTATTGGATTTTTTTTTAGCCATACAGACTTTTGAGGTTTCCGGGATTTTTTTCATTAGTAATTGTCCAAAAAAATTTCTAGAGGTTTTTAGTATTTTTAGAACATTGTTCAGAGTTCCTTTTTCGTTTGTGCTTTTTAAATTTGGATCTTTTAATAAATTCTACTAGTGATGGGAGTTGTTCTCCCATGGAGGAATAACTAAGGGGTTAATCTACCGACTATGTAGATTTAAATAACTATGAAGAAAAAATAGGTCATGCATTTTGTAATGATGGATATAAAGTTAAATAAAATTTAGAGGGAGTCTATGGCCTCTCTATAGATCTACCTTGGAGGAAAAACAGCTCTGTTTAATTTTTTCTATAACCCCCATATAATAAAAGGCACCAGTAAATGCCATCTGCTGATTGGTTGCTATGGGTTACTGCACCTGGGCAATCCTAGTGCCTTTTATTACATAACCCCATTAACATCTAAAGCAGTTTGCTTGTAGCACAAACAGACAAAATGGCTACTTGTGGTTTGGATAGCCCGGATTAGTGTTACACATGTATTAAATAATAAGAGTGGTGGGGAAAGGGGAATCTAGATGTAAGCTGATGATTGAACACTTGAAACTGTCACAACAATGATGGCTAAAAAAGAGTGAGGTTAGGGTTGCCACCTGTCTGGTTTTGACCCAGACAGCCCAGTTTTCCAAATTAAGAAAACTGGGCAGGATTCCCTATAATAACTCTTCCCCTGATGTCACAACCCGCCCCCTGCAGCATCACAACTCCGCCCCTGCAGTATCCCACCCCCTGTATGGATGCCAAAAGGCGGCAACCCCTAAACAAGGCTCAACTGCAAAAATGTAGAGTAGGAAATGCCCCCAATGACATCACTGACTTTTGATGATGTTGGTTTATTAAATATTTTTGTTTTTTCATGAACTGTAGTTTGGTTTAGTACCTATGCCCCCATATGTAATAAAAGGTGCTAAGTTTGCCCAGGAGCAGTAACCCATAGCAACCAAAAAGATGTTTGCTTTTATACAGGTGACCAGTAAATTGTTCCTGCTGATTGGTTGCTATGGGTTACTGCTCCTGGGCAAATTTAGCACCTTTTATTACATAATCCCATTAGTCTTTATGCAAGGCTGTGATACTTTGTCATGATGTACAGTATAACTTACAAAAGTGCTGTTTATTATTTATAAAGTATTAGGGCATTTTTCCTTTCTACACTTTTTTTGTTTGCATTGTTAATATTGGTGCATTATACCATAGCACAGGTATGGGACCTGTTATCCAGAATGCTCTCTGGATAAGGGATCTTTCCATAATTTGCATCTTCACACTAGAAAATCATATAAACATTAAATGAACCCAATAGGCTAGTTTTGTCTCCAATAAGGATTAATTATATCTTAGTTGGGATTGAGTATAAGTTACTGTTTTATTATTACAGAGAAAAAGGAAATCATTTTTAAGAAATTTGATTATTTGGATCAAATGGAGTCAATGGGAGATGGCTTTTCCATAACAGGTTTCCGGACAACAGATCCCATACCTGTAGTGCATTATTGTGCACAAAGTCGCTGTGGATTTTTTGTAAACTACTAAAGCTAATGGAAGAGCACTGTGTGATTCACTGGCACTTATTATAATGCTGAAGGGAGAATAACCCACCGTGTCCTTTAAATAAATATGAAGATCCGCAACTGTCATAATGGGGTTCACAGGTGAAAAAATGGCCAGTGCAGTTACGAAAATTGTTTCTGCTATATAAGTGACACTTTAAGCATTTGAGCGAATACACTGTAAGAGACAAGGGTAAAAGACAATGAAAAAGTCATTTTAGAATCCACCACACACACAATAAACATAATGTGAATTAGGAGTGAAATAAAGTATTAGCTTATATATGTATCCTGCAGTGTTCTTATTGTAAAGGAATACCAAAGCTTCTGTATCGTGATGGGCGAATCTTTCCCATTTCGCGTTGCCTTAAGATTCGCGAAACAGTGAAAAATCTGTGAACCAATTTTAAGTCAATGTGCGGCAAACGAATTTTAATGCACAACGATTTTTACAAGTGCCCTTTCAAGACAGTTACAGTTGGACCAGTGTAAGTGGTAGGAAGCTGGAAATGCCCGCTCATATTGTCCCCACCACCCTCCAAAACCCAAAGAAATGCCTGAGGCCCTCTTCTCACTGTTAGTGGTGTGGTCACTTCTGTGCCAAAGGTTTTCACTATAGTGGGAGCTTCAGGGGTCGGTGCTACTTCTGGGCCAGTGAAGGGCCTGGTGTCAAACAGTTTCCACCTCAGTGGGGTGGCTGAGGTTACCAGGAAAGCCTGCCTTCATCTGCATTGCTATAGGTCAGCTAGGTGTTAACCCCTTTATTGGTATAGCTGTAATCTGGGTGAACAAATAGTTGTGCAGGGCTCTGGACTTTGGTGGATCACGAGTCTGACTGCTGTGGATCCATTGGACAGGGCTGGCTGGATGATCACAGGCGCGTTATTGTTCTGGTCCACATCTCCACGATCTTCACCTTTATGATCGCGCTGCTTGTGGGGATTTTCAGGTTCAGCTGCTTGAAGATCTCATGGTTAAAAGTCCTCAGTGCATAGACTGCGCTGGCATCTTCCTCGTTGATGTAGACGACCACAACGCTGATAGAGGTGAGCAGGATCGGGCTGGGTGGATCAGTGCCCCATTGCCACCCCCCACCAGTAAAAGGGCCCCCGCTACTCCAGTCGCTGGGCTCCCTCTGTCCCTCTCCCCCCACTCCCAATGGTGTGTACCTAATTTGCGCATATTGCGCCTTCCTCACGCGATGGGAGAGGGGGGGACAGTAGCGCCACGTATGTCTACCGGGTCTGGGCCGGCGGGGCCCACGAGGGCTGGGACCCACCAGGTTTTGCACAGGCACAATGACAGCAAGATGCACAAATACAGCAAATTTTTTCGTCTGCAAATTTTTGCAGAGGTTTTGCGAAAAAATTTGCAGGTGGTAAAATGCGAAAATTCGCCGCAAATTCATGTGTGGCAAATAAATTCGCACATCACTACGTCTGTAGTATTAAGAAACCTCTGTATAAGATAGGAGGAGATCTATGAAATTATTCTTCACCTTTATGTTAACTTTTAGTTTGTTAAAGAATAGCCGATTCTAAACAACTTTTTTATTGGTCTTTATTGGTCTATAACCTCATACAGCTATGTCTCAGGAAACTTTATGGCAGCTCCCCTGTATAAATGTTTTAACCAAATGTGAACAAGAGATCCTGTAGGTTGGCCATGGAAATTGGGCTTACAATTAAAATAATAGTAACATCAAAAGGTGAAAGTATTTTAAAGTAATACAAATATAATGCAGTGTTGCCCTGCACTGGTAAAACTGATGTGTTTGCTTCAGAAACACTACTATAGTTTATATAAATAATCTGCTGTGTAGCAATGGGGGCAGCCATTCAAATGGGAAAAGTCTCAGGTTACACAGCAGATAAGCTCTGTAGAACATAATGGTGTTATCTGTTATCCACTATTTAACCTGTGCTATATAGCCTTTTTCAATTTCTGCCAATGTTACACAAAGGGTCAGATTTATTAGGGTTCGAATTGTAAATTTCAATTCGAATTTTCAAGTTGGATTTTTGGAAATAATCCAAACTTGTATTTGAATTCAAGATTTATCATACCTTGACCCTGGGAACAACTTGAATTCAATAGTACGCCACCTAAAACCTGACGAGTTCATGTAGAAGTCAATGGCACAGGTCCAGTAACCCATTTGAAGATATTAATAGCCTTCCTGTCATTCAAGTTTTTTTGAGTTTTTTCTTAAATAAGATACCATTCGAGTTTCGAGGTCATTTGAGTTAATTTGAGGTAAAAAAAAACTTATAACTTGACCTTTGATAAATATGCCCCAACATCTTGTATAATAACATGAGCTATAGTAGTGATTCTGAAGCAAACACAACAGTTTTACCAGTGCAGCACAATAGTACATGATATTTTTATTACTTTAAAACACTTTCATCTGTTGGTGTTACTGTTTCTTTAAAAGGATTCTGTCATGGTTATTATATTTTACTTTTTATTTCTAAATTTAACTAACGTTGCAAATAATTCACTCTACTGTTTAACATTTTATTTTTGAACCAACAAATGTATTTTTTTTAGCTGTAATATTGGTGTTTAGGTAGCCATCTCAATGCATTGGGCCTGATTCTGAGCTTTGAGGAGGAGCCAGCACTTCAAGATGGAAATTCTTCGAGACAGCTATTGTTTCTCCCCTTCCCATTGTATTATACCAAAACCCTAGGTTGTGTTTGCATAGCTAAAAGCCCCACCTAGTGGTAGACATGAGAATAGTGCCCAAGCAGGAAAAAGGGGTTTTAGCAATACAAACTAATCCTTTAGCAGAGGTGACAGGTAGCTGCTGTCTAGTTAGCTACCTATTGTTCTGTTGTAGCCTAATGATGGCCTCCTGTGGAGGGAAGGGAGGGTGGTGATATCACCCTCCCAGCAGTGTAGCAGTAAAGAGCAGTGTTGGATTGGCCCACCGGTATACCAGAAAAAGTCCCGGTAGGCCAAGGGCTCAGTGTGCCTCTTGCTTCTAACCATTTGGCCTATTTCATTGTCATACCCTGTTTATTTATGAGAACAAAGAGGTTTAATAATGGAAGAATATAGTATAGTATGTAGAGAAAAGAGACTAGGAGAATAAAGAGGTTGAGTGAGGAGAGAAGGTATAATAGTTTGGAAAGTGGGCCCTCAGCCAAGGTTTTCTGGTGGGCCCCTGGCATCCCAGTCCAACACTGGTAAAGAGTGACTGAAGTTTATCAAAGCACAAGTCACATGGCTGGGGGCACCTGGGAAACTGACAATATGTCTAGCCCCACAACAAATTTCAAAATTAAATATAAAAAAATCTGTTTACTCTTTAAAAAACAGATTTTAGTGCAGAATTCTGCACTATTAACAATTTCATTAACTATTTAAAAAAAAAATCCCACCATTAACAATTTCATTAACTATTTAAAAAAAAAAATTCCCCGCAACAGTATCCCTTTAAATACAGCTTAGATATGAATTTTATGCAATGGCTATTATTGAAACCAAAATGTATTCTTATAGTTAGTTTTATTCATCACATTTATTAGATCCAGATATGTAGAGGTATAATTACTATCGATCACTTGATTAAATTGAAAGAAAAGTAGTAACCCCACAATATCGTTAAAAATATGTTGTAGAATTAATTCACTAATTAATTTACCCTTAAGGTGCAACAGTTAGAAAAAGTGCTTAGTGCTTTATGTACCGTTGAGTTAATTCTATACCTACACACCACCAATTAATTATACCAAAATGAGTTCATGAATTCATTTAAAACATCAGTTATAGTTCATTCAAAAAACTGCAAGTGCTTAGATAACATCAATTAATTTAAGAATTCATTGATTATCAATTAATTGGTTAAAGTGCTAGTGCTAATAAATATCAAAAATTCATTGAAAAATGTGAACTTATTATAAAAAGAGGATTCTGTATATCTCAGCAATTCATGAATAAAAAGAATGGAAAAGGAAAATAGATTAGAGGTGGAGTTGTCCCAAAATCTCCTAAATAAGGCTTTTTTCTGTCTAATGCCCTGGGACACCACACAGAGAGAAAGGCAGGACTCTAAGGACTGTGGTCTCTGTATTTTAACTAATCTGTAGAAGAGCTATCTAAAAAAACGCAAATCCCTAGAGCCGTGGAGTAAAAGAAGTATGAAGAATGATTGCTGTTAAAATTATTCAAAACCTTTGTGCGGCTAGAGGTTGCCGCAAAAGCGCTGAAGCTTTTAAAATTAAGCTTTTAAAAAATAATAAGAGCGGAGGATTGCCGACGCGCGTTTCGCATATGCTTTCTCAAGGTTGCCTTGAGACTCACGAGTAGTGATGAGCGAATCTGTCCCATTTCCCATCTGTCCCATTTCCAAAAAATTCTTGAAACTACAAAATAAATTTGCAAAACACATTGAAATCAATGGGTGGCAATAAAAATTCTACCAAATTTAGGAGGTGATTACTGCCACTGTTGAGATTGCACCTGCTGCAGAACTGCCAGTAATTTTCAGTGTGACTGCCTCTGAGAGCATCCTAGTTGGTGAGCCACCCATGGGAGAATATCGTCAAGGCTATAAGTATGGGGCCCCTGTGTGAAGACAGGTCTTGTTTCTGTACCTGCCACATGGGTTGAGATACTTTGGGAAAGGTAGCACTATTATAGAATTGATTAGGATTATGTTAGAGAGACAGTCAGAGTGATAACTTATGTGAGATAGGTCGGTCCCCCATGTCCCCAGTACAGGAGTGCATTGTGTATTAGATGCCTATTTTTTTTTCTTAAGTTTTATATAAAGTTACACTTGGTTACTGCAACTGTGTGTTTTATTTCCCTGGTGGAATTCCCCTGAGGTGTAATGCCTCAGTGTCCACTAGCACTAACTTCACTGCACAACCCAGTTCCCAATATATTTCACGCAAAGAGGTTCATGTCTGCTTGATTTTTCATAAGCTGTGATACAGTAAAAGACAGTGTACCAACAAAGGGTTACAATTCCATATATTCACATAACGTTATTCTTGTGTGAAAGTGAAGCAGAGAAATGCCATACTTAGGTGCAGTGAAGAAATGTAGAAGCAGCGCAAGACGCAAGCAGAATATTTTGCTGTAACCATTTTAAAGAGGTAATAAAGTTATAGGAGCTCAGTTATCTTATTTTAACATGTTTATTTGCTAGGTGCCTGAATGCAGAAGTAAAGAACTGCTTTATAAAATGTGGGCAGTGCCTTACAGACTTTTGTGTACATTGCTGTTCTTTTTTGGAATGAGCAGATGTGAAGATGATGTGATTAATTTGTTGATTTCTTCAGCCTAACAGCCATTACATCACTCTATACCCTATTACCCTATAGCCAGCAATCCCACATTGTTGATGTGTATTATATTTATCAGTTGATAGCTAACAATTTCACAACAGCCAACATCTGGGGGATGACAAATCAAGCTTCATATTTCTTCTTCATTGTTAAATTGTTATAAATACAAAGAGGAAACAGTTTAGGGAGAAGGGATTATATTTTTGATGAAATATGAGAACTAAATGAGGCTGCACCTGCATAAATTCTGCGGTAGGGCAATCCTATGGCACATCCTTATGGTGCAAGAAACAGAAATCACAGATGGAGCTAATGAATACATTCTGGGCCTCTAGTAAAATCACCGTTCTGACATATTAATGACGAGAGACCAAGGTTTTCTGTATATGAGGTCAGAAATAAACTATGTTTATTCCTGGGAAAGGCTCACTAACCTGTTGCAGTAAGAGCACAGAAAATGCAGACTCCGGTAAGGAATCGTCTCATGGTCATGGTGTAATGGAGAAAGCTGTCCAAGCAGTTGTGTATTTGTATATAGAATTGAAAGCTGTCTCTGTGCCGAGAATCAGGTGTGAGAACGTTTAGGATTTTGACAACAGGCAGGTACCAGGGGAGAGCTCTGTGTTTTTCTAAAGAACTGTAATTAAAATGTTCAGCCACTGAAGACGTAAGAGATACTTCTGATGAAATTTATTTGAGTCAGTCCCAGTATTTCCCCATTGGCCCTTTCTGGCTTTTCTAGAATCCTACTGGATGGATGATATCAAGAAGGGGATGGTCTGTAAAATAAATTAGATAGAGGCCGATTATTAAAGGAGAACTAAAGTCTAAAAAAGGACATGGCTAGAAATGTTTGGTCACGTATTTTGGGTTTTTTTGTACCCAAAGCTCTTTAGAGCCCAACTACTGCACTAATTCAAAATATTGACATTTCCTCTGCTTGTTGCAATAGTGACTGCCTGTTTACTATTAAATTATGCATAAAAGTTAACAAATCACAGCCCTGTCTGTTTAGTAAAAAGAAAAAAAGAATAAATAAATGTTCTGGCATAAACTCTTGAGTTTAGCAGAATGCTGAATTTAGTAGGAATGCAAAAAATCAGCTATTTTAGGATTCGAGTCGACCAAACCCTGAACCCTTTGTGAAAGATTCAGTCAAATAACTAAAGGTGGCCATACACAGGCAGATTAAAGCTGCCGATAACGGTCCTTTATATCGATTTGCCAGCTTATCTGCCCATATGTGGGGGCATCAGACAGGTCTCACCAATCAATATCAGGCCAAAACTCTGCCAGATATTGATCTGACAGGTTTGATTTTTGCTGAGATCGCGGACCACATCAGCCCATATCCTTCGTTGTTATCAGATATTCCCTTGCCTTTGGTGGGCATATCGCGTTAAGATATGCTCTTTGGCAACTTCGCCAAACGAGCGGATCTAATCATGTATGGCCACCTTAACTGAATCTGAACGTTAATTTGCATATGTAAATTAGGGAACTAATCATAATACACAAGTTGCAGACACACATTACATTACATCACCTATACATCATCTATAAGGATGCATTTTACATGATATTCAGGGTTTTCTCATATAAAATGTACTTTTCAAATTTCCAGCTTCAAGTTTTTGTGAAAAAATAAAGAGATTGGGACACAATGGAGTCTCCCATCTATTTAAATAATTTTTTTCTGTTGTAGAATGTGATATTTAGGGGGCTTTACTCACAGAAGTAATCAGATGCCATCAGTGCTATCCAATCTCCTCTATTTCAAGCCCTTTTTCTGATTAAACACTCCATTGTAGGAAAAAAATGAAAAAAATCATACACCCCTCCCTCACCAAGACCATGGAGCATGCACATTAGCCAGAATTATTGGCAGCAAATATGCATGAATACATTTCTTGAGTGCACAGACCCAGCAAAGCCCTTCCTTCAGTAAACATGATTAAATAGTTTTTAAGTGATTTATTAGTGTATTTAAGGTATGGAGATCCAAATAACAGAAAGGCCCCTTATCTGGATGTAGGGAATGGGATCCATAGGGTTAATTTCCCCTACGTTCTGGGTATTTTTCAGTCAAAACTCAGATCTTCGGGTTAAAAAAACAAAAAATTTTCAAGATTAACTGAAAATAGATTGAATCCGAAAATATATCAGCTAAAGAAGCATATGAAGATGCTTGTAGCCAGTGGCATAACTACAGTGCACTGGGCCCCCCTGAAAAAAATCTTCAGAGGGGCCTGGCGCATTCTAGTTATGCCCTCCTCCATTATACCCACATCCTACCATGCCCATGCCTAACTCCGCCCACTCCCGCCCGACTCGCTTCCTTGCTGGTAAAAGAGAGCGACTGGGGAGGAGGGAGGATTTTATTACCTATAGAGACACTAGAGTCCCTGCCCCCCTGTTCCCCATGCCACCCTGCGGGATCTTGCTTTTTTTGGAGGGGTTCGCTCGAAAACTATATTAATTTGAGCGATTCAAAGTTTTTTGGGCGAAAATTCGATTCACTGATTCAAGTGTTTTTCCTTCAAGCTGTGAATTCATTTTAGGTATAAAAACCTCACAAACCTCTAAAACTCTCACTTTGATAAATAACCCCCTAAATAAACCCAATAGGCTGGTACTGCTTCCAATAAGGATTAATTATCTTAGTTGGATCAAGTACAAGCTACTGTTTTATTGTTACGGATAAAAAGGAATATTTTTTAATATTAGAATTCATTAAAATGAAGTCTAGGGAAGACAGCCTTCCTGTAATTCGGATCTTGCTCGATAACAGGTTTCCAGATAATGGATCCCATACCTTTACTAATTGGCCAGCAGGAGGAGATAATTGCAGAGGAATGTACAAAGACAAGATAATTTATTAAAATGCTCTCACTTTCTTTCAGTACCGACCCAAATATCTGCTGAAAATGGACTGACCCGTCTATGCAGAAAACACCAAGCAATGTTTATTAAATCAGCATGAAGTGTGTTGGAAATGAGAATCGCTGCATCCACTACATAAAACAGGATGTATATTTCTATTTAAAAATACTTTACAATGATGTTTGGGTGGCACTGAATTACATAAGGGACAGACACAAGGAAGGCTTTATTATGTTACAGAATGTCCTATTCCTTTTCAATTGGTCTTCATTATTTATTTGTTTTATAGGTTTTCAATTATTTCTCTTCTTCGTCTGCATCTTCCCAGCTTTCAAATGGGGGTCACTGACCCCAGCAACCAAAAAAAAAACTATTGCCAGCGGCGATACTACCGGGGGAGCAGGATTCCAACTGGAGAGCTGATTCAAGCTAAATAACCGAAAAACCAAAATAAATAGGTCTGGGCCTATCAATGTGGGGGTTGTGTACCTGTAGCCAGGGTAACCCCAGAATTAACAGGGACGAAGAACCATCAAGAATGTGAAAAGATAAATTTTCACAATGTATATTAATACACTTGGAAAATGCCTTGGATTTTTGGGTTACTAGACCTGACCCAGGTGGGCTCTGATCAATAGCAGAAACTCTCATAGGAGGTGTAAGGGTAGTAAGGGGAACATTATACTGCAAAGGCAGCATCTTAACACAATATACGCAGAGACCCAAGAATCGCCTTCGGGCCCTTTCCTCAGGGGACAAGTGTGTAGCCCCCAATTGCATGGGTTCCACCTGAGGGTTAGGAAACGAGGGAGTTGTTGATTCATCATTATAACATATGATAGGGAAATATGTACCCTCTTCAGCCCACCTTTCTCTTTACAATACAAAACAATGTATAAGATGCACTACAAAAAATTAAATTTATTGTATCCAATGTCTCTGCGAATTACAATATATAGGGAAGACAAGTAGGAAATTATGTGACCGAATTAGGGAACATATAAATACCATAGAAAAAGGGAAGGAAACATATAGGGGCAGATTTATCAAGGGTCAAAGTGAATTCGAGGGAATTTTCAAAGTAAAAAAATTTGAAATTCAAAGTAATTTTTTGATACTTCGACCATCGAATAGGCTACTACGACTTCGGTACGAAGTAAAAATAGTTAGAATAGTCGACCATTCAATAATCGAAGTACTGTCTCTTTAAAAAAACTTCGACTTCAATACTTCGCCAAATAAAACCTGCCGGATTGCTATGTTAGTCTATGGGGACCTTCTACAAACTTTTTCCAATCGTTCGATCAAATTAAAATCGCGAATTGCCAAATTCGCTGAAAAAACTTCAAATTCGATATCCGAAGTATTTAAATTCGATGGTCGAATTTCGAACTATTTTCAAAGTATTTAAATCTGCCCCATAGTGTTTCCAAACATTTCAAATACTGTAGACAACTTAATGATTGAATTCATTTAAAAATAGCGGTATTAATCAAGTAATCTATGTATCCAAAATCAAAAGAAGACAAATTAATGGTTGAATTCATTTAACATCATCATTTTATTTCCCGGCAGAAAAGTTAGTTAATGATTAAATATAAATGTATAGGTTGGATAGCAGGCGTATTTGGAGCAGAACGTAAGCTATTTAGGGGGACGGTTGCCATGGACAAGTAGCACAGCAACGGAAGGCGCAAGGAATATATGCATCTCCGTGGCAACAATCTCCCCTACAAGAGGCGTAATAAGCGAGTTAGGATTATCGAAGCCTCTGAGGAAGTCGAGTAACCGGCGAAACGCGTCAGGCGGAGCGACAGAAGAGTAACCAATGTCATCTCCAAACATCCCAGGAAGAACACACGCGACGAAAAGCAACGTTGGTCGGAGCAAGACGGCTACGAATTCCGGGTGATTTAGAGACTGCTGCTCGTTTAACTATCACAATTGTGAGTGTATTTTTAAAGATATATTTTTCAAATTAAAAGGTTGTATGCTATGTACTGCTCCTTGTTAAAGTATTGTGAGATTGGAAGTGCTGACTAGGACCAAAGATACGTTGAAGGGCTTATCACTAAACTTAGGGGCAAATTCATCAAGGGTCGAATATCGAGGGTTAATTAACCCTCGATATTCGACTGGGGAATGAAAATCCTTTGACTTCGAATAGCGAACGATTAAATCCTTCGAATTGAACGATTCGAAGGATTTTAATCCAACGATCGAAGGATTATCCTTCGACCAAAAAAAGTTAGGCAAGCCTATGGGGACCTTTCCCATAGGCTAACATTGAGTTCGGTAGCTTTTAGGTGCCGAACTAGGGGGTCGAAGTTTTTTCTGAAAAAGACAGTACTTTGACTATCGAATGGTCAAACGATTTTTAGTTCGAATCCTTCGATTCAAAGTCAAAGTCAAAGTCGAAGGTCGAAGTAGCCCATTCGATGGTCGAAGTAGCCAAAACAACACTTTCGAAATTTGAAGTTTTTTAACTTCGAATCCTTCACTCGAAGTTAATGAATTGGCCCCTAAATGTTTAAGAGTATTTTTGAGCTACACAAGGTGGTTTAGCTGTAATACATTTGTGTGACACTCGAGTGTACAGCGTATGAAAAACCTGTGTGATCGAAAATTTGGAAAGTGGGCTAACTAAATCAAAAAAGAGTGTAAACATAGTACACTCCTTGCAACAGGATCTTGACAAACTGGCAATCTGGGCAGCTAAGTGGCAAATGAGATTCAATGTTGATAAATGTAAAGTTATGCACCTGGGATGTAAAAATATCCACTTATACCCTTAATGGGACTGCACTAGGCAAATCCATTATGGAAAAGGACCTTGGAGTCCTTGTAGATGATAAACTTGGCTGTAGCAAGCAATGCCAGTCAGCAGCATCAAGGGCAAATAAGGTCTTGAGCTGTATTAAATGGGGCATAGAGTCACGGGAGGAGGGGTCATTCTTCCACTGTATAGAGCACTTGTAAGGCCCCATCTAGAATATGCCGTACAGTTTTGGTCTCCATCACTCAAACAGGACATTATTGTATTAGAGAGGGTACAGAGAAGGGCAACTAAGCTGGTAAAAGGTATTGAAAATCTTAGCTATGAGGAAAGACTGGCCAAATTGGGGATGTTCACGCTGGAGAAGAGGCGCTTAAGGGGAGATATGATGACTATGTATAAATATATAAGGGGATCATATAACAATCTCTCTAATGCTTTATTTACCAGTAGGTCTTTCCAGCTGACACAAGGTCACCCATTCCGATTAGAAGAAAAGAGGTTCCGCCTAAATATTCGGAAGGGGTTTGTTACAGTGAGAGCTGTGAAGATGTGGAATTGTCTCCCTGAATCAGTGGTACAGGCTGATACATTAGATAGCTTTAAGAAGGGGTTGGATGGCTTTTTAGCAAGTAAGGGAATACAGGGTTATGGGAAATAGCTCATAGTCCAAGTGGATCCAGGGACTAGTCCGATTGCCATTTTGGAGTCAGGAAGGAATTTTTCCCCCTCTAAGGCAAATTGGAGAGGCTTCAGATGGGTTTTTTGCCTTCCTCTGGATCAACTGGCAGATAGGTAGTTAATAAACAAAAAAAAAAAAAAAAGGTTGAACTCGATGGACATGTGTCTTTTTTCAACCTTACTTACTATGTTACTATGTTACTATGTTACACCATATATTATCATACTACTTGTTTCCCCAAGCTGTGGCAGCGCTGATTCCTAATAAACCAAAGAAAATTCCGCCTTTCTCTTTGCCTCCTGTCAATTTGGATGGCTAACTTCATTAGGTCATCCAAAGTGGATGCACGTATCGTTACAGTTTCAGACCTCCATCAGTCCTTTATCAAGCTACCTAAGCAGCACATGTGCACACATTTATAAGCATTGTAACATAGGGACCTCTATTGGTGAACTGCCACATTACAAACACATGCATTTCCCATACAATTTGTAACAAAGTATTACAATTTGCCACAGTGTATCGTGTTTAAAGCACTTGTGTACATTTGTGAATAGAATAGCCTATGATTAAGGGGCAGATTTATCAAGGGTCGAAGTGAATTAGATGGAATTTTCGACGTAAAAAAATTCTAAATTTGAAGTAATTTTTTTGGATACTTCGACCATCGAATAGGATACTACGACTTCAACATCGAATTCGATTTGAAGTAAAATAGTTCGAATATTCTACCATTTCATAATACTGTACTATCTCTTTAAAAAAACTTTGACTTCAATTCTTCGCCAAATTAAACCTGCCGAAGAGCTATGTTAGCCTATGGGGACCTTCTAGAGCAGTTTTCTACGTTTTTTGAAGTCGAAGAAAAATCATTCGATCGATCGATGAAATCCTTCGAATCGTTGGATTCGGAGGATTTAATCGTTCGATCAAACGATTTTACTTCGACCGCAAATGGCCAAATTCGATGAAAAAAACTTTGACTTCGGTATTCGAAGTAATTCAATTAGATGGTCGAATTTCGAAGTATTTTCAACTTCGAAATTCAACCCTTGATAAATCTGCCCCCAAGTGTCCTTGACACGACACGCGTCAGGCATGAATAGTTTATACAAATAAAGATTTCTATTTTGACTTAAATACTAATCTGATCCATACGTGACCTTTTGAGTGTCTTGCTCCAACATTTTTGATTCTCTACATGACTGGAAACTGCTGGATCACACTTTTTGGTGTTGGTAGCGGATTACGTTCTCTGGCACTTCTTGACGTCTGACCTACATTTGCTTGTCCGCATGGTCATTTTATAACATATATTACTACGAGCTTTCACATCTATAGAAACTATTGATTTTAATTGGGGTACCCTTTCTTGGATTGTAAACGACATCACTTTATTGGCAATTTGAACAGCTGTATTATACTGTGCTGTCCTGAAACATAATCTTATGGTGCAATAAAACTTTTTTAAACTATTCCTGGGTGCCTTGGAGTCTGCATAATAATTCATGTGCTTATACTTGCAGTATGGATGGTCACTGGCATTTATCAGATACTAGCACTCACAGCAAGGATGAGTACTATGTAGTGATGGGCGAATTTGCGTTGTTTCGCTTCACGGAAATTCGCGAAATGGCGCCTCCTTTTTGACGCCTGGCGCCCATTTTTTCGAAAAAAACATTTTTGACGCCGGCAAATTTTTGACGCCGGCAAATTTTTGACGCGAATTTTCGCAGGCGTTTCGCGAATTTATTCGCAGGCGTTTCGCGAATTTATTCGCTGGCGGCGAATTGCGCAAATTCGCCTCGAATTTGCGCCTGGCCCATCACTAGTACTATGCCTATATATACAGTATTCCTACAGTGTGTTGTTGAGTCTTCCACAAGGGACACTAGCTTCACTATGCTTCCTCTCTCAAATGCAGACCTATCTAATCCATAACAGTTAATGATAGTGCAGCTCCTCTGCTTATCAACTGGGTATAGGTCCCCTTACTAGATTCTTTGAAACCATATTAAATAACTAAATGAATCATGGAAATTGAAAAAGTGGACAGAAAAATATTTGAAAAACACTCCAGCAAGATTTTTAATGCCATTCACTTGACAGCTTTTATCCTGCACAATTCACCCAAACAAGTTGTTTGTGCAATCAAAAACTTAGCCAAAAGGAAAAAAAACCCCCAGTGTGACCTGATTCATAGCCGCATATTGACTAAGACCTACTTCAGCAGTTTCAAATTGTTTGTGTGGATAAGTTGTACAGGTACAAGTCTTTGGAAAATTCATCGGAATATAATAATGGTAAGAGAAACGCTCTGCTCCCAGAGGAACATACACCTGATCCATCACTTAAGACACCTGCTTCACGTACATGATGAAATATGCAGCAAATAGTATCTCTTGTGGGAAATATGCTGAATGAGCATGTTGATGAAATAATTAGGTGAGTTTAGGGGCTAACTTGTCCTCATAGACTTTATAATACAGATGGATGAAGCCATCTGGGCCGGTGCTTGTTTACAGGTATTATATTAATGACTGTCTCTACTTCTTTTTCTGAAATGGGTTCTCTTAAGTTTCTTTGAGCATGTTGAGCTGATAAGGGGACTGCTATTGAATGCTGGGTAATTTAATGTGTGTTTTGATTTTCTTTTGCATTGTATTAATTGAGCCAGTTTCAATGACTTATGACTTTACACTAGTTCATTAACTATTGACTATAAAATCTCTTCAAATGTCGGGCTAAACGCAAGTTGGCTGCATTGTATGGTAATGTGTAATGCTTTAACTTTGGTTAACTGAGTTTTGGGTTTCTGTAGAGCTAATTCATGTAGTTCAGTTTTGACATGTATAATTTCTTCATTACGTTTGAGGCTTGAGCTAGTTTTAAATTGGCGGTTTAAAGTCATTATCATTGATTATGATGATTTTATGTTGATACATTTTATACAGTGTATGAGCTGTTTTTTTATGGATTCAGACCTTGCAGTTGTATAGGCATTCAATTATTGATTGAATACAGGTTTTGATACTGTGAATTCTGAGATCTTTCTTGTACCTGTCTGGTTACTGGCCTGTCTACTGGACTCCATTTTTTTTTTTTGGTCTGTCATCAGCCCTGATCTTTGGACTGTTACTGTATTTTTTCTTGCTTTTACCTTCTTACATTCCTGGCCTACATCATTATAAGTTGCCACTCCATTAGCAAGACTATTGGTTAAGGGTTGGGTTAAACGATAACTCTAGGATGAACTGACAGACTTGGACCATGCCTCGCTATAATGCATCCTCATTAGGGTAGGACTGGTTCAGAGGGACACCGGGAAAAACCCAGTGGGCCCAGCCCTGGTTGGCTCCACCGGCCCAGTCCCGAACCCCGACAATGCTTCCCCAGTCCATTGATCTCCCTCCCCTGACACACTGAAGGTAGGTTTAATTTATGTACTTGTGGGAGGGTGGTGGCAGCAGCGCAGTAGGGGGTGTGGGGTGCAGCAGGGCCCCCAGTATCGAACCCTGACAACGCTTCCCCAGTCCATTGATCTCCCTCCCCTGACGCACTGAAGGTAGGTTTAATTTATGTTCTTGTGGGAGGGTGGTGGCAGCAGCGCAGTAGGTGGGGTGTGGGGTGCAGCAGGGCCCCCAGTATCGAACCCTGACAACACTTCCCCAGTCCATTGATCTCCCTCCCCTGACGCACTGAAGGTAGGTTTAATTTATGTTCTTATGGGAGGGTGGTGGCAGCAGCCCCAGTAGGGGGGTGTGGGGTGCAGCAGGGCCCCCAGTCCCGAACCCCGACAACGCTTCCCCAGTCCATTGATCTCCCTCCCCTGATGCACTGAAGGTAGGTTTAATTTATGTTCTTGTGGGAGAGTGGTGACAGCAGCCCCAGTAGGGGAGTGTGGGGTGCAGCCGGGCCCCCAGTCCCGAACCCCGACAACGCTTCCCCAGTCCATTGATCTCCCTCCCCTGACGCATTGAAGGTAGGTTTAATTATGTGCTTGTGGGAGGGCTGGTGGCAGCATCCCCAGTAGGGGGGTGTGGGTGCAGCAGGGGCCCCTGGTGCGCCCTGCACCCAACATACCATAAATAGACCAGATACCATATTATACAGCACACTGGGCCTAATTTATCAACACTCGACAATTATCCATAGCAACCAATCACTAATTAGCTTTTTAAAGCCAGCTGTAAGTAGAACAATAAATGCAACAATTTGATTGGTTGCCATGGGTTACTGCCCATGGGCAAAATTGCCCAGTGTTGATAAATGACCCCCACTGACTCCTACCTATGTCTACCTAGCTAGTTCTTTATGAATTGATTCATTTCTGTCCTGCACCTGAAAAAAGTTTTTTTTGAAGCAAAGGTTGTAAGGGACAATTAACTTTGTGCATGGTAGAGTGCAATATCAAAAACAGGCACATTAACCATGTTTTTGTTTTTTGCAACCTGTACCTTGAACTTTCAGAACAATTACAGGTTGGTCTTTACATACAGTACATACACCATTTAGTATCTCACTCCAGCAGCACGCCTTGATTACAAGAACAGGCACCTGATCCCTCGCTGCCAGGCTATTCACACTCGTTTGATGCTCAAATCAACAACATGATCCTGTTTCTCACTGCCGCTTTTATTTTCTCTGTTATTGTCACAACTGGTAAGTGCCAAGTAAATATAAAATGTAGTTCATTTTTTAAGTTATTTTCATTTTACTTGAATTAGAACTAGCGAATAATTGTTGTATCTTCTTTTTTTTGTGATGAAGTGTACATGTGTTTTGCATGAGCTGTATATTTAATAGGTTCATATAAGTGTATGATGTACCTCTGAGAATGGGAATTCCTGAAAAATATGAGAGATTAGAAATCAGGAGGTTGTTAGCTTCATAGGAACATTAAATAGGCAGTCTAAAGGGCATGTAAAGTGTATATTTTGACAAGTGTAAATATCTGTAAGCTTTATTTCATAGAATTTTAGTTTATAATAAGCGAAACCAAGACATTTTGCCGAAATGTATTAGAAAGGTGAAATTACAACGTGGTGAAAGCATTTTTTTAACTGTGCAATAGAATACATATTGCCCTATATTGTTAGAGAAGTTCTTTGCCACTATACTTCAACTGTTCTTCATAGGAAAAAAGCATCTCATGTTGCCAATTTCTCTCCAAATAATTTGCTCCAATCCTGCTGCTTTATTTCAAAGTTAAGGGGTGAATAATAATGACAAAACAGAACATGTATTTTGTTTTCTGGCAAAACAGACCATTGGGCAACATTTAGGGGGTTATTAACTAAACTCCGAATACAATATTTGGACTTTTAAAAAATCACGAATTTTTCTGAATGTATTACACCCCGAGGATGGAAATAGTCTAAATCAGAAAATCCGGCATCTCAGACCTGTCGAGGTTGCATATAAGTCAATGGGAGAAGTCCCAATGATTTTTTTATGTGCGCTGCTGTATTTTGTGCAATACCTTGAAGATTTCCGAGTTTTCAGGGAAAAAGCATACAAAATCTGAGTTTACGGGTAGAAAATCCCAAAAAATCATGAAATTCAGATTTTTTTCCATGAAGCACATTTTCGGGAAAATTTAATAATAAAGAAGTGGAAAAAACCGGTGCAGATGTAAACGGTGTTTTTTGGCAGAACATGTTGAGATAAATTCGGACTTTGATAAATCACCCCCTTGATGAATCGGCCCCCAATTGTCTGCAAACACAGTTCCCAAGTTAAATTTCTCTCATGCAAAGTAACCAGAAACACTGCTGTGTTCATCTTAGCTCATTTAAAGGACAAGGAAAGGTAAAATAATAAAATCCCATTTTTACTTTCTTTAATGAAAAAGAAACCTATCTCCAATATACTTTAATTAAAAAATGTGTACCGTTTTTATAAGAAACCTGACTGTATGCAGTGAAATCCTCCCTTCATTTACTG
Source organism: Xenopus laevis (assembly GCF_017654675.1). NCBI lineage: Eukaryota > Metazoa > Chordata > Amphibia > Anura > Pipidae > Xenopus > Xenopus laevis. Next base: position 127,236,372 of record NC_054383.1, on the reverse strand, counting down.
CTGTGGATAGGAATTGTCAGATGGTCCCTAAATGCTGAGCAGGGAAACAATCATACTTATGAACAGCAGGGGGAGCCCCCACCTTACTTCCCAGCCATGCAGAATTCAAGCAGCTTTGTTTATGACGATCCCTAAGCAGCCCAGACCACACTGAGCATGTGCAGGGTCAGGGTCAGGCAAAGATGTATAACAAAGTTACAAGATGACAGCCCCCTGTAGCCAACTTTGAAAGCATAAATCATTTGTTTGATTAGGCTTGTGGTGCAGTAAGTTCATGCTTATGTTTAGTATACAAAATACAGCATTTCTAGACTTATTCTATTTTAGACTTTCCTTGTCCTTTAAGAATAAGGTGCAGTGGAAACTGTCCTGTGTGCTGAAGAATCAAAAATTATTTTTGGAAATGGACATCGAGTACTCTGGGCTAAAAAGTAGGACCATTAGTGCAGAAGACATAGGTAGTTTACTCATCTACAAAGGCACCATTATTACTGAACAATATAAACAAGTTTTGGACCAACATATACAGCCATCCAGATGACGTTTCTCTAGGAAGGCCTTACTTATTTCCCTTATTTCAGCAAGACAATGCACATATTACAACTTGACTTCATGGGGGCTAAATTGGCACCCTGTCTGCATTCTAGACCTGTCACCCATTAAAAACATTTGGTACATTGCAAAATTAAAAAATAAGACAAAATGAATGAAATCCTATCATGGGGCAAATTTTCACTTTTACAATGACAGCAATTGGTCTCCTCAGGGGTGATGCACATAAAAATGGAAAACATGCTCCTTAACCAACTTTGTTTTTAACATGTTGTTGCCAACAAATGCAAAATGAGCATATACTTTTTAGAAAACAATATAATTTCTCTGATTTGTTGACTTTGTACTCTTTGTAAGCTTTTGTAAAATGGCCATTCTTTTTTTAACCGCTTCCCCTTATATCTAAAGCTAATTTATCTCCAAGGTCCTTGTGGTTTGCCGATTTCTAGGTTGCACAGCCTCTTTAAAGGGCATGTAAAGGCAAAAAATAAAATCCCATTTGTACTGTAATGAAAAAGAAAACTATCTCCAATATACTTTAATTAAAAAATGTGCACATTTATAAGAAACCTGATTGCATGCAGTGAAATTCTCCCTTCATTTACTGCTGTGGATAGGAATTGTCAGACGGTCCCTAACTGCTGAGCAGGGAAACAATCATACTTATGAACAGCAGGGGGAGCCCCCGCCTTACTTAACAGCCATGCAGAACTCAAGCAGCTTTGTTTGTTTCCCTGTAGAGCAGTCGGCAACGGTAGAGATTTGTTTTTGATTATATTTTGCCTTTGTATTCCCTTTACTGTTTCCAACTCCAGCTGCAGGGACAAAGATCATGGAGCCAGAATTAAACAGATAAACTGGGATTCTATTTGGAGGATTATTTTGCTGCAGCCACTGGTTCTGGAGAGTTGGAGAAAGTTTGTATTAAACAATACAAAAACTATAAAATCCACATTAGATTACATGACAATACAGGACCCAGTGCAGTCTGCATATTCTGATTATTAATCAGTCTTGCTGTATCGGCTTCTGGCAGATATTATTTGACTTGTGCTGTTTTGATAATCTATGATGATCCCTAAGCAGCCCAGACCACACTGAGCATGTGCACAGTCTTGGTCTTGCAAAGATGTATAGCAAATTTACAAGATGGTGACCCCCTGTGGCCAACTTTGAAAGCATAAATCATTTGTTTGATTAGGCTTGTGGTGCAGTAAGTTCCTGTTTATGTTTAGTTTACAAAATACAGCATTTCTAGCCTTATTCTATTTTACACTTTACTTCCCCTTTAACATCATATGTTATTCAAGGTGAAATGTAAGACTGCAGCCATCTTTGCAGTATCCCTGGGGATTAAATAACCAAAATGAGACAGTTGCTTCTTGGAGATATTTCCGCCATCTTTGTTTCCATTCCATTTTCTATTTCTGCATCTCAATCAAGGTGTTTTTTTTTTTCTAATAAACATCAACTTTGGACTTTTTTGTTCCTTTACAAAAAAATTATTTTTTAAGATGACTGAATTTATTAGTGCTGACACTTTATTAACAGAATGTAACATACACCTTTATACATACTCAAAATGTATATTAGAAAGTATTTTTTTTTTCACTGTCCCCCCGAAAATAGTTTTTGAGCTCAGTGCCCCTTTTACATAAGGGAAGTATTTGGGAAACCCCAAATGCCCATACTGAAATTGTATCTGCCAATACAATTTTTAAAGGGTTTACTCTTCTTCTTTCCATTTCAGAACAGTCATATCTGAGCTGCTTTTTATGTGATGGACTACATCAAAACGACTGCAGGGGCACTCTGGGGAACTGTTCAGAGGGAGAAATATGCATGGCTGAATCATTTGTTTGCAAAAGAAAATGTGAGTAGATGAGAAAAAATGTCCATAAACCCCCAATGAATTTTGTGAATTTTTTGTTGAAGCAAAATGAGATTGATTCTGTCATTACTAATCAAAAGTACCAATCCTAATGTATTCTTATTCTTCTTATTATTTTTATTATTATTTTTTTATTATTATTACCATTGTTCACCAACATCAAATTGTGCAGGATACAGGTATGGGAGCTGTTACCAAGAATTCTTGGGTCCTGGGGTTTTCAGGGTAAGGGGTAATTTTATACTCAGGATCTCTGTACCTTAAGTCTGCTAAAAAAAATCATTTAAACAGTACTTGATTACTTTGGATCAAGTACAAGGTACTGTTTTATTATTACAGAGAAAAAGGATAATAAATACAAGATACATTATAAAGTTTATAAGCATCAGTACTATCCCATACCTGCCAACATTTTGGAAACAGAAAGAAGGACAAATAGATTTGAATTTCTGACCACATCAATTTTTGTGACCACACCCCCTAATTAACATGTCCGTTTTACAAAATTTCTCAGGTTCTAAAAGTTTGAACACATTGCTGTGGTTTGTATGTTATTACAATTTTGCTATGAAGGTGAATTGCCCTTTAAACTGTGAGTCTTAATTCTCCTAAGAGAGATGTTATGATGGGCGAATTTGTCCAGTTTTGTTTCGCCCAGAAATTTGTGAATTTCCAGCAAAATTCTCGAAATGGCAAAAAATTAGCAGAACGCAAATTTTGCCGCCACGTGTCACATGTGTTAAAGTCAATGGGCGTCCGAATAATGTTGATGCACGTCAGTTTTGATGCCTGCAACTATTGCGGCATGTGTCCAATCTTTTTTTTGCTGCCGGCGAATTTTTGCCTGTGAATTTTCATCGGTGAATTTTCGCAGCAGTTTCGGGCCGGCAGCAAAACATGGAAATTCACTGCAAATTTGTATCTGGCGAATTTATTCGTCCATCACTAGTGATGGGCAAATTTATTCGGCAGGCGCAAATTTGCGCCAAATTTCGGCACTTTGTCACCTGCGAATACATTTTCGAGTTTGCTGAGAAAATTCACCAGCAACAAAGTTTATCAGACACCCATTTACTTTAGTGGGTGCCGGCGTCAACTTCGACGCTGGCGCTAATTTTGACACTGGCGAATTGTCGCCGGCATCAAAATTCGTCTTTCGTCTACTTTTCACCCGTTCACGAATTTCACAGGAAATTTGCGGATTTTGTGGGACAAACGGGACAAATTCGCCCATCTATAGGCATCACTACGCTTTATCTATTACTCTTAAGGCTCTTACAAACGAGCGTTTGAAGCGGCGCTCCCCTGTGTTCCATTTTTATGCGTTCAGCCGCAGGGGAGCGCAGGAGTAGACACATTAATTTTTTTTCAATGGGGCTGTACTCACACAGGCACATGAATGCGCCGAACGCAGGAAAAATGCAGCATGTTGTGTCTCAACCTGCGTTCGGTGCCTACATGCGCCTGTGTGAGTACAGCCCCATTGAAAAAAACTGAATGCGTCTACTCCTGCGCTCCCCTGCGGCTGAACGCATAAAAATGGAACGCAGGGGAGCGCAGCTTCAAACGCTCGTCTGTAAAAGCCCTTAGAAAGTATCTTAGTATCTATTCTGGGCTCTCTGCCAAAAGCCAATTAAGTTAAAAACTGATCTTTTTCTGGCTGTTCAATGCAGCAGATCTGGTCATTTCAGTACAAATCGGGGACTGCAGGTTGAGCTGTCAAAAGCGGGACTTTTGGAAGTTATGCTATCCTGCAACTGTTAACTAAATGTCAAAACCAGTAACTCCTTGGGTCTGGCCATATATACCAATAATATAACTACATTTTGCAAGATTGTATTTATGGGTATGTTGCTCTGTTTAATCAGATCAATATACACCTATAAAGGCATATAAATATATATATATATATATATATATATATATATATATATATATATATATATATATATATATATATAAATAACCAATCAGTGACTAGAGGGAGGGCCACATGGGCCATAACTGTTGCTTTTGAATCTGAGCTGAATACTGAGGATCAATTGCAAACTCACTGAACAGTTATGTCCCATGTGGGCCCCCTTCAAGTCACTGACTAACTCAGAGTTAGAGAACTAAAAACAGGAAGTTGGATTCTGGCTATTATATTACACATCCAGTCACTCCATCATTTATACATTACATTTTTACTATATTAGTAACATTTTTTATTTTGCACAGCCTATCTATTTATCCAGTTTTTATATTTACACTAAACTATTCCTTTAAGGCATAATTGTCACTGATTTCAGGCTGGGTTTTTTGCCTTCCTCTGGAACAAAATAGTGGATATATGATAATGTATTCTACATTTTATTTGTCAAAGCAGCGGTAGGATCTTGCCAGAGTACTCCACAATAGGGAGAAAGGAGGTTCTCTCCTGTGACTGCTTGGTTGGTTGATTGATACAGACGCAGCCTAATACTTAGTGATATAGAAGAGAAAGTGAAGTTTTCAGTGAGGAACAGCAGAGCATAGTAGCACCCTCTTATGGAAATCTGTCTTTGATATGACTGGCAAGGTCCTATTTATTTGATGAAATATAAATAAATGATGTGACCATTTTGCCCATTTCTGGCTCCTGGTGTTTCATTTAGGTATTTAACAATGGGGTTCAGTGGGATGGCTGGGGGTGAAGGGTCAATTGAGGAGTCCCCTTGCCATGCACTCAGGGCCGCCATTAGAAATCACGGGGCCCCGTACAAAAAATTTTTTGGGGCCCCCTGGGTCCCGCCCACACTGACGACCAAGCTCCACCCCATATGCCGCCCACTCCACATCGCAGTTAAAAGACCACACAGACATCAGCGCTAAAAAAGTAACCCCCCCACACAAGTTATAAAAAGCTATTGATGGTCAGGGCCCCCTTATAAAAAATTGGGGCCCCCAAAAAAAAATTTTTTTAAAAAAAATGTTTTTTTTTTTTAAAAAAAAACATTGGTGGCAGGGGCCCCCTTATAACTTAAAAACAAATTGGGGCCCCAAAAAAAAATTAAAAAAAAAAGTTTTTTGGAAAAAAAAAAAAAAAGTGGCAGGGGCCCCCTTACAAGTTAAAAAAAATTGGGGCCCCAAATTTAAAAAAAAACAAAAAAAAAACATTGGTGGCAAGGGGCCCCTTACAAGTTAAAAAAAAACTGGGGCCCCAAAAAAAATGTTTTACAAAAAGATTGGTGGCAGGGGCCTATAGAATATTAAAATAATACATTGGTGGCCAGGGGATTAAAAAAAAAAAAATACACAAACTGGTGTTCAGTAGAATTGAACATATGGCTTCAGTACTTCAACTTCGCCTCCTTTCGTGACTTCGGGTCTTTGCGCCGCTTCAGGACTTCGGCTTCGGCTGTTTTCATGACTTCGGGTCTTTTCGGCGCTTCGTGACTTCGGGTCTTTTCAGCGCTTCGGGACTTCGGCTTTTTCCGTGATTTCGGGTCTTTTCGGCGCATCGGCTTCGGCACTTCCACATTCGGCAACGCAGAGGGAGGACGTACAGCTCGGGCGCTCGTAAGGGGGGCCCGGATCTTCAAAAAATGCAGCGCTGCCGGGCCCCCCTTCATGCCCGGGCCCGGTACGCTTGTCCCCTCTGTCCCCCCCTGATGGCGGCCCTGCATGTACTATGGACAGTAGTTGGTTTATAGTTTCTAAAATTTAAAAATACAATATTCATATTATATCGTATTAAGTGGCATATTAAAGAATCTTACCAAACTGGAATATATATTTAAGTAAATATTGTGCTTTTATAAATTTTCCATTTGATGCAATTCTCTGTGCTGCCTCAGAGATCACCTGGCCAGAAATCCTGCAGCTCAAACTGTAACAGGAAGAAGCATAGGAGTAAAATACATTTGCCCATGAATTGGCTCATGTGACCTAACATATAGTTTGTTTGTGTGCACCTTCAATGGCAGGATCCAAAACACAGAACTCTGTCTTTAATTGACTCATGTGATCTAACATGTACAATCACAGGGGGCGGCCCTTATTCTTTAAAATGGCAGTTTTCTATTTATGATTACCCAATAACACATACTACTAAATAAGTATATTATTATGGAAATGGCTTATTTACATGAAGCAGGGTTTTACATATGAGCTGTTTTATGTAATTTCTTTTTATAGAGACCTACATTGTTTGAGGAGTATAGTTTTCCTTTAAGGATCTGATCTATTGATATGCAGTTTCAATGTAATACATTTACATGAAAAAAACAAATGGCTATTAATGTACATACAGAAGAAGAATAAAACAAGGGGTTAGGGGATGGGTAAGGGGCATGAGGAGAGATTCCTTATTGCTTTGTTATTTAATTATTAGATGCCTGTGAAATGTTCTAATTTCTTATCTTCTTTTACCAGCAAGGACCCATAAGAGTTTCTTCTCACATACTATAATATACAAATGTACTGTATATACAAATTTCATAAATATTTCCTGTTATTTTTATCTTATTTAAAAGATCAAGGAAATGTCTATAGCTATTTTAAAAGGCGATGCAGCAAGCCTGAAAACTGTAATTTTAGAGAGAGAACAACAACTTTGCTACTTGAAATCTCATATAGCACAACCTGCTGCAACACAAGTGCCTGTATGCCACCCAAACCAGAAGGTAAGTATCAAAGGATGTAAAAAAAATAACCGATAATGTTTTGCTGAATTACATTTTGTTAGCTCTGTCTGAGACCAAGGGGCAGATTCACTAAGGGTCGAATTTCGAAGTTAAAAATACTTCGAAATTCGACCCTCGAATTGAAATCCTTCGACTTCGAATATCGAAGTCGAAGGATTTAGCGCTAAACGTTCGTTCGATCGATCGAAGGATTTTTCGTTCGATCGAACGATTAAATCCTTCGAATCGAACGATTCGAAGGATTTTAATCCAACGATCGAAGGAAAATCCTTCGATCAAAAAAAGTTTAGCAAGCCTATGGGGACCTTCCCCATAGGTTAACATTGACTTCGGTAGGTTTTATCTGCCGAAATAGGGGGTCGAAGTTTTTTTTAAAGGGAAAGTACTTCGACTATCGAATGGTCGAATAGTCGAACTATTTTTCGTTCGATTCGTTCGATTTCGTTCGAATTCGAACGAATTTAACCAATTCGATGGTCGAAGTACCAGAAAAATACTTCGAAATTCGAATTTTTTTCATTCGAATCCTTCACTCGAGCTTAGTGAATCGGCCCCCTAATGTAGTGGTATCAGTGAGGTATCAGTGATTGGGGTGCAAAATGTAACAGGTATATGGGTAGGGATACTCCAGATACTGATACTTCCTTTGATATACTTCAGGCTCATTCTGATTGGGCTCAACTCCAACAACTCCTGGTAGGACTTTTTCCCTCAGGTGGGCCCTCATTTACTGTTAGAGGAAGGATGGGTGCCGTTGGTTCTTTAGATGACATAATTTAGAATGGTGGGTGCTGATTCAGATGGTGCAGTATCAATAAGTAAACACTTACTTTCTCAATTGGTTGTTCCTCACACAAGCTGAAGTGTTCACAACACCCCAGAGGGAGCATTTGCAGCATCGGTGAATCAATCCAAGCCCAGAATTAGGCAAAGCTCACAGTGGTATCTTTACAAAGATCTAACTGCTTGAGTTCCTATACAGGTGACCTTGTCACTGCAGGTTACTAACCCTTACTGGCCTTTTTGTTGAAGCCTCTGACTGCTTTACTAACTACCTGGATCCTTCCTCTCACTCATAGTGAGGTATTAGAAAACAATCCTGGCACTTACTTCTCCAATAGTTGAACCTACCTGTGCTTCAGGCTTCCAGCACCGTAACACTCCTTCCAACAAGTGGGGGAACCAAAAGAGGCTGAGTACCTTTTTGCTTTCCCTTTTGTATACTCCTCCTCCCAAATGTAATACAGGCCCTCAATAGCTGGCAAAGAACCTTCCCGGGGAAACTAACATCATTAAGGGTGTTTTTTATCAAAGGTCGAGTTTTCTCCATGAAAAATTCTAGTTTTCAAGGGCATTTTTTAGTCAAAAATTGATTTTTCACATTAAAAAACTCAAAAAAATGTACACTCTGTTAAATAACCCCCTAAATGTTTGTAAAACCTTTACTTTTCTACATTTACTCTTCTTTATGTGTATATTAATATCTATGTAATATTCACACATTTTTCTGCTGCTTCATTATCTGTGCGTCTCTGACGTCTGTGACCTCTCACTCATGTTCTTTATGCATTTCTGTTTGTTCTGCCTTTCCCTCCTTAGCTCTCCAAATCTAATTGTCCTCATTCTCCATCTACATGCACACTCCCCCTACCCCATGGATTCACATCACCAATATCTATGCCTTACCACTTTCATCTTTTCCCTCCTACACCATCTATATGTTCTCTTCTCCTCGTAGCTTCCCTTGTTCATGTACCCTCCTCCCATACATTCTCCATCTCCATCCACTCCTTCCTGCTCTCAGTGGCCTCATTCATCTCTGTACTCTCTTGCTCTTCTTCCTGCTTTTATATGCACTTTCATGCACTTCCCAGTGGCCTCCAACCACTAGGACCGACAACCATCAATAGGTAAACATACTATAAATTCACTTATAAATATATTTATGTATATAAACGTATACAGAAAATAAAATTTCCACTAGATGTTGGAACACTGTTGGTGGATTGCACTTCCATTCAAGCACTAGTAGCATTAGTGAGACTGAGCACCGATATTGGCTAATCAGACCTGACTAGCAGTAGGTGATCCAATTCATCTCACAGGGGCTCTGTGAATGGGAAGGCCAGTCAATGTCTTCCTCTTCCATCTCAGTCAAGCAACTCTGTATAAACTTTGCTGTAGATGCTCTCTTTAACTCTCTCATCTGTCCAGCTATTATACATCTCATTATACATCTCAACTGTCCCATATGGCACCAGTCTTAAAACACTGGGGAGAATATACGCAATGGGAAAGCGTGCTTGAAATAAAACCTTTAGCTCTGTCATGTCTTTTGGCTCACATGATCGTTATCTATGTAAAAGTGGATCATATTTGCTGTTTTCTATCACCATAGTAATCCTGAAAAGCAATGTTTCCAATGAAATGACTTGTCCAACCTGTGCTGGGATTACAGCAAATGGCTGTGAAATGAAAAATTCAATGCAATGCATGGGTGAGGAGAACCACTGTGTTTTAATGAAAGGTAAACATTTTGAACATAACTGGTTTCCATTTTGACTGTCATTGCGTAGAATGTTTCTAGTCCTTTTATGCATCAGACTCTATAACACTAAGGGGTCTATTTACTGTTTACTATTTGAGATTTATGAAGCGAATAAAAAAATTCAGCAAGTAAAAGCAGTTGAGATCCTATAGATGTGAAATGGGAGCTGTGCTGTACCTATCGGACTTTTCTAGCCATTCATAATTTTAGTGATTTTTCTCGCCGGTTTTAATAAATTAGTGATTTTGAGAAATACAGTTTAAGGGCCTTATTTATCAAAACCCGAATTTTTCTCATAATTTTATTTAAAAAAGTCAAAGGAAACTAGAATTCATAATGTGACCGTGTTTATTATTAAAAAAAGCACAATTTAATCGGATTGGGGAAAAACATGATAAAATCAAGTGTAAATCTGAATCGTACTTTTTTTCAGATTTTCAGGCTAATTTCAGCACAGACCCCAAATAGGATAGGAACCTCTCACACTGACTTATATACAACCTCGGCAGGTCTGAAATTATAGATTCTGACTTTTTCCATCCTTGAGGTATAATAAAACTCCAAAAATTTGGATTTCATAGTGTAGGGATGTGAAAATCTTAGACACCCTTACCCATTACAGACAGGCACATCCCTAGTAATATGGACACCTCAGTGGGTCCTTATGGGGACCTTGTGCTTATGTCATCCCTGCAGTTCACACAGTGGATGCTAGAGGCACTGTGATATAATATAAAAGGGCTTGAAAGCCATGAGGTAGAGGCCATTGCTGCTGAACCTTTCCTCTGTTAGGCCACAGAGGTTAGGGGTGGTGGAACTCATCCTGAGTTTAGTGAAGTGATAGTTATACCCTTTAATAGATCACTCTAGGAGTGATAGATAGGGTATTTAGTTGAGCAGCTCAAAGCTCCGACGAGGAGATTAGAGGGATTAAGATCCCGGGTATTACTGACCCCATAGTAGGGCCTAAATGTTAAGTTCAGGGAAGTAAGAGTTTCTGAGTTCCATTTAAGGTAATCCTGAAGATCGGGGAAATACCTTCCAACCAGCTGCATTGTTCTCTACATGTACTCCTTACTCCTCAGAGAGTTGTTCTATATTCATACAGTGAGTATATTGTGTTACCTTAATTGATCTCTGTTTTACTCCATGTTTCATGCTCCATAGTGAACATGGTTTTGGTTAATAAACTCCGTTTATTGTTTAAGCAAATAAAACTACTGGCGCCCAATCTCTTGTGCCTTGCACACAGTTACAGTTACACTACACCCTGCCTCCACCCCGCTGCGAGGGCTTACCCCTGAGAAAGAGTGCTCATCTGTGGTCCCAGCCCACAAAGGAAAGAAGCTAAAACTGTCTTCACATAAAGCAGTTTACTATAGCACTACAATAGTAAAAAAACTAAAAATTTTCAAGTTTTTGACATTCAGACTTTAATAAATTACCTCCTAATTGTAGTTTTAAAAAACTCTAAAACCACTGAAATGGGAATGTTGCATTTTTTTTATGATGCGGAAAAAAACCCGCAACCAGGAATACACTCGAGAATGTTCTTCAGAAACAATATTCGGTATTTATTAATGAAACAAACAGAGAAAAGTCACACAAAAAAAAACTCGGCAAGTAAAAGCTGGTGAGCTTCAATAAGATTCAATGGGAATTGTCTCTAACACCTTTTATTATACAGTATATCAATATTCCAAGTTAATTAACACATTTGAGTTGAAAATGAATGGAAATGTGATACTCACTGGCGTGCAACTTTTTTTCGGAGAAAAATTGCACATTGGGAATATTCTGCTGTTCAAGAAAAAAGTTGCATGACTTCTTTTGTTTTTTTTTTTGACACGTTTTTATTCTCAACCTTAGAAATTATTAAATAGGCCTTCAAATGTATAAATATTTATTTTTTAATTTTAATTTTGTTTTTAATGTAGTTGTACCAATATAATATCATCATCAGATTTATTAAACCCCTTTGTTTCCATTAGACTCTGAAGTTAATTTCACAAGCGGCTGTTCCACAAAAAATTTTTGTAAAATTTTGAATGAATTTGAGATGGATTATTGGAATTTGAAATTTGACGTCTGCTCTGTATACAGCCAAAAAAGTACTTTGCCAATGGGTAAGCATGATTCCTTTCCTCATTCTTATCTTCTAGACCAATTTTATTGTACTGTATATTGTAGGATACAGCATTTGTGTAAGTATACATGACTATTAGATCCTAAAGGAGAACCGGTTCACTGGTGTTTCAAGCTTAAGAAATAAAATCAATAATTACAGATTACTCATGCATGACAATAATTTCAGTTGGATCAGTTGGGGAAGATTTATGAACAACATTCAAGTTCAAGCTTTGACTGCAATTTTAGTTTAGCTGAAGAGAAGAAGATGGTGCCCATGAGCTCCGTTGCGTTCACTATTCATGTGTGTTTGCTATTTCTAGAGGAGACAGAATTCAGGGGTAAGACTGTGCAGGGGGAAGGAGGGAGGGGGGCCAGTGGAGGGGGCATGGGGGGTTTAGTTCTCCTTTAAAGTAACAGTAACACCAAAAAATGTAAGTGTTTTAAAGTAATGAAAATATCATGTAGTGTTGCCCTGCATCTGTTTGCTTCAGACACACTATATACTATACTATAGTTCATATATTGTGTAGCAATGGTGGAAATTGAAAAAAGGCTATATGGCACAGGTTAAATGGTGGATAACAGATAACACCATTATGTTCTACAGAGCTTATCTGCTATCTGCTGAGTAACCTGAGCCTTTTACATAGTTACATCGTTACATAGTTAAATTGGGTTGAAAAAAGACAAAGTCCATCAAGTTCAACCCCTCCAAATGAAAACCCAGCATCCATACACACACCGCTCCCTACTTTTAATTAAATTCTATAAACCCACACCTATACTATCTATAGAGCTTAGTATCACCATAGCCTTTGATATTATGTCTGTCCAAAATATTATCCAAACCATTCTTATAGTCATTAACTGAATCAGCCATCACAACATCACCCGGCAGTGCATTCCACAACCTCTCTGTCCTCACTGTGAAGAACCCCCTACGTTGCTTTAAATGAAAGTTCTTTTCTTCTAGCCTAAAGGAGCGGCCTCTGGTACGGTGATCCACTTTATGGGTAAAAAGGTCCCCTGCTTTTTGTCTATAATGTCCTTGTAAAGTGTAATCATGTCCCCTCGCAAGCGCCTTTTTTCCAGAGAAAACAACCCCAACCTTGACAGTCTCCCCTCATAATTTAAGTCTTTCACACCTCTAACCAGTTTAGTTGCACTTAATCTCTGCACTCTCTCCAGCTCATTTATATCCCTCTTAAGGACTGGAGTCCAAAACTGCCCCCATACTCCAGATGAGGCCTCACCAGGGACCTATAAAGAATTATGTTTTCATCCCTTGAGTTAATGCCATTTTTTATGCAAGACAGAACTTTATTTGCTTTAGTAGCCACAGAATGACACTGCCCAGAATTAGACAACTTGTTATCTACAAAAAACCCTAGATCCTTCTCATTTAAGGAAACTCCCAACACACTGCCATTTAGTGTATAACTTGCATTTATATTATTTTTTGCCAAAGTGCATAACCTTGCATTTATCAACATTGAACCTCATTTTCCAGTTTGCTGCCCAGTTTTCCAACTTAGACAAATTACTCTGCAAAGTGGCAGCAACCTGCATGGAACCTATAGTTCTGCACAATTTAGTATCATCTGCAAAAATAGAAACAGTACTTTCAATGCCCACCTCTAGGTCATTAATTAAGTTGAAAAGCAAGGGACCTAGTACAGATCCCTGCGGTACTCCACATAACACTGGTCCAATTAGAAAATGTTCCATTTACCACCACTCTTTGTAGCCTATCTTTTAGCCAGTTCTCTATCCAGGTACAAATACTATGTTCCAGGCCAACATTCCTTAATTTAACCAGTAACCTTTTGTGTGGCACTGTATCAAATGATTTAGCAAAGTCTAAGTAAATCACATCCACTGCCATCCCAGAATCGAGGTCTCTACTTACCTTCTCATAAAAAGAAATGAAGTTAGTCTGGCAAGATCTATTACGCATAAAACCATGCTGGCACAAACTCATAGTATTATGATTTGCTATGAAGTCCAGTATCTTATCCTTTATTAACCCTTCGAAAAGCTTTCCTACCACTGACGTCAGACTAACTGGCCTATAGTTTTGAGGCTGAGAATAGGATCCTTTTTTGAATAGAGGCACCACATTAGCAATTCGCCAGTCTCTCGGCACTATGCCAGATCTCAATGAATCCTGAAAAATTAAGAGGCTTGGCAATCACAGAGCTAAGCTCGCTAATTACCCTGGGATGAATACCATCTGGCCCCGGACCTTTGTTAATCTTAACATGTTCTAGTCTCTTTTGAATTTCCTCATGTGTGAACCATGCATCATTAGTTGTATTACTAGAATTGGGACTATTAAGAAGGAAACCTTCACTTTTCATTTGTGTAGACAGATGAAAAATATAAGTTCAGAATCTGCACTTTTATTTTATTTCATCAACCAGCTGACCCCCCCCCTCTGATAGTAAGGGTCCCACCCCTTCCTGCTTCATTTTTTTACTATTAACATATATAACAAATAATTTTGGATTTTTTTTACGGCTTGCTGCAACATCCTTTTCTATATAAATTTTAGCTTGCCTTATAGCTTCTTTGCATGATTTATTGGCCTCCTTGTACCTTATAAATGATTTGGCTGTCCCAGCTAACTTGAAAGCCTTAAAAGCATGTTTTTTCTTACCCACCTCAACACCTCTTCTTTGAATGGCTGCCCCCATTGCTACACAGCAGTTTATTTATATAAGCAATAGTAGTGTTTCTGAAGCAAACACAGCTGTTTTTCCAGTGCAGGGTAACACTGCAGTATAAAGCTTTAAAAAAACTTTTAATTTTTGATGTTACTGTTCCTTTAAGCAGTATTTTAAATACATATAATTTTTGTTCTGTGTTTAACCCTGTGAAAAGCCTTTCCCAGTTAATATTTATCAGAGATGCCCTTATACTGGCAACGTTTGCACGTCTAAAACATGTTTAGTGTTTTAGTTGTTCAATGATAGAGTTGCCTCTGTAACATAATGTCAAAGGAGACCATGTTATGATCACTATTTTCTAAATGTTAAACCATGCAAATACTAGACATGAATGTGGTATTATTAGTTATTACAAGGTCAAAAATAACTAGTAGGTAGGGATGAGAGAAATATGGTTCCTCGTTTCATAGGCCTAGTCATAGGCCTATGACTACGTATCTTTGGACACGAAATGATTCAGGATGTGGATGTTTTTAAAATGATGAAATATAGTATAGCGGTGAGCTAATTTATTCACCAGGCATGAGTTTGTGGTGTTTCGCTAATTTTTTGCAAATTGAGTCGAATCGAAACGGGACAAATTCATCCATCATTAATAAAGTCGTTTTTTAACTCAACAAGTGGCAAAAGCAGTGCTTGCCAATTTTTCTTCTTCAATGCACTTCACCTTTAGCTATGAGTTTGGGGCGATGAACCAGGGTCACTCGACTTACTTGGTGAATGTACTTTTTTTCAAAGGTCTTATGGATTGTTAAGTCTTCAAACCCATGAGCGTGGGACCAGGGGTAAATATGCCCAGGTCAGTGAGTTCATAGGGTGAGTGGCTTTTATTATAAGTAGTGACCCATGTTTATAGATTTTGCTATAGCGAATATGCTATAGACTTCCGTATCCTAGCGGCTGAGAGGAACTGGAATAATGAAGGACTTTCTATCGACTCAAAGACGATCTGGTTTCCCGTGATCTCCGGTAGCAGTTGGAAGATCTTATTACTCTGGTCATTAAGATTGGTACCAGAATGCGGGAGCACCAATCTGACAAAGAAAGAAGCAAGAAATTCTAACCCTTGCTGGCTCCACATTTCCAGAGGCCATTCTCCCCAGTACACCTGCTCTTTTTACTTCTACCTCTTCTGAGGAACCCATGCAAATTGGAGGAGCCTGCTTGTTCGAACAAGAGAAACTTCGGAGACGTACAGCCGGGTTGTGTTTGTACCAAAGCCATACAAAGATGTATCGGCTTTGCTATAGGCAGTTCATCAAGGGCTTCTCTTCTAGAATTGCTCCAATTTTGGCCCTTATTCATAAAGGTGGAGGACCCAATTGCTGGACTCCACAAGCCAAGGAAGCATTTGAATCGTTGAAAAAGTATTTCTCTTCTGCTTCTGTTCTTAAACATCCAGACTCTCTTCTCCTTTTCTTCATTGAAGTCGATGCCTCTGATGTGGCTGCGGGTGCAGTGCTTTTCCAAAGACAACTCAGCGATGGGAGTCACCTGTGCACCTTCTTTTCAAAGAAGTTCTCTCCGCCATAACAAAATAATGATGTGGGCAATCAAGAACTGTTAGCAGTCAAGCTGGCATTAGAGGAATGGAGGCATCTAGTAGAAGGCTCTGCAATACTTGTAACGATATTTACGGATCATAAGAACTTAGAGTACATTCAAGCTCTTAAGTGTCTTAATCCCAGACAAACTTAATGGGCACATATTAATTTTATCATCACTATCCGACCTGGTTACAGAAATAAGAAGACGGATGTATTATCTTGGAGTTTCATTCAGGTGGATTCTAGTCTGAAAGATGACAACCCAATCAATCCTCCAGCAAAGATTGTAGCTACCTTATTCCCTTCTATTGCATCACAAATCCTATCGGCACAATCTACCGCACCATCTGATACTAGGGATGTAGCGAACAGCGGAAAAAATGTTCGCGAACATATTCGCTAACTTGCGTCAAAAATGCGAACGGTTCGCTAGAAAAGACATTTCTGGCCAGAAAAATGATTTTAAAGTTGTTTAAAGGGTGCAACGACCTGGACAGTGGCATGCCAGAGGGGGATCAAGGGCAAAAATGTATCTGAAAAATACATTGTTGACACAGCACTGCGTTTTGTGCTGTAAAGGGCAGAAATCACACTACGTCACTCAGGTGATGTTTCTGGATACGGAATGTGAAAAAGCTCACACAGCTAGGTGGCACTTGGTTAAAGACTGGGCAAACAATGCCTGCAAGGGCAACGTATACAGTAGTGGATACGGAATATATTATTGCTGCTGTAAAAACATCACTCAGGTGATGTTTACGGACACGGAATTATTATTGTTATTTAGACAGAATGTGAAAAAGCTCACACAGCTAGGTGGCACTTGCATACCTCCCAACTGTCCCTCTTTTGACCACTCAACCCCCTGTCCCTCTTTTGTACTGGAAAGTCCCTCTTTTCTCTGAACTGAACAGCTAGAAAAAAAACAGTTTCTAACTTAATTAGCTTTTGGCAGAGAGCTCAGAACAGCTAACAGGTGCAAATAAGATACTTTGTAACAATTTTGACTCTGGTTGGTGCTTGTAGTGGTGAACTACTAGGAGGAGCAGCACACCAGTCCCTCTTTTCTCTGAACTGAACAGCCAGAAAAAAAACAGTTTCTAACTTAATTAGCTTTTGGCAGAGAGCTCAGAACAGCTAACAGGTGCAAATAAGATACTTTGTAACAATTTTGACTCTGGTTGGTGCTGGTGGTGGTGAACTACTAGGAGGAGCAGCACACCAGTCCCACTCCCCAACACAGCTAGACTAATAGCACTGGGCTCTTATAGTAGCAAAGTAAAAAAACAAAAAAGAAAATAAAAGCAGTCCTTACAAGGACTATTGGGTTACAGGCAGCAGTCAGCAGATGAGAGATCAGCAGCAGGACAGCTGCCCACAGCAGCTACATACAGAGCACTGCAGTAGAAGGTAGATTACTAGCCAGCAAAGCTACCTAACCTAAAATGTCCCTCAAATCCCTGCAGAGTTCTGTCCCTACAATACAGAGCAGTATCAAGTAGATTACTAGCCAGCAAAGTTACTATCAACTGTCCCTCAAATCACTAAACAGCTCTCTCCCTACACTAGCTCTTCCAAGCACACACAGGCAGAATGAAAAAACGCTGCAGGGCTTCAGTTTATATATGGAAGGGGAGTGGTCCAGGGGGTGTGGGGGTGGTCCAGGAGGGAGAGCTTCCTGATTGGCTGCCATGTATCTGCTGGTCTGGGGTGAGAGGTCAAAAATAAGCGCCAGCTAAGGCGAACCCAAATTGGCGAACGTCGCGCGACATTCGCAAACATTCGGCGGACGCGAACAGTCAATGTTTGCGCGAATTAGTTCGCGGGCGAACAGTCCGCGACATCCCTATCTGATACACCGCTTGGAGTGGTCTATGTACCTCCGGATCTTCATCATACCATTCTTTGTCAATCATACAGTTCCAAACAAACTGGTCATCCTGGGATCAAGAAGATTACTAATTTGTTGTCCCGTCTTGTGTGGTGGCCTTCTTTATGGAAAGATGTCAAAGACATTGTATCTTCTTTTTCCATTTGTGCAGCTTCCAAATCCTGTCATACCTCTCCCAAGGGACTACTGTTACCACTATCCATTCCCTCTCGACCCTGGACACATTTAGCCATGGACTTTATCGTGGAGCTTCCATCCTCCCATGGTTACACTGTCACCTGGGTAGTAATTGACAGGTTGAGCAAGATGGCTCATTTCATTTCTCTGTGTAAATTACCCTCTGCAATGGAACTTCCTAAATGATCTACTCAACATATTTTCCGTCTCCATGGTTGTTTCTGACAGGGGCTCACAATTTATTTTGAAATTTTGAAGATCGTTATGCAAATCCCTCAATATCTCTCTTCAATTTTCTTCATCTTATCATCCTCAGTCCAATGGAGCCTCAGAACTTGTCAATCAAGTGCTTGAACAATTTCCAAGATGCCATATTTCATTGTGCCTAGATGACTGGGCTGATCTACATCCTTGGGCCGAATTTGCTCATAAGAATTCTCTACATGCCACTTCTGAGAGATCACTTTTTTTGTGTATATGGTCAACATCCTTTGGCATTTCCTCAAGATTTACTTCTCTCCAATGTACCAGCAGCCAATGATCAAGTATCTCACATGTCCGCCATTGGGCGGCCACCTGGGGAAGAGTTCCATTGCTCAAAAGACTTATGCAGATAAGAAGTGTTCTCCTCCTTCTCAGTACGCTCTTGTAGACAAAGTATGGCTTTCTACCAGGAACATCCACCTCAAGTTTCCATCCCCTAAACTGGATCCCAAATTCATTGGTCCTTTTCCCATAATCAAACTCATCAATCCAGTATCAGTTCGCCTTCAGTTACCATCTCAGATGCGGATCCCGAACGTGTTCCTTGTGTCCCTTATTAATCCTGCAATGGTTGGTTATTCTTCTTCTTTTCCTGCTCCTATAACTGTAGATGGTCATCAAGAGTTCGAGGTAGAGAAGATCTTGGATTCTCGCATGTCCAGAGGCTTCCTTCAATACTTGGTGGAATGAAGTGGGTTAGGACCAGATGAATGCTCTTGGATCAAACATTCATCCACTTCTTGTATGGAGGTTCCATAAGAGATTTCCTTTTAAACCCAGTCTTGGTGGTCCGGAGGCCCCCAATGGAGGAGGAGCGTTCACTGGCGCGTCCTTCCATGGCTCTGTCCTATCCAAGATGGCGGTGCCCAGGGGGAACCAAGTGGTCGTTGAATGCCAGTGCATCAATCTGGGTGCAGCGTCATGACGCCAGCATCAAACGTCACAACGCCAGCATCAAAACGTGCAGCGTCAATGCGCAACTCAGCGCCTGGTGTATGAATCCATCTCGCACGTTTTGGCAAAAAAAATTGCCTATAAAAGGATGCCAGAAGCCTAGGTTCTACTTCATTGTGTTCCTGTGATATTCTTGTCACCACAAACTGTGTATTGGAGCCTACAGCTTCCTCCTTGGTCTGCAACTCAAAACTGAGCCTTCGGGCCCTGACACATACCTCATGCTAGCCACACCCTCCTAACACGTTTCACACCATTGGGTGCTTCATCAGAGGTGTGTGGCTTTTACAGGTCACAATCCTTATTTACCTACACCATTATTTTCTGCCTGTTCCCAGGTTCCTACTTTAATATACACATGTAACAAGGTAATTATTATACTCTCTGGAATCAGGATAAAGTTATTCAAAATAAGAAAAATAACAGTATTAGCAAGGAAAGCAGAATTTTTGCTCATAGTGCACTACTTACAAAAATATGTGTACCAGACAGTAGTATTCATAAATACCATTACCAATGTTGTGATAATAGAAAATAAATACTAGAATTCATTCCAAATTCATCTACACATATTAATAAAATGTAAATATAAATATCAAAATGCAATATATTTACAAATTCATATTTTCTTATTGAATATATCAGAGTGCATAGTGCAATTAAAAATTGCCTGATAACCTTAAAATCAAATCAGACTCCCAAAATGAAACCTTCCTCTTAATTCCATAGTGATGTAAGAAACGGTTGTAATTCAAAGAGACTATTCATTCCCTCAGCTATTACAGTTTTTAATTCAAATATCCAGTAGGACTCCGATATTAATAATGTGGTTGTTAAATTGCCCCCACTTTTCTAATCCACTACATCAATCCCAAACATTTTTAAATCCTGAGTAAACCCACCATGGGCCACTTCAAAATATTTGATAATAGGACAATCTTCCTCTTTCTTATTAATACTTCTTACATGTTCACTAGGGATGTCGCAGACTGTTCGCCCGCGAACTAATTCGCGTGAACATCGACTGTTCGCGTCCGCCGAATGTTCGCGAACATCGCGCGACGTTCGCCAATTTGGGTTCGCCTTAGCTGGCGCTTATTTTTGACCTCTCACCCCAGACCAGCAGATACATGGCAGCCAATCAGGAAGCTCTCCCTCCTGGACCACCCCCACACCCCCTGGACCACTCCCCTTCCACATATAAACTGAAGCCCTGCAGCGTTTTTTCATTCTGCCTGTGTGTGCTTGGAAGAGCTAGTGTAGGGAGAGAGCTGTTTAGTGATTTGAGGGACAGTTGATAGTAACTTTGCTGGCTAGTAATCTACTTGATACTGCTCTGTATTGTAGGGACAGAACTCTGCAGGGATTTGAGGGACATTTTAGGTTAGGTAGCTACTGCAGTGCTCTGTATGTAGCTGCTGTGGGCAGCTGTCCTGCTGCTGATCTCTCATCTGCTGACTGCTGCCTGTAACCCAATAGTCCTTGTAAGGACTGCTTTTATTTTATTTTCTTTTTTGTTTTTTTAATTTGCTACTATAAGAGCCCAGTGCTATTAGTCTAGCTGTGTTGGGGAGTGGGACTGGTGTGCTGCTCCTCCTATTAGTTCACCACCACCAGCACCAACCAGAGTCAAAATTGTTACAAAGTATCTTATTTGCACCTGTTAGCTGTTCTGAGCTCTCTGCCAAAAGCTAATTAAGTTAGAAACTGTTTTTTTTCTGGCTGTTCAGTTCAGAGAAAAGAGGGACTGGTGTGCTGCTCCTCCTAGTAGTTCACCACTACCAGCACCAACCAGAGTCAAAATTGTTACAAAGTATCTTATTTGCACCTGTTAGCTGTTCTGAGCTCTCTGCCAAAAGCTAATTAAGTTAGAAACTGTTTTTTTTCTGGCTGTTCAGTTCAGAGAAAAGAGGGACTTTCCAGTACAAAAGAGGGACAGGGGGTTGAGTGGTCAAAAGAGGGACAGTTGGGAGGTATGCAAGTGCCACCTAGCTGTGTGAGCTTTTTCACATTCTGTCTAAATAACAATAATAATTCCGTGTCCGTAAACATCACCTGAGTGATGTTTTTACAGCAGCAATAATATATTCCGTATCCACTACTGTATACGTTGCCCTTGCAGGCATTGTTTGCCCAGTCTTTAACCAAGTGCCACCTAGCTGTGTGAGCTTTTTCACATTCCGTGTCCAGAAACACCACCTGAGTGACGTAGTGTGATTTCTTCCCTTTACAGCACAAAAGGCAGCGCTGTGTCAACAATGTATTTTTCAGATACATTTTTGCCCTTGATCCCCCTCTGGCATGCCACTGTCCAGGTCGTTGCACCCTTTAAACAACTTTAAAATCATTTTTCTGGCCAGAAATGTCTTTTCTAGCTTTTAAAATTCGCCTTCCCATTGAAGTCTATGGGGTTCGCGACGTTCGCGAACCGTTCGCATTTTTGACGCAAGTTCGCGAATATGTTCGCGAACATTTTTTCCGCTGTTCGCTACATCCCTAATGTTCACCTAGTCCAGGGGTGTCCAAACTTTTTGCAACGAGGGCCAGATTTGGTGAGGTGAAAATGTGTGGGGGCCGACCATTTAGCCTGACATTCTTCGAACCATTAACATCATTTAACTCATTTAAACAAGGAATCGTGTAGCTGTAGCAGTAATATTTGGGCACTTTAGTGAAATGATCTGCCACTTGGTCTGTACTGCTGCCTGTGTGCTGAAGGTGTTGGCAATAGACATGTACTGGCACATAGTGACGCGCTGATCTCGGATACGTCTTTAGTTTACTGTACTGGGGCGTCAGTACGTCTATTGCACCTTCAGCCTTAAAGAAGTATGTGAGAGGGGCGCGTCACTACATGCCAACACCTTCAGCACACAGGCAGCAGTATAGACCACGTGGCAGATCATTTCACTAATGCTCCCAAATATTACTGCTACAGCTACGCGATTCCTGTTCGCACTGTGCTAGGGGGGCCACATTATTATTAATTTCATACTGGAGGCTGAGGGCCGCTGTAAATTTGAAAACGGGCCGCAATTGACCCCTGGGCCTGACTTTGGACATGCCTGACCTAGTCTGACCCGTAGTTGTTTTATAGTGCGCAGGACCGCCATCAGAAATTGCAGAGCCCCGTACGACAAAATTTCCTGGGCCCCCTGGGCTGCACCCACTGCATGCCCCACCTTCAGGTCCGCCCTCCCCACCACACAGTAAAAAAACAAATATTGGTGGCTAGGGTTCCCACATGTTAATAAAAAATAAAAAGATATTGGTGGTCAGGGCCCCCCATAAAAAAACATTTGTGTCCAGGGCCCCCCCCCATTAAAAAATATTGGTGGCTAGGACCCCACATGAGAAAAAAAATTGGTGGCCAGGCTCCCCCCCACATTATAAGAAAATTGGTGGCCAGGGCCCCTTAACCGTCCATGCCTTCCCGAAGTCAGCAGCTCTCAGAAAGATCGGGGGCCCGTCTAATCAAGTAAGTGTGGCGTGGCCAGGGCCCCCCTTACCCTCGGGGCCACCTACAACTCTCCCCCCTGTCCCCCCCTGATGGCTGCCCTGATGCATTTCTGTATTTTTCCATATTGTACACCATAATCTAAAATACATCTCACATCTTCACCTCTTTAATTTTTCTGGTTCATTGTCCCCTTTTTTATTGATATTCTGTTGATTTTTTTTCTCCTTTTTAATTTTTCTATTTTCTTCATAGCTTCTGTTAAATCCCATTTTTTTGTAACCCCTAGAGCTTAATCTTTCACACTCTTCTTGGGCCTGTTGATTAAAAAACTTTAATTGTACAATTCCAATAAATCCTGACTAACTCAGATCTTCCATTCAGCCACCCCACACTACTACTACGTCATCACAGTAGGGGTTATCGGCCCCATAAATGTACTCCTCGTCCCACATGGCCATAAACAGGCCGACATATGAGGCCGCAAATTTTGTTTTTCTATTATTTGAATTAATGCTTAGTGCCTATGAACCCAAGCACGTTAATAACTCTTAGATTAAGCATTAGCATATAACCATATCATCCATAATATACATATAGGTAGGAGGAGACAGTGAAAACCAAGATGCCTGCCTCAGCTAGAACTGCAGTGGAGATTTTGCAGAAGGTATAGTGAGCTGATGATTTACATTATACAAACAATTCTATTGGGGTTATTTATCAAAGTCCGATTTTATCTCAACATTTTCTGCTGCAAACTCCAATCAAATCTACTCTGTTTTTTTTTATGCTTATTTATTATTAAATTTTCCCTGAAAATTTGCTTTGCAGGAAAAAATCTGATTTTCACAATTTTTTCAGATTTTTCACCTGAAAATCTGATTTCGGAATTTTTTTAAGAGTCAGATTTTAGCATTTGGAGTTTAGTAAATAACCTAAATAGTGTCTTTACTTAACTCTACTCTAGCTCTTCCATTTTACTCCATGCATTTGCTAACATACAGCAGAAGTTACTACTTCTCTCTCTGATATTTACATTACTTAATGGAGAATTCATCTTAAGTTAGTATTAGCTTGTGTTCCATGTAACATATTAGTACCAATGTATACCAAGACAGCTGGGTCAAGGCCAGCCCACCCAATAATTTGTCTACCCAATTAACCACATGCCGAACCCTTGCACCAGGAAACCAGCAAAACTGTTTATTTGTAGTGATCCAGACAACAGGTGTAATAAAAAAAGCTGGTGGTCTAGGGGTGAGGCGGGGACGCCCGCTGCTCCTCTTCTTGCACTGTCCTTAGGGCGCGCACGCCCGCGTCTCGTCCTTTTTATAGACGCGGACTCGCTGGCGTGATGACGTAGAGGCGCGCAATGACACGAAATTCAAATGCATAAAAGGGGATTTTGGCTTGTAGATCACTGCCCGTGATAGGAGTTTGTTCCTGGTGCTTCCTGAGCTTTGCTAATCCTGTTTTGAACCTGTTTGATTCCTGTTGTGACCACTGCCTGGCTTTTGACTATTCTGACCTCTGTATCCTGACCCTTGCCTGATTACCAAATACCTCTTCTGATTAACCCTCTGATTGACTTCCTGGTTTGACCCTTGCCTGCCTGACTACGTTTGTCTGCCCTGACCCGGCCTGATCTGACTACTCTATTGCCTAACGCCTTGTACTACGACCTTCTGCCCAAAGACTTTGCTTTACAGTCGTGCCCCTCTGCTATCCAGAACCTATTGCCTTGCACCTCTCGTTTAAGACCTGGTGGCATCCAAGTAGCTGAGGGCTCCTCCCGAAGCCAAAGGCGGTCACACTACAGGTGAAGCACGAGCCGAGACAAGGGTGCTTGGCATTTGTTCTGGTGTTGGGTGCTGACCGTTACAACAGGTTACTCTATCTACTTTTATAATAATTAAATCCCCTACAACCAGGGCCGGATTTACATAGCAGGCACCCCTAGGACCACTGAGATGCATCACCCCTGTCCCCTCCCTTTTGTTTGCACACATTTTCATAATCAGGACTGGAGCAATGGGGATTGGCACCAGGGAAATGTAAAGATCTATTTTATCTCCTGCGCATCCCCAGTTTTTCTGAACCGATATGGGTGTGGTTAGGCAGCATGCTGCCCCATAAAACTCTTTTGCCCAAGGCCTGGGCCTTGGTGGCCTTTCCACAAATCCTGGCCTGCCTATAACCAGAAAAAGGGCCTGGCTCTGCTCTCCACCCCACCACTACTAGAGAAACTGTCTCCCAACTCCCAGATCAGCCCCCTCTAGAACTGCCAATTCAGAATTCACACTCCCATCTTCTTCACATAATCTGGTTAATCTGATGCAGCCTTCCTTTTATTTTTACCCACACTAGATTTTTTTACTGTTACCCAGCTGACTGTCTCATCATCCTGCTGCTGTTCTCCTCCCCCAAACTATCTGACCCCACTAGGTGCTGCTCAGTGAGCAAGAGACTCCTCTCAAGATTGTCAATCAATGGCAGTGTTGCAATTTGTTGCTCTAGGGCTCTAACAGGGGCTTCTAAAGTGGCAATTTGTTAACAACTGCCACAGCGGTAAGGCGTTTGGAACTATTGTTCCAAATCTGCATACATATGGCAGACTGTGCACTTGGTCAGACCTTCAATCTTGCTATCGTTCATTATCCCAGTTACAGATAAAAAAAAAAAAAAAGTCCCAGGGGTTCTATTTATACAGTCACAACAGGCTGCACTAATCAAATTTCACACACTTCAAACTGAGGGAAAACTCACTCAAAGTAAATCAGCTTATGGCAAACTTGTAAGCACAATAGCACACCAAACATCGATATTTACTTGAAGATGAAGTTAGACGAGGAAAAGAAATTCACCATATCTTAACTACGAACCGAGTGTTGTATCCAGTAATGGACTAATTTTTGAGCCTAGGGACTTTGTGAAATACTTCTTTGTCTTTAACCTCACATTTTCATTTGCTTCTTTTCTTTTATTGTTTTCTTCTACTTGTTTTATAGTTATTGTCCTTTTTTTCTGTCCCTCTCCACAATGTCTCCTTCAAAAATCTTGAATCTGTGGTTGGCACAGTGCTCATAGGCCGATTTTCATTAAGGCTTGGAGAGGCTAAGCCTCCCTAAACCTAAAGAGAAAAAATAAAAGGAAAAAAAAAAATTCTCTATTTCACCAATGTATCGATTTGAGGGGGGGGTAGAGGGGTGCTGCTGACTACTGTCTTTATTAAAAATAAAAATTACTACTTGGGGACTCCAGTGATGTCATCATGAGATTTTGCACTGAAAATCCTGTGAGATTTTGGATGGGAAAGCTTATGAGCTGAGCTGAGTGCCAAGCACAGTTACTAGATGAGACTGAGCTTTAACCAGGATAGTTGTTTGTGTTGGTGATCTCGGCCAAGAGACAAAGCAGTTGTTGATCCTCCACCTGTTTGCCTGGTATGTGCATCTTACATTGCATCTGAACTCATCCTGGATAAGTGGTTTTGGGTAGGGATGCACCGAATCCACTATTTTGGATTCCACCGAACCCCCGAATCTTCACAAAAGATTCGGCCAAAAACCGATTCGAATCTGAATCCGAATTTGCATATGCAAATTAAGGGTGTGAAGGGGGAAAACCTTTTTACTTTCATGTTTTATGACAAAAAGTCACATGATTTCCATCCCCATCCTTAATTTGCATATGCAAATTAGTATTTGGTTTGACCAGGCAGAAGGATTCGGCCGAATTATATTATAGACGCTGCGCCTGTTCACCACACCCCTTTTGTGACAGCATCGGCAGGGTCGGGTTGGCACAGGTCTATAAAAGCAACCCAAAAGTCGGATGCAGGCAAGCGCGGGCTAAGGCATGGCGGGGAAATCCCGACCCGCACATTACTGTGCTCACACGCCCATTGCTGATTTCTACTTCACTGAGGAGAGGGTGATTATGAAATGCTGCAGAATGTAAAGGTAAAAAGAAGTTTGATAGCACTGCTCGCAGAGGCAGGGTGCTCCAAAGCCTGGTAAGCTCAACCATGTGGGTTTAGAGCTTGGATGGACTTTTTATGTGCTCGCACTATGGAGAGTGCTGGGAGCTATGTCATGAGGATTAAGCAAGTGCTTCGCTGATTGGATTTCTTTGCTGTGGGTGCCTTTTCCAGCTCTGGATGAGCCTACCCATCTAAGTGAATCCCCTGGTTAGTTGTGCCCAATGGAGGGTAGAGAAAGAAAGGATCCAGTGTCTCCTGTAGGTGAAACAGGCTTTGTTTGTGTGCCTGCCACATGGGAGCAAATTACCTCTGTCCAGCTGGAGAGGTATTTGGGCAGGTAGTGCTACCTGGGAAACTTAAGAGCTCTTTGGGGAAAAGGGACTGAGAATCTTTGTCCACCAGGAGTGGAGTGTGGGACTTTGCCTGGAAAGGAGGTGCCAGGATTGGACTGCAAATATTCCCAGGGAAGTGGTCATTAATATCATGTGTATGCATATTTTGCCTTTAATTTTATATAAAGTTCTGTGTTTTACTGCAAACAGTGTGTTTGATTATGTTTTCCTAATGGAGAATATCCCTTGTATGCCAATAAACAGAGATTAATTTTAAACAACCAAATCATTAGCACTGATTTCAAGTAATGTGGATGAACTGAACTTTTTCTATAATGAATAAGAGAGTGCTATGATTATTATTTTCAAAATAGTCTAGGCTTTGTCCATGGCAAGTGGAAAATTGCTTAGTACTTAACCAGGCAGTCTATGGGAGCATCAGTTAGTAGCACTTAAGTTAGACTATGTATGGGACAGATTTCAAATTGTAGGGTATTTTTAGACAAAAATTCCCCCTTGTGTGCTCTGGCAAGTGAATTACAACTTTTGCTAATGATATGGGACTGAACCATCATCCATCTGTTTCTTCGCCAATGGAAAATATCTGGCAAAGAAACTGTGGAAGTAACATTAGACTGAGCCTACCCAAACAAAAATAATGACCCTCTGCCTATGACAGCTGGTTTTGCTTTTACTTTTTTGTTACACATGTTTTAGTCCATTTACTCTCTCTCTCTCTCTTTTTTTTTTTAAAGAAAGCAAAGCCCTCTGGTGTGTTGCATGTGAGAATGAGAAAACTATGGGATGCACCCCACTTAAGTGTAGACCTGAATATGATACTTGTATTACAGAAACAATCATGACCGTCTCAGGTATGTTGCTAGTTACTTTGAATTAAACTTTACATCAAGGGTTCAATGAAAAAATGTCTCCTTTTACTCCAAAATATTGAAGTGTACCAATAATTTTTACTTCAAAATTTAACTGTGTTATATAAAATTATGTGAGCTTCAGGTAGCGAAACCCCAAGGCCCCGGCACAGTTTTCAGCACAGAGAATGGAGACTGACACTGCCTTTAAGTTTTAATGCAGCTTTGCTGACTTTTATTTGGCAAAAACACAAATCTTCAGCCCACTGGCTTCACATTGGGGATAACATTAGCTTTTCATAAGCATTAACAGTCCAAATTCACACCCTCACTGGTGTTAACTTTAACTCACGGTTTCCTTAGCCCTCACTGGCTTTTGGGTGGACCGCAAATCCCAGAATCCTCTCTGGGCACACTCAAGACACACTTGTCTCCTGGGAGGGGTTTCTCTTTTCCTCTCCAGTCCTTTAGAGCTTTCTTTCGAACACAGGTCAGCAGGGAATCACTCTCCTTCCCAGCTACTCACAGGCACCTTCCTTAACTCAAGAAGGTCCTCACATGGCCCCTCACACTCCTCCAGCTCCAGGAGATATCCAGGGGAAGAAGCCCTGAGGTGTTGCTCCACACCTCCTTTTAACTACAGCTCACCTGTAGCTTAATTAGTTAACTGCCTCTAGCTTGGCATCTGAAAACCCTTACTGAATCAAGGAATGGAAGCCCACCCTGCTTTCTTCCATTCACTCCAGGGACCCACTATACAGCTTTTCCTAAGCCAGTATAGAATTAAACAGCATTACTTGCTGCAGCCACACAGACTTTTCCCTGGAGTTTATACTTCACCAGCCTAATGCTGGTAAAATACACACACTATTGGGCCCTTTTGACGCCCATATCCTACAATATGTTACTACAATTAATCCTTAATCCTTAATCTTACTTAATTTATCATTAAAATAACCCGAAAAAAATAGATTGTGGAAAGACTCTATAAAATCAAGCAAAAACCTGAATCGTGCTAATTTTTTGGACTTTACTCCTGAATTGCACAATTATTTTGGATTATCGCCTATAAAACCCTGAAGTTTTTGGATTATACAGTAAGGCTAAACCCAGCACAGACCACCATATCTTCAAATTGGGATTGGAACATCTGCCATTCACTTATACATGACCTTGACAGGTTTGAGATGCTGGGGTTTTGGCTTTGTGCTCTTTGCAGCATCAGGGTATAATGAATCTCAAAAAATTCTAGTTTTTTATGCCACAAAAAAATCTAGTTCTTGCCCCAAAATCCCTTACTAGATAAAATTGAGGTTTAGTAAATAAACCCCTAGATGTATAACCTCACAGAGTTTATTGATTATAAATTATATTCTGTATGAGATCGATAAATATAGATAGATGGATAGATGATGAATACCTTTATTTGTCACATACACACATAGCTATGCCAAATATACATCTGTATAGCCTATGGGAATCATTGTGTTCATAACTGTCCAATATTTGGATCAATTGGACTATGATTCCCTTACTGATTTTTAATTACCCAATGACATAGCTCAGTCTCTCCAAACAGATATTACATTAATTGAAATAAATATATGCAGAGCCCTTGATATCGCTGAGATTAAAATAAACAACTACTCAAGCATAGTACTCAAGAAGAAGTACATAGGAATACAATTGAGGTCAGGTTCAATTTCCAGTTGTAACAGGAATCACAAATTGTGTTAAAATATTATAAAGCCTATGTAGTTGTAGTACCATTTTTTTAATGGTCATGTCATGGTGATTATTTGTCTTCCAGATGAAAGAAAAACACTTGTGGTATCAAAAAGATGTGGCTATTCCAGTGAGTGCAAAAGGACTGGTACCATTCATAGCAGTGGCATAAAAATATTTTTCAATACATCCTGCTGTGATGAAGATGGCTGCTTTTCCCCACCACCTGAAATATGTAGGTTTTTTGTAATTGTTTACTACTATTAAGATAAATATGTCACAATGAGGGGGAAAGCAAGGAAAATCAAGTGTAGGTTTCCTTGGGACCCTTTCTAACTAATTCATTTCCATGTTGTGTAGTGATGGGTGAATCTCTCCCATTTCACTTCACCGAAAAATTTACGAATTTCCCGCAAAAAACTCACGAAACTGCAAAATCGGAAATTTTTCACGAAAAAATCGGAAATTCTAACGTTTTCACAAAAAAATTTGAGCAATTCTAACGTTTTCAGCAAAAAATGTAGGAATTCGAATGTTTTTTCAAAAAAATCGAGCAATTTCAAACCTTTAAGTCTCCCGAACTATTACTTCCTACCACCAACTTGTGATAAGGAATGTATCATGTACATACTCAACCAATCAGTAATTTGTTCTGATCAGAACTGCGCTAAGACTGGTGAAAGCAAAATTCTAATACATTGAAATGACTAACTGCTCCAGACTACATGTACATCTACTTTATAAATTCAACTCAGTTTCTGCTACAAAATAAGTAGAAACTAATGCAAAAGTTATTGAAAATTATAGTTTGCACAATGTAGTGATGAGCATTTTTTTCACCAGGCATGGTTTCACTGTGAAAAAAAAAAAAAAAATCTCAGCACGAAAAAAAAGCCCATGGATTTTTAATGTATTTGGAGTGAGAAAAAACACCCATTGAGTTTAATACATTTAGACAAATAGTCATTAAGACAAAAACGTGGCGCAAAAAAAAATTTTTTAATTCATTTGGAGTGAGAAAAAAAGTTTTCCGCATAAGAAAAAATTGGCGAATGTAAAAAAAATTGTTGCCTATTGACTTCAATGCGGTTTGAGAAT
Organism: Xenopus laevis; assembly: GCF_017654675.1. Classification (NCBI taxonomy): domain Eukaryota; kingdom Metazoa; phylum Chordata; class Amphibia; order Anura; family Pipidae; genus Xenopus; species Xenopus laevis. Next base: position 127,205,559 of record NC_054383.1, on the reverse strand, counting down.
TTTTCACCATTTTGCAAATTTTTCGGCTACGTGATAAGGACAGTTTTGCTCATCACGAGTATAATGCAATACACTAAGTTCAGTACCTAAAATACAGTATTTATAGGTGAATTTTTTGGGTAAGCTCTTTCAATAATTTTAAATAAAAAAAAATTGCCTTCAAATATCTGCAAATATCTGTTCAGTACAACCAGACCAAATGTTGAACCACAATGGGAGGGGTTTTAAAACCACACCAAGAAGATAAAAAAAAACCCCAACAATAGAAACAATACAAGCACATTTCCTTGATTTTACCTGCAACTTCCTGCTTTGCAGCTCTCTGATTGGATACCAGTCAGTAACCAGTCAGTGAGTTGAGGGGGTCATATTGGTCATAACCTTTAGCTGCATGCTAAGGATCAAAATCAAACTCAATGAACAATTATGTACCATGTGGCCCCCCTTCAAGTCACAGACTAATTGAGAGTTAGTGCGATGTAGAAGAAGGAAGTTGTGTTCTGGCTATTATGTTAGATATTCACTCACTCCAGCCTTTATAGATTACATTTCTGGCTAATTATACCAGAATTTTTTATTTTTTTTGCACAGCCTATTTACCCAGTTTTTTATTTTTTCGCTGAATCGTTCCTTTAATATATCTGTATAATTGTTTGAGACTCACATACACTATTTTGTATGAATTTATTTTGTTGCTTTCATAGTTTATATTTTTCTGGTATTTAGTCATAGTTGTTTGTTACCATTTGAATGGCAAAATAGATTAAGGGACTGCTATTGATAACTCATTTATTTCTGGTCCTCAGCATCCCCTCTAAATAATGCGACAAATGGGCTGACCTGTTCTTCTTGTTTTGTTGAAAACTCTGCTCAATGCTTTAACAAAGATAATATCCAGTGCCTTGGAGATGCAAGTCGCTGCATCCATTACTCAAAGACAACATCACTAGGTATAGTATTTGTAGATATTCTTCACAACCATCTACGTGCCATTCGATGGTCAGGTTCATAGTGATCTGTTGTTGTTATTTTTTTTTCATTGTGCAGGATATTTTCCCTATAAATGTTCTGTTTCTTTTTTTAAAATAAAAAGCTCACCACCTAAAACTTGGCAGGAAAAAAAGCATTTAGTGCCAGAAAACGAGAGTGAGATTAAGGGGCACATTTATTAAGGTCAAAATCAAATTATAATTCACCAATTTGAATTTCGAATTCTAAAATTTGCAGTTCTAATGCGAATATTTGCCACCTAAAGCCTGCTGAGTTTATGTACAAGTGAGCGGCAGAGGTGAACCTTTTTAATATGTTAATTGCCTTCCTGATATTCAAGGTTTTTATAAGAGGTTTTCGGGTTGGTAGTATTCGATCAAATATTAGACATTTGAGTTTTTTCATAAATAATCTCCCATTTGAGTTGTGAGTACATTAGAATTTATTAGAGTTAAAAAAAATTCACATAACTTTCAAACTTTGATAAATCCACCCCTTAGATCTCTCTTGCATCTTTGAAATGTTACTTCTAACACAACCATCACATTATAATTGAATTAATATGACTGTAAATGTTGGAATAGCACAACTGGTTTTCATGTTTCTCAATCATTTTTGAAAATGTGTGTTATTTTTTGCCATGAAGAAATAGGATGAATTTTTGCTTCTTTTAATTTGAGAAAACTTTTATTTAGCCAGTCCCTAAAGTTTTAGACAGCAAAGGGGCCTATTTACTTAGCTCGAGTGAAGGAATAGAAGAAAAAAAACTTTGAATTTTGAATGTTTTTTTTGGCTACTTCGACCATCGAATTGGCTACTTCGACATTCGACTACGGCTTTGAATTGAACGATTTGAACTAAAAATCGTTCGACTATTCAACCATTCGATAGTCGAAGTACTGTCTCTTTAAAAAAAACTTTGACCCCCCTACTTCGCCACCTAAAACCTACTGAGGTGCCATGTTAGCCTATGGGGAAAGTCCCCATAGGCTTTCTATCAATTTTTAGGTCCTGAACCGAAAATTTGGATCAAATTCCAATCAAATTTGAATTGAGTTTTCCTCTGAAAAAAAAACCTTAAGGGGCTGATTCATTAAGGGTCGAATATCGAGGGTTAATTAACCCTCGATATTCGACTAGGAATTGAAATCCTTCGACTTCGAATATCGAAGTCGAAGGATTTAGCGCAAATAATGCGATCGTACGATCGAAGGATTATTCCTTCGATCGAACGATTAGATCCTTCGAATCGAAAGGATTTTAATCCAACGATCGAAGGAATATCCTTCGATCAAAAAAATCAAACCTTCCCCATAGGCTAACATTGACTTCGGTAGTTTTTAGCTGCCGAACTAGGGGGTCAAAGTTTTTTTTAAAGAGACAGTCGAATGGTCGAATAGTCGAACGAATTTTAGTTTGAATCCTTAGATTCGAAGTCGAAGTAGCCCAAAAAATACTTCGAAATTCGAAGTTTCCTTCACTCGAATTTAGTGAATCGGCCCCTAAATGTAAGGGAGGCAATTAGCATATTCAAATGGTTCAACTGACCTCTGCCATTGACTTGGAAATGAACTCAGCAGGTTTTAGGTGGCGAATATTTGAATTAGAACTGTTTCCATGGTCGAGGTGTGATGAATCTCACATTCGAAAGTTTTGACACAAAAAAATTCCAAAATTTGAATTTATCATTTGAACCTTAATAAATCCTAAATATTAAAAGTATTTACTTGTTCCACTCACAAGAGTAGTGGGGGTTGCTGGAAGCAAAAAATGTAAAAAAACAGGCTTTTAGAATGATAAAATAACAGAGGAAAATGTAAGAAGTAGTTTTTTTTTTTTGTATATATAAGTTTGTTGAATTTTGAACCTTTATATTTTGTCTTTCTCCAAACTGCTATTAAAGGGGTGGTTAACCTTTAAGTTAACTTTTTGTATGTTATGGAAAGGTTAATTCTAAACAACTTTTCAATTGTCCTTCATTTTCTCTTTTTTATAGTTTTTTTAATTGTTGGCCTTCTTCATCTGACTCTTTCCAGCTTTCACATAGGCGTTATTGACCAAACCTAAACAACAACTGCTCTATACGGCTACAAATTTATTGCTAATGCTACTTTTTTATTACTCAATCTTTGTATTCAGGACCTCTCCAATTCATATTCCAATCGTTTATTGAAATCAATGCATGTTGGACCCTAGCAACCAGATTGTTGAGATTGCAAACTGGAAAGCTGCTGAATGAAAAAGCCAAATATCTGAAAAACCACCATCAATAAAAAATGAAAACCAATTTCAATTTTTCTCAGAATATCACTCTCAAAGATGCTGACAATTTTCTGGAGTCGAGAAGGCAAATTCTAAGGGGTAAATTTATCAAAGAGTGAAGTTCCGCCACTAGAGTGAAATTCCGCAGCTCTCAATTCATTTCTATGGGATTTTGAAAGGCGTATTTATCAATGGGTGAAGTGAAAGTTCACCCTTTGATAAATACGCCTATATAAATCCCATAGAAATGAATGGAGAGCGGCGGAATTTCACTCTAGTGGCGGAACTTCACTATTAACTTCACTCTTTAATAAATATACCCCTAAGGCTGCAATTTTTCAGATTCAATGGGGCAAATTCACTAAGATCCGTAGTTGTGCCAGCGTCCACTTCGCCGCACTTCGCCAGTCGTATTTTCGCCATCGCTACGCAAATTCACTAAAATCCAAAGTTGCGCTCAGGGGAAGCGTAAGGTTGCAAAGTTGCGCTAGCGTTATTTCGCCAAGCAAAGCGAAGTTACACTAGCGATGCTTAATTTGCATACGGTGCCAAATTGAAGTTACAATGGAGGTATACGTAGCATCACTACACAAGCCTGGGAAACCTTCAAAACAGCAAATAAAATTTTTATTTTGCCCTACACATGTGCCCACTGTATAGTTAAGTTTCCATGAGTTAGGAAATGTAGGGGGGAAGGAGGGGAGCCCCCAAAAAATGTTCTATCTTTTTCAGCCTATCACCCATAAAAAAAGAAAAAACGCCAGCGTTATTTGGGACTTTTTTTTTTGAAGCAATCCCTATCTACTCTATTGCACTTCATCTGGTCTGAGGTGGCGAAGGAAGTCTGGCGTAAAAGGTAGCGTTCAGACAAATTCGCGCGTCAGTGAATTTGCGTAGTTACGTCCGTTGCACAAATTCGCCAGGCGTAAGGGTGTGAAGTAACACTAGCGAATTTACGCCAGCGTCCGTTAGTGAATCGGCGAATTAACGAAAATGCACTACACTAGCGAATTAACGCTAGCGTTAGGCACTTCGTCCTTTACTGAATTTGCCCCAATGTCTCTAAAATTCTAATAACTATAAAGAAATCAAACCAGGCAGTTTCCACTTATTGTTTTGTGTATAGCATAGTAACATATGCTTTTAAGGTAAATATACCCTCTAAGTCTTTTCTTTCTTTTTTTTTTCTTTGTTTTTGACCAGATGACTTAACATTTAAGGATACGTTGTTTGGCTGCTCCAGTAAAGGGATTTGTGAAGCTGGATCTTACAGTGTGCCTCGAGGAGTAAATTTTTATAAAAGCCTAAAAGTGGATATTATGTGCAGCAATGCATCAAGAATCTATATCCAAGTGCATACTTTATTAATATCCTCCCTTGCGTTATATAAAGTCTTGCAACTCTAACATATTTGCCACATTTAGCTAGAGCTGCTAAAATACATAATATTGAAATTTGATAGTAAGGAGATAATATCAATGTATTCTTTCAACAATTTTTTCATGGAATCATTTTTTATTACAGAGATGAATTTATGCTAAAACTCAGAATATTAGTTCTGCAATTACTGCTGAGAATAAAGATAAATCAATGAAAAGTAAATAAATACAAAAACTTTAAACAAATACTAAAAAGATGTATATTATGTTATAGGAACTATTTTAAAATGCTTAAACTGAATAAATATATAGATATATATATATATATATATATATATATATAGCCTTCAAAATGGACCAGCACACGGAGCTTTCAAATGTTCAAATTTAATTTATTTTCATATCACTTGTGTATCCAACGTTTCGGCCCAGATTCGGGCCTTTATCAAGGATAAATTATAAGGGAATGGCTACATATTTATCTTGACCACAGCAACCTCGACTGAAGTTGGAGGAAGAGTGCGGGTACTATCTGGACATTTATATATATATATATATATATATATATATATATATATATATATATATATATATATACACACTTCCAAATGAGTATCCGCACTCCAAGGCAAATAGCTTTCAGCAAAGGGAGGGGTGCACGGTAATTATGTATACTCCAATTATTCTCAGACCAGCACTTTCAATTTTAAGAAACAATCGTTTTATTTTACATCGTATCAATGCCCGACGTTTCGCTCCCTGTTGGGACCTTTTTCAAGGGTGATACAAACATTAAAAAACTCACATTAAAGAACATAGTGCATAAGCCCAAACCAATCAGTGCTCTCGTGTGATTAACACTTCAACACAAATCATGTGTTCAATGAAACATCTTTAGCAACTACTGAGAATTTGTAGAATTTTGCTAACTTACATGTCTTTCTTATTATTTCTTATTGAAGTAATAAGAAAGACATGTAAGTTAGTAGACAACTGACTTCTTTGTAAATTCTCAGTAGTTGTTACAGTGTTATAGTTAGAACTGGATGTAAAAGTTACAATTTTGTTTCCATTTTAGTTTTTTTAGGATTTATCACAATTGGATCTTATGGACGCTGTAACTTGAACCTTTTTGTGAGACACATTGGTGACATCTTGTGGATGTTTTAATGTATTACAAGCCCACACTTTTTAATGATAACACGGACACGGTTTTATCAAGAAAGTATTAAATATTTATTCACGTATTTCAATTTTTACTAAACATGTATAAATGCATACGTATATGGTTGACATATGAATGGCAAATACTATATTGTCACTTTTACCACGAATAATCACTTGCTATTGGTCAACAGATGTTTAATTGAACACATGATTTGTGTTGAAGTGTTAATCACACGAGAGCACTGATTGGTTTGGGCTTATGCACTATGTTATTTAATGTGAGTTTTTTTAATGTTTGTATCATCCTTGGAAAAGGTCCGAACAGGGACCAAAACGTCGGGCATTGATACGATGTAAAATAAAACGATTGTTTCTTAAAATTGGGAGTGCTGGTCTGAGAATAATTGGTATATATATATATATGTATATGTGTGTATGTGTGTATGTGTGTATATGTGTATATGTGTATATGTGTATATGTGTATATGTGTATATGTGTATATATACCAGGGATCCCCAACCTTTTGAACCCGTGAGCAACATTCAGAAGTAAAAGGAGTTGGGGAGCAACACTAGCATGAAAAATGTTCCTGGGGTGCCAAACAAGTGCTGTGATTGGCCATTTAGTAGCCCCTATGAGGATTGTAAACCTACATTGAGACTCTGTTTGGCAGTATTCCTGGTTTTTATACAACCAAAACTTGCCTCTAAGCCTGGAATTCAAAAATAAGCACCTACTTTGAGGCCACTGGGAGCAACATCCAAGGGGTTGGAGAGCAACATGTTGCTCACGAGCTACTGGTTGGGGATCACTGATATATATATATATATATATATACATATACACATATACATATATATATATACACATATATATATATACATATATATATTTATATATATATATATATATATATATATATATATATATATATATATATATATATATATATATATATATATATATATATATATATATATATATATAGGTATATATATAGGTATAGGCTCTATTATCCGGAAACCCCTTATCCAGAAAGCTCCAAATTATGGAAAGGCCATCTCCCATAGATCAAATAATTCAAATTTTTTTAAAATAATTTCCTTTTTCTCTGTAATACTAAAACAGTACCTTAATCCTTATTGGAAGCAAAACCAGCCTATTGGGTTAATTTAATATTTACATGATTTTCTGGTAGACTTAGGGGCAAATTTACTTATGGTCGAATATCGAGGGTTAATTAACCCTCGATATCCGACTGCCGAAGTCGAAGGATTTACCGCAAATAGTTGATTGAACGAAAAATCGTTCGATCAAACAATTAAATCCTTCAAATCGTTTGATTCGAAGGATTTTAATCCATCAATCGAACGATTTTTCTTCGACCTAAAAATTGTTCCAAAGCCTATGGGGACCTTCCTCATAGGCTAACATTGACTTCGGTAGGTTTTAGGTGGCGAACTAGGGGGTCGAATTTTTTTTTTAAAGAGACAGTACTTCGACTATCGAATGGTCGAATAGTTGAACGATTTTTAGTTTGAATCGTTCGATTCGAAGTCGTAGTCGAAGTTTGAAGTAGCCAATTCGATGGTGGAAGTAGCCAAAAAAAACATTCAAAATTCGACGTTTTTTTTATTCTATTCCTTCACTTAAACTAAGTAAATGGGCCCCATAAAGTATGAAGATCCAAATTACAGAAATATCCCTTATCCAGAAAACCCCAGCTCCCAATCATTCTGGATAACATGTCCCATACCTGTATACAGATATGAGATCTCTTATCCCAATGCTTGAGGCCTGGGGTTTTCCGGATAATGGTTCTTTCTTTAATTTGGTTAACAATACTCTAGCCTGTTAAAAAAAAGAAATGTAAACATTAAATAAACCCAATTTTTTTGCCTCCAGTAAGGGTTAATTATATCTTATTTAGGACCAAATACAAGGTTCTGCATACGTCCCAATGGTCCCGTTTTTCGCAGGACAGTCCTGTTTTTGATAGCTCAACCCACAGTCCTGGATTGTTATTGAAATGTCCCAACTTTCTCTTCAATCGCTTTCACTGAACAGCCAGAAAAAGATTCAAAGTTTCTAAAACTTAATTGACTTTTGGCAGAAAACCCAGTATATGTGGCATTTGCACTTAGATACATTTGTAACAATTTAAGATAAGCAAAGAAACAATTGTAACAATTTAAGATAAGCAGGTCTCTTGGGGAAACTGTGACTTGCAGCTTAAAGGGCAATTCACCTCCATTAGCAAAACTGTAATAACACATAAAAACCACAGAAAGGTGTTCAAACTTTCACAACCTGCCAAATTTTGTAAAATGAACATGGTCATTAGGGGGTGTGGCCACAAAATGGGCGTGGTCAAATTGCCTCGCTTAAATTGCCGCAGCAAATCATTTTGGTCCTCTTTCTATTTCCAAAATGTTGGGAGGTATGGGTTGTGTTTTGTCATTACAGAAGAAAAGGAAATAATTTCAAAAATCAAATGATGAAGTCTATAGGCCTTCCCATAATTCAAACTTTTCTGGATAATAGGTTTACAGATAAGGGATCCCATACCTGCACTTGTAAAACTATTGTTTTTTCATATTTATGTTTTGAAATGATAGCCTAATTATGAAATCCATAAACGCTGGTTGAAAAATAATTGCTTTTTGAATTAGAAGTTTTAATAAAAAACATGTGCTTTATAGTAAGAACAAATAAATCAAATGTCAATAAAATGCTATCTCACTCAACATCGACAAAAAGCTTCTGAATACTTTCTAAACAGGCAATTCTATTTTGTCAAAAATGTAATAAACCAAAACAAAGTTGAGTTGTATTTTCCCTTTATTAATAACTCCTAGCTACAGTAACATTGCAGAGCTATTAACTCCCAACAACGAGGTACCTGGGGATTTGCAGTGAAAACATTTTCCAGGTCTGTGACATAACGGGAAGTGACATCAAGGTGCATGCGTAGAACTTCCCTGAAGCCGCGCATTGCATATTTGCGTGCATCATCGATGGGAAATAATGGCATGTATTCGTATATGGGGGCAACCTGGGAAAATCAAGTATTTTCCTGAAATGAAAGATAAATAAAAAAAAAATATTAGTGGGGCACATTTATCACATTTCTCCACTCCCCCTTTCTACTACAATGCCAATTATTTTCTTAACATACAGGATATAACAATGTATTTTGAGTCACATTAGAGGGTCAGACTCCAAAAACTTATATTATTTTAGAAAGCAAAATATTACTCTATTAGCCACTTCTATTTAATTGCAGTCAGACAATTACAACTATGTTCTGCAAAAAAAGTGTTTGCTACCAAACTTACTTTAATCTATGTGTGGGGTAGGGTGCAAAGTACAGAAAACATGGTGCCCATTTTTTTTCAACCTACCCTGTTCATAACCATAGTCTTTCTTTAGGGCCTCTAATACTTCAGTATTTTCCAATTACTATTGCAGTGGAGCACACATGCTTCTTATTGCAAGGAGTGTCAGTGCTCCCATTTTGGATGCTCTGATGACTAGGTGCCAAACGATGCTGGGAACCCTGGATTTAACACCACCCTGTATGTAGAAGGTATAGGGGGTTGCTTCAATAGGTACAAAAGACTTGTTGAATTTAATGTGCATTGGCATTTTTGGAAGTAAAACTATCTCCTCACTTGAAAATACTACCTGCAATTTGCTCACAAATCTCAAAAAGCCAATGGCATGCATTACACACAATGGCACTATTGAAGAAAAGTCTAAACCTGAAAACTACACTTAGCACACTGCACTGTTTTCTTATATGAAGTTTAATATTAGAAGACAAAAATAAAGAAGAAACTGAAGAGGTTTAGGTCAATGAGGAGAAAGAGGAGAAAGGAGGGGACAATAGGGTATAGGAATATTACAACAAGGAAGTAGAAGCCTTTTCCAGTGGTGACCATGGACAACCAACAAAGTGCAGTTTCAACACTATTCATGTTTTTTTAACCATAGCATTTCCGTAGCATCAATTCTACAGCATGTGTTCAAATCTACGTTTGCATCTGAAAATGTGAGGGGGTGCTGCAGGTATTGATAGGCATATTTTTGTTGCCTGCTTTGATCCTATGAGTATTGCACACCCAGCAAGTATTGTGGAGCTATCGAGTGGACAAATTGATGTGGGAATGGATGGAATAGAATGATCATGAGTGGATTGGCTATGTGGATTGTGTTGGTGTGTCGGCTAGGTATGGGTGGGAGGGGGGTTGTTTGCGAGGTGTCTGTTTCTGCTGGCCTGGCTCTGGAGCTGCCACCAGCTTTATTGTGGTGGTACCTTCAAAAATTTCTGTGGCTGTATACTATACCTCTGAGTGCTGCACAACAATGTTTTGGATGCCAGAGTTTTTTAAACAGATAACAGATGTTTATTGTATCAAACATAGGACACATTCTTATGTAGTACCAATGTATCAGATGGTTGCAGGAATATTCACTGACAGTGAATAAATGAGCACCACTGGTTAGATGGCCTGGCAGGCTTACATGGAATACCAGCTAGTAATCTGGATCCCCTCCAGCGGAAACCTCAGGAAATAAGACTAGCCTCGGAAGAGCTACATCCAATCTATTAGTCCTATGTTGGAGTTCAGAACTGAGCTTTCTAGCTTGCCTGTTTACATACTAGAGTGTAAGTATAACACTTGCTAGTTCTATTGCTAAGTATGGTAATTAACAAGGTCTCTGTTCAACTTAAATAAATGTTTATTTAGGGCACTCTTCTTTAATAGGGCCTTGTTTTCCCAGGCTCCCCAGCAGACATCCACCCTGTTGAGCAGATAGAGACCAAAGAGAAAGAGCCATGTACTACCAAGCACTATATTGAGCTTGAACTAAGTTGAAATCAAAATAATTTCTTGGGCCAGAAAATGAAAAGATATCTAGGATACAGGTGCTGGGATGTAGAAAATAAAGGGAACTTAGACTAGTAGTGGATTAGCAACTGTAAGTTTACATTCACCATAATATAGTGCTGTAGATTTTGGATTCATCTGCACATTTTTTAGTTTGACTCTATGCACAAAGAATGCAGTGTTTTGCTTTAGTTAGTTTTTTTAATAAAAAGCCATTACTTAGAGTAAAAAAGGAATATTTATAAAAGTGATCTGTGTAGTTCATTTTGTGTTGTTTAAAGGAGGGGGGGGGGGGTTATTTTTGTACAAAAAAACACCAGGACATAGTTTATTAAGTGCAATGACAAACTTGAAGTTGACAAACTTTCTCAAAAATGGCAATTTATTAACATGAGAACAACACATTTTGCACTATTAATTTTCCATTGAAGAACGTTGCAATATCACTCAACTGAAGTTTAGCAGAGAACAAGTCACATGACTGGGGGCACATGGGAAACTAACAATATGTCTAGCCCCATGACATATTTACAAATTAAATATTAAAAATCTGTTTGCTCTTTTGAAAAACAGATTTGAGTGCAGAACTCTGCCAGAGCAGCACTATTAACTTAAACATGTTTTCCAATGACAGTATCATTTTAAGTTTTTTAACAACTGACGTACAATAAATTTTGTAGCCACCTGCTGCTCATTTTCTGTATCCATACAGTCAGAGAGATATACATTCTGAAAGAAAACAGATACATTTTCAGATGTTGTTAGGAAAAAAACATTTGAAGCTCCTGATCTCTTTCCTGAGCAAAACCACATCAGAACACTTCTCCTTCTATCCCTATGATAGTACAATTACAGGTACTGACCATCAAGTGGCACTGTTGTTACAAAATTCATTATATAAGCTGTTAACATAAACTTCGAAACTGAAATCACTAAAGCTGGTCATAGTTGCAAAGATCCAATCGTACGAATCATCGTATGATCGGACTTTCCCATTTCCCGACCCGCCACTAACCATTCAGATCAAAGTCTTACCAGTCAGATAAGTTAAAGAACAGATCAGCAATGTTCTACCCCTGACAGCAATCGTACGATATCTATGTCCAACCAAAGCTAGTGACAGTCTCCCACTGAAAATCATACGATCGGCAATACACGACAGAAATTTTCTAACCTGTCCGATCGACCAAACGACCGATCTCCGCCGGACGAAAAATATTCACACACGGTCTGAATATCGTACGAATCCTCGATTCGTACGATCAGATCTTTGCGTCTATGGCCAGCTTAAGGGGCATATTATCAATTGAAAAACTTTGAAATTCAAAAAGACCAACCGAAATTAAGTTGAAGTTTTTTTTTGGTTGAATAGATCTTGTTCCTCTTTTTGTTTTGTTTGTATTTCTTTCTTCAACCATTTCTTTACTTTTTATATATTACTCAACCTCTTCCTGTTGCTCTGCTGGCACCCCTCTTTTCTTTGGACTCCCCATTTTCTCCTGAACGAGGGTTTTTTTACTTTAATTATTAACTTGTTTTGCCGTTTTCTTGCTACCTTCTGATTCCCTGTTGTAGGCTGGGCATTAATCCTCATTTTTTAGCGAACCAAAACCAGACATTAAGGGGCAGATTTATCAAAGGTTGAATTGAAAATTCAAAAGTAAAATTTTTTTAATTTCAAGCTATTTTTGTGTACTTCGACTAGGGAATATCAAAATTTATCATGTACTGTCTTTTTAAAAATTCGACTTCGACCATTCGCCATCTAAAACCTGCCGAATTGCTGTTTTAGCCCACGGGGGACCTCCTAGAACTTATTTAGAGTCAATTGGTAGACTTTGAAAAATCAATGGTTTTTGTTTTAAATACTTCAAATCGAATTTGATCAAAATCGATCATACTTCGATTCAAACAATCAAATGCAGCCTTATTCACTCGCAAAAAAAACTTTGATTTTTTTAATACATTTTGGCTGGTCTATTTTTATTTGAATTTCGAAGTTATGGGAGTTCAAAAAAACTCCCATTTTACTTTGAAGATCAACCCTCGATAAATCTGCCCCTACATACATATAAGTCTCCCTTTTTTTAGCCCTGACCTTGCCCCTGGAAACATAAATCTTCTCCCAAAGCCAACATAAATATGGTCTTGTACTGCCTCAGCCCCTGTGCCAGGGTTGCCAGGTTTACATTTCAAAACCAGTCAAAGACTTTAAAAAAATAGTCAAAAAGTAGCCAAAAAACATTTTAAAAGTAGGCCAAAAATAGGCCAATTTGTACAGAAAAATGTTTTTGCTCAGCCCAGCTCTTCTGCTCTCAGCTCCTTCTTCAGCCTGATTTGGATCGAGGCAAACCAGAAAAGGCAAGAGTCCACCTCCACCTCCTCCTCCACCAATGCTCTCACCACCTCCCAACTGCTGCTTAGAGGCCTGTAGCCTGTCTGCTTGAAGCCGAGTAAAGAAGCTGGAGTTTGGAGGGGAGGGCTGCACAGAACAGTCACAGGCAATAAAACTACATCATACATCAATATACAGTATTACAGTTTACATTCTATACATGCATACATTATATACTAGTAATAATACCTGTAATGTGTAATATTTTACTGTATGTTGTGTTACAGTTTTTGAGAAAAAAAAAACATACATATAAGACTGGATGCTGGGAAAGCAAGGATTGCAATAAAACTCTTTTGATGACAACATTAGGACACATATATCATCCTCCTGTAATATAGACAACTGCACCCCACCAGAAACATTCTGTAAGTACCCACTGGTTTTACTTATCCATGCTGAACTTTATTTTCCTAGATAATACTGAGCCTTAAATTCTGCAAAGGATCTACATCTGTGCCATTTCCTAATGTATACGAGGGGGCAGTCTGGAAATATGAACTGCTGTACAGGGTGGATGTTGCTGGGAAGCAACTAGAGCTTAAATTACATATAAACCCCCACACACACAGTAACACACACACACACACACACAATAACACACACACACAATAACACACACACACACAATAACACACACACAGACACACAGTAACACACGCACAGTAACACACACACAAAGTAACACACACAGTAACACACACACACACAGTAACACACACATTAAATACACACTGTAAGTGTATCGTGAGCTGTCATGGGAGGACACAATTCCCACAGCTGGTCAACCTCATGCTTTTTAGCAACTCACATGGTTCTTTTTGATTAATGAGTTATTTCATGTCACCTCACTATACAACAGTAGTGAGGGGCGAATTTGCGCGATTCGCCACCAGCGAATAAATTCGAGAAATGCCCGCGAAAATTTGCCAGAAATTTTTTTTAAAAAAAGTCAAAAACGGGCGCCGGCGTCAAAAAAACGAGACACCGGCGCAAATTCGCCCATCACTATACAACAGGCCAGTGGTATGCAGAGCTTAAAAAACATGGTTGACCCATACCGTTGGAAATATGGCAGTGTCATACTGTAGGGCTGCATTTTATCATTAGGGACTAAGCATTTTGTTAAAAAGATACAGATTTTGATCAAGCACAAACATCCTCGTAAGACCAGTCTCTTAGTCTCAGATGACAATGAAGCACAACTCTGTAGCGGTTCCGCCCCCAATGACGCTGAGGTTAGAAACTTTTTTTTTTCTGGCTGTTCGGAAAGTCGGGAATTGTAAGCACAATAGCGTGACAGCGGGTTGAGCTGTCAAAAGCGGGACTGTCCCGGTCAAAACGGGACAGTTGGGAGGTATGCAATCCATTGCTTTATTATCTTTGTTATCATTGGAACAAGGGACCAATTACATGACCAGTATTAACTCAGCTGTAATAAATAAATAATACAATAAAAAACCTAATTTGGATTGTATGCACTTGTTCCTGCGTATGGAGAAAAGAGACAGAGGTCCACACACGAAATGTTTATTGTAAATTAAATTGTTTATATAACAAATATTATTATTCTTAGGCCTACTAACATGAAGCCCAGGTAAGAGACAACTGGATTGGTTAGTCTTATACTGTGGCTGCAAATCATTTCCATTCTTACTGTTTTAAATATCTGATTTTCCTTATAGAGGAATTTTTTTGCCCATGATCCAAGCCTGCAGATATTGTCTGTGGTACATCCTGAAAAAGACTGTATTGTCGAAGTGTTTTCTGCAACAAAGAAGCAAGAAGGCTCTGATTATAGGAAAATCAAGTCTATAGTCTCAGTTAGCTTTAATTAGAGGAAGTATGGCTGCCAATGTAATTGTCTCAGTATTGTGATATGGAATTCTGCACATAGTAGTTAGGGATCAGTCAGACATCTGTAGTAAAGTTACACAGGGTAAAGCTGCATATCCTCAGCAAATGAACGTTAAAAATCTATCTTTATTTCGCAATTATTTAAAGGGTGGTTCACTTTATATTTAACTTTAAGGGGGTTATTTACTAAAATCCGGTTGGACTTTTTGGGGCAAACTCAAATTTTTCTGTTTTTTTTTTTTAAACTCAAATATTTCAAGATTTATTAAAACCCGATGCAGTAAAAAGCCCAAATCGTAAAATCCGGCATCTCAGACCTGCTGAGGTTCTGTATAAGTCAATGGCAGAGGTCACTAAGCTATTTTAAAGTATCTGTGGTCTATGCTGAAATTAGCCTAAAAATCTGGCCATGGAAAACTTTGGGCTTTTTGGGTAAGGTGTGCAATCCCCAGCCCCCTATGCATAAAAGGATTGCTTGGGTTTAGGGTCCTTACACACGGGCATTTTTACCTGCGCTCCCCGGCATTCCGTTTTCTTCTTTTCAGCCGCTGGATTAGATGCACTGAATTCTTTTCACTGTGGCTGTACTCACACGTATAAGCGCCGAACGCAGGAAAAATGCAACATGCTGCGTGACTGCGTCCCAACCTGCGTTCGACGCTTACACGCGTCTGTGTGAGTACAGTCCCATTGAAAAGAATTCAGTGTATAACCTGGAGATGGAGACCTTTTTTTTGTTCATAAATCAGTACAGGGAAAAGATCCATCCCTTAGAGAAAAGTCTTGTATATAAGGCTATGGACTCGCTCATGCGGAAAATTGCAGCTTCGGCACAGTTTTTAAAAAAGACGACCGCTGAGTAAATATGCTAGCCAACCTGCCATAGTCTAAACTGGAAACCACTAGCGTATTTACGCAGCGGTCGGCTTTTTTACAAAACCGTGCCAAGGACCTTGCTGCATGTATAGTCCCAGCATGAGCCCTTTTTATTGTCCTGCACCTGGAACCACTGTGTCAGCTGGATGCAGGTACTCTTCAAATTTCAGCTCTGATATGAAAACTCTTGTGTTTGAATGCTGAAGTCCACTGCTCGACACAATGGTTCTGTGTGCAGGAAAATAAAAAGGCTGATTTCTGCAGGCCAAGATACAGCCTTATATACGCGACTGTATGGCAATAGCCTTAGTGTACTTGGGTCACCGAACAGTAATCAATATGGGTTTTCAGAACCATAGTAATAACTTCCAATTCTGCCCACAGACATTGAAAACTTCTGCTCTCCTAACCCCTCCCCCAAGACCAGTGTAAGCATGGGTAGCTCTGGGGCAAATTCACTAAAGGACGAAGCGCCTAACGCTAGCGTTAATTCGCTAGCATAGCGCATTTTCATTAATTCGCCGATTCACTAACGGACGCTGGCATAAATTCACTAGTGTTACTTCGCACCCTTACGCCTGGCAAATTTGCGAAACGGGCGTAACTACGCAAATTCACTGACGCGCGCATTTTTCTGAACGCTACCTTTTACGCCAGACTTCCTTCACACCTCAGACCAGGCGAAGTGCAATAGAGTAGATAGGGATTGCTTCAAAAAAGTTAAACATTTTTCTAAGACCCAAAAAATGCTGGCGTTTTTTCTTTTTTTATGGGTGATAGGCTGAAAAAGATCGAATTTTTTTTTTGGGGCTCCCCTCCTTCCCCCCTACATTTCCTAACTCATGGCACCTTAACTATACAGTGGGCACATGTGAAGGGCAAAATAAAAATTTTTGAAGGTTTCTCAGGCTTGTGTAGTGATGCCACATATACCTCCATTGTAACTTCAATTTGGCGCCGTATGCAAATTAAGCATCGCTAGCTTTGCTTTGCTTGGCGAATTAACGCTAGTGCAACTTCACAACCTTACGCTTCCCCTGAGTGCAACTTCGGATTTTAGTGAATTTACGTAGCGCTGGCGAAAATACGCCTGGCGAAGTCCGGCGAAGCGGACGCTGGCGAACTACGAATCTTAGTGAATTTGCCCCTGTGTCTACAGGCAGCACAAACTCCTTCTTTCTCCTTCCGCAACGCCCCCCTCTGCCACCCAGACTGTGTAAACAACTGGCTTTCCATGGCTGAAGATTGACAGCACTGACTACCAATCAGAGAGAAGTATGCAAATTAATCCGACCCCAACCTCAGAAGTGGCTAGAGGCAGTTAGGAGAGCTCTAGAGCAGCAGCAGCTGCCTGTGGGACTATGAAAACTTCAATATTTTAAAAGCTATACAAAAGTTCTAATGCATTATGTTTAGGAATTGGCAAATTTTTTCACCTTGTTTTGCAGCGGAAATGAAGCCCATAGACTTGTATTGCTGCGCGCATCAAAAAAAATGTAGCGCATCAAAAAAAGTTTTGCAGTGCGACAAAAAAATGTTGGCGCCCATAGACTTTAATGGGCGTTGGCGACATTTCGCCAGTGGTGGATTTTCGGTGAAATGGGTCAAAATCGCCCATCCCTAATTATATTTACAGATTTTCATTACTTGGTGTGCTGATTCATTTAAGTGATTATTGATTCCGCGTTTGTTCCCCTTTAACATCAGTAAATTTTGTTACAACATCGCCACCTGCTGGTCATTTTCTGATCAGTCTGATCACTAAGTAGTCAAGGAAGTTGTCAGGAGAAAGAAAGCGGCTGCTCTGATGTTCTCAGAGCAGTCTCTTTCTTTCTCCTGACGACTTCCTTGACTACTTGGTGGTCAGACTGATCAGAAAATGACCAGCAGGTGGAGCTGTTGTAACAAAATGTATTGATGTTAAAAGTACATGAATCCTTTAATATCTTAGAATTAAAAAAATAAATATTGAATGTACATTTGCAAAAGTGCTTAGAATAGCCCCCTCATCAATTTTACATTTTAAGGTTTACTTAAAGACATAACTCTACTAGGGTTTTAAAATGGAATGCACATACCAAAGACTTCCTCTTTTATGAAGCTAATGCATCGATTCTCATTTCCAACACAGTTCATAGGCTCGTCCAATATACATTGCCTGCTGTTTTCTGCATAGCATGTTGGACAGGTCAGCCCATTTTCAGTTGAGACTTGAGTAGGAACTGCAATTAAGTGAGAGAATTTTAGTCTCAAACAGGGGAGGGTTTGTCCAGGTCAGATATGACTAGGGGCATGGTTCAACAGTTATATAAGAGATCACAGCTGCGTTGAGCAGGGCAAGTAGTGGGAGGCCCGCTAGGGTTTTTCTAGTACCCCGGTGGCCCAGTACAACATTGAGTAGACAACATTTCTATGATGCTGTGCAAGGTTTAAAGGAGAAGCAAAGGTTAACACTAAGTAATCTGTATCATAAAGGTCTATATAAATACACAACTAAACCCTCAAAGTAATGCTGTTCTGAGTCATGAGTCAAAAGAAACACCACATTTCTTTCCTTCTATTGTGTACACATGGGCTTCTGTATCAGACTTCCTGTTTTCATCATAAATCTCCATGGTTTGGGCTTGAGCATGCTCAGTTTGCTCCTTTCACCTTCTCCCCCTCCCTTCTGTAATTTAAGCCCAGAGTTATGAGTAAGCAAGGAGAGACTCAGGCAGGAAGTGATGTCACACATAGCTAATATGGCAGCTGCTATCCTAAACAACCAGAGTTTCTAGAGCTGTTTACTCAGGTATGGTAAAGCATTTTTAGAATAAATATAGCGTTCTAGCTTGCATGATTGTGGCTAAACTATTGGAAATAAACTGCTTTGGTCATTTTCCTTATCTTTTGAGGGCATTATGAAGGAATCGAATTTCATTTGAAAAAAAACTTATGTAAACGTATTTATTATATGACGTTCAGAAACTGAAACAAAGCAGAATTGTGACCTTATCTCTTTCATACATGGATATTATTTTTCTGCATTTACTTCCCGCACTTACAAAAGACCTATCATTTTATTTTAAGGGACGAGACTGAACATATTACTGCTTACAGGCAGACAGGTACTTACATGTGGGGACTGGAGAAAAGCACATGCTGGAGTTACAACAGGTAGTATTGACTGTAAACTTTTTGATGTTGCTGCTGTAAGTTCCAACTCGGTTGCACTCTGCAGATTTTGCACATCTTTTTATCACTTCAAAATCATTTTCTTTATCTGTAAAATGTGACTTGGATTCATTAAATGCACATTATTCTCACCTGCGGAAATTGGCACATTCATACAAAATAGTGTCAACATTACAATTGCTTTTATTTATAGAGGATTCTGAGTTTCATGGTTACTCGTTGAATAATTGTGCATATTTAATTTTGTTAAATTATGTACATGCCGCATACACATGAAGGGGGATGAGACTTTTGAAAACCTTCTTGCTAGTTTTTTCCCAGAAGAGTTTTGGCCAGCTATACAATGGATCAACCAGCTAATGAGGGTTTCCTTCTACATAGTCCTGTAGTGTGCCAAAGGTGTATTGGTATTAGCAAATCAGACAAAGCAATGATCTTTGAATGATTTATTTTCTTGGATGAAACACGGCTCTTATATTTACGTTCTGAACAATGGAGTCAGACAAATAATTCCTTAGAAAATGAATGTCAATTACAAAAGGAAATGAAGAGGTGACTGCAACAATAACAGCAACATTTAAATTCATATTCCAACTGCTTGAGTTAAGTCTCTGTCTTCAAATCCTTCAATGATGTTATGTTAAGGGGATGGTATTGTAAGTAATGTATCAGTGTTTGCAGATGACACCAAACTATCCAGCCCAATAAATTCCATCCAGGATGTGGCACTTGCAACATGATCTTGACAAACTGGCAATCTGGGCAGCTAAGTGGCAAATGAGATTCAATGTTGATAAATGTAAAGTCCTGCACCTGGGATGTAACAATATCCACTTATACCCTTAATGGGACTGCACTAGGCAAATCCATTATGGAAAAGGACCTTGAATCCTTGTAGATAATAAACTTGGCTGTAGCAAGCAATGCCAGTCAGCAGCATCAAGGGCAAATAAGGTCTTGAGCTGTATTAAAAGGGGCATAGAGTCAAGGGAGGAGGGGGTCATTCTTCCACTGTATAGAGCACTTGTAAGGCCCCATCTAGAATATGCCGTACAGTTTTGGTCTCCATCACTCAAACAGGACATTATTGAATTAGAGAGGGTACAGAGAAGGGCAACTAAGCTGGTGAAAGATATGGAAAATCTTAGCTATGAGGAAAGACTGGCAAAATTGGGGATGTTCACGCTGGAGAAGAGGTGCTTAAGGGGTGATATGATAACTATGTATAAATATATAAGGGGATCATATAATAATCTCTCTAATGATTTATTTACCAGTAGGTCTTTCCAGCTGACACAAGGTCACTCATTCCGATTAGAAGAAAAGAGGTTCCGCCTAAATATTGGGAAGGGGTTTGTTACAGTGAGAGCTGTGAAGATGTGGAATGGTCTCCCTGAATCAGTGGTACAGGCTGATACATTAGATAGCTTTAAGAAGGGGTTGGATGGTGTTTAGCAAGTGAGGGAATACAGGGATATGGGAGATAGCTCATAGTACAAGTTGAACCAGGGACTGGCCCAATTGCCATTTTGGAGTCAGGAAGGAATTTTTTCCCCCCTCTGAGGCAAATTGGAGAGGCTTCAGATGGGGTTTTTTTTTACTTCCTCTGGATCAACTGGCAGTTAGGCAGGTTAAAATAGAGTTAAATAGTTGAACTTGATGGATGTGTGTCATTTTTCAACCTAACTTACTATGTTACTATGTAAATACATCCTGGAATCCTTAGTATACCAGTGTAGTTTTAATACAACAAGATCTCTGCTTGGGTTGATACTAAGGGATTGAATCCAGCAAATCAATGCTGCTTTTTCTGTACTGAGGAGCTAGAGAGGTATCAGATAAATGGTAACATGTTATCGTGAATGTCCACTTTTTTCTTTTGTACAAAGTAATGCCCGGTGTTTTGGGGTTTAGCCCCCTCATCAGGTTGTAAACTGGCCAAAAAAATAAAGATGGTTTAAAAGAATACTATAAAACCCTAAATTGGAAGCCAACACACTAGAAGAAAACATGTACATGATAATATTAGAAAATGAAGCTGCTTAGATACATAGTTTAACTATTGTTATATATCAGCCATACCTTTCCCTAAGTACCAGTCTGTGTTAGGAGCTATAAAAGATAAGATAAGAGATATAATGATTATTTGTTTAAATATACTGTAGATCTAAAACAGTTATGAAAAACAAACTAGATAGAATTCCACACAAAGAGATCTCTGGGATAAAATCTATGAATATTCTGATTTCTCATAGGGCTATAATGGGAATTACCAAGGAGCTTGTAGGGTTTGAGGGAAAGCTCTTGAGGGAAAGCTCTTGAGGGAAAGCTCTTGAGGGAAAGCTCTTGAGGGAAAGCTCTTGAGGGAAAACTCTTGAGGGAAAGCTCTTGAGGGAAAACTCTTGAGGGAAAACTCTTGAGGGAAAGCACTGGGAATTTGGCTTCCCAGTCTATCTAACAAAAGCAGGTAAGTGGAGTATGTTCCTGTCCTAAGGGAGAGATCTCAAAGAGAAAAGCAGTTCATACCATTGCGAGGGATTACAAGACAATAGCATGATGAATTATTGAGCATTTGTGTTGAGTACAAGCAGCACGCCATTTGTAAGAAGCTGCATGAAACAATATTTTTGCACACTCAGCTTATAAAAAAACTAGAAGGAAAACATCCCAGTCTGGGAATGTACCAAATTCAGTCCATATTTTCTCTGTTAGGCACACATTTTCTACACCTTCACAGTGCACCGAGAAATGTGAAACGTGATCTGTATAAGAATAACCAACAGGGCAAAGCAGGGAATTGACTGAAATACAAGAAAGTGAAAGAATATATCAGTATTTATTAATTGCAATAATGCTTCCTTGACTTCTTCAGCAAATAAACCCTTACATATAACATTCTTGTACATATAATGAAAAATATTATATATTTATATAGCCAGTAAACCCCACTATCCCAACATTATCTTTTCTTTTTACAAAAAGTTGAAAATATAACTAAATGTTATATGGGAAATCCCTGAATGAATATCAGGGAAATTATATAGTGAATAAAGTACCCCCTATTGTAAAATATACGGATATTAAGGTTATTTACTAAACTCCGAATGCAAAAATCCTGATTTTTTTTTAAATAAAATCGGACTTTTAAGAATCATGAATTTTTCGGAAATTAATAAAACTCAGAGGATGGAAAAGTGAGAATCAGAAAATCCGGCATCTCAGACTTGTTGAGGTTGCATATAAGTAAAATTGTCAGAGTTTCCAGGCCAATTGCATAAGAAATCAGAGTTTTCGGGTGAAAAATCCCCAAAAAAATCAAGAAACTTAGTTTTTTTCCCACCAAGTGAATTTTCCAGAAATTGTAATAATAAATAAGCATAAAAAACCCAAGCTGATTTGATTTGAGTTTTTAGCAGAAAATGTTGAGATAAAATTGGACTTTGATAAATAACCCCCTAAAAGTCACAGAGGAGTTCCATGACCATATAAAAGCACGAAGGCCGAAGGCTATTGTTTTTATACAGGTCATGAAAATCTGAAGCAACTTCTAATATCCTCATATTTTGCAACAGGGGGTACTTTATTTATTATAATACACAAGTTTCAGTGAGTCATGTGACAGAAATGACATCACTACTCACCGTTTATAACTGATGACATCACTAGTCACCGTTTATAATGATATGATTAAGGCCTTTGTGCATTATATTCTTGTAATACACAAAAGCCATGAATATCTTGTAAATTATATCCTTATAAACGGTGACTAATGATGTCATCAATTATAAACGGTGAGTAGTGATGTCATTTCTGTCACATGACTCACTGAAACTTGTGTATTATAATAAATAAAGTACCCCCAGTTGTAAAATATGAGGATATTAGAAGTTACTTTGGAGTTCCATGGCCTTCAGCCTCGTGTTTTTATGCCTCGTGTTTTTATATGGTCATGAAACTCCTCTGTAACTTATAATATCCTTATATTTTACAAGAGGGGGTACTTTATTCACTATATAAACAGTGCTTAGTGATGTCATAATATTTTTTATTGGCACTTAGTGATATAATGTGTGTCGGCAACTTTTGTGTTTTAAAAGTAATGTTCCCTTTTGTAAATTATGAACCACCCAACATATAAAGCACAATATTCCTTCCCCACACATAAGTCTTTGTATACCAACACAATCACCATACAGAACTTGTGTTCCATCCATACATGGCCAGAACCTGCACACACACTTATAAAGGGTAATTTCCAGCTGTAATGTTGTGCCATCCTTTCCTGTTAGAATTCAGCTCCCCTTGCATTTGGAGCTTGCGATTGCGCTTCTCTGTGCTAGCACCCTGGATGCTTCGACTTCCCTAAACCCCTTCTGGTACCAAAAAAAAGAGTGCAAAGGGGAGACAAAGGAGCTAACATCCCCCCTGCCTGTCACTAACTCATCAATCACTCCTTCCTCCCCTGGATTATCCTGTTCCTAGTGATGGGCGAATTTGTGCCGTTTCGATTCGCTGAAAAATGAGCTAATTTCCTGTGAAATTCGCGAAACAGCAAAAAATTTGCGAAACGGCGCCAGGGTCTCGTTTTTGATGCCAGCGTCCGTTTTTTATGCCGGCGTCTGTTTTTTCAACGCCAGCGTCCGTTTTCGACTCAGGCGCCCGTTTTTTCTGACGCCGGCGTCAAATTCTTTTGACGCAGGCGTCCGTTTTTGATGCCGGCATCCGTTTTTTTTTGGACGCGGGCGAATTTTCACAGGCGTTTCGCAAATTTATCCGCCAGCGGCGAATCACGCAAATTCGCCGCAAATTTGCGCCTGGCGAATAAATTCGCCCATCGCTACTTGTTCCTTCTGTCTCTCCTTTTTCAGTACTTTCTGACCATGAACTGCTCTTTTTATAAAGTAATCACACATTCCCCTTACACAGATGCATGGACCATTTAAAACTTAGCTCCAGAAGTGACAGAACCTCCACTGTAAAAATACTAAAAAAAATGATGCAAAAAAATTGTATTTTGGCCAAAATAGCACTTTGTGCTCAGCAGCTGCATTTGTCAATTATCCCTACAAAAAAGGAGCCCTGTCGTTTCTATCGAGGAGCAAATAGAATTCTAGCAGCCAAATGGATTATACAATACAACATTTTTCTTTCCATTAAAATAAATTATTTTTATGCAAAAAAAACAATGACTACAATAGAAGAGTTCAAAGTAAGAAAGAAATCTGGTTTACCAGGTTCTATCCACTTACCCACACTTAGAGGAGAGGCTTTGTCGATTTTTTTACATTTGTTATGGTATGATTCCACAACGACAGGCCTACAAGCATTTGCAGTTGCACATCCCTTGGTTTTAAAAAACCCTGATTAAGAAAATAATTGGCTGTTATTTTATAATGTTCAATTTGAATCTTTGCAGAGAGCATTACTTACAGCTGCTATTATTCATCATATAATTAGTACAGTCCAACTATCTCACCAAAAGGGTTATGATTGCTACCACAGAAAGAAGCATTCACTGCCCAATGCACAATATCTGCTCAAACATAGAGATGATTATAAATGGTAAAAAGTAACAAAAGGAGGGGAGGGTCAGTTACCAATATGACTATTGGGTTGTAGCAGTTGTAGCATTTATCCAAACAAAGCAATAGATTATCAACATTTACATCTCTGTTTCTAAAACCACAATCTGACAGTTTCGCCGACCCATGGCTTTTCTCAAAGTCAGAACGGCCGTTTTAAAACAAAACATATATTTTAATTTGTAAGACCTGTGAGTGCGGATTCTTTCAGAGATTTTGGGATTATTTTGCTGTCTCTGCACCCAGGCACATCTATTGCTGTTGTTGAGAGTGCCGGTATCAGAGTGAAATATATATATATCCGCACAATCGGGCATATTTACTAAAGGGCGAAGTGGCCGTCACATGCAAAAATTCGCCAGAAATCCAATCCGCATGGACATCATTAGTGATGGGCGAATTTCACGAAAAATGTTTTTGACGCCGGCAAATTTTTTTGGGGCGAATTGTCGCAGGCGTTTCGCAAATTTATTTGCTGGTGCCGAATCGTGCAAATTCGCCGAAAATTTGCGCCTGGCGAATAAATTCGCCCATCACTAGACATCATCAATTGACTAACAGGCGTAGAGGATAAATTGTTAGCAAAAGAGACTGTCGCTAGCGCAATTTCACTCCCTATCGCCAGGTTGAATTTTCACTCAGGCGAGCGATCGTTACTCCGCAAATTCACTAAAGTGTGAATTTTACAGAACGTTACCCCTCTCGACAGAGTTTCCTTCACAACCTTAGACCTGACAAACTGATAAGATGAAGCAACATCCTCCTCAATCTCATGTCAGTGACATCATATCCTGTATGCCGGAAAGTCCGTTCTAAAAAACTCTGGCATTTTTCATATTTTAAAGTGGGATTGCCAGTGGTAACAGTTGTTCAACATTGTTCAACCTTATTTGCCTCTTGTCTAATAATCAAACCTTTACACACACATTTAGATGGTTAACTATTAAAGTTTAAGTAGTAAAATCTCGAAAAATTTTATTTTTTTTAAGATTTATTATAGCCTGATGCTGCAAAAAGCCTGAATCCGAAAATAGACCATCTCAGACCTGTCGAGGTCCTGTGATGGGAGAGGCACCTATGCCAAATTGAAGTTATCAAGGTCTTTGGTGTGTTTTGCCTGAAATCCAACTTTTTCTGGGTTTTTAGGCAAAAACTTGAAAAAATCAAGCGATTTGGGAAAAAATACCAAAAAATCGAACGATTCAGGTTTTCGTTAGTTTCTATTGCGTTTTTCCGTGATCCGACTAATTCAGGTCATTTTATTAATAAATACGGTCAAATTGAGCATGGGAGTTTGGTTGTGGTTTTTAAAAATAAAATATGAGATAAATTCAGATTTTAGTAAATAACCCCCTTGGTCTTAATTCTGCACCCCAAAACAATGACAGGGAAAAAGGCTGTGCTTGAAGTAGATAAGGGAGATGACTGTGTGTAAATGGAAATGGATGGGTTGGGGTTGTGACTTAAATTGCCTCAGTTCTATAGTTGGGATTACCCTTTTAGATGACTAACATGTTTACCCAAATTGCTAAAAGTATTGCTTCAGGAAATGTATACATGCTAAATTATACAGCTAAAATTGTCATATTCCTCCTATAGTCTATAGCATTTAACTGTGTATTGCAGGTTCCATAATAGTGTGAATCTCTTTGACAAATCATTATGGAAAAATCTGTATAATTTCATAAATCTACAAATTATTTTGCACATTTTCCAAACAGTGTTACCCGTATTATGTTCAATGCACATTGTCTCATTCCCTGTGCATGCCATAGCATGATTCGGCCGACAGTGACTTTCCTGAAAATCCAAACAAGTAGGGCAGAGGACTCCATTCTTGGTCAAATTCTTTGGTTCCACTAAAGAAAACAATGGAGAAACGTGTTTAAAGATTGAAGGAGGAATCCGTTAAGCCTACAAGCCTATGATTGATTTTTTTAATAAAATCCTTCAAGGAAATCTAAGGAAATTCTGTTTTTATTTTGTTTAGAAATGCAATTCAGTGGTTAGAAATAAACATAAGCCTTCCTTATCTACTTTGGGAATAAATCTCTATCAAAAGCTTTCTGTCTGAATAAGTAAAAAAATGAAAATGTTAATAATGCAATTCGGTGAGTAGAGAATCTTTCATCTCCCCAAAAACTGCCAACAACATTGTGACACTTTATGATAACAATCTGCCCAATGTTGATTTATAGAAGTGACCATGCATTACAACTTAAGGGCAGATTTATCAAGGGTGGAATTGAAAAATCTAATGTTTAAATTTGAATGTTGAGCTAGGTAATAGTCCCAATTCGATTCCAATTAAAAAAAAAAAAAAAATTGAAAATGTGAATATCGACATTTATCATGTTCTGTCTCTTTAAAAATTCGACTTCAACTATTTGCCATCTAAAACCTGCCAAATTGCTGTTTTAGCCTATAGGAGACCTCCTAGAACCTATTTGGAGTAATTTGGTGGACTTTAAAATACAATTATTTGAAAATACTTCAAATCTAATTTGATCGAATACGGTCCGAAATCGATTTGAACAATCGAATACAGCCCATTTACTCGAATTTTAAAAAAAAATTGATTTCCTTAATAGATTTTGGGTGGTCTTTTTTTATTTGAATTGAAGTTGGTGGGAGTATAAAAATTTCCATTTTTAATTTATCACACCTCAACCCTGGAAACAGTTCTGATTTGTATAACCCCCTAAAACTTGCCGAGTTCATGTACAAGTCAATGGCAGAGGTCCGTTGAACCATTTGAATATCTTGATTTTCTGAAAAAAACTCGATATGAATTCCTTTTCGAATTGGATTCGAATTTTCAGGTCGTTCCTATTTGGTTGACTATTAGACTTTGAGTTTTTTCATAAATAAACTCACATTGGAGTCATGAGTATATTCGAATTGATTGGAGTTAAAAAAAAATCACATACAGTATCTTCGAAATTCAACTTAAATCTGCCGTCTAATTGTGCAGTACAATTTGGCTCCCTTTCTCAAATTGCCTCTAGAAATAATATGCGTAAGCCACCCTGGGGTTAGAGATAAAGGGAGATCACAATAACGCCTCCCATTTAGCAATGCCTTTTATACACTTGTGCTTTGTTGTCTACTTACAATTGAGTTCCAGATATCTTCCCAGTAAAACTGAGCTTGGGCAGCCTTTTTTCTATTAGGCATTTATTGGTAAGCTTACAAAAGTTTTTGAGTGCCACATTGAGTTTGTTATGAAATGCTTGAGGATTCTCACTGTGGCCGTCTCAAAATGCAGGTGCCGCATTGCTCCATGGAATGCTTAGGGCCATGATATTTCATTAAATGGTGGGCGACCATTGTAAGAAGATTTGGCCAAAAATGTTCACTGCGCTATGCATGGCACTGATTTTTTTCTTTCTCTGTCAAATGCTAGAACTTATGCATACGACTGCCAGCCTGCCCCTGACCCCAATCAGCCCGGCACACCCCAAGTAAGCCCCCCTGTGTGCCCCTATTTCCTCTTGTGTCCCCTTATTTCCTCCCCCTCTCTCTTGCCCATTTCCTGCCTCTCTATATACTGTCTAACAGGCTTTATAATAACTATTGCTTTGGGGCCACATTGTGCCATGAAATATTGGGGCCCAATGGGAACAAGAAAGGAAAAAAACGGAGGGCACTATTTGCCTACTCAGCCCTGGAACCCCATGCCAGCAAGCAAGATTTTGTCTAATGGGCTATAGTATAGAGATTATATACATAAATAATTTGTATAGTGCTTCAAGCTCCAAATTGTAAATTTTTTGAGGGTTTAACTTACCCAATGCATTGGGGGATCCAGGTGCTCACACCTTAAGCCTTCAGCTCGGGAAGGCACTAGACAGAATATCAAATGAAAAAGGTTGGCACAAACTGGATCACTCTCCAAGATGTAGTTAAAAAATTTATTTATTTAGAACAACAACATCCCAAATGCCTTACGCGTTTCGTGCCCTTTGGGCACTTAATCATAGGCTATGGTTTGTGTCAAACTTTTTCATTTGATATTTTGTCTAATGGGCCCCACCAAAAAGGGTCCAATCGGGCCCTATAGGGCCGGAACTAGGGGTACACAGAAGAGGCATGTGCTTAGGGCACAAAGGTACTTCTTCTGATGCCTTCCCCTAGTTTGGACCATTGTGTCCAGGGATCGATTCGCCCACCACTTAAAATGGAGCCAGATTTTTTTTTTTTTTAACAATTCTTTTATTGAGCACACAAAAGCATGGTTATACTGACAATCGCAGAACAGTAGTACATTATGCTGAAGGATGCTTATACATGTTCCATAGGTAATTATGTCAAACAAAATTAAACTGTAAATAATAAAGAAACATAAATCAAAACAAAAGATTTGGTGTCATTCTTACCCACATTTTCCCCCCAGATTCCTAAGTAGGGCGCCAGCGGTAAATACAGATAGAAAAGACCCCCCCATACTGGACCAATGATATTCAAATTGTACCTCAATAGTACCCACTATATCTCAATCAAGGCGTCTCAACCTCCGGGTCGTCATCCAACCAGGGATCCCAAACTTTAGTAAATTTCTCCGGGCACCCTCTTTTTATATATGTCAATTTGTACAAAGGAATAGCATTCTCAACATATCGTTCCCACAACTGTGAAGTAGGCCCTCTATCCGATTTCCAGTGCATAGCAATTAACTTTTTAGCATACATACAAAGAATTGATATGAGGGTGCGATGCGCCCTGCCAAGGGGTAACTCCTCAGTCCAGTTCAGTAGTAAAACAATAGGGTCCAGTGGTAGTGAGATATCCGTTCTTAAGCGAATGACCTGCAGCACCTCCTTCCAATAAACATGTATATTCGGACATTCCCACACCATATGCATAAAGCCTGCCGGGTCGTGTTTACATCTGGGGCATTCGGGTATTAGATCAGGTTTAAATTTAGTAAGCCTCTGTGGGGTAACATATGTCCTATGCAAGTAATTCAGCTGAGTCATTTTATCCCTACTACTAATGACCCCTTCAAATGTCGCGTCAAGTACCGACTCCCATACCTCATCAGTAATCTGCGGAACATCCCTTTGCCATTTCGCACATAACTGATTAAGGGGGGTGCTACCCGCCTGGACAAGTTGCGCATAAAATCTGGATATAGGCTTATTAAAGTCTGGAGAATGAGCCCCCAACTCCAGAGTGGTCGGCGTGGTATCCATGGGCTGAGTCCCAAACTGGGCCACCATAGCGTGCCTCAGTTGGAGGTAACGGAAAAACATATGATTGGGAAGTGAAAAATTTTGTTTAAGTGACTGAAATGTTAATAAATTGCCGTCTTCCACAATATCTGCTATGTATTTGATATTAAATTTAGCCCACACTTGCGGGTCCGGTATACTGCGGAGATGTTGCAATTGTGGGTTACACCACAGAGGGGTATAAATCGAGCAGCCCTGATGTGTTTTTGGGAAAAATTGAGAAGCCGTTTTCCAAGCCCTAACCGTTGCTCTCATTAATGGGGAGCAGTTCTTAGTATGTTTCGTACCCCGGTATAATAGATTTTTTAGTGCTTCCAGTGAACCCAATATTTGGGCTTCTAGGAGGGTTACTGCATTCGTTAAATTTGGGGTTGCCCATTGCCGGGCCACTGCCAACTGAGTAGCAAGATAATAAAGAAACAGGTTCGGTGCCGCTAGGCCGCCTCGATGTGGTGGCAATTGCAGCGTGCGCAAGGCAATTCTCGAGGGGGTACTATTCCAAAACATCGAAACCATGTAACTCCTTAACTTCGCAAAGACAGTTTTTGGTATTCCAAGTGGGGCCTGTCTGAATACATAAGTCAGTTTAGGTAAAATTACCATTTTAAACAGATTGATTCGTCCCATAAGGGTCAAAGGTAGGCGGGACCATGCCTCTATCTTTTGTTCTATATATCTGAGAATCGGGGATATATTAAGTTCCACAAATTTTGTTAAATCCAGATGGATCCGGATACCTAAATATTTGAATGATTCCACCCACTGTAAGCCATGTGAATGTGTAGGAGCGTCTGGCAGGAGAGGGTCAATTGCAAAGAGTACTGACTTCGCCCAGTTTATTTTCAGGCCCGAATACATAGTATGCCGATTAATTATTTCCAGGGCTAGCGGCAAGGCTCGGTCCGGGTTAGCTAAGTACAGCAGAGTGTCATCCGCATACATGGATATCACTTCCCTTAGCGGGCCTACCTGCAATCCCTCAATAGCCACCTGTTGTTTAATGCGGCAAGCCATAGGCTCCATGGCAATGGCGAAGAGGAGTGGGGACAAGGGGCACCCCTGGCGCGTACCTCTAGTAATGGAGAAAGAATTCGAAACTTTAGAGTTGGTCCGTACTCTCGCCACTGGAAAATAATACAATTCCCTCACCCATTTTACAAAATTGGGGTGGATGCCCATTTGAAGCATAGTAGCCCAAAGGTATTCCCACTCTACTGAGTCGAAGGCCTTTTCATTATCCAAAGAGGCTACCAACCTATGCCCTGGATTATCATGGTCTATGGCTAAATTTGTGTACAAACGCCTAATATTAGTATCCGTGGTTCTACCTGGCATAAAACCCGCTTGATCTGCTGAAATGACAACGGAGAGATGGTCTACAAGTCTAAGGGACAAAACTTTCGCCAGAATTTTTGCATCAGCGTTAATTAGGGATATAGGCCTGTATGACGAGCATTCTAAAGGATTTTTTCCCGGTTTTGGAAGTAAAATTACTAGTGTTTCTCTCATAGAGGCTGGTAAGTGCGTCCCTGAAAGCACCCCATTAAACATTTTAAATGGAGCCAGATTTACACAAATAAAATGAAATTCTCATTGGAGGATTATTTTGCATATAAGTGCTACAGTAAGTGTGGAAAAGTTTAATTAAACAATACAATAACCTATAAAATCCACATTAAATCACATGGCAACACAGGATCCGGTGCAGTCTGCACATTCCAATTCTGATTTTTTTTATATACCTTGCTGTATCAGCTTCTATGACAGTGACGTGATGTTACGTGACTTTTGCTAGTTTGATAATTTATAATGACCCCTAAACTCAGCCTCCCAACAGCAGCGAGAACACTCTGAGCATGTGCAGGACCACCTGTCACTCAAAAGATGGCCGGACAAAGTTATTAGATGGCGAATTCCTGGAAATGGCATAGACATAAATCATGTGCAGATTTTAAAGCTCAGCATCTTCAAGGAAAATAAAATGCAGCACAGATAGGTAAAACGGTGAGTACTTACAGAATGTTTCCGGTGGGGTGCAGTTGTCTGTTTTACAGCAGGAGATTGTATGTGTAATTTGAAGTCCTAATAATGACACCTGCACAGTTGTATTACAATTCTTGCTTTCCCAGCATCCAGTCTCATATGCAAATTCTTTTGAAATAAAGTCTGTAACACAATATTACAAAGTAATAATTTAAATAGTAATGTATGTATGTATAGAATGGATGTGAAGGATCAATGCTTAAAGGGGACCCCAAAAAAATATTTCAGATCCTATTATATCACATTAGTCAAGCAAAATGAACTTTAATTACACAGTATAAGTTATTTGAATTTTGTTTCCTTCAGTCTGGGATGTCCTAACTTTAGCAAGCAGGCAGGAGCCATTTTGTGGACACTGTTATTAAGACAAGCCTTGTATCATCTCAGAATCTTGTTTGTGCACCAGAATGGGGGACCTGATGTCCATCCCCATGTCCTGGTTACACAATTAAATGGTTAAGAGAACAGGGGGATATGGGGAGAGCAGTGACATCTAGGAAGTGCTGAATGAAAAGTGAAAGTAACTGCCTGCACTGCCTCGAGGGGCAGGCAATATTTGATTGACAGTTGAGATTTTTAAATGAGTTTACAACAGCTATGAATGCTTTAATAAAAAATAGAATATGGATTTCATGTTTAATTTGAAAAGGACTTTTATTATACAGTTTTTTTTATGTCTGGGTGACTGGTCCACTTTAAAGGAAAACTATACCTCCAAACAATGTAGGTCTCTATAAAAATATATTGCATAAAACAGCTCATATTTAAAACCCTGCTTCATGTAAATAAACCAGTTTCATAATAAAATAGAAAATAGAGAATTGCCATACAGTGCACACAAACAAACCAAGGGCACCCATACATTATTTTGTTTCAACACTACTTATTATGAAAGTTACAGCTGCAGTATTTCCTGTCAGGCGTCAGAATTGTCACTGGTGTCAAAAGAATGTTGACGCCAGTGTCAAAATGTGCGTTTCGTGAATTTTTCTACGTTTCGCGAATTTCGCAGGAGAAATTCGCCCATCACTACTCAAAACTATAGGCTGGTTAGTCTGACATCATTAGTAGGAAGGCTTTTCAAAGGGTTATTAAGAGATAAGATACTGGGTTTCATTGCAAATGAATAATACTATGGGGCAAATTCACTAAGATGCGAAGTTGCGCCAGGCGCAACTTCGCCGCACTTTGCCGCACTTCGCCAGGCGTAGTTTCGCCAGCGCTCCGCAAATTCACTAAAATCCGAAGTTGCGCTCAGGGGTAGCGTAAGGTTTGCGAAGTTGCGCTAGCGTTGATTCGCTATGTAAAGCGAAGTTACGCTAGCGAAGGCTAATTTGCATACGGCGCGAAATTCAAATTTCAATGGAGGAATACGTATCAGCACTACAAATGCCTAGAAAACCTTCAAATCAGCAAATAAAAATTTTATTTTGCCCTACACATGTGCCCACTGTCTAGGTAAGTTGCCATGAGTTAGGAAATGTAGGGGGGAAGGAGGGGAGCCCCAAAAAAAATTTCGATCTTTTTCAGCCTATCACCCATAATGTAGAAAACACGCCAGCGTTTTTTGGGACTTAGAAAAAATTGTGACTTTTTTTCAAACAATCCCTATCTACTCTATTGCGCTTCGCCAGGTCTGAGGTGGCGAAGGAAGTCTAGCGTAAAAGGTAGCGTTCAGTACACTGCGCAAGTTAGTGAATTTGCGTAGTTACGTCGCTAGCGAAAATTCGCCAGGCGTGAGGGTGCGAAGTAACACTAGCGAAACTACGCCAGCGTTCGTTAGTGAATTTGCTCAGTAACGAAAATGCCAAACGCTAGCGAATTAACGCTAACGTTCGGTGCTTTGGCGCTTAGTGAATTTGCCCCTATGAGTTTGTGCCCGAGTGGTTTTATGCGTATTGGATTATGTCGGACTAATTTAATTTGTTTTTATGAGAAGGTGAACAGGGACCTCGATTCTGAGATGGCAGTGGATGTGATTTACTTAGACTTTGCTAAAGCATTTGATACAGTGCCACACAAAAGGTTACTGGTTAAATTAAGGAACGTTGGCCTGGAACATAGTATTTGTACCTGGATAGAAAACTGGCTAAAAGATAGACTACAAAGAGTGGTGGTAAATGGAACATTTTCTAATTGGACCAGTGTTATTAGTGGAGTACCACAGGGCTCTGTACTAGGTCCCTTGCTTTTCAACTTGTTTATTAATGACCTGGAGGTGGGCATTGAAAGTACTGTTTCTATTTTAATAAATTTGAGTATACTCACAACTCTTATGTAAGGTTATTTAACAAAAAATTAAAATGTCTAAAATGTCTAAAATTTGATCAGATAGTCCTGACTTGAAAATTAAAATGTTCCCCCAAGGCAATTAACATATTCAAATGGTTCACGGACCTCTGGCATTGACTTGTAAATTAAAGGACCAGTAACATCAAAAATTTTTGTTAAAAAATTCATTAGTATACAACGAAAAATAAACACCAAGACAAATTAAACTTTTAAATAGCAAAGCCTTTATTAAGAAATAACTTACATATACTCCACTTCCTGTCCTCCTCAGAAACGGCGAAAAGGCGACCATCCATCCTGCAGTGTTTGATTTCTCCTCCCTGGCAATTCTACTGACAGCAGCGTGTTGGCTGGTGGAGCAGGGTTTGTGCTGGCTGTTCGGATCCCTCTGGGGAAGGCTTCTCTCGCTTTCTTTGGTATCTTGGCTGTTACCTAGAAGTGTCTCTCCTTCTTGAACTTTGCCCCTGGAATGTCCCCTGGAATGCCGCTTGGTGACCCGTGCTACTTTGCGGATGGCCGACCTAGCAGCGGTGGGTTTCTTATGCCTGTGCACACTTCGCAAACGGGAACTGAGCGCACAGCACCTTGCCGCACAAAGCTCCCCATGGGCGCGTTTGTACGGGAGCTTCCGTGCCGGCATTGAGATCTGCCATCCCTCCCCGCGTCTCCAGCCTGACTGACCACTACGCGATTCTCCCGTGCGCCACTCATTCCGTGCGCAGCCTCCTCCGCAGCAGCCAGAAAGAAGAGGAAGAAGAAACCGTCGGGCCGGTACAGCCAACTGGTGCCGATTCACAAGCTTGC
Source organism: Xenopus laevis (assembly GCF_017654675.1). NCBI lineage: Eukaryota > Metazoa > Chordata > Amphibia > Anura > Pipidae > Xenopus > Xenopus laevis. The sequence continues at coordinate 127,170,608 of NC_054383.1, read as the reverse complement.
GGAGAGGAACTGCTCACATCACGGCTCGTTCAGACCTGCAGACGCTGAGCCGGAAGCACAGAAAGAAACCCACCGCTGCTAGGTCGGCCATCCGCAAAGTAGCACGGGTCACCAAGCGGCATTCCAGGGGACATTCCAGGGGCCACAAGGCAAAGTTCAAGAAGAAGAGACACTTCTAGGTAGCAGCCAGGATACCAAAGAAAGCGAGAGAAGCCTTCCCCAGAGGGATCGGAACAGCCAGCACAAACCCTGCTCCACCAGCCAACACGCTGCTGTCAGTAGAATTGCCAGGGAGGAGAAATCAAACACTGCAGGATGGATGGTCGCCTTTTCGCCGTTTCTGAGGAGGACAGGAAGTGGAGTATATGTAAGTTATTTCTTAATAAAGGCTTTGCTATTTAAAAGTTTAATTTGTCTTGTTGTTTATTTTTCTTTGTATACTAATGAATTTTTTAACAAAAATTTTTGATGTTACTGGTCCTTTAACTCGGCAGGGTGTAAGGTGGCGAATATTCGAATTAGAACTGTTTCTATAATCCAGTTGTGATACATCTCACATTTGAATTTACATTTCGAATTTGGAGACTAAAATTTGAATGTGTGAATTTTGACACTGTATAATTTTTTATCCTTATTTTAATTTACTATTCGATCCTTAATAAATTTACCCCTAAATGGCAGTGTGTATAGTATTTCCTTAACTGAGGAAGGGTCTAGGGTTTTTTGTAGATAAATTGTCTAATTCTGGGCCACATAAAGTTCTGTCTTGCATAAAAAAGGGCATTAACTCAAGGGATGAAAACATAATTATGCCTCTTTATAGGTCTCTTATAAGGCCTCATCTGGAGTATGCAGTGCAGTTTTGGACTGAGAGGGATATAAATGAGCTAGAAAGAATGCAGAGAGGTGCAACTAAACTCATAGGGGTTGTTTTCTTTAAAAAACAAAAATACACTTGCGAGGGGACATGATCACACTATACAAGTACATTATAGACAAATAGCAGGGGACCTTATTACCCATAAAGTGGATCACCGCACCAGAGGCCTCCCCTTCAGACTAGAAGAAAAGAACTTTCATTTGAAGCAACGTAGGGGGTTCTTCACAGTCAGGACAGTGAGGTTGTGGAATGCACTGCCGGGTGATGTTGTGATGCTGATTCAGTTAATGACTATAAGAGGGACTTGGATGGTTTTTTGGACAGACATAATATCAAAGGCTATTGTGATACTAAACTCTATAGTTAGTATAGGTATGGGTATATATAAATTATGTGAAGGTATGGAGGGGTGTGTGTATGGATGCTGGGTTTTTATTTGGCGGGGTTGAACATGATGGATTTGACACTACTTCCTGCTTTACAGTTTTCTTGTGACTTGAGGGGGGCCACATGGGTCATGATTGTTTACTTTTGAATCTGATCTACATGCTGAGAATCAAAAGCAAACTCACTGAACTGTTATGTCCCCCCTTGCCGACTAACTCAGAGTTAGAGAGCTGAAAAGTTGTGCTCTATTCTGTAACGTGAGACATCTGTTGACTCCAGTCTTTATAGATTACATTTTTGGCTAGCTAACTATATTTGAAACATATTTTTTATTTTGCAAAGCCCATCTATTTATCCAGTTCTTATTTTTACACTGAACTGCTCCTTTAAGGGGCAAATTCATCAAGGGTCGAAATTCGAGGGGTTAAATCCCTCGAAATTCGACTGGGGAATAGATTTGAATAGAATCGAATAGGCAATTCGGGCGAATTTACGCGCTGGCGAATAGTCGAATTGGCGAATATTCGCCAGGTGAATAGGCGCTTGATCGAATATTCGCTCGAAGGATTTTCATTCGATCGAATGCCTTTTTATTCAATCACAAACTTGGAAAACAAGCCTATGGGACATTCCCATAGGCTTTTAAAGCAATTCGGTAGGTTTTAGGTGGCGAAGTAGGCAGTCGAAGTATTTTTAAAAGAGACAGTACTTCGACTATCGAATGGGTGAATAGTCGCAGCGTTTTTGCGCTCGATCTATTTGAATCATTCTACTCAGGCGAATTTACGCCAATTCGATAGTCGAGGAGCACAAAAATCCGAAGTTTTTTTACTTCGAATCATTCACTCGAAGTTAGTGAATCGGCCCCTAAGTGTTGCTAGGTAGTTTAGAGACAGCAAATTGCTTACCTAGCTTACACAGTGGTTAGTAGCTGTTATTGGTTAAGATTGAAACTTGTCATTGAGTTAATATTGATTGGTTCAATAGGTTATTGGCATGCTTACAGAACACTCTATTTATTTACAAAATTGAAATGAAAAACATAATATATGAATTTATATTATCATAGTCATTGAAGGAGTTGATGCATTTTTAAGAGGGTCAAGCTGCTCTTGGTTTGGTGAATAAAGCAGGGCCACTGAAGGTGAGCAGTGGCTGGCTAGGTTTTCAAGTAGCTTATGTACTGCCTATATATAAATATTTACGTTGATGTGTTTGGCAGCTGCTGTGAATTTTGGCTAATAAAATAGCTGTGGCATTTCTCCACCTAATCTAGCGGTGTCTGTGTATTTCTGTTCTTGTTATATATCTAGGCCTTGTGGTATATGAATATCTGTCTATGGGGAGGCACATTTATCAAAGCTCGAATTGTGAATTTTTTTTAACTAATACATTTGAATATACACAAAATTCAATTGGGAGGTTATGTGATAAAAAAATTGATTATCTAAAACTGAAACAAATATTAACGACCCAAAAAATTTGAATCAAATTCATCTAAACTTGAATTGAGTTTTTTCTTCGAAAAAATTGTTGTCAGGAAGGCTAGTACCATCTTTAAATTGGTCACTGGACCTCTTCCATTTACTCATACATGAACTCGCCAGGATTTAGGTGGCAAGTAGTCGAATTTGAATTTTTACAAGGGTCATGGTTTGATAAAGCTCGAAATTCTAATTTGAATTAAAATTCAAATCGAGTTTGGATTAATCACAATTCGAATTTGAGAGTTCTGACCATAAAGAAAATTTGAGAAAACTCTGGCCCATATAGTGAAATATGGTGAGATCTAATTTTTTAAGAGATTTTCCCATCACGGTATATTCCAGAGTTGTACTTATTATTAGGGAAATTCTTTGCCAGTTTTGCATGAAAAAAAACCCATAGACACCAATTTATTTAGAATTTTCAATGTTTCACAAAGTTTCACCAAAATGAAACAGGACAGATCTGCCAATCACTGAACTTATTTTTGAACTTTTTTTAATCCTAAGGTTTAATTGTGGTACATGAAAAATGCTCTCCTATTTCTTACTGTTTTCCAAGTTATAATAAAAGCATGAGGCAGCAGTGGGGTAATTACAGGAGAGCTGCTGGGGGGGGTGGATTCAAAACAGCTCTATAGCTAGGAGACTTCATGGTCCAACTGCAACCATGGGGTCTGCTTCCCCAACAGTTACACCACTATACACAGGTTGATCCAACACCAAAAGTAATACACTCATTTCAAGCCTTAATATAGGGCCTAGTAAGGCCTGGAATTTTGCCCTCTGTCTACATTTAGCATCATCAATGCCAAATGCCAATGCCAAAGAGCTCCGGCTCTGATTCACTTTCCTGATTTTCCAATAGTTGACCTGAATAAATTGAAAAATAGAGAGACAGAGTCCTACCCTGTATAGTTCTTCATATGACACCCACCATCCATTTGGCCTGCAAGCTGTTAGATGAAATACTTACACAACATTTTTGTCTAAGTGAAACCTACTACTACTACCTACCTACTACTAACTACTATTAGATCCAGAGCAAGGCAAAAAACCCATATGCAGCTGCTCCAATTTGCCTCAGAGTGGAACAAAAGTCCTTCTTCGCTTCCAAAAGGACAATGGCACTAGTCCAGAAAGCATGAAACACTTTCTTAAAACTATCTCATATATCTGCCAGTACAACAGTCTCAAGGAGAAAGCTTTAGAGTCCTCACAGTAAAGAACTTAATCCATAAAACTTTTTAGTCTACATGAATGATCTTGGATCTGCTGGATGAACCTACTGGTGATTAAAGCATCAGATAGTTTACTGTATTGTCTTCTTATGTAATTATGCAATGTAATCCTAGTAACCCATAGCGCGCAGAGACACGCACAAAGATTTTGGGACATTCATTCATCCAGCGACTAATTTCCTCTTCTTCTGATCTCCCTGAAAAGCCTTCCCACCGACTAGAATCTAAATCACCGGTGGGATGGCACTCGGAGCGCTTCATTTTCCGAAGTCACCCGAAGTTGCCTCCTGAGGAAGATTAGTCGCCCGAAGAAGAGACGATTAGTCTCCAAGTGACTTAACTTCCCTGAATCTTAGCGTGTGCCCTTACCCTTAAATGCCTCTTCTATAATGTAAACAACCCCAATGTAGCCAACCTAAGATCTAGATAGATCTAAGATTCTATTACCTTCATCAGCTTAGCCAATATTGCTTGGCTTTTCTCTGTTTACTAAATATTCTTTCTGAAGATTTAAAATCAAAACTGCACTGCATATTATAGATGGGGCCTTACAATGCCTAGTAAAGAGGAAGTAGGACCCTCTTTTCCCGTTACTCAAAACCCCTTTTAAACCAGGACAAAACTTGCCTACCTTTCGTGAAGCTAACTGGCATTGCTTACTACAGCTAAGTTAACTATCCACAAATCCCCTTCTGCATCAATCATGTGTCTAAATTAATCAAATTTCGAATATTAGTGGCCTGAGGCAGTTTGCTGTTGCTGCAATTGCGCTCTCTGTGCTAGAAGAGCCTCATTTCTGCCTCATTGGTGCAGCACCCCTGTAAGTGGATTGCACATTTTTGTACCCCAAATGTATAATCTTATATTGATCTAAATAGAATCTCATTTGCAACTTAACAGATCCTGCTGTAAGGATAGCAGTTCCTGGATGGAATTAAATGGGCTGAATATTTTTATTATTATTGCTTATAATGCCCTGATACATTGTGAAATAATTTTGATCTATATAATGCTGAAACTTACTCCAGCCTTCCGGTAACCTGCTTTTAGGAAGAGTAAGAGGTATTTTCAGGAGATGTATTATTCATGGTAATAACAACACTGACAGCCAATCCCCCCCCATCTGTCATCATCCTAAAGGTCACAATTTGGTGCTCCTTAATGCTCTTCCACTTGTGGCTGTGGCTTTGTTAGATGTGGACAGCAATCTCTATCTCTAAATATGTCAGTCTCAGGGGACAAGATTATGTGAAAGACAATAAATATGTTTATCCCACTGTAATTCTAGAAATAACTGATAACATTCTTAGAATAGTGTTATCTGAACAGAAACATTATTATGAAACAGGCTATAAATCACATGTATTTATGTATAATTTGTTCTTACATAGTTACAGAGTTAATTTAGATTGAAAAAAAAATGTAAATATACTGTATATACACATACATGTAAAGACCTGTCTATACACTCACATATATGAACTGTCTATACCTGTACTAACTAACTTTTGATCTTAAAGGAGAAGGAAACCCTGTAGAAAAAAACCCTGTACCCCCCACCCCACGTAGACCCCCCTCCCTCCTCAGCCCAGGCTATACTTACCCCTCATTGCAGATTTTAGCAGCGGACTTCACAGCATCCATTTTCCAGGTCCTCGGTAAGCTGCCGAGAGATTGGCAATCTCCGTCAATTTCAGCACATGCGCTGTGGTCGAAAACTGGCAAATTGGGGGGGCAGTTAGCCTCGGAGGAGGAGGGGGTCTACATGGGGTGGGGGTACTGGGTTTTTTTTTCTTCAAAATGCATCAGTAAATAGTGCTGCTCCAGCAGACTTATCCATTGAAATACGTGAAATACGACAAAATGTCTAGTCCCATGTCAGATTACAAAATTGAATATAAAAAAATCTGTTTGCTCTTTTGAGAAATGGATTTCAGTGCTGAATTCTGCTGGAGTAGCACTATTAACTGATGCGTTTTGAAAAAAACATGTTTTCGGATGACAGGATCCCTTAAAGTATTTGTTAAGACAGCAGCAGTACAACCGGCTTGAATCCCTGGTTCTGGAGAGGGACTATGGAGCCTCGTGCTCCCCAGACCCTTGCCAGAACTGTAAGGAGGCTGTTAAGAAGTAGCGGGTTGAGAGTCTTTATGACCAAGAGGGTAATTTATAAATATCTAGAGAGGGAATCCTGGGGGTTATGGGGCTTACTATGTTGATCTTTACAAAGAAAATGTTTTGGAAAAGGAAAGGATTCATGATTTCCTAAAGACAACCCCAGTATTGAACACTGTTATTTCGGATTTTTTTCCCTTTGATATCAGAGATAAAGGAGGAGGAAGTGAGGCAGGCAATAGATAAACAGCAGAAAAAGGCTCCTGGACCAGATGGGTTAACAGCTGAGTTTTATGTTACCTTCAAGGAAGATCTGGCCCCAATGTTAGCCCAAGTCTTTAATGCCTGCCTGTTAGAAAAACATCTTTCACCATCTATGCAGTACTCCTCTCTAATTCTGATATCAAAGCGGTATTTGAGGCACATTGGGGAATTGGAGGCCAATTGCCCTTCTCAATTGTGATAGGAAGATTCTGGCAAGGGTGCTTGCACAGAGGTTGGGTGAGGTAACTGGGTCTCTTCTTTCTGATTCTCAGTTCTGTTCAGTAGAAGGCAGGAACATCTTTGGGGCTGTTCAGTCACTAAGGGAAGCACTGGAGAGGTGTAAAGCTTGCCAGTGGGGAAAATAATTTCTGTCTCTAGATCAGGCAAAGGCATTTGATAGAGTCAATCATGAGTATCTATGGGCTGTTTTGCACAGATACGGAAGAATTTGTAGAATGGATTAAAGTTCTATATGAGGGGGAGAAGAGCTTCCCACTGATTAATGGTTGGAAGGTGAAGATTTTTTGGTAAAAGCTGGTGTGAGACAGGGATGTCCTCTGAGTCCACTCCTGTATGTTTTTTCTCTAGATCCATTCCTGAGGAGACTGCAGGATAGTGGGCTTGGGGGATCCCATTTCCTCTGGTTGGATCCTTTAAGTCTATAGCCTATGCGGATGATGTTACTCTGGTAATGTCAAAACCTGAGGAGGAGGGAAAGGTTTTGGAGAACATCAGAAGCTACTCTGAGGCTTCAGGGTCTCAGATAAACCAGGAAAAGTTGGAAGCTGTTTGGGTCTTAGATGAAGAACCAAGCTTTAAGCTTGAAAAATTTCCAGTGGCCCCAGGTTAAGTTAAGATTTTGGGGATTAAATTTGGGAAGGGAGATCTAGCGAAGGCAAATTGGGAAGAAAAACTGAATGCTGGTTTGGCATAAGTTCAGCAATGGAAGTCATGGAGGCTGACCTATATAGAAAGAATTTACATCATATCAATCAAGACAAAAAGTGTTTCTTTTTGTCTCTCATGTGTTTTTGTTGCCAGAATCTCTCTATGCCAGAATCTGGAGCCTGTTCTTCCAAATGCTTTTGGGGAACAGGCTCAACCCAGTAAAAAGGGGATCACTTTCCTGCAGAAGAAACGGGGAGAGTTGGACATGACATGTCCTGTGTTTTTTTTTGCACCATCTTTCTGAAGTTTAACTTTGGAGGGGCGGTGCAAGGCAAAGAATCTCTGTGGGAAGCCAGTGTTAGAGACTGGGCATTGCCTTTTATCAAGGATTGGTTACTCGGTGGCAGAGTGAAAGAGGTAAGGATAAGAGGAGGCCTTTTACCCACCTATCTGCGGCAGGCAGTAAAAACATTGAAAAAAAAGTGGAGTATTAGTTCAGAAGATCTGAGAACAAAACAAAGAAAAATATTATATTGGAAAATCTTAGATCTTCATTTTGTTTCCCCAGTTAGTGTCAAAGATTGTCCAGGACATTTGTTAAAGGAAAGTATTACATTTTTAATGAGCAAGAGGATGCCCAAGAAATATTGGGACAATGCATGGCTTTCACTACAAGGAAAACTGTTTGTAAGAGGCAACATGAAATACCTAAATATTGTGGACAGAGTGTGTCCAGGGGGATGCGGTGTTGAGGAGTCACAAGAACATTTTCTTATAGAGTGTTCAGTGTCTTATTCCTTGAGAGAGAGCGTGGCAAATTGCCTTAATATGGATCTGATTAGAAATCTAAACTTCTCAGAGTTCTCCTATGTAGTAGTAGAAAATCAAAGGGCTGCCAACAAGGACTGAACAATTCTATATATAATGATTGCTGTTATACGCTACCGCTTGTGGCATATTAGATGTAAGATGACTATCAGCCAATTGTGCCTTTCAATTGAAACCATTTGCAGAGACATTATGGGGCTCATTTATTAAAGCAGCGCAGCGCATAAGTGGACGCAAAAGGTTGTCTGCGCCATCACAAGCGTGATCGCTAATATATTTGCGTGATATTGCGCATAACACAGAGCTTTTGCGATGGTTTTGTTTATGCGCATTGCGCAAAAGATTGGGCATTTATGTCGCAAACGATGCCGTGGTTGTTAGGGGCGTGGCTGTGGGCGTGGCTACAATGCGCTTGCACTGCGGCCGTCGCAGATTTGCGTCTGTATATGTGCAAAACTGCACCCGGGCAACAGCACCACAATTTTTACGCCTGCCTCTTCGTGGCGTAATAGTAACGCTCTTCAAAATGCGCATTCCTGCCCAGCTGCGCTAGTATATTCAAGATGAACAACCCTTGTAAAGTGCATATTAACCACGCCTTCCACCCAACATGTTTATATTGACCAAGGTTCCTTTAAGGGTATCAGGTAGGCTAAACACCTTTGCAACCAAACAAATATTAGCACAGAAACAAATGTAGATGCGTCTAAGTGAACGCAATATGCGCAATATGTGACGCAACTAATTAAAGCAGCGCATTCATACATGAGCACAACTAATCCTTACCTTTGCGGTATCTTCCTGTGCGCACAATTTATTATAAGCACTGCGACAGCTGATACGCAGTTTCACACGTCGCACCTGTCTTGTGTCTACATTAGCGCACAAATCGCACTGTTAAGGTATCGTGCGCTACATTATTAAATACTCGCATGCGCTGGGCAAATGTCTGGCCACTGCGCTCTTTTTAGCGCTGCGCTGCGTTAATAAATGAGCCCCATTGTCTTTATTAAAACCAGGGAATGTCAATATTCTGAATCTTACAAAAAAAAAATGTGGGAAAGTATTTAATTTCCATTTGAATGCTTTGATTTGTTCTTGATTGTTTATCTGATTGATGTTTAATATTCATTGTAATTCTGAATAATTTTAAATAAAATTCCCTAACACAAGATAACAGCTGCCTAGAAGATCTAAGAACAGCACTCAATAGTAAAATCCAGGTCCCACTGAGACACATTCAGTTACATTGAGTAGGAGAAACAACAGCCTGCCAGAAAGCAGTTCCATAGTGCAGCACTGGCTCTTTCTGAAAGCACATGACAGGCACAATGACCTGAGATGCACCTACACACCAATATTACAACTATCCTTGGAAATCAACCGAGCTAGCACCTGCCATCACAGATGGCAGATGCCCTTCACTGCTTTAAATTCAAGTTCATTTCTTCAATTATTGAGTCTAAAGAGTTGGCCTTTGGTTCACTAATCTTTAGAATGAGGGAAACATCCATTCATAATGTTCTTTAATGCACTTGTAAAGAGTACAAATAGACATAGTGAGATTATCAAAGAATGCTCCATCTGTAAATGGGACCTGCTGATTGTAAAGCACTATGAAACATACTGGAAATAATATAGAGGGAGAATAACTCACAGGATCCACTGAAATAATATATGGTTCCACAGCTGTCATATTTGGTGTCACAGTTTACAACAGGTCCAGTGCATTTCACAAAATCCTTATGTAAGTACCTATCGCCACAGGACATACATTTTATTGAGCATACTGAAAGAGAAAAGGGTAAAAAAAGTAAAAAACAGTCATTTTAGAATACGATGTTTGAGGAAAATACATTAAATAAAGGACTGTTATAGCCTCAGATGTTCTTGCTGTATGGTGATTAATAAAGGGAAATACAAATGTTTTCAGGGTTTTAGGAAATCTCATTATAAGACGGAAGAGGATTTAGGGAGATGTTCCTGTTATGGAGAGTTCTTAGGTCAAAGAGGAAATGTTGGCCCCTGCACTTCCTTATAGGAGAAGGAAAGGCACTCTCTTCTTGGGGGTGTCAAAAGTTAGGCACCCCCAAGTGATTATACAGTATATACTTACCGCACACCCCAACCCGGTGATCCTATCTGTAGAAAACTGCCCCGGCCTGGCGTTCTTCCAGCGAGCACCATGGAGCAATTGGCCTCCGACTTCTTCTTTCTCACGCAGTAGAGCAAAAAGCTAAACTTTAACGAAGAAGTCAACTATTCTGTTCTACTATGAATGCATCTGCCCTGGGAAATTTGAAGAAAGAAGAAGAAGGAACAGGGCCGGATTTTACGTAGTGGGTGCCCCTAGGCCCACTGAAGTTCGTTGCCCCTGTCCCCTCCCCTTTATTTGTGCAAATGTTCATCATCTGGACTGGAGCAATGGGGATTGACACATGGGAATTTAAAAAATGATTGCATCTCCAGTGCTTTTGAACCAATGTGGGTGTGGTTGGGCAGCATGCCGCCCCCCCCCCCCTAAAATCCTGCCACCATAGGCCCAGGCGTGGGTGGCCTTTCCACAAATCCGGGCCTGAGAAGGAAGGTGATCGCTCTGTGGTGCTTGCTGGTAGAATCCCCGGACCCGTGCAGTCTTCTCCTTATAGGAGCACCGGTCCTATCAAAAAGATTGCACAACCTTATACACCAAGTCCATTTTACAAAATTTGGCAGGTTATTGACAGTGTGAACACATTTCTGGGGGTATTAGGGTCATGTTTTATGTTTAAGTACAGTTTTGCTAATAAACATTACATTTATACAGTTCAGTATAAAATTCTGTATAAATATAAAAACTGGGTAGGCTGTGCAAAATGTTTTAATTTAGTTAGTTAGCCAAAAATGTAATGTATAAAGGCTGAAGTGACTGGATGTGTAACATAATAGCCAGAACACTACTTCTTGCTTTTCAGCTCTCTAACTCTGTGTTAGTCAGAGACTTTAAGGGGTGCCACATGGGACAAAACTGTTCATGAGTTTGCAATTTATTCTCAGCATTCAGCTCAGATTCAAAAGCAACAGTTATGACCCATGTGCCCGCCTATCAAGTCACTGATTGGTTACTGCCTGGTAACCAATCAGTGGAAACCAAGAGAGCTGCAAAGCAGGAAGTAGTGTTCTGGCTATTATGTTAGACATCCAGTCACTCCAGCCTTTATACATTACATTTTCGGCTAACTAACTATATTAGAAACATTTTGTATTTTGTATCTATTTATCCAGTTTTTATTTTTATACTGCTAGTCTTAGTTCACCCAAGAGATCTACTTGTTTTATTAGTTATAACTTTTTTAAAATGAAGGTGCTGACTATACTCTACAAAAGTCTCCTTATCTTATTAAGTTTGAGAAACTTTGTACCACACAGGGGCTCTTTAACGACAGCTCTGACTGAGTAATTTAAGATGGTGCGGCCCCATCACCACTCCTAATTGTGGGTCTTAACTCTTTCTTGGGCATGTTTATGTTTCACCCAGTCAGGTAGGTGAGGGAATGGGAGTCCATCTTCTCTGTAGTGTTATATCAGTCTCCACACACTCCTTAAAGTAATCCCCAATCTACGGCCAATTCCAGCTTCAGGTCCCGGCTGTCTGTCAACCCTGCTCACTTCCACAGTCCTGTCCCAACCACACTCCACTAGAGGGGTTTCCTTCTATGACTCAATGGGCTCCTCCACCCTGTTTTCTCTCAGCCAAATAATTCACTGGGATGGTGGCCTCCTTTACACCTTCCTCTACCCGACTTACTGGCTCCACAACCGTGATCTCTGATTTCTCCTCAGTCACCTTAACCTCTGGGGAGCTCAGGTGGGACTTCTGTGGATGGTAAGCTAGCACTTCTGCCCTATCTAGAGCAGACTGCCCCACCTAACAAATCCAAAAAATACATATAGACAGATACAAGAGTCCTCTGCACTCAACCCACTATCAATATATTTAAGGCATTAAAATTTTTTTGCATACTGCTACTAAAAAATACAAAAACAGGGATTGTTTGTCCATATATTGCAATATATTTAAGCTGGCCAACTACGTCAAAGTCATCCCATATCTGGCCAGTATGGATGGGCAAATTTGAGACGCCCATTAAAGTCTATGGCCGTCAAAAAAATGTTGCCTTTAAATTTATGTAGTGCAGCATGCAACGTTTCGGGGACAACCTTTATCAAGCATACTGGAACAGAACGCACAAAGTAATTTAAAGCCTACGTTGGTAACGTGCCAAATTAAGCGGGTGTTACCATGATTAACATAATTAAATAAACAATTAATTAATAAAGTGCATAAACCAATACAAAAAAGAAAAGAGCAACAGTAGAAAATTATCCGCAAGCACCAATTAATGATGTGTGAAGAAGTGAAGTGTCCAAATGATCAAAATGTCCATAAAAAAATTGTTAGAAAATTCATCCATAATGGTAAAAATTCATAATCTTCATTATTCATAAGATTCAATAAATAGTCCAAAAATTAAAAACATCCAGGAAAAAGAAGACAAAGTATCACGTTAGTCTATAGACAAGATACAGCAGACTAGCATGTAACAATGTATCAATCTCAATTAATCATCAGGAGGAAACAAGTTAACTAGCTTACCCTATGTGGGAGGGAGGAAACTGTCCCTAAATAAATTATTTGCTTGATTAGACTTGTGGTGCAGTAAGTTCATTTTTATATTTAGTATACAAAATACAGCTTTTCCAGCGTTATTCTTTTTTAGACTTTACATGCCCTTTAAGCCTAGTTTTAATAGCTCTACTGGTCTGGCCAATATATAATAACCCCCATGGACACTTGATACAATACACAACATCACATGTATCACAGGTATAGAAGCCTTGAAGTTCATGTTTAAAGGACAAGGAAAGTCTAAAATAGAATAAGGCTAGAAATGCTGTATTTTGTATACTAAACATAAGCATGAACTTACTGCTCCACAAGTTGGCTACAGGGGGTCACCATCTTGTAACTTTGTTATACATCTTTGCCTGACCCTGCACATGCTCAGTGTGGTCTGGGCTGCTTAGGGATCATCATAAACAAAGCTGCTTGAATTCTGCATGGCTGGTAAGTAAGGTGGGGGCTCCCCCTGCAGTTCATAAGTTTGATTGTTTCCCTGCTCAGCAGTTAGGGACCATCTGACAATTCCTATCGACACCAGTAAATGAAGGGAGGATTTAACTGCATACAGTCAGGTTTCTTATAAAAACGGTACACATTTTTTAATTAAAGTATATTGGAGATAGGTTTCTTTTTCATTAAAGAAAGTAAAAATGGGATTTTATTATTTTGCCTTTCCTTTTCCTTTAATACCTGAATGTGGATGTGTCACAACACTACCGGGGATAATAGCACTACAGTGGCTACAATTTCTGCAGGGGAAGGTTCCCATGCTCTGAGTACCTAGTATGTTACGTACCCCTTTGTGTGAGATGACCTTACGTTTAATGAATTCACCGACATTCTTACCCCTTCTATAAAAAAAAATGGGTGGTGCCTTAATTGAGATTGATACATTGTTACATGCTAGTCTGCTGTATTTTGTCTATAGACTAACGTGATACTTTGTCTTCTTTTTCCTGGATGTTTTTAATTTTTGGACTATTTATTTGATCTTATGAATAAAGAAGGTTATACATTTTTACCATTATGGATTATTTTTCTAACAGATTTTTTATGGACATTTTGATCATTTGGACACTTCACTTCTTCACACATTAATTGGTGCTTACGAATAATTTTCTACTGCTGCTCGTTTCTTTTTTGTTATTTTCATTAACTTAAATTTTTTTGTATCGGTTTATGCACTTTATTAATCAATTGTTTATTTCATTTTGTTAATCATGGTTAAACCCAATTAATTTGTTATGTTACCAACCTAGGCTTTAAATTACTTTGTGCATTCTGTTCCAGTATACTTGATAAAGGGGTTGTCCCCGAAACGTTGCATGCCACACTAAATAAATTTAAAGCAAGGGTTTCACCCTGCCAGCATTATCTGTGTGCCAATGAACTTTTTTGCTCTGTAGCCCCACCCTTCCCAGCTATAGTCAGATGGTCTCAGTGGTGACCAATAAAAGGGCAGCCAAGTTTGGGAGTTTTACTTTGAAAGCAGCAAGTAAGTTGCAGGTAAAACTTAGTCCCTGTGTAAAATGTATAATGAAGCAATAGAATTCTTAAATTAATCAGATGCAATTTGAGTGTAGGACTGGCCAGATATGGGATGACTTTAACGTAGTTGGCCAGCTTAAATATATTGCAATATATGGACAAACAATCTCTGTTTTGTTTAAAGGGTGAGGCATTTTTTAGTAGCTGTATGCACAAAATGTCTCAATGTCTTAAATATATTGATAATGGGTTGAGTGCAGAGGACTTCTTGTATTTGTCAATCAAAGACTTCTAACACCTTCTGTTCACACACCCCCTTGCCCCTCTGGAAGCCTGCATTCCAATCTATACTGGCTGCTTTACTTGCCAGCATTGTATTTTATTGCTGGTCAGCCTCAGGGCTACTGTTAGTCCACTCTCAATTACTGCCCCATGGTGGGCACTCTTGATTCAGGCTCCTCCACAGATTGGAAACTTCCATCCTGCCGCCTACACCAAATGTAACTATGCTACACATGGTTGGCAGGCATCCATTACAGGGAAAGTGCAAAAATGCCCAGGGTCTTTTTTTACCCCAATATACTCACTCATTTTTAGGACAACAAATTGTCTTGCTAACCAACCTGATACCAATTTCTTAACTCACAATCTAGACCTACATGATATATAGTTACATAGTTAAGTTGGATTCAGTCCATCAAGTTCAACCCCTTGAAATGAAACCCAATGCACATACACACTCACACTGGCCCCTCCATACACTCACATAAACTATATAAACCAGTGATCCCCAACCAGTAGCTCGTGAGCAACATGTTGCTCTCCAACCCCTTGGATGTTGCTCTCAGTGGCCTCAAAGCAGGTGATTCCAGACTTGGAGGCAAGTTTTGGTTGCATAAAAACCAGGTGTACTGTCAAATAAAGCCTCCTGTAGTTGAAGAGTCCACATAGGGGCTACCAATAGCCAATCACAGCCCTTATTTGGCACCGCCCAGGAATGGTTTCCCTGCTTGTGTTGCTCCCCAACTCTTTTTAAATCTGAATGTTGCTCATGGGTGAAAAAGGTTGGGGATCCCTGATATAAACCAATATCTATTTGAACTGTAGATTTTATTATCACTATAGCCTATGATAATATGCTTGTCCAAGAAATCATCCAAGCCACTCTTAAAGGCATTAACATAATAAGCATCACAACATCACCCGACTGTGCATTCTACAACCTCACTGTCCTCAATGTGAAGAACCACCTACGTTGCTTATAAGTGTAATCATGCCTCCTCACTAGCGTCTTTTTCCCTAAGAGAACAGCCCCAACCATGACAATCTACCCATAAGTTAAGTCTTCCATCCATCTAACCAGTTTAGTTGCAGTTAATCTCTGCACACTCTCCAGCTCATGTATAAGCCTTACCAGATCTGTAAAGAGGCAAAATTGTGTTTTCATGCCTTGAGAAAATGCCCTTTTTATGTATGAAAGCTCTTGAACCTAGGAAAGGAAAACTATTTCCCAGCTACAGTATGTTAAGCATGCCCTTTGATGTCTAAACTTTATATTAGGGCCCACTTAGCTGGCTAAACCTTAGGGGACTGACTTAATAAAGGTCAGCTATTTTATTAGTTCCCTACATTTGCATTTTGTATCTAAATTGTAGATTTAGTGGGGTTGGAATCAGCATTTGGGATCATTACAATTTGGAAAGGAAAGTCACACAACTAGGGATGCAATGGATTTAGGATTCAGCTAAAGTGATGGGCGAATAATGTTGGCAAGTGCGAAACTGTACCGAAAATTTTCGGCAAAAAAGCCACAGCATCAAAAAATTGTGGGCTCGTGTCGAATAGTTGCGCCCATAAAAATTGTCATGCATCAAAATTATTCGGACAACAATTATTATAGGCGTGCGTATAAAAATTGTCGCGGGTGTCTAAATTGACGCCCGTCAAAATCATTTTGACGCCTATTGACTTCAATGTGTTTTGCAAATGTTTCACCATTTTGCAAATTTCGCGGGAAATTCACAAATTTTTAAGCGAAACAGGACAAATTCGCCCATCACTATTCAGCTACAGTCTGACTGTGATTTATTACAAGCATTTTTAGCCATATTTGTTAAGGCTTTAATTCCCTTTTAAGGTAAATTTCACACAAAATAAAAATAAATCATCAATATTAATTTATATTTGAATTTCCCACATTCTTTTTGATATTAAACCATTATCACACATGTATGCCAAACAGAAGTGAAAGAGTCTCAATCTTTCAAAATTTTTTAAATAAAATACAAAAAAAGGAATTGCTATGATCCATCTGCACCTCTGACCCATCGCTACAATCAAGCAGCCTTTCAACTTATCTTTTTTCTTTTCTTTTTTTTTATAACTAAATGAATTTCACAATCGATAAATCAAAAAGGATAAAATATAGGCAACACAAGCTTCATGTTTGTTATAATTATTATTATTTTTGAAGAGTCTAGCAATGGTGCAACCCTACGGTGCAAGAAAGTCAAATTACAGAAAACACGGATGAAGATGATAATAAATATATCCTGTGTCTTAATTAGAATCATTGTGTGGACATACAGTATATCACATTTTTAGTATTTATTTGTTTCTTACAATGACAAAGAGATTTTTTTGCATTTGATCCTAGTATTACATTTTATGCATTTCTGGGAATGGCTCTGGTTAGATATTATGTCCAGCCTGACTGTCCCCAAGATCACTAACCTGTTGCATTAAGAGCATATAGAATGCAGGCTCCAATAAGGAATCGTCTCATGGTCATGGAGTAATGGAGAAAGCTATCAATTCCTGTGGATTTTAAGACAGAATTGAAAGCTGTCTCTGTGCTGAGGACCAGGTGTGAATAACTTAATAACTATGATTTAAAAATATCCAGGTACCAGGGGAGAATTGTGTCTTGTTTGAAAGAATTGTAATTAAAATATGCAGATGTTGACAAAATAAAAGTTGCTTCGGAAAAGGTTGAAATGTGCAACACAGTTTTTCTAGTACACATTTGCTGATTTTCCTTTTAATGCTGTGGAAATCCTTATCAATTAATAAGTATTAATTAATAAGTATTAAAGATACAAGAGGAAGGAGACCCCTGCCCTGTAGAGCTTACCATCTAATTGACTGTGCTTCTTTAAACTTAATATCAATTTCTCAGTGCAATCTGGAATTACTTGTGTGTAGTATGCTCATATAACAAAACCATACCATGGAACAAAATACAGCTATGAATGTACAAGACCAATTATTCTCTTAAATAATAAAAAAAGTTCCGGAGAGCATGGACCTGCTTCTTTCTGTTCACTTGCTGAGATATGGGGACATTGTACCAGTGGTCTTTGAGAGCTGGAGTGCAATAGTTATTAGTTAGCTGGAGCAGTCAGTGACAAATTGCCTCCCCCCTATTCCATCCGATAAGTGTGTGTGTGTGTATCCATATGACTAATATCCAGTGACAGAACTACCGGGGTGTGGGGGGTACAATTTCACCCTTGGGCCTGTTGGAGACTCTCGTGTGCCCAAATTTGCAGCGAAGAGAGAGTGCAGCAGTTGCCTAATACATTGTACGCAAGGTGTTAAATATTTTAGAGCCGTACATGATACAATTAACTTAGTGAGTTCTCTGTTGACACCAGTAATCATTTTGTGACTGCACCTGCGACTCTCGCAAGTCTTTTTTTATGCAGAGACCCCTGAGAATACATGGACACTGGTTTCATAGGTTTCCCTTGAAATTATTGACACACTCTGTTTACTTATTGGCTTTTATCTACTAGAGATGAAATTATTGAATATTAACAATTTTTATCATAAATTGATGAAACTTTTAAAGGAATAGTTCAGTATAGAAATAAAAACGGGGTAAAATAAAAAATGTTTCTAATATAGTTAGTGAGGCAAAAATGTAATGTATAAAGGCTGGAGTGACTGGATGTGTAACATAATAGCCTGAACACTACTTCCTGCTTTTCAGCTTTCTTGGTTTCCACTGATTGGTTACCAGGCAGCAACCAATCAGCAATTTGAGGGGGGCTACATGGGTAATAACTGTTGCTTTTGAATCTGAGCTGAATGCTGAGGATCAATTGCAAACTCACTGAACAGTTATGTCCCATGTGGCCCCCCTTATAGTTGCTGACTAACTCACAGTTAGAGAGCTGAAAAGCAGGAAGTAATGTTCTGTTATGTTAGACATCCAGTCACTCCAGCTTTGATGGGGTACATTTTATTTCAGCAATTAACTAGCCTCAAAGGGGGGAATTCACAAAAGTGGTGATATTCCAAGAAATTACCAGCAGCACACTGTTAGTCTTGCATAAGTGCTCAAGTGCAGATTTATTGTGTAGCCCATAGCATATAAAGGCAACGTTTCGGACCTCCCAGGTCCTTTGTCAAGCCCCATAACACACCACAAACAATCCTTTTAAAGTGAAGGATGGGGGGTTGTGCATATTGTAGTCCCACCCATTTCAATTGAATATCCAATCATATTACAAAGTGGATTAATCATAGTCAATTTTAACCCCGGTAATACAAAATCATTGTGAAAAAGGATAAAAGTGTTTTATACAAAATTTTTTAAAAAATTCAAAAAGAGTCCAAAAAAGTTAAAAACAATTGAAAGTCATTTTTTGAAAGTTATTTTTTAAATCCTTGTGCATGTCCAGAGTGAAACGTATCGTGTCTATTGAATCTCATAAAAATCCAATACATATCCCATAAATAGACCATTAATATCAAACCTGTACATAATACAAAAATATTTTAGAAAAATTATTAAAAGAGATAATTATCAATTTTGCATACCTGAGGCATTCCTATGACAACCCTTGCATATCTCACTCAGCAGTTTTCTGAGGTACTCCTTGATATGTCTAAGGTTTTGTCAGCACTCAGGGTATTCAATGTAGTTTTCAGTACTTTCAATTCCCTTAAAAAAGGAGAAGAATAAAAAAAAATTAATTGATATTAATGGTCTATTTATGGGATATGTATTGGATTTTTATGAGATTCAATGGACACGATACGTTTCACTCTGGACATGCACAAGGATTTAAAAAATAACTTTCAAAAAATGACTTTCAATTGTTTTTAACTTTTTTGGACTCTTTTTGAATTTTTTAAAAAATTTTGTATAAAACACTTTTATCCTTTTTCACAATGATTTTGTATTACCGGGGTTAAAATTGACTATGATTAATCCACTTTGTAATATGATTGGATATTCAATTGAAATGGGTGGGACTACAATATGCACAACCCCCCATCCTTCACTTTAAAAGGATTGTTTGTGGTGTGTTATGGGGCTTGACAAAGGACCTGGGAGGTCCGAAACGTTGCCTTTATATGCTATGGGCTACACAATAAATCTGCACTTGAGCACTTATGCAAGACTAACAGTGTGCTGCTGGTAATTTCTTGGAGTACTGATGTGACCCTTCGACAGGATTGGGGTCTTCCGGTTCAGCACCTGGCACAACAACTGTGAGATGAGTTGGGAGGTGAGCGCTCCATATTTGTGATTGTTCAGAATTTGTCCTGTCAGGAGTGTTAGCTCCCCCCAATACAAATATTTTGGTCTTTTGAACCTATTTAAATGTCGCAATTAAGCCCTACTACACAAGACCCTAATACCTTTGCCTACTCAGAGGCAGATGCAATACGTATTATTGGCAGTGAACATGGCAGCAGTGCCTTCTTAACAAAACCCACTGGAGAAAATCTGACACGAGAACTGGAGAGAGAAAGGAAACGCTTGGTGGGCCTGGAATTACACTCTGTAACTTTAACAGAGTATTTCCGAAATAAGAGGATTCCACGTGGCTTAAGGGTTAACTTGAGACCTACTATTTTTGCTGAAAATACTGACTTTGTGAAACGATATGAACAGATCATTAACAAATGTTCCTTTGATATTGTCCTATTAAACATTGAATTCCTACAGAATAAGATTCCTGAAGTGCAGCTGTCTATTAGGAATATTGAGCAGAAGCTGAAAGACTCATTGGATACAGATGATCTGCAAGAGTTACACAGTCATATGAATGAAATAATTACCCGAAATCGCAGGGTGATTGAGGACAGAAAGCGTGTCAAATTTCAGCGTGATGCGGAAGACTACCGCATAGGATCTGTCTACCAGTGGAAAAGTACTGATCGGGAAGGAGTGACTTACGGTCAGCGTCATTACGCAAAGGCCCCAGCAGGTGACGCCTATAGACGTGACAGAGGGGAAAGTGCGCATCAAGTCACGCGAGATTTCGGAACGGAGAGAGAAAGAGAGGAAAGATGGCAACGCTCTGGGCAACGCTATGGGAAATATCGGAAGCCACGAGTAGTATTTACAGAGGGGAACTCCTCGGATTACACCACTTCTGTGTCCTCATCTTCCTCTTCCAATTTTTTAGATCTGCGACCCCCAGAGCCTCCAAGACCAGGTGGGGATATCGCAGACGCAATGGGACAGGGAGCCGCGTTACAACTTCAACCCACAGGAGCGCAGACAGCTTCCCTACAGATCTGCAAAGAAGGACAAGGACAAAAACAAGAGACGTTAGTATATAATATTTCGAGATCCATACTTACTGAACAACAAATGTCCATATTACGTAAAGGTTTGTCCTTTTGTCCCACTTATCTATGTGACACCTTTAATTTAGATATTGAGTTGCAGAGATTTTTTCGCAATTTAAGACTTAAAAGTCATTTTGCTGGGATACCTGATGTACCCACCACCGGTGTAACTGCGCCAGATGATTCACGAATCGCCCTCAAAGAAATGGGTTTGCGTAATAAAAGTAAATTTATACCACCAACCACGGATAATGTGGTAGAGGCGTATGTGAAACTGGTGTTGGGTGACATCGAAAAGCTTAAGCAGAAAACTTTGCGTAATCCTTGGTTGGGACATGAACCTAACTTAAGTCAAAAAGAGAGATTGTGTTTATCTGAATTGTTACACAATGACAGTATAATAATAAAACCAGCGGATAAGGGTGGGGCCTTAGTAATTATGGATAAGGACTACTATATTAATGAGATACATTCACAATTGGCACAGACAGAGGTATATAGGAGAGTGAGTACAAACCCACTCTCTTCTATACAACAATGTATAATGGATAGAGTGCTTGGTGCTCAGGAGGAAGGTTTAATTGACGATGAGGTGAAGAATTTTCTTATCAAGGAATACCCCATGACACCAGTACTCTATACATTACCAAAAATACATAAAGATCTCAACAAACCACCAGGACGTCCCATAGTGGCAGGGACAGACTCAGTTTTGAGCCCCCTAGCCATCTTTTTGGATAAGCTTTTGCAACCATTGGTAACATGCACTAAATCCTATGTAAAGGATACCACACATCTACTTAATATACTTAATGTAATACATCTTCCTGAACAAGATGTATTACTGACTAGTTTCGATGTCAGCAGTTTGTACACATCAATTGCACATGAGTCTGGCCTCCGGGCCCTCCGTTACCACCTTGATCAAACCCAATATAGTACACCACAAAAAGATTTCATTATCGATTTATTTGAAATTGTGTTGCATCAGAATTATTTTCTTTTTGGTGACCAATATTACATCCAACAAAGGGGGACGGCCATGGGTAGTAATGTGGCACCCACATATGCCAACCTATATATGGCTTTCCTTGAAGAAACACTTGTATATGTGAATCCAATGTTTCGTAAGCATTGTATTCTATATGTACGCTATATAGATGATTTGCTGGTTCTGTGGAAAGGCACACCTGATACCCTACTTGAATTCCACACGTTTCTCGATAACATGGAGGAGACGTTAAAATTTACCAACACATATGATCCATGCTCTATAAGTTTCCTTGATGTTCAAATAACAAGGGTGGGGACTAAACTGAAAACGGATTTGTTTAGGAAAACAACGGACAAAAACAGTTTACTACATTACACTAGTTTCCATCCGAAGGCCTTGAGAGACTCGCTACCATTGACCCAATACACAAGGTTAAAGCGCATAGTCAGTGATGAGAATGCGTTTGACACGCAGGCTCGTGAGATGACAATGCGATTTAAGGATAGAGGTTATCCACAGGAAATACTTGATGTAAATTACAATAAGCTACATGATAAGAGTAGAAGGGATCTGTTGTTACCCACTAAGAGAGAAGCAAACAAGAGTGATAGATTAGCATTTGTAAGCCAATATACCACAGCAAGTAGGCATGTCGGCAACATCATACGCCGACATTGGCACATATTACAATCGTGCCACGAGAATATACCTTCTTTTCAACAGGTACCCTTATTGGCTTACAAACGTGGGAGAAGCTTAAGAGACCAACTGGTAAAAGCTGATATAGGTGGTAAAATTGGGTCTAAACAACTGTTTTTACAAAATCCAAAATTTGGTAAATTCCCCTGCTTACATTGCGTTCAGTGCAATTCAGTAATAAAGGGTAATCATTTTCATCACCCACATCGAGGGAATAAGTATAACATCGATAAATATTTTACTTGTGATTCATCGTATGTCATTTATATACTGAAGTGTCCTTGTGGCCTACTTTATGTAGGTGAGACCACACAGAAGATACGTGATCGTATCTCTAAACATAAATCCACGATACGAAAGGGGCTTATTGCTTTACCGGTCCCGGCACATTTTCAAACGGCACGACATTCTGTCAGCCAACTGAAATTTCAAGTGATTGACACAGTAGAGACACCCAGGAGGGGTGGTAACAGGCTATTAAGATTAAAAAGATTGGAAATGATGTGGATTCATAAATTGGATACGATCTGGCCCCGGGGCTTAAATAGGGAATATACTCCAGCATCATTTATCTTTTAGGTGATTAAAGGGTCTTTGTATGCATATGTTGATGTTATATACACCACATTATAGCGACTTGACTTTAATGTTGAATTGTTTTATTCTTCTCCTTTTTTAAGGGAATTGAAAGTACTGAAAACTACATTGAATACCCTGAGTGCTGACAAAACCTTAGACATATCAAGGAGTACCTCAGAAAACTGCTGAGTGAGATATGCAAGTGTTGTCATAGGAATGCCTCAGGTATGCAAAATTGATAATTATCTCTTTTAATAATTTTTCTAAAATATTTTTGTATTATGTACAGGTTTGATATTAATGGTCTATTTATGGGATATGTATTGGATTTTTATGAGATTCAATGGACACGATACGTTTCACTCTGGACATGCACAAGGATTTAAAAAATAACTTTCAAAAAATGACTTTCAATTGTTTTTAACTTTTTTGGACTCTTTTTGAATTTTTTTAAAAAATTTTGTATAAAACACTTTTATCCTTTTTCACAATGATTTTGTATTACCGGGGTTAAAATTGACTATGATTAATCCACTTTGTAATATGATTGGATATTCAATTGAAATGGGTGGGACTACAATATGCACAACCCCCCATCCTTCACTTTAAAAGGATTGTTTGTGGTGTGTTATGGGGCTTGACAAAGGACCTGGGAGGTCCGAAACGTTGCCTTTATATGCTATGGGCTACACAATAAATCTGCACTTGAGCACTTATGCAAGACTAACAGTGTGCTGCTGGTAATTTCTTGGAGTACTGATGTGACCCTTCGACAGGATTGGGGTCTTCCGGTTCAGCACCTGGCACAACAACTGTGAGATGAGTTGGGAGGTGAGCGCTCCATATTTGTGATTGTTCAAAAGTGGTGATATTGTGACAAAATAAATGCGGAGATAAAAATGATTCTAATTTTTAACCTAATTCACAAACCTCTATCTCCACTTTTGTGAATGTGTCTTTTTAAACAGAAAGTTTTCAGATTTTGTCTTTCGTACAAAATTTTAACAATATTTTTTCGGAATTTGTCTTACTAAACCTGTCAGTCAGCCATCAAATTGCCATTTATTTTACCTAGGAAAATTAAACATAATTTTTTTTCAGGATAACCTGGGCTTTCTAAATCTGCCAACATATCTGTGTAATTCCACTGTAACAAGATATAGGGTCTAAATACAAAAAAAATCTATTTTCCATAATATAGGGATTTGTAACAGAAATATGTTGTATTATCTTAAGTCAAGTGCTGTTAAAAATAAAAAAATGGCTGGGGGCTTTACTTTTCCTTTAGATAATATATTCACTCAAATTGCTAATATTGCCTCATTCATTAAATGAAAACCATACCCCAACACGAATACTTAAGCAACAGATGGTTTATATCAAATTAAGTGGCATATTAAAGAATCTTACCAAGCTGGTATATATATTTAAGTAAATATTGTCCTTTTATCTCTTGCATAGAGCCACATTTTGTGATGGTCTGTGTGCTGTCTCAGAGATCAACTGACCAGAAATACTGCAGCTCTAACTGTAACAGGAAGAAGTGTGGAAGCAAAAAATTGGCTCATGTGACCTAACAAGTATATTTTGTTTGGTATGTTTGTGTGCACCATGAATCCTACGATCCCAGGGGGAGGCCCTTATTTTTTAAAATGGCAGTTTTCTATTTATGATTATCCATTGGCACATACTACTAAAAAAGGATATTATTATGAAAATGGTTTATTTACATGAAGAAGGGTTTAACATATGAGCTGCTTTATTCAATATATTTTTTAAGGATACCTACATTGTTCTTGTTTTGTTAATGAGGCCTTTACACATGTAGGGTTACACAGAAACTTGTGCCCTGACTATAAAATGGTATAATAAAATATAAAATGGTAATCCCTATTAAAGATGTGGTTCCCCTTCAAGTTTACTTTTAGTATGTTATATAATAGCCAATTCTAAGAAACCTTTCAGTTTATCTTCATTATTTATTTTTTTATTTTCTTCTTCTGACTCTTTCCAGCTTTCTTATGGGGGTCGCTGACCCCATATAAAAACAAATGCTCTGTAAGGCTACATATTTATTGTTATTGCTATTTTTTTATTACTTATTTTTCTATTAAGGCCCTCTCCTAGTCATATTCCATTCTCTTATTCAAATCAATGTGTGGTTCTAGTCAAGATCAAGGATTCCTGTACAATGATCCATTAGTTGTGTTATAGACCTGATGGACTAGGGTTCAACAGAGATTTATTTTGAATGAAGATGCTGAAAATGATGATCTATATGGCCTAAGCTTGTGCTTAACAAATATTTCAGCAAGAAATGCAGTGATACAGATCATGTAGAGCAGAGATCCCCTACCAGTGGCTCATCAGCAACATGTTGCTCTCGAGCCCTTGAATGTTGCTCCACGTGGCCTCAAATCAGGTGCTTATTTTAATTCCAGGCTTGGAGGCAAGATTTAGTTGTATAAATATCAGGTGTACTGCCAAACAGAGTCTCCTTCAGGCTGCCAGGTTACATAGTGGCTACCAAATAACCAATCACAGCCCTTATTTGGCACCACTCTGAAGTTTTTTATTGCTTGGGTTGCTCCCCAACTCTTTTTACATTTGAATGTGGCTCATGGGTAAAAAAAGGTTCAGGACACCTGATCTAGAGGTAAGATTGTAGTGTATTTGTCTGTGACTTTACCACTGGAGTAATATAGAGGGTGCTGTGCTGCACCTGCAGCAGTTTCTCTCCAGTGCCTGTTCTGCTATGTCTTTCTCACTCTCTCTCGTGCACAGCATGGTTGCACCCTGATGTTTGGTGTGTTAAGTTACATGTTCACTGCTGAATAAACATGCAGAAAGTTGCTGTTAATGTGCCACCTGTTTCTGGAGCCTTAGTATCACATACAGAACACTGAAAGGCTGACCAGTGAACACAACAACTATAGCGGGACCAAAACCAGGGGCAGGGCAACAAGGCTTCTGCTTGGACTTTTGATGAAGCTCTCCATCTACTACACTAATAGTTATAGGCACAAATTGTTAAGGTTGCGATAGGGGGTGCTGTGGAGGTAGAGGAGGATGGCGAGTCTTTCAGACAAAAACTGTCTGTGCCCACAGGACATGGACAGGAAAAGGGCAGCACCAGGGTGACAAGAGTGTAGTGTCTGTCAGGGTCTGACAGGTGCAGAATGGAACAGGACGGAGCGGGTGAAGATCAGGACAGGACAGAGTAGGCATAGATCAGGAGCAGACTGGACAGGAACAAGGATGGTGTGGGCGAAGAGTCAGATCAGGATGGGGACTGGATAGCTGGAGGACTGGATATCATGAGGACTGGATAGCAGGAGCAAGGTCAGACAAGGAAGGGCAGGGTCAAGGTCAAGGCAGGACAAGGCACAAGGTAAGGTACAAGGCTGGGTACAAGAAAAAAGGCTACGGGCAATGCCGCAGTGCTATGGTAGGCCAATGCAAAGGCAAGGAGGGCTGGTCTTATATAGGGCAGGGTCAACCTTGATTGGCTGACCCCAACAACCAATCAGGATGTTGGGGTAAGATAGTTACACAGTTACTTAGTTAATTCTGGTTGAAAAAAAAAGACAAAGTCCATCAAGTTCAGCCCTTCCAAATGAAACCCAGCATCCATACACACACCCTCCATACTTTCACATACATTCTATATACCCATATCTATACTAACAATAGAGTTTAGTATCACAATAGCCTTTGATATTGTGTCTGTCCAAGAAATCATCCAAGCCATTCTTATAGTCATTAACTGAATCAGCATCACAACATCACCCGGCAGTGCATTCCACAACCTCACTGTCCTGACTGTGAAGAACCCCCTACGTTGCTTCAAATGAAAGTTCTTTTCTTCTAGTCTGAAGGGGTACGGTGATCCACTTTATGGGTAAAAAGGTCCCCTGCCATTTGTCTATAATGTCCTCTAATGTACTTGTAAAGTGTAATCATGTCCACTCACAAGCGCCTTTTTTCCAGAGAAAACAACCCAACCTTGACAGTCTACCCTCATAATTTAAGTCTTCCCTCCCTCTAACCAGTTAAGTTGCACTTAGTCTCTGCACTCTCTCCAGCTCATTTATATCCCTCTTGAGGACTGGAGTCCAAAACTGCACTGCATACTCCAGATGAGGCCTTAGCGGGGACCTATAAAGAGGCAGAATTATGTTTTCATCCCTTGAGTTAATGCCCTTTTTTATTCAAGACAGAACTTTATTTGCTTTAGTAGCCACAGAATGACACTGCCCAGACTTAGACAACATGTTTTCTACAAAGACCCCTAGATCCTTCTCATTTAAGGAAACTCCCAACACACTGACATTTTTTTTTTTTAAAGATGTTTATTTCTGGTTTTTAAAACACACAACAAAAACAGATACATACAAGGCTGTGCACCGAGACATTATTACATGTACAAGTCAGTATCATAGCATTTGTAGATCAGGCAAAGTGAATCTTATCCACTAAGATGGTGAGTCTGGGAGTGAGATTCCGGGATTGGCATCAACCCAGGAAGTCCAAATTTTATCAAACTTTGTGGGTGAACCTCTGGCAATGTAGGTCAATTTAATAAGTGGTAGCGTCTTATTTATTAATTCCTGCCACTGTTTGATATTGGGAGGGTATGGACTCATCCACCTCATCACCACCAGCTTTTTGG
Organism: Xenopus laevis; assembly: GCF_017654675.1. Classification (NCBI taxonomy): domain Eukaryota; kingdom Metazoa; phylum Chordata; class Amphibia; order Anura; family Pipidae; genus Xenopus; species Xenopus laevis. The sequence continues at coordinate 127,142,832 of NC_054383.1, read as the reverse complement.
CATAAAAGAGTGTATTCTGCCTATGACTAAGTGCTGGGTAAGCATGAAACGCGTTAGGCGTTAGAGGGAATACTATACATGTTTTTTAACTACTGATGTGAATAAAATATATATTTTTTATTGAATAGCATGTTTTGGAGAAATTATTGAGATAAAAGAGTGTAGCCCGTAAAAGATTCCTGGTTTTGTTCAGAGGCACCATCTCCTCTACCACCCCTAAGAGACACACCAACGGGGATTTTACTCCCGGGAGATCATGATTTTGGCTTAAATATTGGACAACCGCTGACCAAAAGCGAGAAACTACCTCACATTCCCACACCATGTTAAAGAATCCTGCATTGAGGGTTTGACATCTATGACATTTTCCATCCACCGACCTACCCATTTGTTTCAATCTAAGAGGAGTAATATATAGCTGGTGTATAGCCTTAAATTGTATCATTTTGTCCCGAGTGGATATCAAGGACCCATATATACTCCCAGTAGCCTCCTCCCATTTCTCATGATCAAGTTCTGGGATATATTGAGACCATTTAGGATAGGACTTAGTAAATGGGTCTACCTTTGGGTCCAGGAGTAGCCTATATATATCAGAGAGCAGTTTCTTGGTTTGTGGATCCCATAGTCTAGATTCAAGTTTCGAGCTTACCCAAGTGACAGTTAAGGAACCAAATTGAGCCTTAAACGCATGTCGCAATTGCAGATAGCGATAAAGTTGAATGGTAGGATTGAGTAACTTCCCACTTAGCTGTTCTAATGACATGAACAACTCTCCATTGATTAGGTCACCGATATGTCTGACGCCCAAGTTCGGCCAATACTGGAAATCTGACAAACTGTTGAAATGAGGTAGATTAGTGTTCTTCCACAGAGGAAGTTTAGGAGAAATATGTGAAGGGGGCAGATCTGCAGGTTTATATCGTTTCCCCCATAAGCGTATGGGAGTGCCATAACCTCTGGTAGGTGAGGGGAGTCGTTGAGGCGCCTGTATGGGGCATTACGAAGAGCTTCTAGTGAACCTATGATGGATGCCTGTAGTAGAGTAGTGGGATTATCCAGGTCTGAATGAAACCAAGAGTGCAGGTATGAGATTTGGCCAGCTAGATAATAGTTTTTAATATTCGGGAGCGCTAAACCACCTTTTTCAGTTGGCGCTGTCAGTAATTTCAGTGACATACGTGGCACCTTATTGTCCCAGATAAATGATGTAATACTCGAATTTAGTTTCCTAAAAAAGGCATCAGGGATTGAGATTGGGGAGTGTAATAGAGAGTATACCAGCTTGGGCAAGAAAATCATCTTAAATAAGTTGGAGCGACCCCAAATAGTCAAAGGTAACTTGAGCCATTGGGTGGCAGCCCGGTTAAACTTTTGCACATTCGGTTCTAGGTTGTTTGCGATATATTGGGAATGGTCCTGCATGATAACAACACCCAGGTATTTAAATTTAGACACCCAACTCAACCCACTTACTTGCCCAATCAGGGTGTCCCCACCCAGAGAAAAAAGCGAGGATTTAGATTTGTTGACTTTTAACCCACTAATGTCTCCAAATTCAGTCAGAACCGTCAGAGTCACTTCCAAAGACCTATCTTTATCCGCTAGAAACAAAATAACATCGTCCGCGTAGAGGGAGAATTCTGCCTATTGGTAAGCCTTTAATCTCCTGTGCCCCACGTATCTTGAGAGCTAACGGCTCTATTGCCAGAGCAAAAAGCAGTGGCGAAAGGGGGCAGCCCTGCCTCGTACCTCTTTCAAGGATAAATTGGGGGGATAGTATCTCATTGACCCGTATCTGGGCCATTGGCTGTTTATACATGAGACGTACCCAATTAATAAAGTTGGGACCCACTCCAAATCGTTCCAAAACCCGCCATAAATAATCCCAGTCGACAGAGTCGAATGCTTTTGATATGTCCAAAGAGGCTATTACTTCACCATACCCCCTTTGGGTGGCCAATTGGATGTGAGTATGGAGCCTACGGATATTAACTGCCGTCGTTTTGTTGGGCATAAACCCTGTCTGATCACTGTGGATGAGAGAGGCAACACACTGACATTTAGTGTATAACTTGCATTTATATTATTTTTGCCAAAGTGTATAACCACATTGAACCTCATTTTCCAGTTTGCTGCCCAGTTTCCCAACTTAGACAAATCACTGTGCAAAGTGGCAGCATCCTACATGGAACCTATAGTTCTGCACAATTTAGTATCATCTGAAAAAATAGAAACAGTACTTTCAATGCCCACCTCCAGGTCATTAATAAACAAGTTGAAAAGCAAAGGACCTAGTCCAGAGCCCTGCAGTACTCCACTAACAACACTGGTCCAATTAAAAAATGTTCAATTTACCACCACTCTTTGTAGTCTATCTTTTAGCCAGTTCTCTATCCAGGTACAAATATTATGTTCCAGGCCAACATTCCTTAATTTAACCAGTAACCTTTTGTGTAACACTGTATCAAATGCTTTAGCAAAGTCTAAGTAAATCACATCCACTGCCATCTCAGCAGGGGCGATCCGCCAATGAGGCGAGCTGAGGCGCTCGCCTCAGGCGGCATCGCCAGCTAGGTTTCCAGGGGCGGCAAAAAGCCGCTCCTGGTGCCTTTAAGAGCCGAATTTCCGGTTTTTGAACCGGAAATTCGGCTTTACTAGGGCGAGAGAGCGCAATTGCGCTCTCCGCACTAGCGTGAATCGGGCTGGGGGGGCGGCATTACTGGAGCCGCCTCAGGCGGCAATGGATACAGAAACGGCGCTGCATCTCAGAATCAAGGTCTCTACTTACCTTCTCATAAAAAGAAATTAAGTTAGTCTGACAAGATCTATTATGCATAAAACCATGCTGGCACAAACTCATATTATTATGATTTGCTGTGAAGTCCAGTATCTTATCCTTTATTAACCCTTCGAAAAGCTTTCCTACCACTGACGTCAGACTAACTGGCCTATAGTTTTGAGGCTGAGAACGGGATCCTTTTTTGAATAGAGGCACCACATTAGCAATTCGCCAGTTTCTCGGCACTATGCCAGATCTCAATGAATCCTGAAAAATTAAGTAAAAAGGTTTGGCAATCACAGAGCTAAGCTTGCTAAGTACCCTGGGATGAATACCATCTGGCCCCTGACCTTTGTTAATCTTAACATGTTCTAGTATCTTTTGAATTTCCTCATGTGTGAACCATGCATCATTAGTTGTATTACTAGAATTGGGACTATTAAGAAGGAAACCCTCACTTACTGGTTCCTCATTTGTGTAGACAGATGAAAAATATGAGTTCAGAATCTGCGCTTTTATTTTGTTTTCATCAACCAGCTGACCCCCCTCTGATAGGAAGGGTCCCACCCCTTCCTGCTTCATTTTTTTACTATTAACATATTTAAAAAATAATTTTGGATTTTTTTTTTACTGCTAGCTGCAATATCCTTTTCTATAGCAATTTTAGGTTGCCTTATAGCTTCCTTGCATGATTTATTGGCCTCCTTGTACCTTATAAATGTTACGGCTATACCAGCTAACTTGAAAGCCTTAAAAGCACGCCTTTTCTTACCCACTTCAACACCAATGCTTCTATTGAACCAAAAAGGTTTTGCTTTGCAACGAAGTTCCTTGCTAACAAGTGGAATATACTGACAAGTATATTTATTAAGCAGCATTTTAAAGACTTCCCATTTTTGTTCTGTGTTTAACCCTTTGAAAAGCATTTCCTACATAATATGTTGCAGAGATGCCCTTATACTGTCAAAGTTTGCAGATCTGAAATTTAGTGTTTTAGTTACTCCCTTCTGCAACAGAATCTCAAAGGAGACCATGTTATGATCACTACTCCCTAAATGCCCCTCACCCACACAAATGTTAGAGATGAGTTCAGTATTATTAGTTATTACAAGGTCCAAAAGCGAGTTATTCCTAGTAGGTTCTTGAACGAGCTGGAATAAAAAGTTGTCATTCAGCATATTTACAAACCTACTAGCTTAGCAACCCCATTACCCCAGTCAATGTCTGGATAATTGAAGTCACCCATAGCAACAACTTGACCCAGCTGTGAAGCCGCTTGTATCTGCAAGAGTAGCTGGGCTTCATACTTGACACTTATACGAGGTGGTTTATAGCATACGTGTACACCAATGATAATTCTTTTTGTTACCTTTTGCCGAGTCAAAATCTCTACCCAGGGGGATTCTACACCCTCACCAGTGCCAGCTATTGTTATTTCTTTAGCGCATGGCTTTAATTCAGGCTTTACATACAAACACACTCCTCCACCCTTTTTAATCCCTCTGTCCCTCCTAAAAAGGGTGTAACCATTTAAATTCACAATCCAGTCACATGTTTCATCCCACCAGGCAGGGCTGATCCTATCAAATGTGGGGCCCAATTGGGACCATGTTGGCGGGGCCCCTAGACAAAGTGTTGCTGGCTACTGACACACCAAGTATTTAGGAAAATAAGGGCATACAGGCACAAAATAGAAAGGAAAGGGGCAGACAGGGTAAGAGAGAGAGGGAGGAAATAGGGGCACATGATAGGGGCACACAGGGTAAGAGAGAGAGGGAGGAAATAGGAGAGTGGACTGGGCCAATTAGTTTGGGGCAGGCTGGGCCGATTCAGCTTGGGAGCAGGCTTGGTTGGATTGGGGGCAGGCAGGGCCTATCAAGGTTGGAGGAAAGCTGGGCCTATGAGAGTTGGGGGCAGGCTAGACCTATGGAGTTGGGGGGATAGGCTGGCTTATCAGAGTTGGGGGTGGGCTGGACCTATGGATTTGGGGATGGGCTGGACTCTCAAAGTTGAGGGCAGGCCAGGCAGCATCATGTGCTGAGGGAAATATTATCTGTGCTGCCCTGTGGTGCGGGGCCCCCAGAGGTGCGAGGCCCTATTGGGCCCAATTGGTCGAATAGGCCTAAGGCCGGCCCTGCCACCAGGTCTCAGTGATACCAATTATATTATAATTTTTAGCGCATGCAATTAATTCTAGGTCTCCCATTTTACCTGACAAACTCCGTGCATTTGCCAGCTTACAGTGTAGGTTACTACTTTTACTTTTGAAATTTGCATTACTTAGTGGAGAATTATATGTTAAGTAAGTATTATTCTGTTTTCCTTGTAACAGAGGCACCTCCTTAGCTGGTAAACTGTATGCCCCCCTCACTCCTCCCCCCATGACCCCTTACTAACCCCACTGCCACATCCACCCTAGCTGGGACAGTGGGTAGTTCTCCTTTAAAGGGCATCTAAAGGCAAAAAAATAAAATCCCAATTGTACTTTTTTTTAATTAAAAAGAAACCTCCATATTTCCAATATCTCCACTATACTTTAATTAAAAAATGTGTAATGTTTTCAATAGAAACCTGACTGTATGCAATTAAATCCTCCCTTCATTTACTGCTGTGGATAGGAATTGTCAGACGGTCCCTAACTGCTGAGCAGGGAAACAATCATACTTATGAACAGCAGGGGGAGCCCCCACCTTACTTCCCAGCCATGCAGAACTCAAGCAGCTTTGTTTGTTTCCCTGTAGAACAGTCAGTCACTGTGTAGAGATGTTTGGTATACAAAATACAGCATTTCTAGCCTTCTTCTATTTTAGACTTTACTTCCCCTTTAAACAGATGAAATGAAATGCTACCTGCCGCATGGTTGTTATGAGTTACTGCACCGGGGCAAAATGACTTTTAGTACATAAACCCATTTGTTGAAATGAATTATCACTTAAATATAAAACCATTTGTTTCAGCATTAAATCAATCGATTGGAATCCAGTGTAAAGTTCTTTATTATCATTGGAAGAAGAAAAAAAAATGACTCAACCTGGTCAGTATTAGCTTCACTGTAATATATAATAATTTAGTATTTTATGGACACATACATGCCTACAGAGACAGGCTTCAAATAAGATTATTTATAAGTGAAACAATCCCACACCTACTAATAGGAAGCCCATGTAGGAGAGGGATGTAAAGTTTAATCTCATACTGCCACTGCACATCATATCCATTGTTATGGTCTTGAACGTTTTATTTGATCTGAACAAGAATTTTATTTTGGATGATCCCAATCGGCAGATGCTCTCTGTGGTACATCCATACAAAGACTGAGTTCTCAAAGTGTTTTCTGTAAAACAAAGAAGCAAATATGCTCAGGTACAGTTGAATCTGATTTTTAAGGAGAACTACCAAGATAAAATACTTGCCTTTTTATTTGATTTTGTTAGTTCTATAAATTTATTTGATTATGTAAAGTGGCTACCCGTGGCTGGTAGCTCCTCACATAGGAAAGGGGTATAGGGAAGGCCTTTAATGTGTAATATGAACATCTCACACTTCAATGAGATGAACCAAGAAGAATTTTATCCAGCAGCTCCAACACAGGGGATGGCAAAAATATATTAATATTATAGCACAACTTATGTGACCCTGGCATATCTCTCAGAAGCCTCCAGTACCCTGAACACTCATTCCCTAATTGACGCACTATCGCCTGGGATCCTAACCCCAATCGCTAACTCCTCATTGAGGCCAAAGTGTGCCCTTGCTACCTACAGCTACTGTATCTGACCACATCTAAGGTGATCCTCACACAGAGATCCTACTCCCTAATCCTAGCCAAGTGCAGCCCTCTTTTCCTATAAATTGATCCAGTCATGTATTTATAAATAATTTGTCAGTTGGGCATCAGTTATTCTAAGGCCAAAATAGGAAATGCCTACTTGTGCACTCCCCTTTAGAAGCTTCTGCAGGAGAAACAACCTACAGGCCAACCTTGGGGGTTGGTGCCACCCGTTGACTGATTTGAAAACGACCTAAGTATTTACAATGGAATAAATCTTTATTTCACCTCCTTACAATTAAGAATAGTTAATCGTCAACTTCCGGTATTCTTTTTTCTAAAAGTTCTCCAAATATTCGCTTTTAAAATCAATGCAAGTGCCCTCTAAGACGTCACTGTGCATGTCTCTGCTTCATGTTTGCACACTTCTGCACTTCCTCATCCCGGCTGATGCGTTTCGCCTCCAGGGCTTCCTCCTAGTGCTCTTGATTTTAAAAGCGAACTTTTAGAAAAAAAGAACAGGGGAAGTTGGCGATTAACTGTTCTGCCTTTGAGAAATGCTAAACATATTACAGTATGTGTTTGTGAGTATAATCTACTATCAAAGTCATCATGATTCTAAGGAGCAGATTTATCAAAGGTCGAGTTATAGAGGTTTTTTTTTTACCTCAAAAGAACTCGAATGACCTCGAAACTCGAATAGGATCTTATGTAAAAAAAAAATGTGAACGTCTAAAACTTGAACAAATGTTACCGACTTGAAAACTCTTAATTGAATCGAATCAAGTTTTTTTTCGCTGAAAAAACTTGAATATCAGGAAAGCTATTAACAGCTTCAAATGGACCTCTGCCATTGACTTCTACATGAACTCGGCAGGTTTTAGGTGGTATACTATCCAATTTGAGTTTTTACCCAGGGTCAAGGTATGATAAATCCCTAATTCGAATTTGAGTTTGTCTCATTCCCAACTCTAATTTGTCAGTTTTGACCAAAAAGCCAAAGAAAAATTTTTAATTCCAATTTGAATTTACATTTCAAACCTTAATAAATCTACCCTTCAGTGTGGGTATTAATTACACCCTAAATCTCTCTTCACTGTTCACCCATTCATTATAAATGATGTATGATTAAGCACTTTCTATCTAATCTACAGTATAGTACTAAAGAGGTTTTTTTTAACACTGAATTGAATGTGTGTTGAACACTAAGGGGGTTTTGTAATAAAAGGCACTAAGTTTGTCCAGGAGCAGTAACTCATAGCAACCAATCAGCAGGTAAAATTGACCTGTTTAAAAGCAAACAGCTTATTGGTTGCTATGGGTTACTGATCCTGGGCAAACTTAGTGGCTTTTATTACATATGGGGTAAGGGCGTTGGTTCAAATTAAGAACGCTACACAATATATTGTTTCTGTATTTTCCCACAAACTCTGAGGTGTACAGCCACTCTTTTTGGAACCTAATTTTTGGAGATGGAAGAGAGCCTAACAAGTTGCTGGATTGTGGATACATTAAGTTTTGGACTTTGTGGTATTTGTATGTCTTACTTTAATACTCTGATGCCCCTGAATTTTTGCTGAGTCTGTCTTTGTTTATACTTCATTATGTAACTATTCTTTTGATCCCAGAGACTTTAGACTGTCTCTTTGTCATTAATGTTCACACATAAATTACTGTATACATATAAACTATTTCTAGTGAGGCTTATTTCTTACAATTGTATATTGCAAATTTGTTTTGTTTTATTAGGCTCATTTTCATTTTGGGGGTTGACTTGCCCTTTTAAAACAATATCGTTGGGTGTAGAATTTCTTGAGTTTTAAGAATAAATACACACTTACCATAAAATTCCTTTTTTGTGTAGTGGATGCAGCGATTCTCATTTCCTACACAGTTTAAGGGGTCTAATCCTATACATCGCATGGAGTTCTGTGTATAGCATGTTGGACAGGTCAGTCCATTTTCAGAAGAGGCTTGGGTAGGTACTGAAATAAAGTGAAAATATGTTATTGTAGTATTCATCTTCTATAAAATACAGGCAGCTTAATTTATCATGGGTGTGAAAACTGCAAAGATTAAAGGATAGATAAAGGATAGACAAAAATCACAGGAGATTGGTCACCTACATTGAATCCCCTGGCCAAGTTTCTGTAGGAGACCAATGTACTGAGCTTGTTTTGGAACGGCTGCTGAGCATGAGTCTCCTTATACACCAAACCTTTCACACTTGAAGGAGATGCTTAGAAACCTACATCCCCTTGCTCCCCCATGGCCCACCTATACTGGGTCTTCCCTATCTCATGTTCACATGACTCATTGATGCCATTGCCATAGAGCCCCCCTAACGATATTGGGTTTGGAGTTAACCCTGCTATGGGCAATCATATCCCCCAGTTGACATTGTGTTTGGAATAATAAACCCACCAGACTGTGAGGTTTGGGCAGGGTGGGGAGTAATTTGTTGGGAATTATTTTTTGTCTGGATTGTTAAAACTGTTCTTTTTTTCTATCTTTTTGTCCTTTCCTTCCTCCTCCCCCTCTCTCCCTTGACTGGACAGACCCTGACGAAAGATGCAGCAACAGGGCACCAGGGAGTACAAACCTCCCACACCTAATAATCAATGGGTACTGATTAACTAGTTTCCTGGAATGTCAGGGACCTAAACGACCAGGTGAAGCAGATACTTGTTTTAAAAATATCTCAAGTCATACAAACCTTCTACTACAAGAAACACACTTACAAGGTAAAAGAGTACTTGCACTCCAGAAACCGTGGGTCACTTACATGCACCATACCACCCATATCTTTTGAAATTAACGAGACAGATCAGGTAGATACCAAACATTTACCTGTGCAATAGTGGGCTTCCCCATCCTCTTAGCTAATACTGTATATACATCCCCCCGCCCTTTTCGGAAACCATACTACATGATTTATACCAGGCAATGCTACAATTGCCCTGTGTCCCAATCTGCATTTTGGGTGACTTCATTGCAATCTCCCATCCTACCACTAATGATTCAAATTAAATAAACTAGTAAAAAGAACAAATCAGATGATGTTCTGGCCAGAAATTGTATGATAGTTATGACAAATAGTAGTGACAATGACCCATTAATATGGTCAGATAGGCAATACATGCAGAGATGTTATCATTAGCTGAAATCTTTTAACGTGTCCGATCAACTGAACGACCAATCACCATGGCACGAAAAATGTAGGAATGATCCACACGTGGTCCGAAAATCATACGAAACGAAGATTTATCTTTGCGTCTGTCGCCAGTTTTAGTCTCGTCTGATCATCTTCCAAAGATTCAAGAGGTCAAATTTCTCGCCGAGCAGTCTCAGGTCACTCCCCTCTCCTTTTAGCACTTGACCTACTTCCCAATCCCACACATAGACAGTGGAAGCTAAGCTCGTCCTGACTCAAAATCTTTAATATAATAACAGAGTCAACTGAAGCAGTATTGGCACACTAACCATGGCTCTGCAGCTCCTCCAATAACTTGGGAGGCCTTCAAAGCAGTGGCTACTGGCACCCTGATAGTGGCTATTGCTAAATCAAAATCAACTTCTAAAGACACTGAGATGGCTGAGATGGAAGCTTGGTACATTGCTAATCCCATGGCAGACACTCACAATTACAGCGGCTCTTAGGCTTCTCAAGAGCCATAAAATAGAATTAACAAAAAAACAACTCCTACATGCTACCAGCACTGTGTTTGCATATGGCTATAAAAATGGGAAATCTCTGGCCTTCCTTGCAGGGCCACCTGACTGTACCACTGCCGTCCTCTTAACAGACCTCTCCTACTGAGATAGCCCTAGAATTCAGAAAGTTCTACTCTTCCCTATATACTGTACATCCACAGCACACCACTCAAACACTGAGCTACACAACTACCTCAACACAATTCCTCTACCAAAGCTTTGGCAACCCCTTACTAAATACATAGACTCACCTATCACTCAATATGTGATAGCGGACGCTATACTGTCTCTTCCCTCAGGTAAAACCACAGGACCAGAAGAATTTGTAATTGAATGGAACCACATTCATAAATGGCAAATAGTAACCAGGCTCTATGAAACCCTGTTGCATGCCTTTAAAAACTTCTCCCTACCCAAATAATTCTCAGAAGCAACAATTGTTATCATTCCCAAGCCAGGGAAAGAACCAACGCTATGCTCCTTCTCCTCATTGCTCAATATGGAAATAAAATTCCTTGCAAAAGTTGTGGCCAAACACTTAATTAAAGTAATATCCACACTGGTTGAACCAGACCAAACTGGATTTATGCCCTCCAAGTCCATGAGCTTCAATTTTAGGAGATTATTCTTCAACTTGGAAATAGCACACAAGAAAACAGGCTCCAGGCTAGTAGTATCTCTTGTGACTCCGTCAAATGGCCATATCTATGGGAAGTCATAACTAGAATGGGTTTCGGTTTTCATATTTGACTAAATGGTTTAAGCTAATGTACAGTGAACCAAAGGCATCAATCAGGGTCAATGGAATCGCCTCCCTTGTGTTCCACCTCTCCCTGTTAATATTTGCATTAGCAATAGAGCCTATGGCAATAGCAATAAGGCATTCTCAGGTCAGAGGACTTCTATATAAAACTGTGGAAGAAAAACATCTCATTATACTAAGATGATATGCTATTTTATTTAGCAGACCCCCATGACTCCTTCACCACTTTTCTAAAAATGATTAAATGCTTTGGTACATTCTTGGGCCTCACATTAATAGGCAAAATAATTTATCTCCCCAAATTTCTTTACACACTGAGTAACACCCCTTACATATTCCCAAGAAGGTCTTGCAAGACATATACTGCATCTGAATTTGTTTGGGGAAATAAAACTCCTACCCTCTCCAGAGCCACCCTCAATGTCCCGCACGAGTCTACGACCTGGTAGCACAGGCCTCTTGTGCAGCCAGCTGGAAAACATTTGATGCAGAGAATTCAGCCTCTACACTAGAGGCTCTGTACCTTACGTCAGTAGAACGTCTACACAATGCCTTATACAGAACTCAAAAAAATGTTAGCCTTTTATAACCTGTTTTTGATGCTACTAAGAGAACCTGAGATGCAATGGTGAACTTAACTAACACAACTGAACTACTGTCATCTGACACTCCATTGTGGGGCAACAGCAACCTCTCACATTTTGCTGCGTTTCCTTAAGTTAGAACAAGGAGGAGGTTAGGAATGAAACGCACAACCCATGTCTACTCTAATGGGACACTACATATTCTGCCCCAGCTCCACCAAATCCTTTCTCTGCCTGATCTGTCTGAATTTACACTGATTACCCACCTCTGCCTCATGCAATTCTTGGCCTCTCCCCCACAACTCCAGTCCTCAGACTTAGGATACTTAATCTCTTAATAGGATACTTAATTTCCCCATTTAGCAGAGTAAAGCTTCTGTCTTTTTATGGAAAATGATATGGCCACTTGCCTGTTGGTCCTACTCGACTCCCTGGTGCCCAGAGTAAATACCAGACATGTATGCATGTATATGTATATTTTTATTTGTAAAGCGCTCCTTGAGGGCAAAGCACTGTACAACAAAACAATAAATTAGTAGTAACAAACAAGGGGTCATTGGAATAAAAAGTAACAATAAGTGCATTATTAGAATACAATTCACAAAAATATAAAATATAATTAGAATGCAGATTAAGTGCTCAGTGTCAAGGAAACAAAAGGCTAGAGGACCCTACCCCGTAGGGCTTACAGTCTAAATGAGACTGCTTCTGCTCTCCAAAAAGTTGTCTTGCACTGGGTGGGCTCATCACTACCACCTCTGAACTGATGGATTGCTCTAGTCAACTCACAACTGGAGCTGTACAAGCTTACCTACCTAGCTCGATGATGCCCAAGTAAATGTGATAACATATGGATTCCATGGCCTCAAATTACCCGCCACCTCACCAACTAATAAACACTATCTTCAGTTGATTCCCCCTCCCCCTCTCTCCCTTTCCCCTCCTATCTTTGCTTCAATCCTTGTTAAAACAAAAACCCATACTGGGGATGGCATTCCTGAGAAATTGATATTTGCTGACTTATGGTTACAACAACTTTCAGTGGATGAATTTTGGAACAGAATACAAAATGAATTATATATGCAATGCATATATAATATGCAAATACAATTAAATAAGGGATCTTTCCTTAATTTGGATCTTCATACCTTAAAGAACCAGTAACATAAATAAAATGTAAAATAAATTTGTTTCTACATAATGAAAAAAAACCACCAAGACACATTTAACTTTAAATTTACAAAGTCTTTAATTAAGAAATAACTTACCAATTCTCCGCTTGCGCTCCTCTTCAGAAATGGCGACGATCCATCAGGTGGTGCTCGATTTCTCCTCCCTGCCTTCTATAGGAGATAGCCATGGAGGAGAAATCGAGCACCGCGTGATGGATCGTCGCCCTGTCGCCGTTTCTGAAGAGGAGCGCAAGCGGAGAATTGGTAAGTTATTTACCAATAACTGCGAATTTAAAGTTAAATGTGTCTTGGTGGTTTTTTTCATTATGTAGAAACTAATTTAGTTACTGGTCCTTTAAGTCTACTATAAAATCAAGTAAACATTAAATTGCTTCCAATAAGGATTAATTATATCTTAGTTGGGATCAAGTACAAGCTACTGTTTTATTATTACAAATTATTTTTAAAAATGTGGATTATTTGGATAAAATGAGAGATGGCCTTTCCATAATTCGGAGCTTTCTGGATAACATGTTTCCGGATAATGGATGGTCAGGATATCTTCCATATACTTTAATCAAATAATTCAGATTTTTAAAAGTAATTCCCTTTTCTCTGTAAAAATAAAACAGTAGCTTGTTCTTGATCCAAACGAAGATATAATTAATCCTTATTTTATATTAATTAATCCTTAATCAAGACAAAGCAATCCAAAAACATAGTGATACAAATTATGAAAAGATCCCTTATCTGGAAAGCCCCAGGTCCGAGCATTCTGGATAATAGGTCCCTTATCTGTATATATTTGGCTGTGCGAAAGGAGAGTATTTCTGATAGATATGGACCAGTATTAACATGTTGCATGAAAATCTTATTCAAGGAAGGTGATAATAATGGGAATATAATATTATGACCATGTTCCTTGAGCATTAATAGCTCTGAACAGGGTGGGACATTCTTGATGAAGTAGGTTACAATGAAACCATTACATTTATTTTATGTACAGTAAGATCATGGATAAGAAATATCAAATCAGAAACTTCATCGAAAAATGCAATTCAGCTGAGAAGGAAATGTCAGTGATTTTATATAACAATAATAAAAATCAGACCATGAAAGGGGGGACCTGTTAAAAAATTTTTATTATCATTGTAATGCCTATTAACACTTAGGGGCAGATTTACTAAACTCGAGTGAAGAATTCAAATGAAAAAAAATTCGGATTTCAAAGTTTTTTTTGGGTACTTCGACCATCGAATGGGTCAAATTCGATCAAATTCGATCGAATCGAATGATTCAAACGATTCAAAGTAAAAAATGTTCAACTATTCGACCATTCAATCTCTTTAAAAAATACTTCAACTTCATACTTTGCTACTTTAAACCTACCGAGCTGCAATGTTAGCCTATGGGGACCTTCCCCAGCACTTTTCTAAGCTTTTTTTTGATCTAATAAAAATCCTTCGATCAATCAAAGCATTTGCGCTAAATCCTTCGAATTTGATATTCGAATTCGAAGGATTTTACTCCGAGGGTCAAATTCGAGGGTTTTTTAACCCTCGAAATTCGACCCTTGATAAATCTGCCCCTTACTAATCCTTTCTTTGGAGGTTAGACTATGGGAATGGCTTTCCCATTGAATTATCTGGAAACACCTGCCTTTAATAGGAAGTATAGAATAGAACCGCCAATAAAATGAATGTAGCCAACTACTTGTCAGCTCCTGTAACTAAACGGCCAGAGAGATAGCAGTGAGATACATTCAATTTCAATGTTCAATGTCTGATTCATTTGCAAAGGTGCTTAGAAAAGTACCCTTAGCAATTTTACATTTTTTAAAAGTCCACTAAAGTTGAGAGTGAACACATTACTGTTTCCAGACAGACTGGTACTTACATGTGGGGACTGGAGAAAGGCACAAGCTGGAGTTACAACAGGTAGTATTAATTGTAAACGTTTTGATTTTACTGGTGAAAGTTCCAACTCGGTTGCACTCTGCAGCTTTTCCACATCTTCTCATCACTTCAAATTCATTCTCTTTATCTGTTTGAATATGATTTGAATTCATTGAACTCACACTCGGTGCTACAGCTTTAAAATCATTTTACTTTACAGAGAATTATGAGTTAGGGGGTTATTTATTAAAGGTTGAGTTTTGTTTTTTCGGAACATTTTAATATTTTCGAGTTTAGTTTCACAAAAAAAAAAACCTCACATTTTTCGAGATTTATTATGCCTCGATGCTGCAAAAATCCAAAAATATTCTAGCTAAAACCTGTCGAATTTGTGTAAAAGTCAATGGCAGAGGTTCCTTTAACCATTTGAAGGTGTTTTTTGCCTTCAAAAGTTCTGGGTGTTTATGCTGGTTTTCACTCAAAAACTTGATCGATTCTAGGTATTTTCACGATTGTATTCAATCGGGTTTTTTACATTTGGATTTTTTTCATAAATAAGTAAACATTTGAGTTTGTTGAAATGAAATTACATTTTTAATAAATAACCCTCTTATTGTAGGGGCAAATAAGAGGGGCAGATTTATCAAGGGTCGAATTGAATTTGAATTTCGACCTATTCGACTAGGGAATAGCTCAAATTCTATTTGAATTTAAAAAAAAAATTGAAAATTTGAATATTGAAATTTATCGTGTACTGTCTCTTTAAAATTTAGACTTTGATCATTTAGCATCTAAAACCTGCCGAATTGCTGTTTTAGCCTATGGGAGACCTCCTAGAACCCATTTGGAGTCAATTTTTTTAAAAAATACTTTGAATCTAATTTGATCGAATTCAATCTTACTTCAATTTGAATGATCGAATACAGCCTATTCACCCACAAAAAATTTTAATAAATTTCGGTTGGTCTTTTCTTATTCGATTTTTTCGAAGTTATGGGAGTTCAAAAAAACTCCCATTACTTTGAAATTTGACCCTTGATAAATTTGCCCCCAAGTCTACTAGAAAATCATGTAAATATTGAATAAACCCAATAGGCTGATTTTGTCTCCACTAAGGATTAATTATATCTTAGTTGCGATCAAACACAAGCTACTGTTTTATTATTACAGAATAAAAGGAAAACTTTTTTTAAAATTTGGATTATTTCATTACAATGGGAGATGCCCTTTCCGTAATTTGTAATTCCCGGATAACGGATCCCATACTTGTATCGTGTTTGATGAAAAAGTGTGATTTTTTTTCCCCACATGTACAGTAAATCTACATTATCCACATATTTTAACAGTGGTTAGATTTCAGCCATACCTTTCCCTGGGTACCACTCAGTGTCAGGATCTATAAAAGATAAAAAAAACTGTTATTTGTTTAAACTGGATCCAAAGCAAACTTAGATCCTGAGTAAATACTCCCCTCAGTGAGGCCATTGCAGTGTCTACATTCAGGCTGCTGTTATAGAAGTTGGGAATCAGAGCAATAGATTTGGGGACCTCTCATTTAAAGGGGTGGGTCACCTTATAGTATGCTATAGAAGGGCTAATTCTAAGCAATGTTTCAATTGGCATTAATTTTTTATAGTTTTAAATGATTTGCCATCTCTTTCCAGATTGCAAATTGGGGTCACCGACCCCATTTAAAAACACAAATACTACAGAAGGCTACAAATATATTGTTATTGCTAATTTGTATTACTCATTTTCCTCTTCGGGACTACTTATATCCCGGCTCTCATTCAAAGAAGTGCATGGTTCCTATGGTAATTTGGGCACTAGCAAATTACAGCTATAGCTAATAAGTATAAAACAGCAATATACAATGTACCCCAATATTGCTACATAGGGAATTTTGTTCATGTCTAATTGTTCAGCTTTCTCTGCATCTTCCCAGTTATGCACAAAAAAAATGTTTTGATATTATATAGGTATATGGCTCAGCAGGCTTTGTTGCGCTTTGTTAGAATAGACAAATGCTAGGGGTTTGTATTGCTTCCATAAGAAGCCATATTGTAGTGCAAGTTATGGAAGAGATGAGCAAGTCCTTGGTCAATCTGTTGCCCCATAAGGCTTTTTATGTGGCTAGGCTGATCTATGTTCCCTTTCAGTCACTGAGAAGGGGGAAGTTTGTTATCTCTGTTATACAAGCTATGTTATAAAAAAACAATAATTTAGTGATTGACAGACATCAAACTATTTTCCAAAAAAAAATTCAAACCCAAATCTATGACTATTTTAGACCTTTTTCTTACCCCTATACTAATCAGCATGAGGCCAAAGTTGTTCCATGTGCCTATAATAATTTATAATAACATTATGAATTAATATCGATAAAACCATGCATCTGCAGTATCTTAAACAATTCCCACCATGCAGAGTCTCTCTTTGAGGAACCACAAAGGTAGGTGTCAGTATCCCTTTAAAATTGTTTGGCGTTGAGCATAACTTGTCCATTTGTTAAAGTTTATCAGGAACCAATTAATTTGTTTTTAGTGTATGGGGAAACCATAATACCTGGATCTGGAGTCCTACTCCACTATTGAGAGAGAAAGAAAAAAAGAAAAAAAGAAAAAGAAAGAAAGAAAGAAAGAAATGATAGATAGATAGATAGATAGATGATAGATAGAGAGATAGATAGAGAAAGATATAGATATAAGAGAGATAGATATATATAAGAGAGATAGATAGATAGATATAATAGAGATAGATATAAGATAGCTAGATTCTATCTATTGCTCCAATGGATTACTTGACAATTAAAACACATTGTCTATTTCTAGACTAGCAAAATGGATTATTCAGTGTTTGAGCATTACCATACTATGCACAAGCACCTTGCCATTTGTAATAAACTGGATGAAACAACATTTTTGCACACATAGCCTGCAAGAAATTAGAAGGAAAATATTGCAATTAAATGTATAAAATAGTCTCCATAGAAGAGAAATATACCAAATTTGGTTGATATTTTTTCTGTCAGGCACACATTTTCTTCGCCTTCACAATGCACTGGGTGATAATGACATTCATCTGTATAAGAATGGCAACCTGGGCAAACCAGGGAATTTACTGAAATACAAGAAAGTGAAAGAATATAGAAATATTTATTAACTAAGAAATTGCAAAAATCCTTCTTTGAGATAAATAAATTATAAATATATGCATACTAAAGAAGACAAGCTGTAATAATACTCGGGACCTGGGGTTTTCCATATAGGGACCTTTCAATAATTTAAATCTTTATACCTTAAATCTGCCTAAAAAGTCATTAAATAAACCCAGTTGGTTGATTTTGCCTCCAATAAGGAAAGGGATTCATGATATCTTAGTTGGGATCATGTACAAGGTACTGATTTATTTTAAATTGAGTCCTTGGTAGATGGCCTTCCTGTACTTCAGACCCTTCAGGATAATAGGTTTCCAGATAAAGGATACCATACCTGTATATATTAAATCATGCTTTTTTATGAAAATGTCTTCTTGTAGAGCATTGAACTTATTATTGGTGGTGTTAAGGGTTGAGTGCTTAATTTTTCAATTATATAGTGAATAAAAAAGTCCCTTCTGTAAAAACAAGGAACTTACCAAGTTACCCCATGACCATATAAAGGCACGAAGCTGAAGGCTGAGTGTATACAGGTCATGGAACTCCAAGGTGATTTCTAATATCCTCATATTTTTCAACTTTTTTTCAAATTACATCACTTAGCACTGATAATAACAGATAGCATCTCACCATTGATTGGCAGTCCTGCTTCTGAACTATCCCAATACAACTATATATAGACATTTATTAATCATCAAGTATAAAATCTAGTTGCTGTCCAGTCTTCTACATCAAATTTACACATTCTGGCAAATGTGCTAAATCATTTTTGTGGTTTATTCGAGATCTCCCCACAACATTTCAAAGGTACAACCTCCTTTCTCAAGTGCTCTCAAGGCAAATTGGAGAAGCTTCAAATTGGGGTTTTTGCCTTCCTCTGGATCAACTAGCAGTTAGGTTATATTTATAGACTTAAAAGGTTGAACTTGATGGACGTGTGACTTTTTTTAACCTAACTTACCATGTTACTATGTGGAGGGCTGTCAATTAAAAAAACCTGCTTTGTTTAAGAAGAATTTGTTAGGAGGGTATGAATCTTTCCAGTGTGTGGAACAAGGACTGTTATACCAGGAGATACCTTA
Organism: Xenopus laevis; assembly: GCF_017654675.1. Taxonomy (NCBI): domain Eukaryota; kingdom Metazoa; phylum Chordata; class Amphibia; order Anura; family Pipidae; genus Xenopus; species Xenopus laevis. The sequence goes on along the minus strand of NC_054383.1, from coordinate 127,123,914 downwards.
TCATGATCATCCTGGGAGCAAACAGAACATGGTGCTAAGGATCATGATGGTTATCTTAGAGTAGAAAAGACTTGTGTACTGGTGAAAGGCCAATATTTCTGGCCTAAGTTGAGATGCAGTGGCACTTTATCACAGGGGTCCCCAACCATTTTTTTACCGGTTAGCCTCATTCAGATGTAAAAGAAATTGAAGAGCAGCATAAGCATGCAGAAAGTTCCTGGGGTGCCAAATATGGGCTGTGATTGGCTAATGTATGGCAGCCTACAGGAGGCTCTGTTTGGCAGTACATATGTTTTTATGCAACCAAAACTTGCCTCCAAGCCAGGAATTCAAAACAAAGCACCTACTTTGAGGTCATTGGGAGCATCATCCATGGGGTTGGTGAGCACCATGTTGCTCATGAGTCACTGGTTGGGGATCACTGCTTTAATGTACTGGTATTTACAGGTTACTGTACCAGGTGAACCCAAGCTCTCCAAAACCAAAGATCAAATGCCTTCCACAGTGGCAAAGATACAACAGGAAAAAAATGTCATTCATTAAGGGATGCTGAGTAGACTGCATTCTAATGAAGGCTGAGATTTGGAGAGCTGGCTGTCAAGGCAGCCGGGAGCATGGAGAGACGCGTCTGCTCCCGGCGGCGAAGGATCCAAAATGGCGGCGCCCAGTCGGCCCACGTGGACGCTGGGACGCCAGCGCCGCAACGCCGACGCATGCGTAAACACGCATGCGCAAACACGCCAGCGAAAGCACGCCAGTGACGTCACTATGGCGCCAAATTCAACTATAAAAGGGCGCCCAGGACGCCAGAAGGGCGCCCAAGAATAGGTTCTGCTACCCTGAACCTGGGTTTCTGTTATCCTGTTATCCTGCCTTGGTTTTGACCCCTTGCCTGGACTCTTGTTATTTGATCCTGATCTGCCTGCCATTGAACTCTTGCCTGGACTTTGACCTTGTATTTTGCTTAACCCTTTGGATACCGCGACCTTGCACCCTCAAGAGGGCTTCCTCCTTGATCCTGACTACCTCCCTGGAGGGAGCTCCCGGCTCCCTGACACTGGCTAATTAAGGAGATTTTGCAACTATTAAAAATAACTGAACTCCTTCATATCATCAATTAGATGTCCTATCTGAGAGATGTAATATAACATCATTGGATATGCTAGACATCAGTAGAGGACATCTCTCACCGAAACTTTGCATGTTGCAATACATTTAATAAATTAGCAAGGTTTATCCTGCTAGTATTATCTGTGTGCCAGTGAATTTTCTTGCATGCCTATAATAGTACTCAACATGACTTTTTGATATTTAGAAAGGAACCAAGGTTGCCTATTGATTTTCTGTTGGGTATTTCCCCAAACGGGGTGAGTCACTGGGAAGTTTAACCACAGCTTAGCGCTTAGCTGATAAGTTGAAGGCAATAATAAGTGGAGGTTTGCTCTTAAAGATAAATACCAGAAGTTGCTACCAGGTGACAGTGTTACTGTCAAATTAAGGAGTGTCTGGTACTTTAAGAATAAGCTTGCACACTTCTAGCGGCCTAAACTGTTTGAGATTCCTGTGTGTATAAGATAAAGGGTCCTGAGGATCAAGTGAAAGCCTGGCATAGTAATCACCCACTCCCTGTATCCAAAATAAGTGAAAATTAAAACAAATCAATTTGGACAATGCATTAGAAAAATATTCCATTTTGCCAATATTTCAAATATTCCTCAATTCAGAGATCTCATTTACCAGGTTGTATATACTGTTCTTACCCACACTATGTGGAGATGCTTCATCTATTTTTTCAAATGCGTCCCTAAAAAAAACAGGGGTTGCCGTTGTAGTGACAAGATTTTTAGTAGCACATCCCTTTGATTGACGAAGACCTGAGAATCATAGATAACAAACAGATAACAGAATCAGAATGAGACAAATAGGGAAACCTTTGCACTAACACAATATTTCTTTCCTAGACATCATGAGTGCTCCAGTGCACTCTTCTTGAATCTTGATAGTGGCCCATAGCCATTATGTTGCATTAGCCACAGTGTAATGATGTGTTTTTGTGTGCTTTGGCATGAAAACTTGAAATTAAAAGATACTGAAGACCTGAGTTCAATGCCTGAATACAGGTCTTAGTCAGTATGTTTCTGGGTGTGTCTAAACTACCTTTTTGCTTGATTGCTGGTTACTCACCTTTCTGCTTTGACCTTTATTATGCTGCTTGCTCTGACCTTTGCCTGGGTTTTGACTTTGAGCATCAGATACTGAAGGTCATACTTTTGCGGATGTCAACAACTTCTCCAGTTTCCAAAAGCCGCCAAGCCACAGCTGCTTCATCATCTACAGCAGTAACTGCCAAAGAACCCCCTCATTCCTTCACCTCCATGCTACAATGAGGATTCTCCTGCTTGTAGGAGCTAAGGTGGGATATATATTTTCTTCATGGTGAAAGGCAAAGCTCTGGAGTGGGCACCCCTAATTAATGATACCAAAGGCATTCTTCAGACCTTTCAGGGTCCTCTTATCTAATGCAGATCTGCCAGGGAAATTGCAGTGCTAATCTGTATGCTATTACATTTTGAACACTGGCTGCAGAGCCTGCCTGGAACAATGAAGCATACCCCATTAGCAGGGGTTGTCTGACAAACTAAAAGATCTCTTAGTCTTCAGAGATCTTCCTGAACAACTGGAAGATGTGATTGCATACAGCATCAGGTTTGACACCCACCTCAGAGAATGCCAAGCACTGGCAGTTAAAGAGAATAGCAAATGATTCCAACTCATCCTGAAACCACTATTTCAAAGACATATCATCCAGAGCTCTGCTCCACAATCTCCACCACTTTCCTCTGAGGAACTTATACAGTTTGGAACGACATATTTCTTAACAAGAAAAACTGGCCTTCTCCGCTAGCCTGTACTTTTGCAGGTTCCTTTTCTATTAACTGTCCCCTGAAGCAGGGAAACACCAGGGGAGTCTTATCTGGTGGCATTGAACCTTCTCTCCATAAGAGTACTCACAGATTTCTGCTTCTTGTACAGGTTAAACTAGCCCTTGCCAATGCCTTGGTATCCCTATACTACCCATATCTGCTCCCCTGATGATAGACCAATGATTTTAGGAATAATCTCTGAAACTACAGGGGAACTACAGTACTTTTGACTTTGGGGGCTCTGCACAAAGAGAAATTGTTCTTCCTCATCATTAATTGCCCTTCTGCTTCAGTTGTCTTGAGTTTACCTTGGTTTCACTTGCATAACCCCATCATTGATTGGTCCTCCTATGAAATCTCTTGTTGGAATTCTTACTGTCTCAAGAATTGTCTGCCTTCTACCTGTTTTCACTGATTACCAGTCACCTCTGTTGAACTCCAGACCATACCCACTGCAAACAAAAAGTTTTATGTGAGGAATTTTGTGAGAAATCTGCTGAGTCGTCTTCCTTATTGCCCATATGATTGTCAACCTTCTCCCTAGAACTGTGCCTTCTTGGAGCTGTACTTATCCACTGTTTCCCTCTGAAACCCAAGCAATGAGTACATTCAAGTCAACCATCAACATAGGTTCAGCTGTCTTCTTCTTTGTGGAAAAGAAGCATGGAGGTATTTGCCCCTGTATTGATTACAGAGGTCTTAACAAGATTACTTTAAAAATATACTATCCCTTACTCTTGGAACAATTTCACCAACTGAATGGAGCAAGGGCCTTTAATAACTTGTTCTCCTTGGTGCTCACAACCTGATCTGGATTCATGTAGGGGATGAATGGAAGACAGCTTTTAATACCATTATGGGCATTATGAGTATCTGGTAATGGGCTTCTTTGGGTTCTGTAATGCTCCTCCTGTCTTGCAGGAATCTGTTAATGATATCTTCAGAAATATTTTAGGACAATCTATAGTCATATACGTAGATGATATCTCCGTTTTTTCTAAAGACGCCATGTTCAAGAAGAGCTTTCTTCAATTACGGAAAATGTATTTTTATTCAAAGCTTGAGAAATGTGTTTTGAAATTCAGAAAACTATTTTTCTTTGTTATATAATCTCTCAGAAAAGCTTTGAGATGGATCCTGTCAAAGTTTCAGCAATCCTGGATTGGCCCCTTCTTACCAGCACAAAGTTCATATTTATTGGTTTTACCAAATATCATAGGCTGTTTATTAAAGAGGTAGTAAACCCTGCAGCAGCACACTTCTCAACCAAACTTTACTCAGTTGTTGCTGGACTACATATCCCAGAATAATGAAAGTTATAATGAAGGTTGAGGCATGCTGGGAGCTGTAGTCCAGCAACATCAGGGTTGTATTCTTAAAGCAATACTGCATAATAAAAATTTCCAAAACTTCCCCCAATATCCCTTTTTTTTTGTTCCTGTAATTGGAGTTGGAGGCTTTAAGCACAGTTTCCCAGCACTGAACATGTACAATTCCAGTGTAATATCATCAAGAAAAAAAATTACATTATTAACTCTACAGTATATGTAAGATAACAGCAAGATCCTAGGAATCATAAATCTTACTGGTCATTTCTTTTGTTTTTGTAATGAAGTTTTTGATTAGTAGAATTCTCATTGGTGAATCTTCTTGTTCTCCACAAACCTTGAAAGCTTTTAAATCTTTAAAGGGATTCTTTAAAGGGATTTTTACGATTTATTTTTTATTTCTAAATAATTCGCTCTACAATATAAAATTAAATTCCTGAACCAGCAAGTGTATTTTTCTTAGTTGTAATATTGCTGTGTAGGCACCATCTCAGGTATTTTTTTGGTCATGTGATTTCAGAAAGAGCCAGCACTTGGATGGAACTGCTTTCTGGCAGGCTGTTGTTTCTTCTACTCAATGTAACTGAATGTGTCGCAATGGGACCTGGAATTTACTGTTGAGTGCTGTTCTTAGATCTACCAGGCAGATGTTATCCTGTGTTAGGGAGCTGCTATCTGGTTAATTTTCCCATTGTTCTGTTGTTAAACTGCTGGGGGAGAGGGAGGGGTTGCTATCACTCTAACTTGCAATGCAGCAGTAAAGAGTGATTGCAGTTTATCAAAGCACAAGTCACATGAGTTGGGGCAGCTGGGAAACTGACAATATGCCTGGCCCATGTCAGATTTCAAAATTAAATATAAAAAATCAGTTTGCTATTTTGAGAAACAGAATTAAGTGCAGAAATCTGCTGGAGCAGCACTATTAACTGATTTTTTTTTTCCCCATGATAGTATCCCTTTAAAAGAGACGTTTAATTCTGCCCTCTCTCTTCATCCCTTCTTCGTTGAGGTTGATGCATACAACATTGGTGCAGGATCTATTTTGTCCCAGAGAGAAGTATCTGATTGGAAGTTACATCCATGACTATTTTTCTAATATTAGGGATCACTGCTCTAGAACATGGGTCTATTTGCCATGGACTTTATTGTTGAACCATATTTTCGCAACATTTTTGGGTGAAATCGGACAGATTCACTACTGTTCGTATATGAGACTTTTAGTAGGACTGTTACTACATACATTTTCAAATATGATTACAGCAGCACAGATTATGAATTATGTTTAAACATGTTTGACACCAGTATGGGAGGTTTCAAAAGTAAAGGGCAAACAATCCAGTTGCAGTAAAATTGGTCTGGGCAACCAAATTGGTCAGCACCATCACCTCCTGTCCCATGTCTTAAGACTAGTAGTCAATTTTGGTGGCTATGACTGATTCGGTCAGCCAGTTAATCCATCAATATTAAAAAATATCTAAACAAAAAAACAGTGTTACCTGACTTAAAATGGACACACATTGTCTCATCACCTGTACAGGCCATAGAGTAATTAGAACGACAGACAAATTCCTTGTTACCGTAACAAGTAGGACAGAAGACTCCATTCTTACTGGAATTCTTTACTAAAGATAAGAGTGAAAAAATATAGGAACAATGTTTAAAATCAGCCTATGCATGTGAGTTGTTGTATTTTATATAAACTATCCTTCCCGGCAATCACAGGAAAATTTTACAAATATTTTAGGCTAACAACCTGCTAGAAAGAAGGGAAAGTCTTGGTATTTACTGGGGTTAAAAGGAATCCCAATGATCTATAGCAAGAAGAGTTCATAGGTTTGCTGCCTTACTTTGCTGTTTTTGTTTGTTCCAGTCAGTAGATGGTAGTGTAAAGCAGTGAATCCCCTTTAGTAGAAAATTTTATTAGGAGGTGGTTCTTTATTGTTAGTCATGAAGGAAAGGGTTACATTTAGAAGTCTATTCAAGAAGTCTGTGTAAGAGATTGACTAGTCATTTCCAGCTGCTTTGCAAGCAGAAGTAATAGTAATTCTATGGGCCTGAGTTTAGATACTTTAGATCGGTGTCATAGCTAGTCAGGGCAGGACTAAATAGAGCCTTGATTCTATGGGCCAAATTCACTAAGATTCGTAGTTGCGCCAGGCGCAACTTCACCACGCTTCGCCGCACTTCGCCACACTTCGCCAGGCATAGTTTCGCCATCGCTCCGCAAATTCACTAAAATCCGAAGTTGCGCACAGGGGTAGTGTAAGGTTACGAAGTTGCGCTAGCGTTGATTCGCTAAGCGAATCGAAGTTACGCTAGTGATGGTTAATTTGCATACGGCGCCAAATTCAAATTTCAATGGAGGAATACGTAGAATCACTACAAATGCCTGGGAAACCTTCAAAACATCAAATAATTATTTTTTTTTGCCCTACACATGTGCCCACTGTATAGTTAAGTTGCCATGAGTTAGAAAATGTAGGGGGGAAGGAGGGGAGCCCCAAAAAATTGTTTCGATCTTTTTCAGCCTATCACCCATAATATAGAAAAAAACGCCAGCGTTTTTTGGGACTTAGAAAAAAATTGAACTTTTTTTGAAGCAATCCCTATCTACTCTATTGCGCTTCGCCTGGTCTGAGGTGGCGAAGGAAGTCTAGCGTAAAAGGTAGCGTTCAGTTCACTGCGCGCGTTAGTGAATTTGCATAGTTACGTCCGTAGCGAAAATTCGCCAGGCGTAAGGGTGCGAAGTAACACTAGCGAATTTACGCCAGCGTTCGTTAGTGAATTTGCGAAGTAATGAAAATGCCCAACGCTAGCGAATTGATGCTAGCGTTAGGCGCTTCGGCGCTTAGTGAATTTGCCCCTATGTGTGTTGCTGTGTGTACTTAGCTTGCGAAGCTCATAGCTTGGCCATTATAAATAGAGACAGTTCTGCATAGCTGCTGTGGAAGCATTTACCAACTGTAGTGATCCACCTGTTGGAAATTACCGAAAGTCTCCAGGGTGTGTGGTCCCCTATGTGAGGACAGGTGTTTATCGTGTGCATACTATGTGGGAGCAACTACCTTATCCAAAGGAAAGGTACTTTGGGGCCGGTAGTGCAACATGGGGAATATACAGAGCTCTTATGGAAGGGACAATTGCTTTGACCAACCAAGTGTGGAACTATATCCTGGGAAAGACTGTGCCAGGGCTGGATTTATCACACTGGTTCCCCAGTGCAGGGTATGTATAGTTGAAATTGCATTTATTGGTTATTTATTTTTATAGACACTGTGCTGTAATTGCCAGTACCCAGTATCTTTCATGCGATGGGGATTCAGGGCAGCTGGATTGCTTATAGGTAACCAGTATTTATATGAGTGTAACGCAATTCTACATGAGGTGTCACAAAAGGGCGATACATATATATTCTGGTCTGACAGATAGACTCTGGCTGCATCTGTCTTTCATTATGTTGCCACTTCCCCTTTATGATACTTTAAAATTCCACCATGTTTGAGTATATCCTGTGTAAACAAGGCTTATGGAAAATAACAATTATTTATTTAAAAAATAAAAAACAAGGCTACCAGGCCTCCCAAATATTTATTTGCAGCTGGCCTGATTCCCATGGGACCTGCACGTTGGGAGAGTTTGGGCCAACCTCACTGCACCTTCCGGTTTTACAGACACATGCCTGCCCAGTCTTTTTTGTGACCTCATCGGCAGGGCGGACAGGTTCTATAAATGTAGGGGGAAGCCAAATTACCATGAGCTTTACCAATATTTGCCCAGATGAAACTTTCTGTCCCAGGCGTGAGCCCTAGCTGATATTTGAGTCAGGGTGCTGTTAAACTAGAATCTTCTAATATTTTTCTAATATTTTTCACAGGAATGGGTACCAGAAACAGTTTCAATGAGAAAAATCCACAAAGAAGGTTAAATTGCCCAATATTAAACCGTCAGCATACTCACAATAAAGCACTGTGAGAAGGAACCATTCAATTCACTTAATGTTCTCTTGCTTTCTCTTAGAACTACTGGATGGAACCCAGGTGAAACTATCAAGCCCTTGTTCCTCCACACTGATCCCCTATTCCCCTATTCTGCATTTGTCTGGCGTTTTGCTTTTGACTCTCCTCCCCGTGGCAGGGAGTCTGGGGCAAAAAGACCTGAGCCAATATGGCCTCCAACATATATATCGTTTTAACAACACTTCCACTCTGTACCTAAACCAGGGAACTCTAAAAAATATAAAATTAAATGTCCATTTTTTATTTCTGGCTATTAAAATACATTTACAACATAAATACCTGACACAGTTCAGATATCTCCGGTTGTCCTAGGCAATACAACTTTCAAATGTATTGACATCGTTACTGGCAAAGGAAGCTGAGATTGTGACTGTACAACTCTCAGGGGCCTATCGGCTCCAAGTACAGGGAAGTCCGGACCATGGAGGAAGCTTCAGGACAAAGTTCAAGTTTGCGGTAAACAGAGGGATCAAGAGTAATCGTCATCAGAGTTCAGATCAAAGTCAGAAGGTTCAGGCAGTGTCAAAAGTCCAGGAAAATACTAATATCCAATTTAGGAACACCCAGGAATACAAGCTAGCAATTCCAATAATCGGGCATGGTACCTGTGTCCTGCAAGTCTGTTAATTTTCAAGTAAACAGAGGGATCAAGAGTAATAGTCGTCAGAGTTCAGATCAAAGTCAGAAGTTTCAGGCAGGGTCAAAAGTCCAGGAAAATACTAATATTCAATTTAGGAACACCCAGGAATACAAGCTAGCAATTCCAATAATCGGGCATGGTACCCGTGTCCTGCAAGTCTGTTAATTTTCAATTATCGCGGCAGGTGTGTGACGTCATCATGCCGGCATCAAGACGGCAGCGTAGGCCCATGTGGTTCATGGGCGCCGCCATCTTGGAAGGAATTCTGCCGAAGACGGGAGCGTCAACGGGCATTTCTGACAATAACAGGATATACCCAAACATGGGTGATGTAGTCAAATATTTTAGAGGGGGAGTGGCAATACGATGAAAGAGAGTTGCTGCTATTTTATTATTCATAATGTGGTACTCATGAATAGGAATGAGTGTAATATTTTCTTACATTTCACTGTGAATAAATGACCATGGACTCTAATGTATAGTTAAAGGGATTCTGTCATGATTTTTATGGTGTCGTTTTTTTTTTCTAAATTACACTGTTTACACTGCATATAATTCACTCTACAATATAAAATTTAATTCCTGAACCAACAAGTGTATTTGTTTTAATTGTAATATTGGTATGTAGGCAGCCATGTTTTGTAAATTTGCCCGATCCTGTGCTTTCAGAAAGAGCCAGCACTTGATGGAACTGCTTTCAGACAGGCTATTGTTTCTCCTACTCAAGGAGTTGCAGTGAGACCTGTCACTATTTGTCATGAGTAGATAAAAGCAGTGGATACTTACAGATTACAGGTTCTGGTGGAGTACAGTTGTCTGTATGACAGCAGGAGGTTACATTTGCAAGTTGAAATGATAGGGTTGACACCCCGGTAGTTTTATTACAGCTCTTTCTTTCCCAGCACCCAGTCTTATATGTATACATACTATAAAAAAAGCCTGTAAAGCAACATAGAATTTAAATTATCACATATTGTGAAAAATGTGTGCATCCAACACGAGTGTGGTGGGACTGACTCTCACCGCACTTGTGTTGGATGCATCAAAAGCAATGCAATTGCACATTAACATGTCTGCAAATCAGATGCAAGTTGCAGCTAAAATAATGGAGTGGAGATTACATCAGTTCCAGTGCATAGATAAAAAAAACATTAGCATGTGATTATTTTTGGCATGTGTTCTTCGTCCATTGATTCAACCCACTATGAGAACCCTGGAATTAACAACACATTCAGGATGGCGGTACCTCCAGGATTCCTTCAACAAGTTCAGTTAGTGAGATGAACACAACGGCGATTAGGGCATATATATGGAAGTAAAAGTAGACGAAGGGGGAAAAAATATAACCAGCGAATCAAAATGTAATTTTAGTTACATAATATATATGAATCTATATTTATTAAAATGAATGAATCTATATTTATTAAGATAAACTAAATAGATTTAGATAATAAATAAGATAATTTCACGCTCAAAAGATTCTTCCTAGCCTTATATATTAACTGATCAAAGATAAAATGCAAGTGAATTGAGCCTTAATGCCATTATTTTGTAATATTAATTGAATGTGCTGCTAAAATAAAAAAAACATGGGATAGAGCCTTTCCCTAGCTAAAAGGGTGATTTATCAATTCTAATTTTACCATCATTTCACATTTTTTTTAGCTAAAACTCATGAACTTGAATCATGGTTTCAAAAACTCGAATGTTCGGTATTTTCTTTTTAAATTTTAGGTGCTAAACCTTGGCACCTAAAATCTCACAAGTTCATGTAGAAGTCAATAGGAGTTGATAATAAAAATAAGTAAAATACATATTTGATGCATTCAAGTTTTTTTCTTACGGTTTTATTTGATAGATTTTTTCGGTTTCAAATTTTTAAAGAATAAGCAAACATTAGGGGCCTTTTTACTAAAATTATTTCTATTCTTTTCAGGAAATTTTTTTTGATTTCTTACTTTTTTCTCTAGTAGTTCTGAAAAACTTAAATTTTTTGATGTTTTTGTATTTTTGGCGCATGGTTTAGCATTTTCTTCTTCATTCGTGCTTTTTATATTCTAATCTTTTAATAAATTACATTGCATTCGTGGTTTTAGAGAGAATGAGTTTATTGATAATGTCAATAAATCTGAATTTATTTGAATAACTAAAAACTCTAAGGGGGTTATTTATTAAAGTCTGAATTCAAACAAGTTGAAATTTTTTTTGAGATTTATTATTCCCAGAGGATGTAAAAAGTCAAAATCCGAAAATACTCCATCTCAGACATGCCAAGGTTGTATATAAGTCAATGAGAGAGGTCCCTATCCTATTTGGAAGTTTCTGTGGTCTGCGCTGGAATTAGCCCAAAAACAAAATGCTATTTTTGGCTATTCGTGCAAAAAAATCTGAAAAATTCAGACTTTTCAGGAAAAAGTCCAAAAAATGTATCTATTTGGGAAAAAGATCCGAAAAAATTGTATGATTCAGATTTTCACTCATTTTTATTGAGTTTTTACCAGATCCAAATAAATTGTGTTTTTTAATAATAAATAAGGTCCAATCGTGGATTCTAGTTTGGTCAGACTTTTTTTATTTAAATACTCAAATTTGGATTTTGATAAATAAGGCCCTAAAATTCAAAATTTGAATGCTGGTGAATAAGCCTCCATGTGTGCATACAACCAGCAATTATCAAATTAACTATGGAACCTGCCTGCCTCTTTATATTATAATAAACAATTATCTCACCTTCCTACCTTCTATCTTTACAAGGTGTCTATTAAGCAAAAACAGTATCTTCCACCCATTTAATATTATGTGCTTCCTTCCCATTGGTTGTTTAAAGTAATTACTTTGTTCTACTAATGTTAATATACTTCAAGCTTACTGATAATAACACCTGAATTTAAGCTGATACCATATAAAGCAAACTATGTTCTGCTTTCCAACTGATGCCATAACAAGCTTGAGATACCTTATGCATCATAAAATGTTATAGTTTGTTTTAAAATGAAGAAGAAATTGTAGGCCTCCCAGCCAAAGCCACAGCCTTTACCTATTATACTGAATGGTGAAAAAATGGTGTTTATAAGATGCATTACCAAAAACTGCTCCATCTGCAAACTGGACCTGTTGCACAGGATTGTGAGACACACTGGCAATAATGTTGGAAGAAGAATAACTCACCCATTGTCCTCATTTCATAGAAAGATCCACAACTATCATATTCAGGATCACAATTTACAATACGGCCAGTGCAGTTTTTATAATTGGGTGGTGCATTGTATTTGAGGCAGGACATGCATTTTATTGAACTTACTGAAAGACAAAAGAATAAAATATGTAATTTAGAATCAACAAATCACAATAAAGATTATGGGAAAGAAAAATACAATTATTAAAGAGCTACTACACCAGGTAAGTACGTGTGACATCTCTGTATCACCCTACATCTTTTAGGGGCAGATTTATCAAGGGTCGAATTTCGAGTTTTCCCATAATCTCGAAATTTGAAAAAAAAATGACTAATCGAAATTTATTAAAAAACATTATTTTTAAAAAAACGGGTGAATAGGATCGAGCTGCAAATTCTATTTGAATTTGAATCGATTCAAGTTTTTTTGTTTTTTTCAAAAGTCTACCATATGACTCCAAATTGATTGTAGGAGTTCCCCCATAGTCTAAAACACCAATTCAGCAGGTTTTAGATGGTGAATAGTCTAATTCAACAGTATACAGTATATGATAAATTTCAAAATTTAAATTTATAATTTTATTTAAATTCGAATAGAATTTGGACTATTCCCTTGTTGAATTAAATTTGAATTTAAATTTTTTTTTTCAATTCGACCCTTGATAAATCTGCTCCCAAATTGATTGTAGGAGGACCCCATAGGATAAAACGCAAATTCTGCAGGTTTTAGATGGCGAATAGTCAAATTTGAATTTTTAAAGGGACAGTATATAATAAATTTAAAAATTCGAATTTAGATTTTTTTTTTTCAACTCAAATCAAATTTGTACTATTCCCTAGTCAAATTATACTAAAATAAACTTCAAATTTGAATTCAAAAATGTAAATTTTCAATTTGACCCTTGATAAATTTACCCCTTAGAGGCACATTTCAAATTTCGAAATTATGGGAGTTAAAAAAAAACTCCCATTACTTCAAAATTCGACCCTTGATAAATTTGCCCCTAAAACTCAAATCGAGTTTGGATAATTCACAATTTAAATTTGAGAGATCTGACTGAATTTTCACTTCGACCCTTAATAAATCTGCCCCTTAATGTCACATTTTTGCTGCATGTTATGTACAGGTACTATTTCACAATTTTTTAAATTTGAAGTTATTGTTCCAATTTACTTGTAAGTTAGTTCATTGGTATTGTGAGCTATACTGCCCAACATACATCCAGTAATGGTTAGGGCCAGAGAGATAGATCAGGGATACTTGCATATTGTAGTAATGGTGTCAGTTGGATGTTGTGAATTGTTGCGCAGTGCATGCGCCATTACTGTATTATCCTACTTATATCTGTTGACAACTAATTTCAGTCAAAATCCTTAGGACAAACTAAGCTCCATATATTTTTTAAAATACATACAAATAAATTAGGCTTCAGATAAAGGCATCATTTCAGCAAGTCACACTTACTAGAGTCAAGCACTGGTGTAAAATTTGGGTACAGCTTTATGGTGAAAGCTATGAAAGCCTCGGAAGTCACAGATGGAGCTAAAGAATACATTCTGGGTCTCTGGTACAATCACTGCGCTGGTATATATATCCCTATGGCTTGATTTATTTTTTACAAGGATTAAGGGCTAAACTCCACGGGCGACTTTGTCGGATGATGTTGGATTGACAAAAAGCATCTGAAAAGTCGGATACCGTCGCATGGGTTAAAATATAATGGGACTTATGCAAAAATCGAATGTAAACAAAACTACATTTTCCATGTCACACAACATGACTGCGGGATCGGAACACAGCTTGCTGCGTCTGCATTCGACAAGATAAAATCTGATGCTGTCTGATATACGTTGACTGTAGGTTGTAGATCCATGAACAAACTACACCATCTGAGTTGGTCCTTGATTCTTCTTAGCTCTCTGATCCGACTTTACATTCTAGCTATAGGGGGATCAAATTGTGTAGGATCCTAATAATCTCTTGCTGTTGCGTAATGTTGCGTAGTGTTGCGTGGCCAGATCAGATAAAATCTGTAACACAAAATCAGAATCTCCCATGTAGGTATCTTAAGAGATCATGATATTGTTTTCTGTATATGAGGTCAAGATTAAACCATATTAATTCTTAGGAATGGCTATCATTAGATTATAATGTGCGGCTGGACTTTTTCCAATAACACTAACCTGTTGCAGTAAGAGCGGAGATAACACAGGCTCCAGTGAGGAATCCTCTCATGGTCATGGCGTGCTGGAAAAAGATGGAGAAAGCATTTCCTGTGGATTTCTCTATAGAGTGCAAAGCCGTCTCTGTGCCAAGGACTAGGTGTGATCACTGCTAAGATTTGAAAGCAGGCAGGTACCCAGGGGAGAACTGTTTTTTTTCTAAGTAAAGAACTATAATTAATAAAACCTTGCACCAGAGCGCTGGCTAAACATAGTTGGCAGCCAATTTACAGTTGAACCCTTTACCAGAAAATCCCTACCCCCCACCCCAAGCAGGGGTTGAATTCTCCTTAAACATCAAAAACAACCAAAGTTGCTACTGTTCCTGTTGTATTGCAGTGCAGCTCCTGCTCTCCCTCCCTGAAATGAAAGAGCCCCTCCTAAAAAGCTCAGTCGGGTATTTCAGCTGCAGCAATTACCTCGCAACTCTGGACTGTATTAAAGGACTGTGCCTGTGATTAATTATTCCATGTTCCAGAATGTTATAGTAGATAACGTCCTGGGAGCAATATATGACCCATCTACAACTAACCCAGCTGCTCTGTTACAATATATACATATATAATACACAAAAGCCATGAATATCTTGTAAATTATATCCTTATAAACGGTGAGTTCTGATGTCATCGATTATAAACGGTGAGCTCTGATGTCATTTTTGTCACATGACTCACTGAAATTTGTGTATTATAATAAATAAAGTACCCCCAGTTGCCTTCGGCCTCGTGTTTTTATATGGTCATGAAACTCCTCGGTAACTTATAATATCCTTATATTTAAAAGAGGGGGTACTTTATTCACTATATATCCGCAGCAATGACTCAGCACTCTTAGGACTAGCTTAAAAAATTAACAGAGAAATCCTTTTTTGTGTGCAAAAATCAACGTTTTGGTCACATATTCAGACCGTTATCTTGGTCTTGAAAAAGTTTTGAATATGTCTGAAAATGTTGATTTTGCACAATCAGGGCCAGGTCAAACATCCTAGGCCAGGGGTGTCCAAACTTTTTGCAACTAGTGCCAGATTTGGTGAGATGAAAATGTGTGGGGGCCGACCATTCAGCCTGACATTCTTTGAACCATTAACATCATTTCGGCACATTAGTGAAATGATCTGCAACTTGGTCTATACTGCTGCCTGTGTGCTGAAGGTGTTAGTAATAGACATGTACTGGCACGTAGAGACGCGCTGGTTTTGCATACTTCTTTAGTTTATAGTACTGGCACGTCAGTTCGTCTATTGACACCTTCAGCCCTAAAGAAGTATGTGAAGTGGCGCGTCACTATGTGCCAGTATGCTGATCCAAATTGTGAAAAGATCTCGTAAAAGAAGGCTGGAAGTAGGTTATGTCTGACTGATCACCCCTAGGTGTTTTGCCTTCCTGTGGATCAATTAGCAGTTAAAGGAAAACTATACCCCCAAAATGAACACTTATGCAACAGATAATTTACATCATATTAAATGGCATATTAAAGAATCTTACCAAACTGGAATATACAGTATATTTAAGTAAATATTGCCCTTTTACATCTCTTGCCTTGAACCACTATTTCGTGATGGTCTGTGTGCTGTCTCAGAGATCAGCTGACCAGAAATACTGCAGCTCTAACTGTAACAGGAAGAAGTGTGGAAGCAAAAGACACAACTCTGTCTGTTAATTGGCTCATGTGACCTAACAAGTATGGTTTGTTTGTTATGTTTGTGTGCACAGTGAATCATACGATTCCAGGGGTCCCTTATTTTTTAAAATGGCAATTTTCTATTTATGATTACCCAATGGCACATACTACTAGAAAAGTATATTATTATGAAAATTGTTTATTTACATGAAGCAGGGTTTTACATATGAGCTGTTTTATGCAAAATATTTTTATAGAGACCCACATTGTTTGGGGGGTATAATTTTCCTTTAAGCAGGTTATTTATAGAATTAAAAGGTTGAATTTGATGGACATATGCCTTTTTCTCAACCAAACTTAATTTGGTTTTGCTACCCCCAAGTGCTAAACCACTTTCCTTCTCCTGTAAAGGGCTCAGAGTCAGAACACATTACTGTTTACAGACAGACTGGTACTTACACGTGGGTAAACTTTTTCATGTTGTTGCCCACTCGGTTGCACTCGGCAGCTTTTCCACACCTTCTTATAAATTCTAATTCATCTGTAAAAATGTAATTGAGCTCATTAAACTCACACAGTGCTTTTTTTTTTTTACGGGAAAGTGACTAAGTTTTATGAAAACATTTTTTTTCCTTTAATTAGACCTTACATACAGAAGTGTAACTTTTAAAATTGTGTTCGTTTATGGAGAATTTGAGTTTTCAATTTGTGGAGTCATCTGCTAGTAGTTATTGTTAAACATTGATTAACTTTATGTGCATAATTATGGGTATTATTCAAGCGTGGCGTCTGTAACGTTACATAATGGACTTGGACAGTGTTTTGTCACTTTCAGTTATACTCCAGTGTTGATTTACAATTCATTTAACCTCTTGGGAACCAGTATCAATTTTGTAGATATTACAAATGTATTCTCATTACTCTGCTGACTTGCTTGTCCCTGTCCATATGCCCGCGCTTTGGTAAGAGATGCCTCCAATAGATCATGCTTATAGCCTCTTTCCACAAAGCGTTTGCCCATTTGAACTAGTTGTTCCTCACAGATATCCTGGTCCGAATTATTTCTCATAGTTCTTAAAAACTGGGAATATGGAAGAGATTTCTTAGTACCTGGGGGATGAAAGCTGTTAAAATGCAACAAATTGTTGCGGTCTGTTTCCTTACGATATAATTTGTAACCTAAGCCACTGTTTTTTTTTAAACACTCAACATCCAAAAAGTGAATCCTCTCTTTGTCAGCAGAAAGTGTAAAGCGGACTGAGGCGTTCAACCCATTTAATTCAGTTACCATTTGATTCAGAGACTCCAAAGAACAAAGACATCATCAATGTAGCGTAAATATATTGCCAGGTTATCCTCATATTTTGGAATAATATATGTCTGTTCATAGAATTCCATATAAGAATTGGCATACGCCGGGGCCACTGGGGCTCCCATCGACGTGCCACTCTTCTGTAGGTAGTAGTGATGGGCGAATTTATTCGCCAGGCGCGAATTCGCGGCGAATTTGTGTGATTCGCTGCCAGTGAATAAATTCGCAAAACGCCCGCGAAAATTTGCGGAAAAAATTCGGCGGGGTCAAAATTTTTTTTCAAAAAAACGGCGTCAAAAACGAGACGCCGGCGCCGTTTTCGCGAATTTTTCGCTGTTTCGCGAATTTTTCGGCGAAGCGAAACGGCGCAAATTCGCCCATCACTAGTAGGTAGTACTGATTTTTGAAATGGAAGTAATTGCATGTCAAACATAAATGTAGCAGTTCACAAAAAAATTCTACAGGGGGGCCATTATAAGAATTTGAATTTTGTAAAGCCCACCGTACTGATTCAACACCCTCTCAGTGTGGAATTATTGTATATAAACTGCATACATCCATGCTCGCCAAAATCCAATCACTTTCTGGGGTGGCCATCCCAGAAATATATTGTAGGAAATGGCCAGTATCTTTCAGAAAATAGGTAATGATTGGACTGTATGCTGAAGATGGTAGTCCAAAAACAGACCTATTGGATGTAATAAACTGCCCCTTGAAGATATGATTGGCCTACTGGTGGGTCAACAATACTTTTATTCCAGTAAGCATGTAGACAATAAGTAATTTACTGTCCTTGAATTATAATTAATAATGTTACTTCATTTCTAATTTTATTTTTTAAGGTTATTGAATGGGGAACGGAAATCGGAGGACTCTGAGAGCAGCCATTACCTTCCACAGACATAGTGAGGTCAAAGAGGGAATACAAATCATGATTTAAGAACGTTATATGTGAGCATCTCAGATTCTTCTGATTTTCCGGACCTTTAGGATCGAATTCCTAGACTATAAAATTTATGTTTACACAGTTGTATGTATTTGAGGTATCATTAAGTCCTGATATTTATTGTGTAGTAATAATTGAATTTTGAATAACACAAGATGGACAATTATCATGAATTGGACACAAAAAATTTTTTTATCAATGAAGATGGAACACGAATTTTTGCACGGATTTTTACACGGTTTTTATTCAATTTTATTCAATTTTATTCAATTTTATTCAATCTTATTCACTTTAACAATTTGTATATTTATAACAGTGAGTGTATATGAATATTAAACATGAAGTAAGTCATGAATTGTCACAGGCATTCCCGCCCAGTACCTCCCCTAACCTTACCCCACCCACTTGTAACACTATTTAACACTGCACAGTATGTAACACTATAGGCTTGAGAAAGGGCCCTGTGAGGCCCGAAACATTGCCCCCCCCTTTTGTGTACCTCCACGTGAGCTAATAAAATCACAAAGTTGAAAGTGACCTACAACTAACAGTGTGCTGCAGTTATTGGACTTTGTATTGGACTCTCCTGACCCGTGGCAGGTGGGGTTAATTACAGCTGAGCACCTGGTCCACAAGGATTTTGCACTAGGTGAGCACTCCAATATTGTGTGGAATAACAATACTTTTATGGACTTTAGGAAGACAATATAGAACAGGACATATGGGGTACTGTTGTACCAAAAACAATTTCTCATCTGGTGTAATGAAACCTTGTAACAGTGCCCTGTCTAAAATGGATACTACTGTCCTCTTAAATCTTTCCACTGCTGGTTTCAAAATGATCGAACAGTCATCATTTAATGTTCTTAAATGACGGTCCCTTGAGGTACCGAAACGCGTAGATGTTTATATGGTTCAGTAAAGGACTATATATATATATATATATATATATATAGCTTGGCTCGTGTTGAGCGAATTTTTTCACCAACCATGAATTTTCAGTGAAATTTCACATTTTGCCATCTATGATTTTTTTCCCAAAACTGCGGCAAAAATTCAAAAGCAGAAAAATTTGCTGCAACAAAAAAGACACCAAGACAGAAATGTTGCAGAGACAAAAAAGATGGCAAGACAAAAATGTCATTGAGACAAAAAAGATGGCAAACCAAAAATGGCATAGAGACAAAAAAGACACCAAGACAAAAATGGCAAGACAAAAATGGCAAGACAAAAATGTTGCAGAGACAAAAAACACGAAGACAAAACTTTTGCTGAGATAAAAAAGAGGACAAGACAAAAATGGCACAGAGACAAAAAAGACGCCAAGACAAAAATGTCATGAGACAAAAAAGACGCCAAGACAAAAATGTCATGAGACAAAAAAGACACCAAGACAAAATGTTGCAGAGACAAAAAAGATGCCAAGATGTAAGGGGGGTGTACCGTATGAGGAACGTGATGTGTTAGAATGTTGTTATCTTGTTAAGTGACAAAAATGTGCATGTATGTAAAATGTATGTGTGTTTAAAATTATTGGGTGTAATTTGTGTAATTTGAGTTTTAGTCTAGTTTCAGTGTAATTTCTACCCCGGCCACCAGAGGCCACTGTAGGACACATAAGGGCTATAAAAGGCGACGGAAGGCGTGGCCGAAGCAACATCACCTGGCTGGTGAGTGAAGACCTACAAAGGTAGCTAGGAGAAGTTAGAATAGGAAAGATCAAAGTGAGTGAGCACCAGGTGCACAAGATAGTTAGGACATTTAATAAGGGCAGTCGTGGCCCCATCAAGGAGGAAAGTGGAGTTAGTCTCCTACGGGCACTCAGTAAGTAAGGGAATCAGTGGTAGTCTAGGACAAGGTAGGAAGGACACCGGGGCTATAGGCCAGGACTTGGATGGAAAAAGGTCCTAACCTGGAAGAGTGGAGGGGTATCACCCTGAAGGTATTGGGACACTATTGGAGAGAGGGGGATATGGGTGGAGTATATACCGGACCACTAGGCAGTTAGGTGGAATCCAAAATCCTAAGGAAGGTGTGCTTATCAAGAAACTGATTTGTTGGAATATGTGTAACTAAATGTGTCTGACGAAGAGTGTGCTGGAGTGTGTAAAGCGTGTCTGATGATGAAGACCTCTGGTGTTCCTGAAAATAAAAATCTCCTGTTTAATTTTTATATGAAGTTCCGTGTGGTGAGTAACAGTTGGGTTTACTTCCTCTTAAAAATCTCTAAGCCCTTCCCACAAAGACAAAAATGTTGCAGAGACAAAAAAGATGCCAAGACAAAAATGTTGCAGAGACATATAACTTTAATACACAGTGAAAATTGAATTCCCGGTGTTTCTGATCTGTTTTATTTTTATAGCAATGTTTAGCAATATAAGTAGGATAGGATAGAAATGAAGGATTATAAAATGTAAATAAACCTTAAAGAGTTTACCAAACCATTTGGTAAAGAGAATATAACAGTTGTATCAATTAATACAAGTTTTTGACCAACATTTTTCATCAAATATTAGGGTATCCCATTGTCAACTCTCTAATTTATATTTGCTGAATTATTCTTCAATTAAAAAAGCATTACTACCTGTGAGAAACTGGCCTCTTTACTCTGGAATTTAAAATCTTTTACAAAATGGGAAAAAAAAAATCTATGTGATGTTACATTTTGCTCTTCTTCTAAGACATCAAACAAGATATAAATGTATCAAGCAAGTCTCGAAATAAGAGGAATATACCATGTATGGGCCAATTATTTTCTGTCAGGCACACGTCTTCTCCACCTTCGCAGTGCACTGGGTAATATTCACACTTATCTGTATAAGAATGACAAACTGGGCAAAGAATTTACTGAAATTCAAGAAAGAAGCAAAAGAATAAAGCAATATTAGTATAGTTAATTGACAACTTCCCTGAGCACTTACTGAATACACAATTAAAGTACCTGAATCACAGACAAACAACACAGAAATACTTTCCCTATAAACAAGTCAAAAATGTATCCACACAAACACCTAGGGGCAAATTTACCTAGGGTCGAATATCGAGGGTTAATTAACCCTCGATATTTGACTGCCGAATTAAAACCCTTCGACTTCGAATATCGAAGGAATAATCGTTCGGTCGAACCATTAGATCCTTCGAATCGAACGATTCGAAGGATTTTAATCCATCGATCGAAGGACTATCCTTCGATCATAAAAACCTTGTAAAGCCTATGGGGACCTTCCCCATAGGCTAACATTGGCCTTGGTAGGTTTTAGGGGCGAACTAGGGGGTCGAAGTTTTTTTTTTTAAAGAGACAGTACTTCGATTATCGAATGGTCGAATATTGGAACGATTTTTAGTTTGAATCGTTAGATTCGAAGTCGAAGGTCGTAGTCGAAGGTCGAAGAAGCCAATTCGATGGTCAAAGTAGCCAAAACAAACATTCGAAAATCTAAGTTTTTTTTTCTCTATTTTCCTCTATTCCTTCACTCGAGCTTAGTGAATGGGCCCCCCCGTGTTTAGGGCCGTATTTATTAAGGCAGCACAGCCCAATAATTAATGCGAATTACTACCAGTGTCACATTTATGGAACAATTACAGTTTAGCAATGCTGTGTGCACAATGTAGTAATTAATCAACAGATTTGCAAAATATAGACAAAATAGACGGGCATCAAAAGAATGCACATTGTAGTATTTGTGGCTGAGAGTTTGGCTCCCTTGCACAAGAATGACACTGGTCTGTTAATCAGCTGCCTTTGTTTCATTATATCAACAGGAAAGAAGGAGAAAAGAAAGGGGCAAACACTGCATTCAATAGCAATACAAATAACTTAAACACCATAGAAAATGTGTAATGAATGTACATTACAAAGTTGCTTAGCATTATGTTTTCTTGTATTAAAAGAAGAACTAACCCCTAAAAATGAATGTGGATAAAAATGCCATATTTATATAGTGAACTTATTGCACAAGGCTAAAGTTTCAGCTTGTCAATAGCAGCAATGATCCAGGACTTCAAACTTGTCACAGGGGGTCACCATCTTGGAAAGTGTCTGTGACACTCACATGCTCAGTGGGCTCTGATTGGCTGTTGAGAAGCTAAGCTTAGGGCTCGTCACTAATTATCCAGCAGAAAATGAGCTTCCCCTGTAATATAAGCTGATGCTACAGGTTTGCTGATTATTAAATTCTGATGCTAATTGCACTGGTTTCTGTGCCACCATGTAGTAATTATCTGTATTAATTACTAATCAGCCTTATATTGTGACATTTCTATTCTATGTGTACTGTATATTGTGAGTGGGTCCCTAAGCTCAGTAAGTGACAGCAGCACAGAGCATGTGCAGTGAATCAGCAGAAAAGAAGATGGGGAGCTACTGGGGCATCTTTGGAGACACAGATCTTTACTGCTTAAAGGGCACCAATCATGACCAAAATCATTTACTAAGTAAATACACTATGTGAAAGTTCAAGAAATCCGATTTTTAAAACAGTTAGAATTGTTTGTATAATGTAAATGATCAGCTCACTATACCGTCTGCAAGATCTCCCCTATCTCCCCTGCAGTTCTAGCTGAGGCAGCCATCTTGGATTTCACTGGCTCCTCCTACCTATATCTTCCCAGCCAACTGTAGCTCTGAAATCTCGCACATGCTCAGTTGAAATTCCTTGTTGCTTATCAACCCTTCTAAGCTATTTTCAAATCAGCCAAACCTGTGTGTTAGCTGCTGTACAGTAGTGCTGCCACCTGCTGGAAGTTAGCAGGTGGCAGCACTTCTAGTGGATACTTCTAGTGGAGGAGTTTACTAAAACAAGGCATTCTGGGTAGAATACTCAAAGCAGTGTTACAATCTGAGCATGCTCCTGAAATTTGCACATTAGAGTCTCTGTTAGAGTCTCAATATGGCCTCCGTCAGTGAAAGAACCCATTTGACAAAGTAAGGGATTTTTTTAAAACCTGCAGTTTTTTCAAAAAACTATATATGTAGTTTGATTAAAAGTGTTTAGCTTGTACTGGTCAGATTGTTAATATGTGTTTGATTTTGGCTGTGATAGGTGCCCTTTAAGGACTTTGGTTGCCTTGGGCTGATACAGAAGCACAAAACATAATGTACAACATTTCTAGCTACTTCTTTAGTTAGGCTTTAGTTCTCCTTTAAGCAAAAAAATAAATAAAAAAATTGGGTGGTTGACATTCTCTTTAAGCCATTATTAGGAAAGGCGAACAGGCAATTGCAATTTCGAAGTCTGCTCCATCTGTAAGCTGAAATGCTGCACAGCGCTGCCAGATACACTGGCTATGAAACTGGAAGGAGATAAAGTCACCATTTACTCTTAGTTGATATGAAGCTTCACAGAAGTCATATTCAGGCCGACAGTTTATAGTAGTGCCATTGCAAAACTTAAAATTAAGTGGACTGCTTGTCATGCAGGACTTGCACTTGATTGAACATACTGACAGAGAAAATACATGAATCAACATAACACAATGAAGATTAGAAAGATAATAATATAAGGGAAAAGACAATAATATATAAGACAAAGACAGACAATAATGTGAGGGTTTTAACAGAGTGGGAAATTCCAATGGTGATTTGGTTTTAGCAAATCTCTTTATAAGATATGAGATAACCTTAAAGTTCTTAAAGGAACAGTAACACCATTTTTTAATGCTATAATAATAGGTAAGGCTTACTTTCCCTTGGAGTTAATTCAATTGGAAAAGTTGAATTTGACTTTCAAAGTGCCCCATAGTAGAAAGGCAAAAAAGAGACGGCAGCTTGAATTCCTCTCTGCGATGAACCAGAAGTCAGCTTCGTTCCGATAACCTAAGCTTTTTTTCAGCGTTTGCCCAGAACTCTCTACTTGGTCCTCTCACTATGAGACCTGATGGCATCCGAGTAGCAGGAGGCTCCTTCCGAAGCAAGAGGAGGCAGTTATAGGTGGAAGTGTGAGCTGATTCTGAGTTATTGGGGTTTGTTCCTTAAGTAAAGTAGGCCTGGAAGAGGGCTCCTAAGAAGAGGACTGTAAGTGTCCCCACGCCCCACTGGACCACCAGGTACCCTCACAGGGACAGCTTTATGGTTACGTTTAGTATCTTTTTAAGAAGGATATTAATGAGCTGGAGAGATTGAAGACACTTGCAAATAAATTAATAAAATAAATGGAAAAGTCAAACTATATCAAAAATAGACTACAACGGTTGGGGTTGTTTTCTGCAGAGAAAAGTAGTTGGAGTGGAGACATTCTTACTTTTTACAAGTACATTAGAAGACATGATAGATGATGATAGATAAATTATAGATAGGTGATAGATAGATGATAGATAGATAGATAGATAGATAGGTAGATAGATAGATAGATAGATAGATAGATAGATAGATAGATAGATAGAGTAGATCGCGCTTACCTTAAGAACTCTGATGGGGGTCCGGCGGGTCGCATCGCTAGCGCGAGAGTGAAATTGTGCTGGAAAAGCTGAATTTCCGGTTTAAAAACTGGAAATTCGGCCCTTAAAGTTACCAGGAGCAGCTTTTTGCCTTCTGCCGTCTGAGGCAAGGTGCTCAGGCAAGGTAGATGATATAATTCATTAAAAAATTCCTCAAGTGAATTGATAGAGGTCAATTGAAAATTAAAGTGCAGTGCTAATAATTAATAATTGATTTATCATCCCAAATAAATGCAGATAATATAGATAAATAAGATAATGGAGGTCAATTAATCCAAAGTACAGTGATAATAATTAATAATTGATTTATCATACCAAATAAATGCGGATAATATAGATAAATAAGATAATGGAGGTCAATTGACATAAAGTGCAGTGCTAATAATTAATAATTGATTTATCATCCCAAATAAATGTGGATAATATAGATAAATAAGATAATGGAGGTCAATTGATCTAAAGTGCAGTGCTAATAATTAATAATTAATTCATCATCCCAAATAAATGCAGATAATATAGATAAATAAATAATGGAGGTCAATTGATATAAAGTGGAGTGCTAATAAATGGTAATCAATTTCTCATCCAAAATAGAATGAATAAAAATTAGTGACCATTCAAAGTTAGGATAATTAGACCAATCTGCTCAAATTCATAAGTGATAGTGGGAAAATGAAGTAAAGAGAGGTGGAGTTGTCCCAATTTCAGCTACCTATGAATTTCTATCACTGGGACACCACAAAGGTGGAGAAGACAGAGTTACTGGGGCTGTGGTCTTAATTCTTAACTATCCCTAAGCTGTTAGAGATGCTGTTATAACCTCAAAAAACACAAATCCATGGACTCTTAGAGTTTAGCAGAGAAATATCATGGAGAAGAACTGAGCACTTAGCTTCCAAATCACCACCCCACTACAACCATTTCCGGACTAAGTATAGAATCGTTGTAAGTTTGTTGAACAGTATTAAAATTCAAGCTAAAAGGCAGAGTATTGCCGACGCGCCTTTCACAATAAAAGCTTTTTCAAGGCGAAAGTTGTTAAGTATATTACATTAACACTAGCACTCATTTGTACAATAAGCTCAGACACAATGGGATCCAGAATAGAACAGAAATGTGACTTTGATTATTAATGACATATTTTCCTAAGCATATCATTATCAGTTGTCTGGTTTAAAAAAGAAACGTGTAGGAACTACATAACAGAACATGATGTGATCCATCTCTGGATACTGCTCAACCTCCTAAACCAACCTGTTCATGTGCCATTATGCGCCTTCTACCCGTAGCCCTGGATTTTTTAAGCAACTCAGTTTTTGGTTACAAGAATATTATTTTTTCAATTGCAGTTTTGTGACAAAGTCAACGTCAATTGAGCTAAATTGTGAGTTAAGGTGGCCATACACGGGCCGATAAAAGCTGCCGACAGACCAAGTCGGCAGCTTATTGGCCCGTGTATGGGGGCCCCCGACGGGCTTCCCCGATCGAGATCTGGCCGAAAGTCGGCCAGATCTCGATCGGATGGGGTTAAAAATCCCGTCGGATCGCGGCCGCATCTGTTCGTTGATGCGGTCCCGCGATCCGACCGCCCGTTTGGCGAACGCTAGGATCCGATCGTTGGGCCCTAGGGCCCACGATCGGATCAGCCCGATATTGCCCACCTCAAGGTGGGCATATCGGAGGGAGATCCGCTCGTTTGGCGACATCGCCAAACGAGCGGATCTATCCGTGTATGGCCACCTTTACAGTGCTGTATTGTTGAGAGAGATTTCATGAATGGCATCATGGGAACGCTGAGAATTGTAGCTCAGTGCATGTTACATCTCTGTATTACCCTACAACCAACATCTCTTGGTAAAAGTATTTCACAGCAGCCAAATCCTGAAGATATACACAACTTAAGTTCCATATATATTATATATTTTTTAAAAATAAATTATTTTTAGTATGAAGGGGTTCCTCATCATAATTTTATCCTATTCCTAATGGAATGGCTCTGGTTAGATATAAGGGGTAATTAGTTTCTACTTAGCTATTTATACAATATTTGTTGTTCGGTTGTTACATATCTCATTATAGCGTCCTGATTTTCATCCATTCTCTACACGATTTTGCCTTTTCTCCGAATAGGAGCATGTGTCTCCATATTTTGGGAGGATTTGGGAGCCTTGTTATTCCAAGTAGTTGTTATTGTATTCTGTTACTCTGAGTTCTTGTTTGAAGTTCAAAGCATGTGTTAATATGGAACTGGCAAACCACTGATCTTTCTGTAACTGCTTAAATATGTAATGATACCATAATTACTTCTGAAATACTGTATTCTTATCGAAGGTTTGCATTTCTTGTTTGTATGAAAATCTTCAATAAAACTTATTAAGTTTAGAAAAAAAGATATAAGGGGTAATTCACTGTAACCTGGAAGGCATTTACTAAGGTGCTAAGGAGTTCAAGTGCACTTGTGCCCGGGGAAGAGAGGTGTTCTGCTCCTCAATCCTCCACCCGCTGACTCCTCTTGGATCAAGCTCTGCCTTTGTTGGGGTTTGATGTACTATAAGTCTCTATTCTCCATGAAGAAGCACAGAGACCTGTGGTTGACTGGGGATTTCTTTTGCACTTTGCAGACTACAGGATTCATAGTAAATGACCCGTATAATGACTTGTCTTGCTGTTCCATAGATGACAAACCTGTTGCAGTGTAGATAATGTAGGCTCCAGTGAGGAATCTTCTCATAGTCATGGTGTGATGGAGAAAGCTGTCTAAGCAACTCCTGTGGTTTTTTATATTGAGTGTAAAGCCGTTCCTGTACCAAGGACCAGGTGTGAGCACCTTTAAGATTTCAAAACAGGCAGGTACCAGGGGAGAACTGTGTTTTGTTCTAAAGCATTGTAATTAATGTGTACAGTCACTGAGTCAACATGAGATGCATGAGAGGAAGTAGAAATGTGCATCACGGGGTATTTCTGGCACACGCCGGATGACTTGCCTGATTTGCTTTGGAAAATGTTTTCCTAATTAATACAGTTAGTGCACCAATAGTTCTCTAAAACTGTAATTGGGCATTGCGTGCAGTGGAGAATTGCAATGTCTGCAGCGTTACACAGTACTAAAGGGCATGCTCCTGCACTTCTGCCTGGGTAAATATTAAATGACCCCATATGGCTGCTGACATGTTTAAAGGAGAACTAAAACATAACTAAAGAAGTATCATCATCATATTTACATAGCGCAGACAAGATATAACAGTGCTTTACCTTAGTTATGCAATTTGTCTATAGGTTCGCAAACTCAAAAAATACAATTTAAGAGACAAGAGTGGTATATATAAAAGATAATGCTTTACTCTTATGCAAAAAAATTCTCAAGAACAGTACAATAGTAAATTGGCATATATTATACATTACATCATATAGCAATGCATATCAAATATACCACCCATTGGTTGAACATGACAAAAAAAGAACATCAACTAGGAGCGATACCAAAAGAAATGAGAATAGCCCCAACGTTTCGGCATCAAGGCCTTTGTCAAGGGAATTGTCTCTTAAATTGTATTTTTTGAGTGTGTGAACCTATAGACATATCGAATAGTATTGTGTTACCTTGTGTAGGGGTAACCTATGGTCTCTGCATCTAGAATATTTTTACTAATTCGATGTGCCCTCCTTCCACTGTTAACTCTTTACCTTAGTTATAACAGACAGGGAATAAATGGTGTAAAACAAACAAGGGTGGCGTTTTTGAAAGGTTCAGTTTCAGGTGGCGCTGTGACATCCACGAAGAGACCGTCTGTAACTTGGTAAAGGACAGAAGGAGAAAGATTAGGAGTAGAAAAGTAGAGTTGGGTGTCATCAGCATAAAGGTGATACTGAAGTCCAAATGACTGAATACGGTTTCCTGGCGAAGAAGTATAGAATGAGAACAGCACGGGCCTAGAACAGAGCCTTGAGGAACTCCGACAGAGAGAGGGAATGTATTGGAAGTAGAGTTAGAGAAGGAAACTTTAAAGGAACGGTCAG
The DNA here is from genome assembly GCF_017654675.1 of Xenopus laevis. Lineage (NCBI taxonomy): Eukaryota > Metazoa > Chordata > Amphibia > Anura > Pipidae > Xenopus > Xenopus laevis. Next base: position 127,095,278 of record NC_054383.1, on the reverse strand, counting down.
ACAGATAAGATGTAAACCATGAAAGAGCAGTATCACAAATGCCAGCTGAGTGTAGAATGTCTAGGAGAAGTGGGTGGTCAACTGTGTCAACGGCTGCATAGAGATCTAGAAGATTCAGTATGGAATAATGACCTTTAGACTTTGCCAGGAGAAGATCATTGGTTACTTTGTTGAGTGCAGTTTCAGTTGAGTGTGTTGGGCGGAAGCCAGATTGCAGGGAGTTGAGAAGGGAGTTGTGAGTGAGATGCTGGATCAGATGTTTGTAAACAAGCCTTTCCAGTAATTTGGATGCGAATGTAAGAAGGGAAACCGGACGGTAGTTAGCAGAAAAGCTGTGTAGCGGTGCATGTGTAGTTTGAGCAATTTTCTGTTTCGCAACAACTGCACATGCGCCGAAACTCACGAAAATTGCTGAAATGACTTTCTCATTCCGAAGATTACCGAAGCGGTTGAAGAAAGCGCCCGTGAACTCCGCTGGACAGAAACTGCACCAAGAGGTAAGTAAAGAGTTAGGGGCATTTACCCGGGGTAGCAGCGAGGCTGGGGGGGAGGAGAGAGGGGTCTATATAGGGTAGGAGATTAGGGTTTTTTTAACGTTATGGTTTAGTTCTATTTTAAGCAATTATACTGTCCATGAAGAAATGGATACATTCTATGCACACAAATTTGCTGTGTTTCACCTCTGACAGAATGATAAAGACCCTTTATGATAGGGTTTGATTCTTCATATTAAAGACCTTCTTTAACCACAATCTTCTGGTAAGCTTGACCCCATGTGCCATCCTGGCCAGGCCCCTTGGCTACCCTACCACTACCCACCACAACCTCCTACCATGACCAGCTCAGGAGCAGTGTCCCCTCTTATCTTAGAACCCGCCCCCCCCCCCCCGAACCTGACCTGCATATTACACTACCAAAATAAAGAAAGAAGGAGCCAAGCTGAGGATAGATTAACAGGTAGCAATGTCCCCAGTGTGGCTTCCTAGCAATACAGGTATAGTATCCATTACCCAGAAAGCTCAGAATTACGGAAAGGCCATCTCCCATAGAATCCATTTTAATCAAATAATTCAGATTTTAAAAAATGTATTCCTTTTTCTCTGTAATAATAAAACAGTAGCTTGTACTTTATCCCAACTAAGATATGATTAATCCTTATTGGAAGTAAAACAATCCTATTGAGTTTAATACATTTTTATCTGAAGTTTTAGTAGACTTAAGTTATGTAGATCCAAAGTACAAAAAGATCCCTTATCCATAAATCCCGAGGTCCCGAGCATTCTGGATAACAGGTCCCATACCTGTACTGCAGTAATAATTTGCTGCAGTAGGCCCGGTAAACCCACAAAATTGTAACCCATATATATGGTTTATACGTATATACAAATTCTCTGCTCACAAACAATTAGCTGGGCACTATATAGTGAATAAAGTACCCCCTCTTGTAAAATATAAGGATATTATAAGTTACTGAGGAGTTTCATGACCATATAAAAACACGAGGCCAAGGCCAAGTGTTTTTATACAGGTCATGGAACTCCAAGGTAACTTCTAATATCCTCATATTTTGCAACTGGGGGTACTTTATTTATTATAATACACAAATTTCAATGAGTCATGTGACAGAAATGACATCAGAACTCACCGTTTATAACTGATGACATCAGAACTCACCGTTTATAAGGATATCATTTACAGGATATTCATGGCTTTTGTGTATTATATAGTTCATTATATACACTGTTGTGGATAACAGTTCACAATCAAATGTAGTCTGCTCTGTGAAGGTAATTCATCACTCACCACTCGAAAACTTTGATCCGGGTGCATTTAGCCGTGGACCTACTCCTGTGTTCAATCAAAAACATTTGATTATCCCAAAGAGCTGCTTACCCCTGCAGTCCTTTGACCCGAGTGCAAACACCTAGAATCCATAGCTGAAAGGAATTGTTCAGTATAAAAATAAAAACTGGGTAAATAGATAGGCTGTGCAAAATAAAAAATGTTTCTAATGTAGTTAGTTAGCCAAAAATGAATGTATAAAGGCTGGAGTGACTGGATGTCTAACACAATAGCCAGAACACTACTTCCTGCTTTTCAGCTCTCTTGGTTTCCACTGATTGGTTACCAGTCAGTAACCAATCAGTGAATTAAGGGGGCCACATGAAGAGGAGAGCAAGCAGTGCATGGTTGCTAGGGTCATTTAGACCCAAGTAACCAGACTGCTGAAACTGGAGAGCTAATGAATAAAAAGCCAAGTAACTCCAAAACCACAAATAATTTCAAATTGTCTCAGAATTTCACTCTCTATATCATACTAAAAGTTAACTCAGAGATGAACAACCTCTTTAAGATACATAAACTAATTGGGCCATAGCCTGAGCAGTATAGCACCAGGGGCTTGGAAGGTATGTAACATGGATTTCTGTGTTTATTGGTTTTAATAAAAGCAGCCCTCCTTGGGTCATTCTTCAGTTTTCTGATGCCTAAGGTGGGTCATATGGCTTTTGGTTTTAGAAAGCTATGGCTTATATAGTTAATTAAGAGTCCTTTTTTTTAGGGGCACATTTACAAAGGGCTGAATTTCGAAGTTAAAAAACGAAAGTATTGAATTTGATACTTCGATAGTCTGAGTATTTTTTCGATCAAAGTAAAAATCGGTCGATCGATCGATTTTACAAAAAAATACTTAGACTACTCAAAATTTAGCCAAACACTCAGAAAGGTTATAGGAGGTCCCCCATAGGCTAAACAGCAATTTGCAAGGTTTGAGGTGGCGAAGTGAGGAATTCGAAGTTTTTGAAAGAGACAGTACTTCGATTTTTGAATGGTCGAATTTGTGAAGTATTTTCAATTCTAATCAAATTTTAGCCTATTCGATGGTCGAAGTACCCAAAAATTACTTCGAAATTCAAAGTTTTTTTATTCAAAAATTCACTTCGACCCTTAGTAAATGGGCCCCTAAAGGTGTGTAATGTACTAAGCTTTGCAGAATGCTGAAACCTGTTCCTTGTTCTTTGGCCATGTTCTGGGGATCCCAGACCATACCTCCCTAATGTTAAATTTTTCACGGGACAGTCCGGATTTTGACAGCTCAGCCCACAGTCCCGGATTGTTATTGAAAAGTCAAAAGTTACAAAGATACAAAGTCTCTAACTTTATAGACTTTTGGCAGAGAGCCCAGAAGTGACAGGTGCATTAAGATACTTTTGTAACAATTTAAGATCAGCAAAAAACTACTGTAACAATTTAAGATAAGCAGGTCTCTTGGGGAAACTGACTTGCAGCTTTATCTTCATTAGCAAAACTGTAATAACACATAAAACCCCCAGAAATGTGTTCAAACTTTCATAACCTGCCAAATTTTGTAAAATGAACATGATAATCAGGGGTGTGGCCACAACATGGACATGGTCAATTCTCTTTAACCCATCTTTCTATTTCCAAATGTTGGGAGGTACATCCCAGACCTTAGGGATTGTGTTGCTACCAGCAAATAAACACAATTATTTTTGTGGCTGGACAGGTTTTATGATTAGTAATCCTATGCCCATCTAAATTCGTTACCATGTGTTTATCATTCAGGCAATGTATATATGCTACTGTCATTTTTAAATGTTTTAAATATTTGTGTTGTATGTTTTTCTGTACAATACTCAACAATAGATTTGAAACTGGTTTTTTTTACATTTCATTTTGAAATCTGACATACTGTCAGTTTCCCAGCTACCTCCAGTCATGTGACTTGTGCTCTGATAAACTTCAGTCACTCTTTATTGCTGTACTGCAAGTTTGAACTATGGGAAGGTAACCAGATAACAGCTCCCTAACACAAGATAACAGCTGGCTGGTAGAGTTAAGAACAGCACTCAGTAGTAAAATACAGGTCCCACTGAGACACATTCAGTTACATTGAGAAGGAAGAACAACAACCTGCCAGAAAGCAGTTCCATCCTAAAGTGCTGGCTCTTTCTGAAAGCATATTACCAGGCACATTACCTGAGATGCACCTATACACCAATATTACAACTAAAAAAATAGACTTGCTGGTTCAGGGATGAAATTTTATATTGAAGAGTGAATTGTTTTCAGTGTTAACAGTGTAATTTATAAATAAATACAACACCATAAAAATCATGACAGAATCCATTTAAAATCAACCCCATAGTGTCTGAGCTTGCTCATTATGCACATGCTTGTTAGAGAGTTCCAGCTCTCTGGGGCCTTCAGTTGCATTCATTTGGCTGGATGCAAAATAAATTAAATTATAAGATATAAATATCTTAATTTTAAGATATTACACAAAGTTTGCAGGCAGAAATAACATTTATTTTCATAAAAGTATATTTGAATTATAGAAGTATTAAATAAAGTATAAATATATATAAGTAATTAATAGTAAAATGAGCTTTATCGCATTACTCAAGTACCTGTTGAACAGAAATATAATGAGATTTTGTAGTATATGGACAAGCAATAGAAGTGATGTACATGTCATCTATGGATTAATGTTAAAGTGGTGTTTCACCTTTAAGTTAACTTTTAGTATGTAATAAAATGGCTAGGGATGGGCGAATTTTTTTGCCTTGTTTTTTTTTTGCCATTTTTTTGACGCCCATAGACTTTAATGGGCGCCGGCGACATTTCACCGGCAGCGAATTTTTGGCAAAACAAAACAGGTCAAATTCGCCCATCCCTAATGTCTAACTTTTCATTTGGTCTTCATTATTTATTCTTTATAGTTTTTTTTTTTTTAATCATTTGCCTTTTCATTCTGACTTTTTCCAGCTTTCAAATGGAGGTCACTGAACCGATCTAAAAACAAATGCCCTGTAAGGCAAAAAAAAAATTATTTTTACATAATAGATAATTATTGCTACTTTTTATTATTTTTATTCATATTTCAGTCTCTTATTCAAATCAGTGCACAGTTGCTAGGGTAATTTGGACCCTAGCGACCAGATGGCTGAAATTGCAGACTGGAGAGCTGCTGAATAAAAAGCTAAATAACTCAAAAACCACAAATAATAAAAAAAATTAAAACCAATTGGAAATTGTCTCAGAATATCACTCTCTACATCAGTGATCCCTAACCAGTAGCTCGTGAGTAACATGTTGCTCTCCAACCCCTTGGATGTTGCTCTCAGGGTCCTCAAAGCAGGTGCTTATTTTTGAATTCCAAGCGTGAAAGCAAGTTCTAATTAAATAAAAACTAAGTATAGTGCCAAGTAGAGCCTCTTGTAGGCTGCCAGTCCACATAGGGGCTACCGAATAGCCAATCACAGCCCTTATTTGGCACCTCAAGGGACTTTTTCATGTTTGTGTTGCTCCCCAACTATTTTTATATTTGAATGTGGCTAAAGGGTAAAAAAGGTTGGGGACCCCTGCTCTACATCATAATAAAAGTTAATTTAAAGGTGAACAACCCCTCTAATGACAGAGTTTGGTTATACGATAAACTTTATTGTCCTTAGACCTAATAATATAAAAACCAAGTAGAAGTGGAAGGGAGCGATCAGTCCCATACTGCTGCTGCACGTCATATCCATTGTTACAGTTTTGAAACTGTCATTTACCAAATACAAGAATTTTTTCGTTGATGATCCAACGCTGCAGATACTGTCTGTGGCACATCCATATAAAGACTGAAATGTCACAGTATTTTCTGTAAAACAAATAAACAAGGAAGCTTGAGTACAACACAGTGCGCAGAAACAAAAGTAATATTCTACTCATTTTTAGGTTATTTCTTATTAAAAAAAAAATAGGCTGTATCAATATAATGGTTCAATGGTAGTGATGGACGAATTTCTCCCGTTTCAGCAAAAAATTCCCTAATTTCCTGCGAAATTCGTGGAAAGGCAAAAAATTCTCGTAAAATCGTGAAACTCGAAAATTTACGCCTCCGTCAATTTTGACGCCAATGTTAAAGTCAATGGGCATCCGAATAGTGTTGACGCGTGGCGATTTTGACACAAGTGACTTTTCGGACGTGCATTGAAATTTTTTTGATTTTCGTGAAATTTTTTTGATTTTTCGTGGGTGTTTTGAGAATCTATTCGTCGTCAGCGAAATGTGCAAATTCGCAGTAAATTTGTGGCAGTTGAATTTATTCGCACATCACTATTCAATGGTTGAACAAAGAAAAATGGGGGGTAGAAAAATCAGAGGGGGGCCTTTTGACTTGATAGAAAAGGCAATGGATAACGGTAGCCCATATTTTTAACGGCGGCTGGGAAAATTCCCCTTTAATTGACTTATGTGTTGGGTTTCTTGTCACTTGTCAAAATATCAAACAAACATTTTCTTCTAATTCTTTACATATATATTCAAGTGTCACGGCTTTTGCAGAGTTCGAGGGTCTGCTGAGTATTGGTATACTACAAATAATGATCGTTTGTGTGAATTACCAACAAGCCATAGCTGGATAATGTTATAACTGTATATGGGTCATCTTTCTCAAGTTCTATATGGGAAAGTACCACTAGATAATAATAACTTATAGCCTGTGACAGTCACCAGAAAAAGGCTGAAGATATTTTCCTGGGGAACTCAGTGTGAGCATATCCAGAGTAAGCCTATCCCTATATTAGAATCATCTCCGAAAACTACAAATGGACACCCTACTATCCCTTCCACCACATTGCAGCACTTCACTTTAGCTGCCTTACGGACTACAAATTTGTTAAAACCTTGAGAAAAGCTGTTGATATGGTGGTCGAGGGCAAGGAGAATTCATTCCACAACATGTCTCCTCAATGAGTCCTCATATGCACTCTCATCACCTTGGGTCCAAATATATGTTGACTGGTAGGGGTCTCAAGCACCCGGTCAGCCAGTGATGGAGAGATCTGCTTTTATTGAAATCAATAGACTTTGTTAAACATACCTAAAAGCAGTACAGGCATGGGACCTGTTATCCAGAATGCTCGGACCTGGGGTTTTCAGGATAAAGGATCATTAGTAATTTGGGTCTTCATACCTTAAGTCTACTAGAAAATCATGTAAACATTAAATAAACCCAATGGGCTGGGTTTTGTCTCCCAATAAGGATTAATTATATCTTAGTTGGGATCAAGTACAAGCAACTGTTTTATTATTACAGAGAAAAAGGAAATATTTTTAAAAAAATTGGATTATTTGAATAAAATGGAGCCTATGGGAGATGACCTTTCTGGATAACGAGTTTACCGGATAGATGGATCCTATTAATTTTGTGGCAGACATCACCACTTCCTCACCTTGGATCCCCAATGTTGCAACGGCTACAAAAAGTAGGGCACTGATGGAACAAGTTGCTTGCTTTCTCCTTATATTTGACTTTTGCTGATGTTTTTGGCTGTATGATCCATCTGTGCAGGGTTTTTTCTCATATATCCTTTGTTCTCTCTTTTCACAAGCCTCTTCCTTCTGTACGTCTGAGTGTTGTTTGTTGGTATGTCTCTTTCCTCTTAAATATATATCTTACAGTCTGTGAGCTGATTATATAGGTTTCTTGCTTTATATATATAGTGATGGGTGAATAAATTCGGCAGGCATGGATTTGTGGCGAATTTCCACATTTCTCCGCCAGCAAATAAATTAGTGCTGAAAACTCACCAGCAAAAAATCGGGCACAAAAAAAAATTAGTTGCAGGTCGGAATAGGCACGCGTATAAAAAAATTTTGCAGGTCAAAATTATTTGGACGCCCATTGACTAATTGACGAAATGCGTAAGGCTTTGCTGTGATGTTTTTGCTACAATAAAACCTTTCTTACTACATCAGTTTATGTAGTGTGGTCTGGTATTGTGCAACCCCTTTACTATTTTCTATTTGCCCATTGACTAATGCATTTGGATAAAATTGGCGCATGTATAAAAATTGATGCGCGTCAAAATTATTTTGACGTCCATTAGTTTCAATGTGTTTCGCAAATTTTTGGCGAAGCAAAACGTTACAGATTCGCCCATCACTATTTATATATACAAGTGTATAGTTTCCTTATAATATTTACCGTTGGTCTCACACTCTGCAAGAGTTTACAATTTGCGTCTCTCTCTTTGAATTGTTTGTATGGCTCTCACCGTGAGTGCTGAATTCTGGCTGATCTCACGCTCATTATGAGTATTTGTAACTGTGGCCAATGGTAAGATATTTTCATATTTTTCCTGTTCACACATATTACCCCCATCTGTGAGTACGGTTAAAGTCTGGGCCTCTCTTACTACTTCTAGTAATGACCCTCTTACAGTGTCGCACTGGCCCACGGGGATACCAAGAAAACTCCCGGTGGGCCAAGGTGTCAGTGGCCCTCATGCTGCAAAACTTTTGGCCTATTTCATGGCCATTCACTATTTTTATGAGAACAAAGAGGCTAAATAGATGGAATAATAGATTATAGTATGGAAAGAAAAGAGACTAGGAGAATAGAGGTTGAGTGAGGAGAGGATGAATAATAGTACTGAGAGTGGCCCCTATTCTAAGATTAATTGGTTGGCCCCTGGTCAAAGGTTTTTGGGTGGACCCCTAGCGTCCCAGTCCGACACTGCCCTCTTATCTAGAACATTATAAAGCAGCTACATGTCCCTAAACCAGAGGCAAAAGGTGCTGCCTATGTGTGTCCCCCAGCCAACCCCTTATTAACACAGTGATGCCTAATGCAGACATAGACATGGTTCAAGGTTGCAACATTTGTCCTACATGCCCCCTGGAGAATGCTCAGGTCTCCTCTTACTGTATCTCATATCCATCTTGCCCAGTTGTCCCTCTGTCCTCCTTCATTCAGCATCTTCTAAAGACCTCCTTTTTCTGAGTTTTTCACCCTCCTCTATCCATGCTCAGCTCACCAATCTTTGGGGTAGATTTACTAAAGAGCGAAGAGCCTAAAGCTAGCGACCATTCACCAGTGTTACTGCCTGCTGGGACATCTGCAATTTACTAACGGGCGCAGATGATAATTCGCTAGCGAAAGAGACAGACGCTAGCACTCATTCACAGTGCTGAAAGGCATATCATTTATTTTACAGGTTTCATAAGAAATAATATACAAACCATAGATTTCCTGCTTTACGTAATTGATGCAGTTGCTCTCATTTCCAACACATTCCAACGGGTCTTTTCCAAAACATCGATTAGAGTTTTCTATATAGCATGATGGACAGGTCAGTCCATTTTTATTGGCGGTTTGGCTGGGAACTTTAAAAATTGAGAGAATTTTAGTAAATGTAGTAAATCCGTCTTTCTATAGCTCTAGTCCTTTTGCATACAGTACTTCTTACAGCTCAGACATCCTTTTATTTCTCCTTCACCATCTGGTTGTTTTTAAGATAACTTGGCGCTAATCTCTGTCGCAAAGTACAGGTGGATTGAAATGGTGCAAAAGTACCAGACATATAGAAAGAAGGATAGAGAAATTTAAATCTAATCAAACACAAAAGGAATTTAGGTTAAAATTATCAACTTTCTAATTATATTGATTTTAGAGGTTTTTGAAACCACAAATGGCATGTCATTTATTAAATGATCCGAATATAAAAACAAAAAATGCTTAACGATCCAAATAAAATCTAAAAACCTCTAAAACCTTTAAAAAGTTTACCATGCAAGTTTTAAAGAAAACAAAATCCAAAAACCCCCAATACCAATAGGATCAGTGCAGCTCCCACTGCTGCTTTTACTTGTATTGCATTAGAGTTTTTCGTGATTTTTTACTAGTGATGGGCGAATTTGTGGAGTTTCATTTTGCCGAAAAATTAGCAAATTTCCTGTGAAATTTGCGAAACGTGAATTTTGACGCCCCCATCAATTTTGATGCCTGTGTCCATTCTGACACCGGCATTAAAGTCAATGGGTGTCTGAATAATGTTGATGCGCAACAGTTTTAACGTGAGTGACTTATCCGATGTGTGTCCAAAATGTTTTGACGCCGTCAACTTTTCGACGCTGAATTTTCGCTGCAGTTTCTCTAATTTATTCGCTGGTGGTGAAACACAGAAATTCAGAGTGAATTCGTGACTGGCAAATGTATTCGCCCATCGCTAGTTTTTACACATTAAACTACGATATTGCAAAAAGCCTGAGTTTTTGAGCTGATTTTTTCGTCAAAGCTCACATTTTCAAGTTAAAAAAAAACTTGAATTTTTCAAGATTTATTATATCCTGACTCTGGAAACAGCTCAAATCCGAAAAAAAAAAAACCCATCTAAAACCTGTTGAGGTCAACGGCAGAGGTTTGAGTTTTTGGGGTTTCGGAACTCACAGAATCTGTTTTTTATCCATTCGAGCTTTTTTCTTAAATAAGATACCATTCGAGTAAGAGTTCATCCAAGGTATAAAAAAAACTCACCTGTTGACTACACCTTTGTTTTCTCACACTAATCCGAGATTCGGACAAGCATTAAAGGTTTTAGGAGACATTTATATGCATATCAATAATCAAATAATCCAATTCTCCAATATTTTGCCTACATTTGCTGCCCACACATAAATGTAAATAAATTTTAGAAAAAGATGATCGTTTGTGTTGGTTGGGACGAGATTTCTTACAAACCGGCTGGTACTTACACGTGGGGACTGGAGAAAGGCACAAGCTGGAGTTACAACAGGTGGTACTGACTGCAAACTTTCTGATGTTGCTGCTGTAAGTACCAACTCGGCTGCACTCGGCAGGCTTTCCACATCTTCTTATAAATTCAAATTCAATTTCTTTTTCTTTCCCTTTAAAATTCAAATTAAATGTATTAAACACACTCGCATTTACTTAAGGCCAATCAGCGAAAAAAAAATGTGGCAAAAAATTTACTCCAACGCATTCAGAGAAATGTTGTAATTTAGAGACATTTTCATTGATTTTGCAAATTTTTCAGCTGGGTAGACAGCTAAATATTTTATATACTGTGTAGTTAAAATCATTAGGGGGCCCATTTACTTAGTTCGAGTGAAGGAATAGAAGAAAAAATACTTCGAATTTCGAATGGTCGAATATGGCTACTTCGACCATCGAATGGGCTACTTTGACCTTCGACTACGACTTCAAATCGAACGATTCGAACTAAAAATCGTTCGACTATTCGACCATTCGATAGTCGAAGTACTGTCTCTTTAAAAAATTCTTCGACTCCCTAGTTCGCCACCTAAAACCTACCGAGGCCAATGTTAGCCTATGGGGAAGGTCCCCATAGGCTTCCTAACAATTTTCTGATTGAAGGAAAATCCTTCGAACGATGCCCCTAACTGTTTCTCAGTTTATTGGCAGGTCACTATATCTCTCAATGATGAATATTTTGAAATACGATTGAGACATGTCAGTGGGTCATGAACAAATTCTTTACTCTATGGGAAAAAAACACAGCATTTTGGCAAAATTTCAGTATTTGGCAATTGCATATAATTGTTTTAATTGGAGTTTATTTATTTATTAAAGAAGATATCATCCTAAGACATAGGGGGTATTTACTAGGACTCAAATGTTTCCCATTTTTTTTATTAAAGCAAAGTTGACCTCAATCCCATGTACCTACAGTAATTTATTAAAAAAAAGTTGGTGGGGAAAAAGTCTTGACAAAATTGTGTGACAATTGTAGTGATGGGCGAATTTGTGCCGTTTTGCTTCGACAAAAAATTCGCGAATTTCACGCGAAATTAGCGAAATGGCGAAAAAATTCACGAAACGGCGCCAGCGTCTCGTTTTTGACGCCGGCGTCCGTTTTTGACACCGGTGGCCAATTTTTCGATTTTTCAATTTTTTTTTAGATAAAAAAAGTCTGACCAAACTAGAATCCATGATTTGCCCTTATTTATCAATAAAGCTTTTTCGGCTTGTCGCGCGGAAACCCCCAGTTTTTTGCGGGATTCTAGTTTTGGGGAAAAACCAGCATCAATCCCCAATAATGCTGAACATTTTGTGAGGGTTAAAACTTCTTCAAATGGTTAAGGGGACATTTTTACATGAATTCAGCAGGTTTTAAATGGAGTATTTTTGGATTCGAACTTGGAACAGCTTCGGGGCATAATAATTCATTAGTGATGGGTGAATTTATTCACCAGGCACGAATTCGCTGCAAATTTCAGAGAAAACGTTTTTGGACACCAGCGATAATTCTGACGGTGGCGACAATTCTGACGGCAGTGAAAATTCAGATGCCAGCGACAATTAAATGCATGCCCAGTGACTTTAATGTCCATAAATTTTGACACCCGTGAATTGCTGCCTGCAGCAAAATTTAAGTTACGTGAAGTTTTCGCTAATTATGAGTGAAATTCGCAAATTTTTCAGCGAAGCGAAATGGGACAAATTCACCCATCACTATAAATCACATCTTTTTTTACCATGACTTTTTCGGGTTTTCGGCATCTGGACGCTACGACAAAATCGACCACCTTAAATTTCTATTTTTTTCATGAATTGAGTTTTATCTCTAAAAAATCATGAAAGATCATGTCATATACAAAACATCTGCAAGTAAAAGTAGTCAAGGTCCTAATGAAATCAATGGGAGCTGCACTGATTCTTATCTTTAAATATTCAGACTTTTAGAGGTTTTCTGATTTTTTTCACAGGTAATTGAACGAAAAAAACTTAAATTTTTTGAGATTTTTTCAGATGGTTCAGCACTTATTTTTGTTCATGCTTTTTGTATTCAGATCTTTTAATAAATCACATGGCATTCATGATTTTAGAGAAAATTAGTTTATTTGTGGTTTCAAAAACCACTGAAATGAGAATGTTGATAAATGGGCCTCTATGTCTAAACTGGGTGAAAAATGTTTAGGAACCAACAATAAAATTACAAGAAACATTGACAGGAAGAAATCCCCTTAAATGACATGTTATTTTATAAACATTTTAATATCACAGATATATATATACCAGTAATGGTCCATATTTTCTCTGTTAGGCACATGGTTTCATCACCTTCACAGTGCACTGGATAATATTCACATGTATCTCTATTAGAATGGCACACTGGGCAAAGCAAGGAATTTACTGAAATACAGAAAAAGTAAAAAATACAGAATTCAAAATTACAAGACTTGATTTAATAAGGGGGTTATTTACTAAACTCTGAATACAAAAATAACGAAAAATTCATGATTTTTTTTTTTTATATATAAACAGACTTTTAAAAAAATCACGAATTTTTCAAGAATTTATTAAACCCCGAGGATGGAAAAGTCTGTATCTGAAAATCCGGCATCTCAGAGGTTGCCTATAAGTCAATGGGAGAAGTACCAATGATTTTTTTGATGTGCACTGGGTTTTTGGCAATACCCCGAAGTTTTCGGAGTTTTCAAGCAAAATTCGGAATTTTCGGGTTTTATTTCCATAATCCATAATGACATTCATAATTAGGTTAGGAATTCTGCTAGTTAGATCCAATATATTATATGGGGGGATCCTTTCCTAGCAGATGAATTAGAGATCACTCAAATAACTGATTCCAGTACAAGCAAAATCTAACAAAACAACTGACTTTTGCAGAAATTCTGCATGTAGAGAGACATGATGTCTGGAGATTTTAAGCTCTAATACATCTTCTAGCCAAAGGGAGCCCTCCTATAAGATATATTGGATCTAACTGTCACCCAACTGCTGCATGAAGAGAGAATGAAGAGAAACAGATGCTGAGAGAGGGATAGTGAAGATAAACTTGATTATTTCAGAAACGGTACAGAATTTTCAATTGATAATATTTAGAAAACTATGCTGAAGCTTGTTTAAAATGTTCATTTAGCAATAGTTTCCCTTTAAAATGTGGATTATTTGGAAAAAATTAAGTCTTTCCATAATTTGGAGCTTTTTGGATAATGGGTTTCAGGATAACGGATCCCATACCTCTACAAACAATCTAATCTTTTCTGCAAACTGATGATAATTGTTATAATCAACACCAGTGATGGGTGAATTTCTCCCATTTTGCTTCCCCGAAAAATGACCGAATTTCCCGTGAAATTCACGAAACAGTGAAAATTCACGGAAAACTCCAGAATTGACGCCCATGTCAATTTTGGATGCGCCCAAAAAGTAGATTGCGTCAATTTAGACGCCGGTGTCAATGGGCGTCCGAATAGTGTTGATGCGCTGCGATTTTGATGCGAGCGACTTTTCGAACACGCATCCAAACATCTAATTTTGGCTAGAGTTTCACTAAATTTTTCACCGGAAGCAAAACGTGGTAATTCATGGCAGCCGAATTTATTCGCCTATCACTAATCAACGCATTTCTAAAGCAAAAACTTGATTACTATAGAAGGGTATATATATATATATATATATATATATATATATATATATATATATATATATATATATATATATATCAAACATATAATTACTGACTTATACACAAGGTAAAGTTTGTCCCCACTCATGGAGGTAATGTTTTCTTATGTGTAGTCCCTGAATTAAAGAAAATCTGGTTTACCAGGTTGCATTCACTTACCCACACTTAGAGGAGAGGCTTTGTCTATCGATTTGCATCCGTCATTAACAACATTCATATAGGTTAAATTACAGGCATCCTCAGTGGCACAGCCCTTTGTAGAATAAAACGCTAATAAACAAACAGAAGAACAAAATTATTTGATGCCGTTTCATTCCATTTACTTCCTCTCATTGTACAAAGAACTACTGAGATAGGGTATAAAGTTTGGTCTGTTCAGATCATTTCCTCTCACTGTAAAAATAACTACAGAGAGAAGATAAAATGTGAGTGCTATATATTAATAACGGGTATGTTTCCTTTCAAAATGTGTCGTTTTTGAAAATTCTTTTGAAAAAAGGCAAAAAACCTCTAATACACATCTGCAAAAGCAATCAAGTTCCTATAGAAGTTGTACTAATCCTACTGGACATTTTTCATTCAGACTTTTCGAGGTTTTCAGATTTTTTTTTCACTAGCAATTGTCCGAAAATGTTTTAGAGGTTGTAGATGTTTTCGTATTTTTAGCGCAGCATTTCTTTTTGTTTATACTTTTTATAGTCGGCTCTTAGTAACATTGTATTCATGGTTTTACAGAAAATAAGTTTGTGGTTTCAAAAACCAATAAAACCACCTAAATGAGAATGTGACTTGGGTTAGCAGGACTTGGATTTTTTACAATTGAGTGTTGTTCTCATATTTATCATGGGAGCATTGTTAGCAATGCAGGGAGCATTATCAGGGAACTGCTATCTGATTACTTTCCCAATGTTCTATTGTTAGGCTGCTGGAGGGGGGGGTGGCCGCGACTCCTACAGTTACATTAAGAAGGAGAAAAAATAGCTTATCTGAAAGCACCCCCCCTAGTGATATCACTCCAACTTGCAGTGCAGCAGTAAGGAGTGGATGACATTTATCAGAGTACAAGTTACAGATGAAGCCACTTGGATTTGTAAGTTAAATGCGTCATGACTCAGGGTTAATTGAAGAAACTGTGTTATCTAAAGTCATCTTAACCCATTTAATGCATTTAACCTTTTCATTAGCATACCAAAGCATCATTGTTTACAATGGTGAATGCTTTAATTAGATGGGATGTTGTGACACAGTTTTCTGTGTTAAATGAGATAAATGGGATATCTGTGTTTAGTTATTCTGTGTCAAACAGACAAACCAAAGTGGCTGCATCTGTACATGTCTGAGGGCACCTGGGAAACTAACAAGATGTCCAGCATGTTAGATTTCAAAATTAAGTATAAAAAATCTTACAAATGGCAATACACAGTTACATAAAATTTGTATAAATAGAAAGAAAAAAAGTACCCCCCTTAATCACTCAAAAAACAGTAGTCACAAAATGGGCCAGCTTGTGGCCTTATTCAATTACCTTAAAGGGCACTTATCACAGCCAAAATCAAACACATATTAACAATCTGACCAGTACAAGCTAAACAAGTTTAATCAAACTACATATATAGTTTTTTGAAAAAACTGCAGGTTTTAAAAAAATCCCTTACTTTGTCAAATGGGTTCTTTCACTGAGGGAGGCCATATTGAGACTCTAACAGAGACTCTAATGTGCAAATTTCAGGAGCATGCTCAGATTGTAACACTGCTTTGAGTATTCTACCCAGAATGCCTTGTTTTAGTAAACTCCTCCACTAGAAGTATCCACTAGAAGTGCTGCCACCTGCTAACTTCCAGCAGGTGGCAGCACTACTGTACAGCAGCTAACACACAGGTTTGGCTGATTTGAAAATAGCTTAGAAGGGTTGATAAGCAAACAAGGAATTTGAACTGAGCATGTGCGAGATTTCAGAGCTACAGTTGGCTGGGAAGATATAGGTAGGAGGAGCCAGTGAAATCCAAGATGGCTGCCTCAGCTAGAACTGCAGGGGAGATAGGGGAGATCTTGCAGAAGGAATAGTGAGCTGATCATTTACATTATACAAACAATTCTAACTGTTTTAAAAATCGGATTTCTTGAACTTTCACATAGTGTATTTACTTAGTAAATGATTTTGGTCATGATTGGTGCCCTTTAAAACTCAAGTATAAATATAAAGTGCAGTGCTATATTTATATTACTTATTTAAATCGAATTGGGAGCAGAAGTAGTAAATACTATTTGTAAGCATGTTGGAGACCTCTAGTGACCAAAAAGAGGCAAAACCACAATCTCAATAATTTCTCCAAAACATGCTATTCAATAAAAAAATATATTTTATTCACATCAGTAGTTAAAAAACATGTATAGTCATCCCTCTAACGCCTAACGCGTTTCATGCTTACCCAGCACTTAGTCATAGGCAGAGTCTATATTTATATTAAATTCATTAAAAAACTGTTTAGAATTGATCAGTAATAGTTTAAATAAAGTGCAGTGCAATATCAACCTATAGTGATTCGATTTTAAGGTCGGAAAATTGATTAATACTTATACCCCGGCTTCAGCAGTTTATAAGCCACCAATTACCCTTAGCTAAATGATTGTGATTTTTATAACTAGCAACGTTGCTTGAGAATTAAATTAATAAATTATAAAGTGCTTGATAGTGCAGAATAATTCATTAGAAGGTAATAAATTGAATTAATTAGAGTGACCACAATTAATAGGATAAAAATTTCTAATAAATGCTCAGTTCATGAAAACAAGAGAGAAGTTGGAAAAGAAGAGGAGGTGGAGTTGTCCCAAATCTACTACCTATTGTTTTTCTATCCCTGGGACACCACAAAGACTGAGGGGCAAATTCACTAAGCGCCGAACGCTAGCGTTACTTCGCTAGCGTTTGTCATTTTCGTTACTGCGCAAATTCACTAACGAACGCTGGCGTAGTTTCGCTAGTGTTACTTCGCACCCTTACGCCTGGCGAAGTTTCGCTAGCGACGTAACTATGCAAATTCACTAATGCGCGCAGTGTACTGAACGCTACCTTTTACGCCAGACTTCCTTCGCCACCTCAGACCTGGCGAAGCGCAATAGAGTAGATAGGGATTGTTTCAAAAAAAGTCAAAAACTTTTCTAAGTCCCAAAAAATGCTGGCGTGTTTTCTACATTATGGGTGATAGGCTGAAAAAGATCGAAAACATTTTTGGGGCTCCCCTCCTTCCCCCCTACATTTCCTGACTCATGGCAACTTACCTAGACAGTGGGCACATGTGTAGGGCAAATTAAAAATTTTATTTGATGTTTTGAAGCTTTTCTAGCCATTTGTAGTGATACGTATTCCTCCATTGAAATTTAAATTTCGCGCCGTATGCAAATTAACCATCGCTAGCGTAACTTCGCTTTACTTAGCGAATCAACGCTAGCGCAACTTCGCAACCTTACGCTACCCCTGAGCGAAACTTCGGATTTTAGTGAAGTTGCGAAGCGCTGGCGAAACTACGCCTGACGAAGTGTGGCGAAGTGCGGCGAAGTTGCGCCTGGCGAAACTACGATTGTTAGTGAATTTGCCCCTGAGAAGGCAGATCAACCGGGACTGGTGGTCTCAAATTTAACTAAGCCCTATTGCTGTTGAAGGCTAATGTATCCTAAAAACCACAAATCCACGGCCTCCTGAGAAAATAGATATGCAGAAAGAGAGATATAGATACGAACTGAGCAGTTCCCACCACCCCTCCAATATTTGACCGATGATTTAGATATTAAAAATTGATTTTAAAAAGACTAAAGATCTGTAAAAACAGGAACGCCGACACGCGTTTCGCAATGTCAGCTTTTTCAAGGCGTAATCTTTTTTCTCAGGAGGCCGTGGATTTGTGGTTTTTAGGATACATTAGCCTTCAACAACAATAGGGCTTAGTTAAAGGGATACTGTCATGGGAAAAAAAAAATTTTTCAAAATGAATTAGTTAATAGGGCTGCTCCAGCAGAATTCTGCACTGAATCCATTTCTCCAAAGAGCAAACAGATTTTTTTTATATTCAATTTTGACATGGGGCTAGACATTTTGTCAATTTCCCAGCTGCCCCTGGTCATGTGACCTGTGCTCTGATAAACTTCAATCACTCTTTACTGCTGTACTGCAAGTTGGAGTGATATCACCCCCTCCCTTTTCCCCCCAGTAGCCAAACAAAAGAACAATGGGAAGGTAACCAGATAGCAGCTCCCTAACACAAGATAACAGCTGCCTGGTAGATCTAAGAACAACACTCAATAGTAAAAACCCATGTCCCACTGAGACACATTCAGGTACATTGAGAAGGAAAAACAGCAGCCTGCCAAAAAGCATTTCTCTCCTAAAGTGAAGGCACAAGTCACATGACCAGGGGCAGCTGGGAAATTGACAAAATGTCTAGCCCCATGTGAGATTTCAAAATTGAATATAAAAAAATCTGTATGCTCTTTTGAGAAATGGATTTCAGCGCAGAATTCTGCTGGAGCAGCACTATTAACTGATTCATTTTGAAAAAAAATTTTTTCCCATGACAGTATCCCTTTAAATTTGAGACCACCAGTCCCGGTTGCTCTGCCTTCTCAGTCTTTGTGGTGTCCCAGGGATAGAAAAACAATAGGCAGCAGATTTGGGACAACTCCACCTCCTCTTCTTTTCCAATTTCTCTCTTGTTTTCATGAACTGAGCATTTATTAGAAATTTGTATCCTATTAATTGTGGTCACGCTAATTAATTCAGTTTATTACCTTCTAATGAATTATAGTGCACTATCAAGCACTTTATAATTTATTAATTTAATTCTCAAGCAACGTTGCAAGTTATAAAAATCACAATCATTTAGCTAAGGGTAATTGGTGGCTTATAAACTGCTGAAGCCGGGGTATAAGTATTAATCAATTTTTCGACCTTAAAATCGAATCACTATAGGGTTAATATTGCACTGCACTTTATTTAAACTATTACTGATCAATTCTAAACAGTTTTTTAATGAATTTAATATAAATATAGCACTGCACTTTATATTTATGCTTGAGTGTTAAGGTAATTGAATAAGGCCACAAGCTGGCCCATTTTGTGACTACTGTTTTTTGAGTGATTAAGCAGGGGTACTTTTTTTCTTTCTATTTAAACAAATTTTACTGAATTCATCTGATCTAGGTCAGACCTCTGCATTAATACAAGGATAAGAATTGTTTTATTATACAAGGGAATCACTGGTGTGTTTGGATTTAATACACAGTTACATTTTATATCCCAAACCTTATAACATGGAAACATTTTGGCATGTGTGAATGTTTGGGCACCCTTTCACTTGTCCAGTAATATAAGTAAGGTCTTAGCCATTAGAGCTTAATAAAATCTCTGGCACCCAAAACTTTGGGGTGTCCCTCAATAACCACAGGCTAAACACAGGTATGGGTATATAGAATTTAATTAAAAGTAGGGAGGGGTGTGTGTATGGATGCTGGGTTTTCATTTGGAGGGGTTGAACTTGTCTTTTTTCAACCCAATTTAACTATGTAACTATGTAACTATAAGCAATTTAGTGAAGGACTGAAAACAAAGTTAATGAATGCCTACAAAGGAGGAGAAGGCTTCAAACACATTGCGCAATGCTATCAGCTCTTAAATTCCACTATCCAGAACACCTTAAAAATGGCATTTGAAGGAGAACTAAACCTTAAAAATAAAAATCGCTAAAGCTGCCATGTTTTATATATCGAACTTTTTGCACGAGGCTAAAGTTTCAGCTTGTCAATAGCAGCAATGATCCAGGACTTCACACTTGTCACAGGGGGTCACCATCTTGGAAAGTGTCTGTGACACTCACATGCTCAGTGGGCTCTGATTGGCTGTTGAGAAGCTAAGCTTAGGGCTCATCACTAATTATCCATCAGAAAATGAGATTCCCCTGTAATATAAGCTGATGCTACAGGGCGGATTATTCAATTCTGATGCTAATTGCACTGGTTTCTGTGCTGCCATGTAGTAATTATGTGTATTAATTACTAATCAGCCTTATATTGTGACATTTCTATTCTATATGTACTGTATATTGTGAGTGGGTCCCTAAGCTCAGTAAGTGACAGCAGCACAGAGCATGTGCAGTGTACAATGTACAACATTTCTAGTTACTTCTTTAGTTTAACTTAAAATACATAAATAGTACATAAAATTAGGGTTTTTTCTGTAAAAACAGTGTAAACTACAAAAAAAACAATATACAGAAAAAAAGTCACATCTACATGGGAAAATGGTGGTTTTTATGGAAAATGGGGCAACATTATTATGTAAAATGCATGGAAGACATCCTGACCTCTGGGAAATGCTCCCATTGAAATGCATTAGAAAATGAAAGGACTGTAAAAAAGAAAAACATAAAATGGGGGGTTGATTGTACTTCTATCTCAATTCTCTTTTCCCAATATTAAAGGGATATTGTCATGGGAAAACATGTTTTTTTTTTCCAAAACACATCAGTTAATAGTGCTGCTCCAGCAGAATTCTGCCCTGAAATCCATTTCTCAAAAGACCAAACATATTTATTTATATGTCATTTTGAAATCTGACATGGGGCTAGACATATTGTTCGTTTCTCAGCTGCCCCCAGTTATGTGGCTTGTGTTCTGATAAACTTCAGTCACTCTTTACTGCTGTACTGCAAGTTGGAGTGATATCACCCCCTCCCTTTCCCCCCCAGCAGCCCAACAACAGAAGAATGGGAAGGTAACCAGATAGCAGCTCCCTAACACAAGATAACAGCTGCCTGGTAGATCTAAGAACAACACTCAATAGTAAAATCCAGGTCCCATTGCGACACATTCAGTTACATTAAGTAGGAGAAACAACAGCCTGCCAGAAAGTAGTTCCATCCTAAAGTGCTGGCTCTTTCTGAAAGCACATGACCAGTCAAAATGACCTGAGATGGCTGCCTACACACCAATATTATAAATTTAAAAAAATACACTTGCAGGTCCAGGAATGCAATTTTATATGGTAGAGTGAATTATTTGCAGTATAAACAGTGTAATTTAGAAATAAAAATGACACAATAAAAATCATGACAGAATCCCTTTAACTAACCCGATTCTAGTCAATGAATATTTAAGAATTGTTTTTAAAAAACAAAAAAAAAAACAAAAGTGCTCATTATAATTATTATGAAGTTCCCCTACACTGTCACAATTCATTGTCCATTTATACCCTAAAGGCCGTTCTCAAGATTAAGGGGTCTGCAATTTAACGGCTGCTCTTAATGAATTGAGTCAAAGTAGCAAGTTGTTTAACAAGAGTAACATACGAGTCTTGTGATGGACACACATTGTCTCATTCCCTGTGCAGGCCATAGAAGAAAGTGAGTGACAGCCAACTTTCTTCAGATCAAAACAAGCAGGGCACAGGACTCCATTTAATGTTGTATTCCGGCGTTTAACTAAAGATAAGAGGGAGAAAATATCAGTCTTCTAAAAATAATTGAAATATTAAATTAGCCCAATAGGATTGTTTTGGCACCAACAGGAATTCAAGCAGGTTAGTTACAAGTTGCTGTTTTATAATTACAGAGAAAAAGTAACTTATTTGCTTAAAACAGAGATGGCTTTTCTGTAAATCAGATCTTTCTGGATAACAGGTTTCCAGATAATGGTTTGCATACCTAATAATAATTTATAATAAACAACAGGTATTGGATGTGGTGACCAGAATGCTCTGGACCTGGGGTTTTCAGGATAAGAGGTCTTTCTGTAATTTGGATCTCCATACCTTAAAGGAGAACTAAACTCTAAAAATGAATATGGCTAAAAATTACCACATTTTATATACTGAACTTAATGCACGAGCCTAAAGTTTCAGTTTGTCAATAGCAGCAATGATCCAGGACTTCAAACTTGTCACAGGGGGTCACCATCTTGGAAAGTGTCTGTGACACTCAGATGCTCAGTGGGCTCTGATTGGCTGTTGAGAAGCTAAGCTTAGGGCTCGTCACTAATTATCCAGCAGAAAATGAGCTTCCCCTGTAATATAAGCTGATGCTACAGGTTTGCTGATTATTAAATTCTGATGCTAATTGCACTGGTTTCTGTACTGCCATGTAGTAATTATCTGTATTAATTACTAATCAGCCTTATATTGTGACATTTCTATTCTATGTGTACTGTATATTGTGAGTGGGTCCCTAAGCTCAGTAAGTGACAGCAGCACAGAGCATGTGCAGTGAATCAGCAGAAAAGGAGATGGGGAGCTACTGGGGCATCTTTGGAGACACAGATCTTTACTGTTTAAGGGCTGTGGTTGCCTTGGGCTGGTACAGAAAACCGGAAGTCGTAAGACAGCAGTGTAAGGTGGCGGGGAAAGAAGGAAGAAGAGCTCGACCCACCCTACACCTGCAAATGCGTGTCAACCCACGGGTATTGGGCCGGCCCGCACATCACTACTGTGAAGCTGTCATAGAATTAGGAAAAAAAAATAGGTACTTACTGAGAGGCTGTGGAGTACAGTTGTCTGTAGTACAGCAGAAGGTTAAATATGCAAATTCATATGCCAGTGTTGAAACGGTTGTTGTTTTATTACAATTCTTGCTTTCCCAGCATCCAGTCACAAATACAAATTCTTTCTTCAGAAAAGCTGTAAAGCAACATAGAAATTGTTATATTGGTATCAGCTCCTGAAGAGACTGCTTCCCCAAGCAGAGGAGTGACTTTCCCGGATATGATTGTGGGGGGCTGATTAGTGATGGGCGAATTTATTCGCCAGGCGCGAATTTGCGGCGAATTTGCCGCAAATTCCCCATTTCCTGGGTCACAGTATAACCCCTAGCTATCCCAGGTTTGGCTACTAGTTGGCACTGTGCTATAATATAAATTCCTGAGCCATGTGGTCTCAGGAGGGATTCTGCCAGAGTAATTCTGCCAGAGGCTTTTGCCTAACCCTTTCCTAAGTGGATTTGAGCGAATAAATTTGCGAAACGCCCGCGAAAATTCGCGTCAAAAATGGGCGCCAGCGTCAAAAAAACGTGTGCCGGCGTCAAAAACGAGACGCCAGCGCCGTTTCGCAAATTTTTCGCCGTTTCGGCGAAGCGAAACGGCGCAAATTCGCCCATCACTAGGACTGATAAATGTATCCCCATTTACTTTGCATTCCCCTAAGGATTGGGCACAAAGGGGACCCTTAGGAGTAGCTCTAGCAAAGGTCGAATTTCGAATCTATGTGAAATTTCTTTTTACTTAATAAATTAATAAATTCGAATGTACTCAAAACACGAATGTTATCTTATTTAAGAAAAAACATCAAAAATTCAAACGATTGTTACTGATCCAAAAACTCAAATCGAATTTGAATGAAACTCGAATTTGAATGAAATTCTCCGAAAAAAACTTGAATGCCAGGAAGGCTATTAACAAATTCAGACGGGTCAACTAATCTCTGCCATTGACTAGTAAATTAATTTGGCAAGTTTTAGGTGGCGAATATTTGATTTAGAACTGTTTCCATGGTCGAGATGTGATACATTTCACATTCAAATTTACATTCACGTTGGTGCTTTTAAATTTAAATTTGTGAGCTTTGACAAAAAAATTTTAAATTTGAATTTGAATAGACCATTAAAACATGAATCTGCCCCTTAGTCTAAGGAAAGAAGTAATTCCCCATTTCCTGGGTCACAGTATAACCCCTAGCTATCCCAGGTTTGGCTACTAGTTGGCACTGTGCTATAATATAAATTCCTGAGCCATGTGGTCTCAGGAGGGATTCTGCCAGAGTAATTCTGCCAGAGGCTTTTGCCTAACCCTTTCCTAAGTGGATTTGAGCCTCCTGTGGTATCATCCTTAGTCAGGACTACTTATGGGTAGCTAGCTCCAGTAATAATCTCTGTAGGAGAGATTGCCAGATTAGGGCTACCTATATTGAGCAGCTTTGGCTCCACCGAGGAGTGATAGAAGGTATTAGATCCCAAGGGCATTGTTACTTAGTCAGGGAACCAGAGACAGGGCAAAAGAGACTCAGATAGTTCCCCACTGGGTTTCCCATGAGAAGTGTCCCCAGAGGAAACAGGAGAAACTGGGTAGTCGGATATTCTCCTCTCAGCTCTATTGGAGGAAAGACTTTACGATTGGTTGTATTGTGAGTATATATTGACTATTACACCACGATTGTTTTCTGTATCATTGTGTTATCATCTGTGTTAATAAATCAGTTCAATGGTGCCCAATTATTGTGCACTGCAGTTATTTACAGTTGTGCAACACCCTGCCTCCACACCGTTGCGAGGGCTCAACCCCTGGGAATGAAGGTCTCCTCCGGAGCACATAGGGTTGTCACCAGGCCGGTATTTTACCGGCCTAGTCGGTAAAACACCTGCCGGGGCCGGTATTACAAATTTACCGGCAATATAGTGTAAGGAACGTACCTGGTGGTCTAGTGGGGGGACGGCAGGGACGCCTGCCGCCCCCTCGGTGGGGACGCCCGTCGCAACAAGGAGCTTCTTTTAGGCCGCAGGCGCCGGCGTCTTAAGGCGCGCGCGGCGCGCTCTTGTGTAAT
This sequence comes from Xenopus laevis, assembly GCF_017654675.1. Classification (NCBI taxonomy): domain Eukaryota; kingdom Metazoa; phylum Chordata; class Amphibia; order Anura; family Pipidae; genus Xenopus; species Xenopus laevis. Next base: position 127,070,440 of record NC_054383.1, on the reverse strand, counting down.
TTAAAAGTGCAGGCGCGCTGACGTAGTGACGTCAGCGCGCAATGGCGCATAATTCAAAATGCTATTTAAAGCCCATTAGGGCTGTGGGAGTTTGCCCGTGATAGGTTTATACCTGGTGCTTTCGAGCTTTTGCTATTTTGTATCCTGAACTTGTTTGATTCCTGTTTGTGACCCTTGCCTGGCTTTTGACTATTCTGACCTCTGGATCCTGACCCTCGCCTGTATATCAACTACCTCTTCTGCTGAATCCCTTCTGATTGACTTCCTGGTTTGACCCTTGCCTGCCTGATAACGTTTATTGCCTGCCTGCCTCGACCCGGCCTGATTTGACTACTCTTTTGCTTAACGCCTTGTACTACGATCTTCTGTCCAAAGACTTTGCTTTGCAGTCGTGCCCCTCTGCCTATCCAGAACCCTCATCTTGCACCTTTCATTTAAGTCCAGGTGGCATCCAAGTAAGCCGAGGGCTCCTCCCGAGGCCCAAAGGCGGTCACACTACTGGTGAAGCACGAGCCGAGACCAGGGTGCCTGGTGTTTTGTTCTGGTGTTGGGTGCCGACCGTGACATATAGTTGCCGGTAATTTGTAATACCCTTAACAAAAGCCCTTGGCCCTCCGGTGGAACTTACTTTTTCTTCGTCTTCTTGGCATCACACGGCATGGCCCATCCCTTTTGCGGCATGACCCCTGCAGCACCGCAGCTTTTTGCATCAGGGCCCGTCCCTTTAGTTCCCGCCCCCACCACTGGCCGGTAAAAATTTTTTGTAGTACAGCAGAAGGTTAAATATGCAAATTCAAATGCCAGTGTTGAAACTGTTTTATTACAATTCTTGCTTTCCCAGCATCCAGTCAGAAATACAAATCCTTTCTTCAGAAAAGCTGCTCCATCCGAAAATTATTGATTGCGTACCATTGTTTGGTATAAAGACACGTAGGGGCACATTTTTCAAATGATTGCATTTGGGGTATAAATCCAATGACTTTCTACGGACTTTGCACACATTAAAAATCTCATGTTGCAAATGCATTTTTAATCCATTTAAAGGGCAAGTCGACCCCAAAGTAAAAGAAATGGCTAATAAAAGAAAACATAACTCTCAGCAACTTCCCAATGTACATTTAAAACCATAAAAAAAATGTAATGAATGTAGATTGCAAAATTGCTAAGAATTATATTTTCTTTTATTAGACAAAAAAATATTTTTGGGGTTGACATTCCCTTTAATTAATTGTGACTGTTGTAAAATCAAATAAAAAAAGCAGGTTTAACAAACATAATTGATACACTTCCCCTTGACTTGTATGGCTTCGCCATAGGCTTTAGCTAACATCATTTGAATTTGTATTTTTGAATATTTTTTTAAAATACATTTTGCAAAATCACAGCAAAATATCCCAAATTGTACAAAGTGGCAAATTTAGATTGATTGCCACAATATATCATGGTCCCAGACTACATTTGATAAACTACCCCCTTCTGTAAGGTTAAAAAAAAAATAACTCACTGTATCCGCCATAATAAATTGAGGTTCCACAACTGTCATATTTGCTGTCGCATTGCACAGTGGGGCCTTTGCAACTACCAATAGTTTTTTCTCTAATGCAGGACGTGCAATTTATTGAACTTACTGAAAGAGAAAAGGGTAAAAGACAATGACATTGGCATCGAACAAGACATTTCAGGATCAGCACAAGACAATGAAGTTTACAGAAAGGGAACAAAGTGATTTAAAGAGTGTTATAAACTTTTGTATTTATTATATAAATGCTGAATTGTGCATGTCATGGGGTGTGCTGAAGTGGCGTAAGGAAATACCTGTACTAGATCTAGGTGTTATAGAAAAACTTTAATCGTATATGAAGTAAGCTCATGGAAGACTAGAAATGCTGTATTTTGTATACTAAACATTAACATGAATTACTGCACCACAAGTCTAATCAAACAAAAAATTTATGCTTTCAAAGTTGGCTACAGGGGGTCACCATCTTGTAACTTTGTTAAACATCTTTGCAGACCAAGAGCAGGAGAAGAACCCTCACCTGCCTGCCAACTGCGAAGTAGAGTGCGTGGTCGGCCTGAACACGCCCGACCCGCGGGTCTTGTGGGTTTCCGGCTGGCCCACACATCACTCTACACAGTCACCGACTGCTCTACAGGGAAACAAACAAAGCTGCTTGAGTTCTGTATGGCTGGGAAGTAAGGCAGGGGCTCCCCCTGCTGTTCATAAGTATGATTGTTTCCCTGCAGAGCAGTTAGGGACCATCTGACAATTCCTATCCACAGCAGTAAATGAAGGTAGAATTTCACTGCATACAGTCAGGTTTCTTATAAAAACACTACACATTTTTTTAATTAAAGTATATTGGAGATAGTTACATAGTAGTTACATAGTTACATAGTTAAATTGGGTTGAAAAAAGACAAAGTCCATCAAGTTCAACCCCTCCAAATGAAAACCCAGCATCCATACACACACCCCTCCCTACTTTTAATCAAATTCTATATACCCATATCTATACTAACTATAGAGTTTAGTATCACAATAGCCTTTGATATTATGTCTGTCCAAAAAATCATCCAAGCCATTCTTATAGTCATTAACTGAATCAGCCATCACAACATCACCCGGCAGTGCATTCCACAACCTCACTGTCCTGACTGTGAAGAACCCCCTACGTTGCTTCAAATGAAAGTTCTTTTCTTCTAGTCTAAAGGGGAGGCCTCTGGTACGGTGATCCACTTTATGGGTAAAAAGGTCCCCTGCCATTTGTCTATAATGTCCTCTAATGTACTTGTAAAGTGTAATCATGTCCCCTCGCAAGCGCCTTTTTTCCAGAGAAAACAACCCCAACCTTGACAGTCTCCCCTCATAATTTAAGTCTTCCCTCCCTCTAACCAGTTTAGTTGCACTTAGTCTCTGCACTCTCTCCAGCTCATTTATATCCCTCTTAAGGACTGGAGTCCAAAACTGCCCCCATACTCCAGATGAGGCCTCACCAGGGACCTATAAAGAGGCATAATTATATTTTCATCCCTTGAGTTAATGCCCTTTTTTATACAAGACAGAACTTTATTTGCTTTAGTAGCCACAGAATGACACTGCCCAGAATTAGACAACGTGTTATCTACAAAAACACCAAGATCCTTCCCCTTTAAGGAAACTCCCAACACACTGCCATTTAGTGTATAACTTGCATTTATATTATTTTTGCCAAAGTGCATAACCTGCGTTTATCAACATTGAACCTCATTTTCCAGTTTGCTGCCCAGTTTTCCAGTTTAGACAAATCACTCTGCAAAGTGGCAGCATCCTGCATGGAACCTATAGTTCTGCACAATTTAGTATCATCTGCAAAAATAGAAACAGTACTTTCAATGGCCACCTCCAGGTCATTAATAAACAAGTTGAAAAGCAAGGGACCTGGTACAGAGCCCTGCGGTACTCCACTAATAACACTGGTCCAATTAGAAAATGTTCCATTTAAGATAGGTTTCTTTTTAACAAAAGAAAGTAAAAATTAGATTTTTTTTTGCCTTTACATGCCCTTTAATGTTTAATCATACCATAAGTAGTTCCCACTGTTACTTGAATTATGTAGCAGCAGGGCCAGAACTAGGGGTAGGCTGAAGAGGCACATGTCTAGGACACAAAGGTAGAGAAGGCAGATTTGAATTGAGGGGCCCTGGGCCCCACAAATCCTCCTCCGGCCCCCTTGCCCAAAATCCGGACAAACCTCTGCCTGATTGACCAGGAATTTAGCCAGTCCATGTCTGCTGTGTCTTAGCCCACTGATACACCTATGCCTGCCCCTAAGCTTCACCACCAATATCAACCAATATCATGGGTTTACTACCAGTGATGGGCTAATTTTTGGCGCTTCGCCAAAAAATCCGGGAAATGCATATTTTTATCAGCGACAGTTTAGATGCGCTCCATTATTCCATCATGCGTCCAAATTTGTTTTGATGCAGGCGAATTTTCGTTGCAGTTTTGCAAATTTTGTTTTTGGTGAAACGTGGAAATTTTCCGTGAATACACGCATGGCAAATTTATTGGTTGACGTCAGCGTCAATTCAAGGCAATTTTGATGCCTGTATTAAAGTCAATGGGCGTCCAAATAATGTTGACATGTGACAGTTTTGACACGAGCGACTATTCTGACGTGCATCCAAATTTTTTTTGGATGCTGGTGTATTTTCGCACAGTTTAGCAAGTTTATTCGATGATGGAGAAACGCTGAAACTCTTCGCTGAAACTCGTCACAAATTCCCACCTGGCGATTTTATTCGCTCATCACTACTTACTACCACTAAGTACAATTTAAAAATCCGCTTCATTCTATTGTTGTTATTTTACTCACAGAGGTAGGTGGGGTAGTGCACCTCACTCCAGAATTTTCAACCAACACAAGGTGCAGAGCACAGCAAGACCCCGGAGGCCAGTGATTTTTAAATGAGCACTAAGGGGTACCCTTTAGCCTCAGTACCTTTTGAAGTCCTTTTAGAACTCCATATGTCTTACTGAAACAGCTGAGAATAAATTGTATATATATATATATATATATCTCCAGTAAGCTGACTGGATACAAAACACACCTTCTTTCATTTTAAGAGATTTTATTGAAACATCTCATTGTTTGCATACATCCAAACTTAAATCATAAAAATAATTTCTGCCAGTATATTGGGCCCCTTGTGCTCTAACAGAAAAAAATTAAATGATTGGGTTCACCCCTGTATTCATCCCACTTAGTGATTCTTTGGGGGAATTGCCTCTTGGCTTCACTGTCTATCTCTTAGTTAATGGTGTAACTACAGAGGAATCAGACACTCTGGTTACAGGAGACCCAGGTCACATTCCTCTATAGCCAGGGGTGATCCTAGTCTCTCCTGAGTTGGATTGCTGTTAGCCCCCCGCTCATCCCGCCCCCACACGTACACCTTTTTGGTGCCGGAGTGGGACCACTATGCTAGTGCAGAGAACACAAATACGCTCTCTGCATTAGAAGAGACAAATTTCAGGTTTTAAAACCAGTAATTTGACTCTTAAAGTTACAAAAAGTGTATTTTTGCTGCCTCTGCCTCAACTTGCCTCATTGGCACAGCCCCTGTCTTTAGCTCAAAAATCCCCTTTCCCAGCCACTTCTTCTTTAAATTTTTGTTGGTGCCTGGGCAAGCAGGTGGTGGGGAAGAAGACTCTTTTGTGGGGACCCTCTTGTTATGCCACTGCTCTCTGACGCTCCCTCTGCTCTTTGTGTTGGCAGACATTACCTCTAGCCCAGTTGGGAGTTCCCACTCAGAGATGTCATCACTTAAATAACACATAGGACTTTTCAGAGAGGTCCTATTCAGAGACCTACTCCAAGAAGTCTGATGACTCAGAGAAGTCAACTCTTTACACTATCGTTCCAAAGGATATTCCTTTGGAAAGTGAGCTGGACCAATGGAATAGAATGTGTTACCGCAGTGGAATAACTTGGAAGTGTCCCCAACCCGCCAAAAAATCTATTTTAAAATTAAAAGACGGGTCGGGGGACTATGATGCAGCAGACCTATTCTGCTGTATACTTAGTTCCAGAACACTTCACTTTGAGGATCCAACAGCAACATTTTTTAAACCTTCTCTGTTTGGCAACACCTTCCCTGAAGCTTACATCTCCTTTGGCCATTTGCCCAAAAATATATATTCCATTGTTTCAATTAATTATAACAACGTTCAGTGACAAACTCATGTTATTGTGATCTCACAAGAATGAAATTCATCATCATGTACTTTATGATGGGTTTCTCCAGATATCCATGGATATTTGATTTTAAGCCATTATCACACCTGCATACTGAACTCCTTGTGGAGGAACAATATTTGGGATACACTGGAGGCATGAGCAAGCATTTACATTCAATGAGACAGTTTAATAATGAGAAAATGTTATAGATATATTTATTATACAATGTAAAATCTTCTTCTCCCTCTGATCCAGTTGCCACATTTTCCACCAGCACAACTCAATGGGCTGTTTGTTCTGTGTTTGTTGCATTGCTTTTGTCTGAAATAAGTAGGGGCTCACCGAATCCACTATTTTGGAATCGGGCAAAAGATTCGGCCGAATACCGAACAGAATCCAAATCCTAATTTGCATATGCAAATTATGGGTGGGAAGGAGAAAGCATTTTTACTTCCTTGTTTTGTAACAAAAAGTCACACGATTTCCCTCCCTGGATTCAGATTTGGTTCGGCCAGACAGAAGAATTTGGCCGAATCCTGCTGAAAAAGGCAGAATCCTGACCGAATCCTAAACGGAATCCTGGATTCAGTCCATCTCTAGAAATAAGGCAAACAAAACAAATGGGGCTATCCAACACTCAAGGGAGTCCGGAGTGTCAAAAAATGTAAGTAAAAACCAATATCTATTTGTAAAGTTTAAAATTTACACATCTTCTTTGAAATAGCTCTGCTAAGATATAATTTTCATCCTGTCTGTTCCCAAGATCACTAACCTGTTGCAATAACAGTGTTTATAATGCAGGCTCCAGCGAGGAATCTTCTCATGGTCATGGTGCCAAACAGAAAGCCGTCTACTCATTTCCTTTGGATTTTAATACTAAGAAGAATGGACCAGGTGTGTGAGCACCTTTAGCATTAAAAAAACAGGCAGGTACCCAGGGGAGAGCTGTGTTTTGTTCTGGAGAATTGTAATTAAATGTACAGTCACTGAGCAAATATGAGATGATTCAGAAGAAGTTGAAATTTGCACAATGGTGTATATATATAGATATGGTACTATATAAATGTGCTTATTGGTCTTATTTTTGTAAAAACAAATCTGCTTATTCTTCTTATTTTTGTAAAAAAATTTGCTGTTTTGTGCATTTCTTGTATGTTTGGATTCTCCATGTGGATGATTGATATGAAGCTGTTATCCCACATGCCAAAGGGTTAACATTTTTATATAAACATTAAATGCAAAATCTCAGCTTTCTGGGAACCCTTGTTGGACGTTTTTGCTATTGGGCAAGTCCAGGGCCTTGTTGTAACCTGCGTCCACCACTGCTTCCGGACCTGCACATTTAAATGACAAAAAGGTTAATGGACATTTAGGGAGTGGGTAGAAAGATTTCTATGTACTGCCCACCCATCAGTTATGAATATATTGCTGAAAGTTGCAGGCAGTGCTGTATTCATGGGGAACAGTGACGGGCGAATCTGTGCCACGAAATTAGCGAAACTGCGAAAAATTCGGGAAATGCATTGAAGTCAATGGGCGTCAAAATAATGTAACGTGCATCAATTTTGACGCGAGCGTCAATATTTGTACGTACAGTAGTGATGTGCGGGTCGACCCGATACCCGCGTGCCCCATGGGTGGGGTGGATTCGGGTCAACCTCGCACTGCTCCTCGCGGGTAGCAGGTGGCGGGTTGAGATCTTCTCCTGCTCTCCCCACCTGCCACCTCCAAATGCCGGCATCCGACTTCCAGTTTTATAGTCTCGCGTCTGCTCACCCCGCCCCTTTTGTGACATCATAATAATTACATATACCCATACCTCTACTAACTATAGAGTTTAGTATCAAAGGCTATTGTGATACTAAGCTCTATAGTTAGTATAGATATGGGTATATAGAATTTAATTAAAAGTAGGGAGGGGTGTGTGTATGGGGCTGGGTTTTCATTTGGAGGGGTTGAACTTGATGGACTTTGTCTTTTTTCAACCCAATTTAACTATGTAACTATGTCATTGTGACGTCATCGGCAGGGCAGGTCGGTGCAGGTCTATAAAAAGCACAATGCGGACGGGTGGGTGCAGGGTGCAGCAGGGCGGGTTAGGGTCGGGTGTGGCTCAGGAAAACCCTGACCCGCACATCACTAACGCACAGCTATTTGGTCCAAATGCATTACAGTCAATAAGCATCCAAATCATTTTTATACCTGCACCAATTTTGATGCGGCGGATTTTTAGTCGGCGAATTGTTGCTGCAATTTTGCGTATTAAATTAGGTCGAAACGTGGAAATTCACCACAAATTCGCGTCTGCCGAATTTATTCGCCCATCGCTAATGGGGAATGTTACAAGAGTCTAAATCCAAAAACGCATTGGTGCATCTATGAGCATTTTTGCATTTTACAGTCTTGTTCAACTTTAGTGGTTTACTTAGTACTGTTGAAAAAAGGCACATGTCCATCAACTTCAACCTTTTATATCTATATATTACGCTTCTGAGATATTTGCATTTTTATATTGCTAAAAAGAATCAACAAACCTGGGGTTACCTGGAGTCACTGATACTGCTACAAGCATTTTGTAAGGAAGGCTTACCAGCATGGCTGCATTCCGTCCCAAGATGGCGGCGCCTCTTCCTTCCATGCGGATCGTCCTGGGCGCAGTTCAGTGACGTCATCATCTAGATGCAAAACAAATTACCTAATTTCCCCTAGGTCTCTCCTAGTAATAGTTGCCCGGTGCTGGCTGGAGGGGTCGGCGCCTCTCCCAGAAATATCTGCAAAGAAGATTAGCCAAACAACACAGGCTGGTGTAGCGGGGATCTCCCCTGCACGTTTATTTTGTCAAGTGATGTAAAGTTTCGGGGGCGTGCCCCTTCATCAGACATCAATGAAGGGGCACGCCCCCGAAACGTTACATCACTTGACGAAATAAACGTGCAGGGGAGATCCCCGCTAGGGATGTTGCGGACTGTTCGCCGGCGAACTTGTTCGCGCGAACATCGGCTGTTCGCGTCCGCCGCAAGTTCGCGAACGTCGCGCGACGTTCGCCAATAGGCGTTCGCGTCAAAATCGTTCGACCATTCGACCATTCGATCGCTAAAATCGAAGGATTTTCGTTCGAATCGAACGATCGAAGCCATTGGATTGAATGAAATCATTCGATCGAATGGCTTCAATCGTTCGATTCGAACGAAAATCGTTCGATCGAATGATTAAAATCCTTCGATCGTTCGAATCAAACGATTTTCGGATGTTCGAAGTTCGCGAACTGTTCGCATTTTTTGCCGGTGTTCGCGAACGGCGTTCGCGAACACATTATCGGCGGTTCGCTACATCCCTAATCCCCGCTACACCAGCCTGTGTTGTTTGGCTAATCTTCTTTGCAGTCATCATCTAGATGCCAGCACAAAGACTCCAGCGCCGGATTGGATGCCAGCGCAAAGACGCCAGCACAAAGACGCCAGCGTGATGACGTCAACACGTACGTTTTTGTATAAGGGCTATTTAAGACGCCAGAGCACTCCAGACTTTGCCGTACAATGGGTTCCACTTAGTGAGTTCCTGGGTGCGCTATATTCTTCTGTTATCTGATCCTGATCTTGACCTTGCCTGTTTATACCGTGTATTGAACCTTTGCTGCCTGTACCGACCTTATTGCCTGGACCTGACTTTGCCTTCTCTTAACCCCTTGGATACCTCGATCTGTTGAGACTGTGCATCCTCCTTGGTCCGCTACCTCTGTCTGAGCCTTCGGGCCCCTTACACATTTAAATTGCATAAAACCTCTAAAATCTTAGAAGCCAAAAAAAAAAGAAGATATAAGTAAATTGCAATAGTGCTAAGAGGACTACTCTGAGTAAGTTTACATCAGTTTATTTTTGGGGGGGGTTCTCTATAAGTGAGCCCATGTGTGGCCACTTGTAGCCTCCCCAAATAAAAAAAATACCCCTCCACCCATGTACAAGACTGTGTGTTCCAAAATGCATGAATTGAAGAGGCGTGGAAGTGCAAAAATTGTGTTTTTTTACATTTTTAGACCTATGCCCCCTGCCATTCATTTTATAAATGACCTCTTATCCTTACAGTGACCAAGAAATCACAACATTGTTTCTGTAGATGAGCTCACGATTAAGTCATTTTTATTTCTCGGAATTTGCAATGCCATTAACATATTGCAATAAGAGCGGCGATAACTCAGGCTCCGGGAAGGAATCCCCTCTTGGTCTCGGCGGTGTATAAATCGAAATATTTCTTTTGGATTTAAGACAGGGAGGAAAGACCAGCTGTGAGCACTTTCATAATCTGAAAACAGGCAGGTGCCCAGGGGAGAGCTGTGTTTTGTTTATAAGAATTGTAATTAAAATGTACAGTTGATGAGTAAATGAGATGGTTCTCAGGAAGTTTATATGAAAGCCACAGTGTATTTCTGGTTTGCCTTATTTTCTTTTTATCATCTTATGTAATGCTCAGTAATCAGGTTCCTTCCTTACTTCTTGCTCCTGACATTCTTTGCAATCCTGACAGCAGAGTGCAAAGCCTTTGAGCAAATCTTCCTTGTAAAGTGAAGCATGAGTGAGGGTATCCATGTGCATGACCCTGACGACTATGCCATTATAAAGGTGTAGCCAGGACAACAACAGGTGCCATGTCCTTAACACCTACTAGCTATTAGTTATGATGTTCCCTGTATATAAAGAAAAACATAGGCATTGGCAAGGGTGGTTGGGGTGGCAAAGGGGATTTGAGTCCTCCCAGAATTCCCCCCTCCCCAGGTCTAAATGTTGGTCAAGGCAAGTAGGTGGTTAGCCAGGAGGCAAGAAAAAAAGTTTCACGCAGTTGATAAATATTTTTGTATTTGCGTTAGCTATACAAGTACAGATATTGTGGTCAGGTCCAATTTTTGGTAGCATACTCTTGTGGTGTTTATACAAATGGCCTGTAGATGTCACTGTGCCCAGACTTATACTGTGCATACTTCCTGACAGCTTAAAAGTGAAAGTGAAAGTTACTGTTGTGTAATGCCTGCATGAGACTCTGCTAATAAAGCACTGTTATACTCTACTCATCATCGGCTACTCAAAACATAACAGATTGACAACGAGATGGATCTTCTACCTCTGCAGCAGCCTGCAGCTTTTCTTCTAAACCCTGGTGAGCCTACCATACCTTTTACTGCTTGGATCCGTATGTTTGAAAATTACATTATTGCTGCTAGAAAGCGTGCTTTACTTATTCACTGCCTGGGAACTGAGGGACAGCGTATATTCTATACATTACCATTACCTGATGAGACTTGTGAAACTGCTCTTACTGCCATAAAGAACTTTTTCATGCCAAGAGTAAATGTGGTTGCTGAAAAATATAAATTCCGCCAACCTGGACAATGTAATGGCAAATCCACAGAACAGTTTGTAGCAGCTTTGAGAGAGCTGGTTGTTACCTGTGAGTTTGGGAATCTAACAGAGACCAAATAGTGGGAAAAACAAACTCACCTCACATTAGAGAGAGACTTTTAACCCTTGATTTTTAACCCTTTGAAAGGCTATTACAGTTGCTAGCCAAATTGAAACAGCAGTGGCAGAGGCTAAAACTCTCAGTCAGGGAACTGCTGGGAATGTACAGACTGTGAATTCAGCACTGTGGCCTAATAATGCACAGGCAAATGACAGTCAGCAAATACAAATAGAAAATACTGCTTTCACTGTGATTCAACACAACACACTGCAAATCATGTTACATGTCCTGCAAAAGCTAAACGGTGCTGCAAATGCACAAAAGTAGGACATTTTGCTAAGATCTGCCGTAGTTCTGCTAAAGATGTTCATGAAGTCACTACTACAAATGTTACAGTATTAAGTGTGGATAAAGCTGGTACATTTATTCCAGACAAGTTTATATGCTCTGTCAGTGTCAGTACTGCTTCTGCTGACAAGGGACACTCCATTAACCTGATGCTTGATACAGGTTCAGCTGTTTCTATACTACCAAAGAATATTTTCTTGAAATACTTTGCAAAAGATCCGCTTGTTGCACCTCCCTGAAACTGGTCAGTTACTTAAAGGATCCAATCCCTGTGCTTGGTTGCTTGCCAGTGACTGTACAATTTGAATCAAATACTGCAAAATGTGACTTTTACATTGTGAATAAGGGAACTGCTATACTTTAAAGGGATCTCTTTGCTGCATTAAACCTACAATTAGTTGATGGTCTTTTTACTACAGCATCAGTGCCTGCCACGCAGCCAGTGTCTAAAGCCACAAGCAACACTTCACTGGGCTGTGCAAATAACCTTGTACACAAGAGACCAGATGTAAAACAAGTACCATTTCCTGATTCAGCATGGGAAAAACTCGCTATTGATATTGTCGGTCCTTTTACAGATGCTCCTATGGACTGTAGATTTGCTATAACCTTGATGGACTATTACAGTAAATGGCCTGAAATTGCATTTGTTTCTCATAAAACATCAGCTACAGTAATAACATTTCTGTCTACAGTCTTCAGCAGAGAAGGTAATCCAAAGGAGTTAATATCAGACAATGGACCACAGTTTGTCTCATCTAAATTTGAATCCTTTTTGAGACAGAGGAATATTGTGCATAGGAAATCTTCAGTGTATTACCCACAAGCAAATGGAGAAATCGAGCGATTCAACAGAAGTCTAAAAGAAGCACTACAGACAACAAATCTTAGTGGAAAATCTTGGAAATTATTTACAACAGAGTTCCTACATAACTAAAGAGCAATGTGCCATGCAACAACCCAATCATCTCCAGCTGAATTATTACATGGCAGACAGATGCCCACTAAGTTACATGTTGCAGACATGAAACTTCCAAAAAATACCGTGCCTACAAAATCATCTACTGCTGACATTGTGAAACATCAACAAGCCAAATGCAAGGCTCATACTGACAGAAAACGTGGTGCCAGAGAAGTACACTTTCAGCCTAGATCTTAAGTCAGAATTAAGAAACCAGGAATACTGAAACAAGGACATTTACTACACCACTTGAAGTGAGACGCTAGCGAGGACAATATACATATGAACTGTCTGATGGACGCATATGGAATGCAAGTCGTCTTGTTCCTGTTAGACATGACTTTGGAGAAGCTCCATTTGATGAAGGACATTTTCCTACTCCTGATGCCAACTGCAATAGGCTTGAAGAAAGTGAACCTATAAGGCGTACTGAGAGAATCAGAAAACTACCTGCATGGACCCAGGACTATGTATTGTTAATCAATTATATTATTGCTTTAAGATACATTGTTGCTGTTTATAACATTTGACCAAATGCTTTCCTACTATAGGGGGGATATGTGGTGTTTATACAAATGGCCTGTAGATGTCACTGTGCCCAGACTTATACTATGTATACTCCCTTACAGCTTAAAAGTGAAAGTGACTGTTGTGTAATGCCTGCATGAAACTCTGCTAATAAAGCACTGTTATACTCTGCTCATCATCGGCTACTCGGAACATAACAACTGTGTCAGTGTATAATCTAGACAAATATTATTGTGCAGTGGTTAGTGGTTATTTCTGTGATCAGAAAAATCTAAATGCTGTACTTATATGTATCAACCATCTGCTGACATGGGTAGGACATGAAATAGTTTATTGGTTAAAAAGGCAGGAGGAGAGCAGATGGGTTGCCTATTTAGGGTTGCCACCTTTCCCTGCCATTAACTCTGGGTGGGGTGGTGATGTCTCTATGGGCAGGCCGATGAGGTGGCAGGGGTGGGGTGATGGTTGTGTGGCCAGTCTAGTGATGTCAGGGCAAGGCTATGATGCAACGATAATGGATTGGCCAATTGACATGTGAATCTCAAGGAATTCTACCCTTTTTTCCTAATTTGGAAAACCAGTCAGGCAGTTTTGACCAGGACATCCCTTCCAAAAACCATGCTGTCTGGGTAAGAACCCTATGATTTTCCATTTCTAGGTGTTGGATACATTACCAGTTCCTCATGCCAAAAGAGTTTTTAGGTAGTTCTGTATGGCAGTTCATGAGCACAGACCAAAATGTACTGGACTGGACACAAGTAGCTGTGGTTGAGGTTAGAAACTACCAACATGGAGTCTGTATGTTTGTGAAGATTCTCATTCATCCAGGTCATGGTATATCTATAGAAATAATTCAAATCATCTGGACTTGCTGTGTTTTTATTTTCCTTGAAGACGTTTCACCAGTCATCCAACTTGCTTCCTCAATTCATACCTAGGTACCCATAATGAGGTGAAGTATTGTTTGTAAATAGTGGACTGAAATATGCACTTACATTGGCAGATTGCAGCATCCACTAAGGTTGCCCCTATGTGTAACCACTAAGTAGCATCTAAAATGGGGTAGGATCCTGTACAAGAGTGTTGGGGCAGAGGAAAAGCCTTCTTGGCCTGAGTAAAATCTGGTGACATTACACACTCTTTGTAGCAGGTGCTTATTAAAATGCAGGCTCAGGAGGGGCAGTTTTTCTTGGTTAAGGGCAGCTAGGAAGTAGCAGATTTGTTTTCTAATAGCTCAGAGGTGAGGAACATTTAGTTTAGTTAGCAAAGGATGTACTGTTCCCACATAAATAAAAGTTGCCCCTTTTAGCCAGATGCCATTATATATTTCAAGGGTGGCAGGAGTTGCAACACACACCATTTTTATGTTAAATTGTATACAAGGTGGAGACTTGTAATTACAGCCTTTAACGTTAACGAAAATCTCTTCAGCCATCTATTGGTTGGTGAATAATACACTTTACACACAACATAATGGAATTCACAAAAGTGGAGATTGCCCATTTTTGGAGTAAAATTGGTGGTAAACTGGTGTAAAATAATTTCTCCATATTCACAAACAGAAATCCGCCTAAATTACGGCTCAATCGCCACTTTTCATAATTTAGTGAACGAAAGACATTTTACAGACACGTTTATGACTTTGTCTTCAAAGGACTTAAAAATGGCGCAAAAATGGCATTTTAAACGACATTTTCAAAAAGTTGTAAAGATCAGTATAGGTATGGGACCTGTTATCCAGAATGCTCAGGACCTGTGGTTTTCCTGATAATGGATCTTTCCGTAATTTGGGTCTTCAAGCTTTAAGTCCACTAGAAATTCATTTAAACATTAAATAACCCCGATAGGCTGGTCTTGCTTCCAATAAGGATTAATTATATCTTAGTTGGGATCAAGTACAAGCTACTGTTTTATTATTACACAGAAAAAGGAAATCATTTTTAAAAATTTGGATTATTTGGATAAAATGGAGTCTATGGGAGACAGCCATTCCGTAATTCGGAGCTTTATGGATATCGGGTTGATATCAACTTGACAAAGGGCCACATAGGCCTGAAACGTTGTTTATTCGAGATCCAAGCCAGAGAATGCAATAAAGGCTTTTTAAGAAAAAATACGCTTTGGATGGTGCTGTGATTCTATTTTCGTATCGGGTTTCCGGATAAGGGATCCTATACCTGTATAACTCTTCCCCATGTGTCAGATCAATAATCTGCTCTGTTTTGGTTCAGACAATCTTCATTTCACACCTCTTGTAGTTGCCCCATTAGGTAATCATTAGCATATTAATAGGGACTCAGGGCCCAAATTTGTGTCTAACCCTATAGGTGTAAAAGTCTCATTAACAAAACAAGTAAAACACTGATAAAACAAAAAAAAGTGTATAATTTGATATGTAAAAAGTTTTAAACTCACATTTGCATTATTTTTATCTTAATGAGTGAGCCAATATTAACAATCTGAGTGAATATATTAAAAAAAAGTTGGTTTTACCAGCACTGAGACACTTGACCTCAGATAAAAACTATTTCTGATACAAATCACTTTATTATGCAAAATTATCCTTATGTCTTGTTACAGAAGTGGAATTACACAAACATGAAGGCAGATTTAGAAAGCCCAGGTTATCCTGAAAAAAATGATGTATACATTTTCCTAGGTAAAATGAACCCCCTCCCACGGAAATGCCAGTTTGATGCCTGACTGACAAGTATGAGCTTAATCAAGTTCAGAAAAAATGTCATTAAAATGTCATGCAAAAGGCAAAATCTGAAAAGTGTCTGTTTAAAAGACAAATTCACAAACGTGGAGATAAGAGGTTTGTGAATTTGGTGGGAAATCCAACATTTTTATCTCCACTTTTATTTTGTCTCAATATCAATATCTCCACTTTTGTGAATTTCCCCATAGGGTTTTAACCTTTTTGTCTCCATCCTACAAGGGCAGTGCTTTGGTACTAGGAGGGTACAAAATCCAACTTTTCCAGCCCCATTTCTGAAGACACCCTACCTCTATCATTTTCAGAGGGTATTGGGGTTGCAAGCAGTAAGACTGTGAGTAAATTGGACCTCTTAGTTCAACTGCCTGTTAATATCTATTTCCGACATTGGGTATTCTAAGACATGTTCCTCAAGGCATGTTCCTCTTGGAATGTAAGTGTTTCTATTGGTCAATGAACAACTTCTTATGAAGAAAGAGCTACTATCTTCTATTCAAAACAGACCTCCTGGCCTTCTAATCCCCTTTGAACTATACTCGCTTGCCCTGAGAATTTGTTTTGATCCCTAACTATGAAATATCCATAGGCGGAGGGTGATTTTTTAATTTGGGTAGGCTAATGTCACATGAACAGTTTCTTCCACAGTGATTTCCATTGGCAGAAAACGTCTCATTAACAAAAAAAACACAGTAGCTGCCTTTTTACTGAAGTTTCAAAGTAATACTTATAATCTTAGATGAGTTTGAAAACAGACATGCGTCCAACCTTAAATTAAAATTTTTGTCCAACTGAAGTTAGGCTAAGGGGCAGATTTATCAAGGGTCGAATTTCGAGGGTTAAAAAACCCTCAAATTCGACCCTCAATATCGAATTCGAAGGATTTTAGCGCAAAACGTTCTGTCGAACGATCGAATAAAAATTGTTCGATCGAACGATAAAATCCTTCTAAACTAACGATTTTAAGCGATCATCGAACGATTTTTATTCGACCCAAAAAAACTTAGAAAAGTGCTGGGGAAGGTCCCCAAAGGCTAACATTGAACTTCGGTAGGTTTAAAGTGGTGAAGTATGAAGTCTAAGTTTTTTTTAAAGAGACAGTACTTCGAATGGTCGAACGATTTTTACTTCGAATCGTTTCGAATTTGACCAATTCGATGGTCGAAGTACCCAAAAAAAACCTTCGAAATTCGAATATTTTTGCATTCGAATTATTTACTCGAGCTTAGTAAATCTGCTAATTGAACCAGGAAGGTAAAACAAACTGTAGCCCTATATAGCGAAAAATCCCTTCCTGACTCCAAGAGAGTAATTAGAACAACTCCTGAATCAAAGTACACATATGCTGCAAGCTAAACTGTTGCTATATGGCCATGCTTAAGATTTTTGAAGGTGCTGTGGGGTACTCACAAAATGTAAAAGTTGCTTTACAAATTTAGTGTCTGATACAGTTATAACTGAATGTAATGTGCTGCAAAGTGGAAAAAGGTTCTTTGCAGCCCTGGGTGCACACTGAACACTGTGCAAGGGTGCCACCCTCATCTTGTGGCTTCTTCAGTTTAACCAACTCAGCGTTAGGGAATACAAATATGCTAATTAAAGCAAGCACTTCAATAAGAATAAACTGCATGTTTATTTAGCGGGACGCCAATAATACAATGCCTTTAAACCTTTAAGGGTATTACAGTTACAAACGTTCAAGCACAATGGTTATGGTTGAATTTATTGGGAGGTGTTAGCTGAAACTCTAGGGTTAAAGGTGTGATCCATTCACTAAGGTAACAATGTTACTTGGTCACACTTTCACACCTCTGAGTTTCAGATAATACCTACCACTTAGTTAAACTGAAGAAGACCCTAATTCAGATTTATTTCTACTAGAAATTTACATCATGACCTGGATTAATGAAAATCTTGATATATAGTTATTTTTAAGGGCTCAGTTTGTCTGACACTGTAGGACACATATACACATTCTGTTTTTGCTTTTTTTTTTTTTTATGCTGCCACATACTGCCTGATGCTACCAAAATAAGGGACCTGTAGACACTGGCGGCTAGTGGATTCCATTTAAAATAGGCAAACCCACACAACTGCCTGCTATTTTAATAATATAATTTTTGTTTTTTCATCCCATCTACATTACCACAGGGACTGCTATATGCAGTATTATGACAGGCACCTTTGATGGCAACTTTAACAAGGGCTTCACACATACTGCCTGTTGCTATATCCCTTTCAACCTGATTTTTTGCTGCTACTTTTAATAATAAAAACCCCAAAACTCCCAAATACACTGTTGGCTGCTGTACTATTTTACATTAGGAGCCCCCATATTTGTTTTGGTGCCAATAATTCCTTGAAACTAAAAAGCCCAAACCACCAATCCAGAAGTTCAGATACTACTGTGTCAGAAGATGTAGTATAAAAATCAAACTCCACATACCAAACAAGTCGGATCAGCAGCTTCTGTGTCTTTTAGCCCTAATCATCAGCACAAACAACTAGCCTAGATAATGCTCACTCTCACCTACTCCTGCATACAGTGCTTGGTGTGTAAAACCCGCTCCTGAGCTTCTCATCTGAAATCTCGCAAGATTTTCAGTGCGAAATCTCGCAATGACGTCACTGCATTCATTCGTTATCTGAGGATTTCTTTCTCTTTTTAAAACCTTTTATTATTATTTTTTTAACCAATAGGTTTGGGGAGGCTTAGCCTCCCCAAGCCTTAATGAAAATCCGCCCCTGGAAATATCTTTATAATAACCCAGTCATTGCTCATCAAGCTCATAGGTCTCAAGCTGCTGAGAGTATACATTTTAGAACCCAGTTGTTTCAGTTTGTTCTGCTTGTGATATCCCAGTGCTGGGTGTTGTGGAACTGGAAGAATGCACACAAAGATGCCAGACTGCAGGGTAGAAGTCAGCTTTATTCCTGGCTGCTCTCTCCACCCTGTTTGCTCCTCCCCCTTCACTTCCCCTTCCTGTGTCCATAACCTTTCTCATTACTCCACCCAGTGCTAAGCTGCTAATGCATATTAAACTGAACATTTAACATCACAGGAATGGATGGAACAACATTACACTGCTCATGTTGATTCATGTCTAGTACTTCTTACAGAAAAGCTAATATTGACTAACACTTAGGGCAGGACTCCACGGACGATTCCGGCGCGATCCGACGCGCTGCTCAAAAATGCAGGCGTCACGTTGGATGCGACGGAAATAAGGTAAGTAATTCTATTGTCAGATCGTGTCGCATTGTTGATGCGACGCGACACAACTGTCAGATACAGACGCAGCGTGCAGCATCTGCATCTGACAGTCATGTTGCATCGCATCAACACTGCGGCACAATCCGACAATAGAATTACTTACCTTATTTCCGTCGCATCCGACGTGACGTCTGCATTTTTGTGCAGCGCGTCGGATCCGCCAGAATCGTTCATAGATATACCTGCCCTTATACAACATCTTAATTCTTTAATAATAGTAGCCAAATTAAACACTGCCACCACCGCTGTTTCCTTGTTATTATTATGAATAGAAGAGAGGCCTGAATAAAAAGTTTAGCAATAAATAGTAGCAATAACAATACATTTATAGCCTTACAGAGCATTTGTTTTTCAGAAGAGGTCAGCGACCCCCATTTGAAAGAGTCAGAAGGAAATGACGAATAACTAAAAAGTTGCTTAGAATTGACCTTTCTATAACATACTAAAAGTTACCTTAAAGGCGATCCACCCCTTTACATTGACAACACCCACAGATTCACAAAATGCCTACATAAAAAAGATTGTTTTTTTGTTTTTTGCATTTTGATTGGAATTGTAGGTTAATTTAAAACATTAAATACATATACATTATAAGCAGTGTCCTTATGTTCCTTGTTAGTCTCTGCACTTGTTTTTCTACATTTTGTTTAATTATTACATCTCTATAGCAAAACCCGCCCTTACTTCATATTTATTAGGTACCTTGGGGCAGATTTATCAAGGGTCGAATTTCAAAGTAGAAAAAGCTTCGAAACTCGACCATTGAATTGGAATACTTCGACATCGAATTTGGCCATTTGCGGTCGAAGTAAAATAGTTTGATTGAACAATGAAATCCTTCGAATCGAACGATTTGAAGGATTTCATCCATTGATAGAACGATTTTTCTTCGACTTTAATTTTTTTTTTAAAAATGCTCTAGAAGGTCCCCATAGGCTAACATAGCAATTCGGCAGGTTTAATTTGGCGAAGTTTTGCAGTCGAAGTTTTTTAAAGAGACAGTACTTCAATTGGTCGAATAATCAAAATTTTCGAATTTTTTTACTTAGAAAATTCCCTCTAATTCACTTCGACCCTTGATAAATCTGCCCCCTTGTATATATACTTTTTTTTTTACCCAATTTGTCAGTTCCCAGATTGTTCTAGATTTGCGGTGATTAAAAATAACCAGAGCTTATTAACAAAACACTATTGGTGGCAGTAGTTTTCCTCTAGATGGCGCTGTGCATCACGTTTTTCCAGGAGGGATCTTGGATCTCAGATTTTGCAGCATCTCCTATAACAATATAATGACAGAGCCAGAGAGGCAGGTCACATGATGCAGGCACTTTTCATCTAAGAGAAGATCTAATTACTGCTATTGACTTACCCCAACCACCAGAGCAAGAGAATACCCAGTACATATACATAGTGCAAGACAGATAAATAAAATCCAACTCCAAATAGTTGTGTTTAAACTATATAGTGGCTACGGCAGTATACTTTCATATGGAACTTCTTGTATAGGCAGTGCTGTATATTGCATGGCATTAATAGTACCAGCAGTGCAATAAATTAATGAATACATACAGTTACAGTTATAAAAATTTAAGTAAACCTTAAAAATAATTTAATTTAAAATTGATGCTATTCTAAGCACTTTTGAAATGTACATTCATTTTTTTTTTTTAATTCCAAAGGATACATGTATTGTTAACATCAATAAATGTTGTTACAACAGCGCCAACTGCTGGTCATGTTGTAATGAGTCTGACCACCAAGTAAAGAAACAAAGAGGCTGCTCTGATGTTTTTCTGGTTTGGAAAACTTTCTGAAATCTCTCCTATCCAGACAAACCAGCCCTCTTTCTTTCTCCTGGCAACTTCCTTGCATCCTCATCAATTTTACATTCACTTATTTTTAAGGTTTACTTTTCCTTTGAGTGCCATGTGCCCATTGTTACATGTATAGGGCTCAAAATGGTGTAGGGATGCACCGAATCCGCTATTTTTGATTTGGCCGAACCCTTGAATCCTTCGCAAAAGATTCAGCCGAATACCGAACCGAATCTGAATCCTAATTTGCAGTGAGAAGGGGAAAACGTTTTATACTTCCTTGTTTTGTGACAAAAAGACATGCGTTTTTCCTCCCCGCCCTAATTTGCATCTGCAAATTAGGATTTGCATTCGGTTCAGCCAGGCAGAAGTATTAGGCCGAATCCTGCTGAAACCGAATCCTGGATTTGGTGCATCCCTAGTATGGTGGGAGCAGATGGGAACTGCAATTTTTATCACCCGAAAACCAGGGTCAGACTGGACATGGGGGGGCCCACCGGGTTACTATACTCCGGCCCTCCCCCCACGCACATGCGTGAACGCTGATGCGCATTCGATACCGGCACATCGATTTATTTTTATTTGGGGGACCAGAGATCGGGGCGGGGGCTGGGCCACAGGGGGTCCACGAGGGCCGGGGCCCACTGGCTTTTTATCATGGCGTCCAGCCGGCCCTGTCCAACGATGCCCGAAATCTCGCCACCATTCTGTTGCTCCATGCCTACCCATATCTTGGGCCCTTGGGCGGGATGGCAATCGGGGTGTGTCGTTTTCCGAAAACGCCTCACAGGAAAACTTCAGGCGACTTCGGAAAACGAAGCGTTCCGAGGTGCCATCCCGCTGGCGATTTAGATTCTAGCCGGCAGGAGGCAGTTCGGTGAGATTAGTCGCCCCGAAGTAGAAGAGATTTGTTGCTGGCCGACTAATCTCCCCGAATCTGAGTTTATAGTTTGGGGGTTTATAATCCATAGATTTTACAACATAGTATGGAGGTCCCATCCCGTTACAGATTACAATCTTAGTGTGGAGTTCTATTGTTCCTCGAATTTACAATTTATGGAGATTCCAGCCCCTTAGAGTTTACAATCTAAGTATGAAGGTCTATTCCCTGTACAATTTCCAATCTAATTATAAAGGGGTCCCATCCCTACTGCTGAATAAAATGTTAATAACCACAAATAATAAATAATAATAATAAATAAAAACAGATTGCAAATTGTCTCTCTCGACATCATACCACAGGGCAGATTTAGCAAAGGTCGAAGCGAAAATTCGAATTAAAAAAATTTGAATTTCGAGCTAATTTTTGTGTACTTCAACTAGGGAATAGTCCAAATTCGATTAGAATTTGAAAAAAATGTGAAAATTCAAATATCGAAATTTATCATGTAATGTCTCTTTAAAAATGTGACTTAAACCATTTGCCATCTAAAACCTGCTGAATTGCTGTTTTAGACTTTGAAAAATCGTTTTGTTTTTTTTTGGAAAAATCGTTTTTTTCTAAATCGAATGCGCTATTGCTTCAATTCGTCCGATTTGAAAATTGACTTATTCGGCCTAAAAAAAAATGTAATTTTTGAATTTTAAAGTTTTTTAAATTCGAAATTCGACCCTTGATAAATCTGTCCCCACAAGTTAACTCAAAGGTGAACAACCCCTTTAAAGGGATACTGTCATGGGGAAAAAAAAGATTTCCAAAATGAATTAGTTAATAGTGCTGCTCCAGCAGAATTCTGCACTGAAATCCATTTCTCAAAAGAGCAAACAGATTTTTTTATATTCAGTTTTGAAATCTGACATGGGGCTAGACATATTGTCAATTTCCCAGCTGCCCCAAGTCATGTGACTTGTGCTCTGATAATCTTCAGTCACTCTTTACTGCTGTACTGCAAGTTGGAGTGATATCACCCCCTCCCTTTTCCCCACCAGCAGCCAAACAAAAGAACAATGGGAAAGTAACCAGATAGCAGCTCCCTAACACAAGATAACAGCTGCCTGGTAGATCTGAGAACAACACTCAATCGTAAAAAACCCATGTCCCACTGAGACAAATTCAATTACATTGAGAAGGAAAAACAGCAGCCTGCCAGAAAGCATTTCTCTCCTAAAGTGCAGGCACAAGTCACATGACCAGGGGCAGCTGGGAAATTGACAAAATGTCTAGCCCCATGTCAGATTTCAAAATTGAATATAAAAAAATCTGTTTGCTCTTTTGAGAAATGGATTTCAGTGCAGAAGTCTGCTGGAGTAACACTATTAACAGATGCGTTTTGAAAAAAACATGTTTTCTGATGACAGGATCCCTTTAAGGTCTATGCTCTTTAGAGCTTACAATTTCGTATGCAGAGCCTTGCCTCTTAGAGCTTGCAATCTATTTAGAGTTCTCTGCTCTGTAGAGATTACAATTTGAGCATGGAGGTCCATGCCCATAGAGATTGCAAATTGCAATCTAAAGGGCAGATTTATCAAGGGTCGAATTTCGAATTTGAAAAACATTGAAATCTCAATTTCAAAAAGATCAACTGAAGTTAAATCAAAATTGTTTTTTTTGGCCGAATAGGTCCATTTTAGATTGAATAGGTTCGTTTTCTATCGAATTCGAATTGTACGATTCAAAGTTTTTCCCAAAAAAAACCTTTGATTTTTCAAAGTCCACCAATTGACTCCAAATAAGTTCTAGAAGTTCCCCATTAGTTAAAACAGCAATTGGGCAGTTTTTTTTTTTTTTTTAAATGGCCAAATCTGCATCTTTTTTTATTATTTAAAAGTTTTTATTTTTCTGAAATTCTCACAAGCCTATTGTTAACACATGTATGATCTCCCAGGTTGTCATTTCTGATACATTATGACCGATTGGCATCTTAAATTTGTAAGCACTCCTAGATAGAAGGGTAAAAGTAACAGGGAAGGTCAGAGGGAAGTCAAATTTTTAAAGAGACAGTACATGATAAATTTCGATATTATAATCTTCGAATTTTTTTTCAAATTTGAATTGAATTGGGACTATTCCCTAGTTGAAGCACACAAAAATTCACCAAAAATTCACATTTTTTTAATTCCAATTTTCACTTCGACCTTAAATAAATAAATCTGCTTATCCCTTACCTCAACCTCTGAACTACCCAGCGGTGACTGTTACCACTGTCTTTGCCGCCACCACTTAGCCTCATGGGGGCAGCCTTGGGTGCAGCTGAACTCTATGCCCCCCATTAATAGTTACGCTACTGACAAACAAAACAGCAATTTGGTGTTAATAGTATTTTTAAGCTTAAAAGTATAATTATGTTAGATACATTTGTCCGATGTGAATATGAGGTCACTTTGCTGAATTGTATCATGTGAATTAGCCCTTAGGGTCCCCAGACAGTGCATTTGGCTAATTACCACTTATACAAATCGTCTTATTTAATTTACGGCTGTAATTTTCAATCTGCCCCCCAAGGGGCTCTTCTCATAATGCAGTTTATTCCAGTATCTGAGAGGCACATTGGACAGGTGTGTGATCTAATTCCTATTATTTCTACTGATCAGTAGGGATGGGCAAATTTGACCCGTTTTGTTTCACCAAAAATTCACCACCGGCGACATGACGCAGACACCCATTAAAGTCTATGGGTGTCAAAAAATTTTTTTGACGCGCGTCTTTTTATTTTGATGCACAACACCATACAAGTCTATGGGCATCATTTTTTTGCTGAAACAAGGTGAAAAAAATTTGCCCATCCCTACTGATCAGTTGGAGAAGAGGAAGACCCTGGCAATGCTGGAAGGATCCAACGCCTTGGTGGGGTGAAAGGTGGAGAATAATATAAATCAGGGATCCCTAATCTACATGTGCCAGTGAGATGCCTTACCCTAAAATCAGCTCTGCTATTGAATTAGCTCTACTGCCTGAACATTCAGCTTTTTGCTGAGCAGGGGCACGCTGAGGATGATGGGAGTTGTTTTCACCCCTCTAGTATTTCAGCAGCAGAAATAAACGGCACAAACTACAGATAGAACAGATTTCTTCTCTGCGCCTTCCCTTATTTATACCGTTACTATATCTTTTCATTACAATTCTCTAGATGAAAACACAGATCTCCCCTGGGTACCCGCCATCTTTTCAAACCTAAAAGTGCAGACACCTGGCTCCCGGCTTACAGACAGTGTATTTACTAAAGAGCTGATGCTCAGAAAACCTCACCATGAAGGGGTTCCTTATTGGAGGCTGCATTATATCTGCTGTTATTGCAACAGGTTAGTCACAATGGTATAATAGTTATTAAAGTTTTTTTGGGGGGTCAGGAATCTATAGGAGGGACAGAAGGACTATAAAGGTGGAGCAATTTGTCTTCATGTAAAATCAGAATTAAAGCCATGCATTAAAGAACATATCACAGAGATCACTGGGACAGTGGGGAGTCATTATAGTTTAGTTCAGCTGGAATGTTATCATTATAATAAGACAACACAAGTATGGGATCCATTATCTGGAAACCTGTGACCCAAAAAGCTCTCAGTTGTGGGAAGGCCATCTCCCCTAAACTCCATTTTAATCAAATAATTCATATTTTTAAAAATGATTTCCTTATTCTCTGTAATAATAAAACAATAATTTGTACTTGATCCCAATTAAGATATAATGAATCTTTATTAGAGACAAAACAATCCAATTGGGTGTAATATTTAAATAATTTTTAATAGACTTAGGGTATGGAGATCTAAATATATATTTATATATAGACACACACAAACACACGACACGGAGCACACATTGGACTTAAAGGGGTTGTTCATCTTCCAACACTTTTTCAGTTCAATTGGTTTCAGATTGTTCACCAGAAAAGAAGACTTTTTCTAATTACTTTCTATTTTCTAAGTGTAATTTTTTAGATTTCTAAAGCAGCCTTGGGGGGGTTGCCGACCCTGCAACTTTTCTCAATCAAAACATTTAGGGGCAAATTTCGAATTTGAAAAACGTTGAAATTTGAATTCAAAAAGACCAACCAAAATTGAATAAAAGTTTTTTTTTTTGGCCGAATAGGTCCGTTTTTGATCGAATTCAAATTGTACTATTCAAAGTTTCTCCCCCAAAAAAACTTAGATTTTTCAAATTCCACCAATTGACTCCAGATAGGTTGTAGGAGGCCCCCCATAGGCTAAAACAGCAATTTGGCAGGTTTTAGATGGCGAATGGTCGAAGTTGAATTTTTAAAGAGACAGTACATGATAAATGTCGTTATTTGATATTCGAATTTTTGAATTTTTTTCAAATTCCAATCGAATTTGGACTATTCCTTAGTCAAAGTACACAAAAAATAGCTTGAAATTTTGAATTTTTTTCATTCGAAAATTCACCTCGGCCTCTGATAAATCTGCCCCTAAATGTTGCAAAATTTTAACAGTTCAGGATCTGCATTACTGAGCTGCCAGATGGAAATACCAAGGACATTAAACTTTAAAAAAAAAAAATCAAAATTATGTTTTTCTTTATACAGCGATGCCACAGAAAGAAGATTACGTTACTTGTACTAAAACACATTTCCTGCTCTACCCCCCGTGTAATTCAACCCTCCCTAACCTTTTTCGATTTTAAAGTACTGGTATGGGATCCATTATTAACCAGAAAACTCAAAACTACGGAAGGTCATCTCCCAAAAACTCCAGTTTAATCAAATAATTAAGATTTTTAAGATTTCCTTTTTCTGTGTAATAATAAAACAGTAGCTTGTACTTGATCCCAACTAAGATATAATTTTATTGGTGGTAAAAAAATATCCTATTGAGTGTAATTTATTTTAAGTAGACTTGTATAAAGATCCAGTTATGGGAAGATCCCCAGGTCCTGAGCATTCTGATAATAGATCCCATTGATGTAATGGATTCTGGGACTTGAAGTCCTTTGACTTACATTAGCAGGGTTCAGATCAAACACTGGTCTGGATATTACCTGATCTTTACTATTTCCTACTAAAGCCGGCAGTTGCTTTTAGCGCTGATACCGATTAGTTTCCTTAATGTATAAGTAAACCTTAAAAATAAGTGAATGTAAAATTGATGATGGTGCTATTGTAAGAACTTTTGCAATGTACATTCATTATTTATTTAGTTTTTTAATTCCAAGATATTAAAGGATACATGTACTGTTAATATCAATGAATTTCGTTACAGCAGCGCCACCTGCTGGTCATTTTCTGATCAGTCTGACCACCAAGTAGTCAAGAGAAAGAAAGAGTCTGCTCTGATGTTCTTCTGCTTTCTCAAATCTTTCATAATCCAAAGAACATCAGTGCAGCCTCTTTTTTTTCATGATAACTTCCTTGACTACTTAGTGGTCAGACTGGTTGGAAAATGACCAGTAGGTGGCGCTATTGTAACAAAATGAATTCAAGTTAACAGTTCATGTATCCTTTAATATCTTAGAATTAAAAATAAATAAATAACGAATGTACATTGCAAAAGTGAGTCGAATAGCAACGTCATCAATTTTACATTCACTTATTTTTAAGGTTTACTTTTCCTTTAATGTGTATTTTAGTATTCCTCCCTTCTGCTCTCTTTCCTCCTACCTCCATGTTATAAAAAGTCTTCAAAGTACAGTTTATTCCCCAAATACAGGCAGGGGCTGTTTAAAGAGGTGGTTCACCATTCAGTTAACTTTGATAATGTTATAGAATGGCTAATTCAAAGCAACTTTTCAATTGGCCTTCATCATGTCTTTTTTATAGTTTTTAAATTATTTGCCCTTTTCTTCTGACTCTTTCCAGCTTTCGAATGGGGGTCACTGACAGCACCTTTAAAAAATGCTCTGTAAGGTTACACATTTATTGTTATTGTTTATTACTAATCTTTCTATTCAGTCCCTCTCCTATTCATATTCCAGTCTCTTATTCAATCCAATGTATGGTTGCTAGGGTAATTAGGACCCTAGCAACCAGACTGCTGAAATGGCAAACTGAAGAGCTGCTGAATAAAAAGCTAAATAATTTAAAAATCACAAGTAATAAAAAATGAAAACCAATTGCAAATTGTCTCAGAATAACGCTATCTACATCATACTAAAAGTTAATATAAGGGTGACCAACCCCTTTAACTGCATTTCTACAGAAGAATATAACTGATGCAAGCACAAGCTCCATTTCTATTGTGGTCACTTTACTGCACTGTTGTTGTATCTGGATTTATTTTGGGGTGCGGCATCCCTTAGAGGTTTCTGTAGGCACACGCACTATTCACAGCTTGCTGTACAGTATAAATATCTTGCATCAGTGAAATGAAACTGATGCAATGGAGTGACAGCAGTTTATATCTGTGCAGGTGAATGTTATTTTGCATTCAGAGCCAATTCCAGGGGTGGATATACAGGTTGTGAGATGGTGAGGGCAAACAGGGGATCTATGATGCATAAGAGCCCTTAGCAGTGTATAAACATCATAATATTTTACAACTAATTCATTATTTTGACTCTACATCACCCCCTACTGTAAATGATAAGGATATTAGAAGTCACTGAGGGGTTGTTCTGTGACCATATAAAGGCACAAGGCTGCAGGCTGAGTTATACAGGGAACTCTGAGTATTACTCATGTATTATAAGGGATAATGTACCCCCTACTGTAAATGATAAGGATATTAGAAGTCACTGAGGGGTTCTGTGACCATATAAAGGCACCAGGCTGCAGGCTGAGTTATATAGAGAACTCTGAGTATCACTCATGTATTATAAAGGATAATGTACCCCCTACTTTAAATTATAAAGATATTAGAAGTCACTGAGGGGTTGTTCTGTGACCATATAAAGGCACAAGGCTGCAGGCTGAGTTATACAGGGAACTCTGAGTATCACTCAAGTATTATAAGGGATGATGTACCCCCTACTGTAAACGATAAGGATATTAGAAGTCACTGAGGGGTTCTGTGACCATATAAAGGCATAAGGCTGCAGGCTGAGTTATACAGGGAACTCTTGAGTATCACTCATGTATTATAAGGCATAATGTACCCCCTACTGTAAATGATAAGGATATTAGAAGTCACTGAGGGGTTGTTCTGTGACCATATAAAGGCATAAGGCTGCAGGCTGAGTTATACAGGGAACTCTTGAGTATCACTCATGTATTATAAGGGATAATGTATCCCCCCTACTGTAAATAATAAGGATATTAGAAGTCACTGAGGGGTTCTGTGACCATATAAAGGCACAAGGCTGCAGGTTGAGTCTTACAGTTCAAGTCCAGTGCTTTGTTCTGTCCACTTAGCTCCTCTACAGGTAGGGTTGGCACCTGTCTAGTTTTCACTAGTTTTTCTTGTGTGTGGCACTACAGGAGTCCTGTGCCTCCGCAATATGGGAGATCAGCTACACTAAAAAATGGCATCCCCAAACCCAGGGTCAGGACAGACTGAACTGTTATACCCCTCCATGGGGAACTGATTTCTGATCCACACACACAGGGATATTGTTGATTTGTTTGTAAAACACCATAACTTTTAATACATGCAGACGTATGGATCCCTTTACAGTCTCTCTTTGATGGTGATGTTTGTAGTCACACTAATGAACAGTAAATGCAGTAAATGCTTAAGTTGCCATAAATATTAAATAACCTTATTACCGAAAAAGAACAAAGTTGTTTTAGAAGAAATATAATTAAAGCACTGCACATAAAAAAACACGTAATCACACAGAACAGAGCAACCAATCTCAAATGAGTCATTTTTGCCAGAGGGAAGATGATTTTGCAAAGTTATCAATTATATCATCATAAATTAAATTATTTGCAATGTCCCTCTCAATGTTAAGCAGCAGAAATGATTCTGGCAACTCCTGTCCAATCATAAATCTTAAACGGGGTTTTTACTATTTTCATTCTTTCACATGACACCAAGGTGTCATCACATGTGCAAGCCAAAGTTAGTAGTGTTTTATACACAGCAAAGAGGTTGGTGTACGCAGAAGAGTGTAAGTTGTGGTCGTTAGGGATGGGCACATTTTTTCACCTTGTTTTGCCGCAGACATGAGGCCCATAGACTTGTATGGCGTCATGCGACAAAAAAAAAAAGTCGCGCGTTACAATAATTTCACTGTGCATCAAAAACATTTTGTCGCCCATAGACTTTAATGGGCGACATTTCGCCTGCGGCAAATTTTTGGCCCATCCCTAGTCGTCGTATATAATTTTTGGGGGGGGAGTTTTGGGCGCCATGCATGCCTACTGAGCTGCGCAGCTCACGCATGCACGCTGAGCGACGCAGCTCGCGCATGTCCATGGCGCCGTTCATCACACAGTAACGCCAAGCTTGTCGCATCACAGTAGGGGGCCAGGGGGGCTGGAGGGGGGCCCTGGACCAAAAGCCTCGGTGGGCCCCGGGCCCCCCAGTCCGACCCTGTGTTGTGCTCTTAACATTTATGAGAGCAATAAGTCTTTCATGTACATCTCCCTCTCACACATATCTCAGAATGGTGCTGCATTGTTCCATCACACCAACATCCCACACTAAATTTCACTGCATCTTTAACTTCCTGGCTAATTATTGGCTTTACCATCATTCCCATTACAATTATCAAGTTATTTATTGTAGTTTTACTTAGGAAAGTAACTAGTCCTCCTCTCCCTTTGCTCTTGGGAATGTTGCTTTTTCCTTTCCTCACTCATTGCCACTACCACTTTGACATGATTTTGTAGAACACTGTCATATTTACTAAGAAGTAAAACCAACTCGAGGAAGTTACCATGGCTCAAGTCATGTGCCGCTCCATCCTTTCCTCTGTAAGCCAGGCCAAGTTTTACAATATGCTGAATAATGTCACAACCTCATTATGACTAAATAATTATGCCTTATTTTTACCTTTTGTTTGTTAACTAAATTTAAATTGTTTAGTGTTTCAATGTCGCATTTCCTTTCTGCTGTCAAATAAGATGTTACTTATGTAGGACAGATTCCTCATGTTCCTTAACTCTTTCATTGACATGCAGTCTATTAACTGGCTGGCCACTAATAAATATACTTCTTCTGTTAGTACAGAAAGCCATGCAGGCTGAGCAGTAAAGTTTTTGGTCATCAATAGTGATGGGCAAATTTATTCGCCAGGCGCAAATTTGCGGCGAATTTGCGCGATTCGCCGCCAGCGAATAAATTCACAAAACGCCCGCGAAAATTCGCCCAAAAAAACGGGCGCCAGCATCAAAAACGGGCGCCGGCGCCGTTTTGCAAATTTTACGCCGTTTACGTGAATTTTTCGGCAAAATGAAACGGCGCAAATTCGCCCATCACTAGTCATCAACACAAAACGAAAGCCATTTTCTCTGAATTGCACTTCCACCAGGCACTGAACGGAAATATACTTTGTTTGCTTGGAAAGGAAGTGTGTGAGTAGCATCTGAAAGTGGCTGAACTGGGTGTGCTTTTATGAAATGTAATTTAACAGATAGATTGCAGGTTTGGTCTGGGGCCTTAAATGGATTAAACTGAGCATATGTGGAAGTAACAGGGGAAAGCACATTACGCTCAGCCAAACTTTCTGAATCTGAGTCTTTATCAGATTCTACAGGGATGATAGAGGAGTCTTTCTGTTCACTATCCTGTTCTCTTATAAGCCAAGAGGACCCTTCACATTCCTCCTCAACCCTAGATGATGATGATGCAGCCATTGCTATTGGTAGAGGGGCATCTTCATGGGTTAAGGCCTAAAGCTCTGTAGAGCTCTGACTTGGCTGGTTTGGTTGCCATAGCTTTTGTTCCCTGCATCCACTAGCCCTTTTCTGGAAGCCTGTAACCTTTTCTCTGAACCTGTTTTATACTTCTTTTTAGGGATGGCTTCCTTGCTTTTATCTTTTGGATCAGTTGCTCTTTTAGAAGACATAGTAGATCTCCTATGAATAAAGAGTGCATTCTGTGTATTAGTATCCCTAGCCCTAAATACACCTAAACTTGTAATTTTTGTGCACCATGTCCATGCTGAAGAACTGTGCTACAGGCAAGAGAACATTGAGCTTCAAACAGACACGCTATGCACAAAAAACATGTCATCATGCTGCGGCATCATGCTTAAAAACATGCCAAAAAAAAGGAATCATAGCATGCATTTTGCTTCATAACAACAAATAACAAGCCATACCAGATATTGGGGCTCATTTATAAACACTGGGCAAATTTGCACCTGGGCAGTAACTCATAGCAACCAATGAGTGACTAGCTTTTTTCAGCCAGCTGTAGGTTGAACACTAAAAGCAATCATCTGATTGGTTACCGTGGGTTACTGCCCAGGTGCAAATTTGCCCAGTTTTTATAAATAACCCCCATTGTCTTTCTTTCCCTGTCCAAATAAATGTATATTTAATATATATATATATATATATATATATATATATATATATATATATATATATATATATATACAAGTTTCGGCAACGGATTGCATAAATACATACAATAACTACAAAACTATAGATCACAATAGCCTTTGATATTATGCTTGTTCAAGAAACCATACAAGCCCCTCTTAACGGAATCAGCACAGAATCACATCATCTTCCAACAGTGCATTCCCCAACCTCACTGTCCTCACTGTAAAGAACCATATGCCCTATTGCAGGTTAAAATTCTGATGGTCAGTTTAGTATTTAGTAATGAAAATAGTAACTTGCTTGATTGATGGGAATGTGATAGGGTCTTCTGATAGTAAGCTACACTGGGGCAGGGACTTGTGGGAATGTGATAGGGACCTTAGATTGTAAGTTCCAATGGGGCAGGGAGTGATGGGAATGTGATAGGGCCTTTTGATAGTAAGCTCCATTGAGGCAAGGACTTGTGGGAATGTGATAGGGACCTTAGATTGTAAGCTCCAATGGTACAGGGAGTGACGGGAATGTGATAGGGCCATTTGATAGTAAGCTCCATTGGGGCAGGGACTTGTGGGAATGTAATAGGGACCTTAGATTGTAAATTCCAATGGGGCAGGGAGTGATGGGAATGTGATAGGGCCTTTTTATAGTAAGCTCCATTGAGGCAAGGACTTGTGGGAATGTGATAGGGACCTTAGATTGTGAGCTCCAATGGTGCAGGGAGTGATGGGAATGTGATAGGGCCATTTGATAGTAAGCTCCATTGGGACAGGGACTTTTGTGAATGTGATAGAGACCTTAGATTGTAAGCTCCAAAGGGGCATGGAGTGATGGGAATGTGATAGGGCCTTTTGATAGTAAGCTCCATTGAGGCAGGGACTTGTGGGAATGTGATAGGGACCTTAGATTGTAAGCTCCAATGGTGCAGGGAGTGATGGGAATGTGATAGGGCCATTTGATAGTAAGCTCCACTGGGAAAAAGACTTGTGGGAATGTGATAGGGACCTTAGATTGTAAGCTCACTGAGGCAGGAACTGATGTGAGTAAGAGAGGGACTTTAGATTGTATGCTCAATGAGCAGGGACTGATCAAAACACCTGGTATGCAAAATCCACACTGAAATCCACAAACTGAAGCTTGAAAGGCAGCCCATGTGCAAATAAAGTATGAGAGCTACATTATACACACATTTTATAAACACCAGTACTCCATTAGCTTTATGAATTGCATTCCATTTAATTAACTGGTAATTCATTAATTGATTTAAAATTCATCTTATACTGCATTAATCAAATAAAAAAATCATTCAGCGTTTCATTTATTTTATTGATTTTATTTTGAACAGTCCCAGCCCAGTCCCAGTAAAATAATTCATATCTCAGCTTCATCCAGAGATAGAGAGATGAAGCAACTACTGGAAAAGTTTGGAGATCAGATAAAAAAAAAAGTCCATGTGGGCTATGGGTGTAATTAAGGCCAGCCGCCAGCATAGCTCATAGTCTATAGTCCATACCCCCCCCCAACCACCAGGGTGATTAAGGCCTACATACAGTACCCCCCAATCCCCCAGGGTGATTAAGACCAACACAGTCCATGTCCCTCCAACCCCCCCATTAAATCATTTGCTCACCAGCAGTGCACTGTAGTAGTGTGTGGTATAATAATTTATAATACACAAAAGCCATGAATATCCTGTAAATTATATCCTTATAAACGGTGAGTTCTGATGTCATCAGTTATAAACGGTGAGTTCTGATGTCATTTCTGTCACATGACTCACTGAAATTTGTGTATTATAATAAATAAAGTACCCCCAGTTGCAAAATATGAGGATATTAGAAGTTACCTCGGAGTTTCATGACCTGTATAAAAACACTCGGCCTTCGGCCTCGTACTTTTATATGGTCATGAAACTCCTCGGTAACTTATAATATCTTTGTATTTTACAAAAGGGGGTACTTTATTCACTTTATATTCTCCAGCAACAAAACTGGGCTGGCAGAGAAGACAGGGAGAAGAGAAGACACAACTTGCAAAGCGAATGCAGCCAGCCAGGATCCACCCCACTGCACCGGTCCAGCAGTACCACTCCCTCTCTGATCTGACGCGTCCTACACACGCACCTCTCTCTTCCCCCACCCCACGTAAAGCAGGACGCATTGGACGCCAGCCAGTCTGTGACATTATCAGTGCTGCGGTGCCCAATGCAGTGGAAGAAGCAAGCGCAAAACCGGAGCGCAAAAAATTGATTGGTCAGGTGTTTGGTCGTGGGGGCCCACATGGACTGGGGCCCACTGGGATATTTCCCGGTTTCCCGGTGGGCCAGTCCAACGCTGCCTGGCTCATTACTGTTATGGGACTGATGAACCTCTCTGCTTGTATATAAAATCCATTTTTAGGCTTTAGTGCTTTTAATTTTTTCATTCCATAATACCTTATGGATCATGTGTCTAAAGTCCATTTTGTTTGGGCAGGGCACCCATTACTTATTTTGTTGTATCTTGTCTGTTTCCTTTTTGTGAATCACTGCATAATATTCTCATGCTGTTTATATTAAATATTAGCATGTATATTCCAAAATGTTACATTCTGCTTTTAACAACATTAGTTCTATATACAAATTGCACTTACTTGTCTCTAGAGTTGCGTTGCTCTCAATACAGTTTTGATCTGGACTACAAGAAGTCTTTGTCGCTTTGTCCTCCGAACAGCTTCCATCATTATAATCAACGCAAGAGTAGCACTCTTTTCAGCCTAGGCTCCTAGGAAATTAAAAAAAGTAAATTTTCAAAATAAATCTAGCAAAATAAATCTAGCAACACTGTCAAAATAAAGTCAGAGGCAAACGCACATATATTTTTAAAGGCAAACTGTTTAAGCATCACCTTGCACACAGGATACACACAGGATACACACAGGATACACAAAGGATACACACAGGATACACACAGGATACACGCAGGATACACACAGCTCATCACAACACAACATTAATTTCAATGAAAAAGGTGTGAAACTGATCTGTTTAAATAAAGTAACAGAGTGGGACCTACCAAGCCAAATAGCTAGATAACCTTTGCTTTATCTGTATGTCAGGAAAAGTCAAGTTGTGGTTAAAATTAGTGACGAGCGACTCTGTACCATTTCTGCAATTAATGTTTGCCGCAGTTTCGCTCAAAAATTGCAGGTGCGAAGTATGGAAGTTCACAGTGAATCCATGCCTGGTGAATAAATTCACTCATCAGTAGTTACAATTGCCCAAAAAAGTAGGAAGAAAACTATAAAACCTATTATGTATGGATGATATTTTATAATATTGTGGTTCATCAAAGGTGAAATACAACTGCTTACACAGTTTTTTTTTTAAAAACTTTATTATATAGAAACCTGTGTTTTATATATATATATATATAGCTAAAGTAGATATATAGCAAGAAAGCTATTCTAGCTAGACAGGAACATTCAGCAGGTTGGAACAGGCATGGTGGAACATCCATGCAGTCACCACATTGCTGCAAAGTTCACAGTAATTTATAGTACTGCCAAGTATTTCACTTTAGTCATCCCTTAACTGTATGGATCTCTGTACTAATACAATAGAACCACAGTCAGTTGAAGCCAAATGGATCTCAATGTGGTCTTTAAGCTTTGCAGCTGCTTCATCATCCAAAACCCTTATTAGTCCCATGACCTAAGGCAATATAAGGTTTTTCCTACCTGGTATCAACAGCACTAGTACCAAACAGATATTGGATATCATGGCTCTTCTGAAAGTCCTTTGAGTGATCCACTCCATCCTTAGTAATTCTTCTCATTAACTCCCAGGAGAGCTTGTCAGTTTTCAGTTACATCAGCAGAAACAGCATTTTATTTGTTAGACCTGCCCTAAGACTTATCAACTTAGGATAGAGTTATTTATAGGATACTCCCTTCTACATATAATAATTTACTACACAAAGAGACAGCCCTTCCCAGCACCAAGTATACAGTCTTACAGACTTAACATGGACTGAATATCTAGATTTTTCAAATGTATATTGTTCTGTTCAGCTCTGGCTTCCCAGAAAATGATCCTTCTTTTCATTTTTTTTTTATTTCATTTTTTTTGTTGCTTTTAATTTATCATTTCTACTATGCTGAATTGTTGAAATACAGTCAAGTATGGTATTGCTATCCCAGTTATGTACATATACTCTCTGCTTTTTCTAGTTAACATTAAAACCACTTCTATCTTATACGCAAGTCATTTTCTATGCTAAATGTATATTCATTTTGTGGACATGACTTGGATTGTTTAAGATTTCAAGAGGTATGGGACCTGTTATGCAGAATGGTTGGGACCTGGGGTTTTCCGAAAAAGGGGTCTTTGGATTTCCATACCTTAAATCTGCTAAAAATCATTTAAACATTAAAACAACCCAATGGTTGTTTTCTCCAATAACGATTAATTTTAATGTATATTAGTTGGCATCAAGTAAAAGCTGTTATTATTACAGAGAAAAAGGAAATCATTACAAAAATGTAATTGTTTGATTAAAATGCAGTCTATGGGAGATAGGATTCCCATAATTCAGAGCTGTCTGGATAGCAGGTTTCCAGATAAAAGATCCTGTACCTGTGCTTATTACTTTGCTTTATGATCTATGCAATGCTGAAAACTTTTGCAGGGTTTCTTGGCAAATTTTTGAGATGCCCATTTTACCTGAATCCAACATTGTTCCAAGTGTTCGGAAATAATAGATATTTGGAACTCTTTTCGTATATCCTTAGTTTAACCCAGTGCTCTTTAAATACATATTTCTTTAAAAATGCATTACTTTAAGGGTCAGGGCACACAGGCAGTTTCAGGGAGATTAGTTGCCCGGTGACAAATCTCTTCTTCTTCAACTAATCTCCCCAAACTGTCTTCCCCTGGCAGTCGGATCGATTCATATTCCGAAGTCGCCTGAAGTTGCCTCACAAGTAGGTTTTGCTAGGAAAAAAGGTTGAACCTGTTGGATGTATTTTTTTAATCACAGCTACTATGATACAAACGAATCAATCATTTTATTGTAAATCAGGGGTGTAACTATAGAGGAAACAGACCCTGCAACTGCTTGGGGATCAGGAACTATAGGGACCGAGTGGGACTGATAAGTAGCTGCTATTTATGTTCATGGACAATGTCTTGTTCTCAGTTTAGGGGCCCAGTGATCTCGCTGTGGGGCCCAATAACTAGTCGTTCTACTGCTGAAAGGTTCATGTAGGTAAAAGCTCATATAAATCAGTACAGGTATGGGATCCATTGTCGAGAAACCCACTATCCAGAAAGCTCCGAATTACTGAAAGGCTGTCTCTCATGGGGGCAAATTCACTAAACGGCGAAGCGCCTAACGCTAGCTTTAATTTCGCTAGCGTAGCAAATTTTCGTTAATTCGCCGATTCACTAACGGACGCTGGCGTAAATTAGCTAGTGTTAGTTCGCACCCTTACACCTGGCGAATTTTCGCAATGGACGTAACTACGCAAATTCACTGAAGCGCAAATTTTTCTGAACACTACCTTTTACGCCAGACTTCCTTTGCCACCTCAGACCAGGCGAAGTGCAATAGAGTAGATAGGGGTTGCTTCAAACAAAGTTAGATATTTTTCTAAGTCCCAAGTTCTTTTTTTATGGGTGATGAGCTGAAAAAGATCAAAACAATTTTTGGGGCTCCCCTCCTTCCCCCCTACATTTCCTAACTCATGGCAACTTAACTATACAGTGGGCACATGTGTAGGGCAAAATAAAAATTTTAATTGCTGTTTTGAAGGTTTCCCAGGCTTGTGTAGTGCTGCTTCATATACCTCCATTGTAACTTCAATTTGGTGCCGTATGCAAATTAAGCATCGCTAGCGTAACTTCGCTTTGCTTGGCGAATTAACGCTAGCGCAAATTCGCAACCTTACGATTCTCCTAAGCGCAACTACAAATTTTAGTGAATTTGCCCCATGGACTCATTTTAAGGAAAATTTTCTCTGTAATAATAAAACAGTAGCTTGTACTTGATCCCAACTAAGATATAATTAATCCTTATTGGAAGCAAAACCAGCCTATTGG
This sequence comes from Xenopus laevis, assembly GCF_017654675.1. Taxonomy (NCBI): domain Eukaryota; kingdom Metazoa; phylum Chordata; class Amphibia; order Anura; family Pipidae; genus Xenopus; species Xenopus laevis. The sequence continues at coordinate 127,032,220 of NC_054383.1, read as the reverse complement.
GTTTATTTAATGTTTACATGATTTTCTAGTAGACTTAAGATAAGATAAGACCCCTTATCTGAAAAATCACGAGCATTCTGGATAACAGATCCCATACCTTTATATATAGATTCCTATAAACAGTTAAGAAGGTTAATTAATGTGCTAATAAGTCTGTCCGTTCATTGGGGTCGGTGGAATTTACCCATGCCTGGCCCGGTTAATGTTCTCTACCATTGCTTGATACAAGGCTTCTATGTGAATTATGTTAAGTTTCTAGGCAAGTCAAAACTTATGCAATTCGTGTAACTTTTGTAATGCAGATGGACCACCCTTCAGATGCCGATTTCACTGGCCCGGTACAAAAGTATCCCCTCTCCCTGGTACAATATATATATATATATATATATATATATATATATATATATATATATATATATATATATATATATATATATATATATATATATATATATATATATATATATATATATATATATATATATATATATATATATTCTGTCCAGGAGAGGAACATATATACTGAGGCAGCTACTAATGAATAAGGACTTTATTTAACCACCAAGAAGACATATTATTCTGGTGTTGGATCCCTGAAGAGTAGTTTATGTTGATTTATGGATCTATCTTTTTTTTCTAAAAATGTAATATACAGTCATATGAAATATAAAACATTTATTCAAAATATGAACAGTATAAACTAAACTAACACACTGGCTACCGTTGGCAGTTAAAGGAGAAGGAAACCCCCAGGGCGCTAAACCCCTCCCCCCCTCCCCTGTGCTGCCCCCCCTCCCTCCTCCCCCCTGGCCTACCTGTCCCCCTGGGCAAATGCCCCTAACTTTTTACTCACCCCTCTGCGCAGGTCCTGTCCACGGAGTACGCAGTCGCCATCTTCTCCCACGCGCGTCTTCTTCCTGCTCTGATCGGCGTTTTCTGGCGCATGCGCAGTAGGAACAGGTACCGGTACGGCTCTACTGCGCATGCGCCGAATGTCACGAAGTTTTCCGATTTCATCGGCGCATGCGCAGTAGAGCCGTACCGGTACCTGTTCCTACTGCGCATGCGCCAGAAAACGCCGATCAGAGCAGGAAGAAGACGCGCGTGGGAGAAGATGGCGACTGCGTACTCCGTGGACAGGACCTGCGCAGAGGGGTGAGTAAAAAGTTAGGGGCATTTGCCCAGGGGGACAGGTAGGCCAGGGGGGAGGAGGGAGGGGGGGCAGCACAGGGGAGGGGGGGAGGGGTTTAGCGCCCTGGGGGTTTCCTTCTCCTTTAAGGAGAGAGGGAGAGCTCCAGGGTTCCCCAGCACCAATAGGAGCAACAGTGATAAATTCGGAGTAAAAGGCAGGAATGATTGAGCAACACTGACTGCAACTATATAGAATTGTAATAAGATGCAAATAACTTTAATGAAAATGGTTTTATGTGAAACTGACGTCAGGAAAATTGCAAGGACCCAAACTGCACTTGCAGACATAAATGAGCCCATGACTTTGTTGAAGAATATTATAAAGGCAACATTTAGAGAAACATTAGAATAAATAAACAATTACGTTAGCAAAACAGACAGAAGTTGCTTCTGAAAGACAATTAAGAAAAGGTCAAACTTTAGCAAAAAAACTAATTCTGTCTATGTATATTGATTTATTTCTAGCACCTTTGGTTACACTATTGCCATCATATTTACATGACACTATGGACACACATTTGGCTTTAGCTGAGCTCCTGTGGAATTCGGATGGTTTGTTTGTAACACTTGACGTATCTTCATTATCTATTTGCATTGAGCACAGTGTAGGTTTAGAGGCTGTTAAACACTTTTTGGACAATTTGATCACTTTTTAGTTAAAGGGCATCGATTTTATTTTAAATCACAATTTTCTATAGACAAACTTATGGCACGAACATGGGTACACATTTTGCACCGAGTTATGCAAGTTTTTTACGGGCTTTTGGGAGGATCTGTGTGGGGAGACTATGTACTGCCCCCCATTTACATTTTTGGAGGAGGTAAATAGACAATCCCTGTGTATTGACATTAGTAATTATCTGAACTTGAAAGATAAGGCTATTGTTTTGACTTCTACTATTAGTAGACATCAAGTAGTTTTTCTTGATTTTATGATTTCAATTGTAGATGGTGCTATTTGCACAACTACCCACTTGATGGAAGTGGATGTCAACTCCTACTTACCTGTTGATAGTTGCCACCAGAAGGCTTAGTTTAATGGGGTCCCTTACGTTTAATTCATTAGAGTGAGAAGAAATTGTAGTAGGGTGGAAGATTTTGAAGGTCAGGCGGAGGTTATTAAAAATAGGTTTTTAGAAAAGGGTTCTGTGGAGGACAAATTAGAAACAGATGTAGAGAAAGTAAGAATTCTAGATAGAAAGGTATAATTAGCCCCTAAAAAAGGAAAAGGATAATTGAACATTTTAATATTACTTGAAAGAATTCAATCGCTGATGGTGATTTTTTTATATCAGTTATTGATTTTTAGTGTTCCTATGAATTGCATTTAAAGGGTAATGTACTGATTTTGATATTTATTTATTTTATTGATTGTAAACGTGGCAATAAAATCTCAACTGTGAGTATGCAAATTGTTTATTGTTTTTTTTATATTGTGTATAATAATTGTTATCCCTGAAGGGACTAGAGGGGATTGGTGGCTGTGGAAGGCCAATTGAGGTTTTGGATCTCCTTGGTGCCACTTATTCATTTATACAAAAAATGATTTCCCTTTATTTTATTTATTTTAGAGCATAACATAAGTAAACAGTGACTGTTATAATGAAATATTGTAATATATCACTGATCCCCAACTAGTAGCTTGTGATCAACATGTTACTCACCAACCCCTTGGATGTTGCTCCCAATGACCTCAAAGCAGGTGCTTATTTTTGAATTCCTGGCTTGGAGGCAAGTTTTGGTTGTATAAAAACCAAATGTACTGCCAAACAGAGTCTCCTGTAGGCTGCCAGTCCACACAGGGGCTACCAAATAGCCAATCACAGCCCTCATTTGGCACCCCCAGGACCATTTTTCATGCTTGTGTTGCTCCGCAACTTTTTTATGTTGCTCGCGGGTTAAAAAGGTTGGGGACCTCTGGCATAGATTAACCTAAACTTCAGAAACCAGACTCAGGAATGCCCAAGGTTTACTTATAGATGTGGTAGAACATTTTAATCTACCATTTCTCAGAATGTTGTGTCCAGTAATACTGCATTCACAATACTAGTGAGTTATTAAATGTTGAGTATGCAAGATGTGCAAAGAAAATGGTATAACAAACTGCTGGATGTCACACAACTGTCACACCTTTCTTTTTAATGGGGTTGAGTATTTTGCAGTTAACCCCTTAAAGGAGAATGAAAGTCATTTTATACTTGGGGGTGCCAAAAGTTAGGCACCCCCAAGTGATCACATTTACTTACCTGTAACTCCGGCTCCTATAAACAGAAAACTGCACTGGCCTGAGATTCTTCCAGCGAGCACCACGGAACGATCATCTTCCTGCTTCTTCTTTCTTCTCGTGGCTGTGCACAAACAGTAGAGTAAAACGCTGAACTGTAATGAAAAAGTTGGCTATCTCGTTGTACTGCGCATGCATCTGCCCCGGGAAATTTGAAACGGTAGTTCTTTTTTACTCGCTGGAAGAATCCTGGGCCAGTGCAGTTTTCTCCTTATAGGAGCATCGGCACAGGGTTTCAGGTAAGTTCATGCGATCACTTGGGCGTGGCTAACCTTTGTCACCCCAAGTATAAAGACATTTTCTTCTCCTTTAACATCTTTATTATTCCCTCCTCTAATAAAGTCACATAGTTGCAAGTTATTATTTCCAAAGCCATTGGAAGCTTTCAATCCTCATCTCGTCTTGTAAGGCTTTCCACTACAGGTTGGAGTAATTAGGGTGGGATTTACAGTAGATGTTTACTTGCTGTAGAATGGAAAACCAGGCCAATGTCCACTATATGTGAGATTTGGAGAAAACATTTTTTAGCTGTCATAGAAATTCTTGGAACTATAACAAGACAACTACAATGTTTCCAGTATCGGTAACTCTAAGTGGAGAACCCCTGCAGTTGAATAACAGTAAAGTCACAATAAATAAGGTGATATAAATATTTTATTGTTACAAAGGGCCAATATTCAGAAAACAGACTATGAAAGCAGATTATGAATTAATTTTTACAGATAGTTAGCAGTTCAGTTGACTGACGGACAGATATAAATATATACTATAACCATGACTCTGGTACCCTTAATCTAAGGCAAAAGGGACACCATTGAAACCATCGAAGCATTGAGTGGTGGAGGCTTCACACAGCCGAGTTACAGGAATGAGAGGGATGTCGGAGGAATAGCAGATGTTTTCAGTTGCACAGCCCTGAAGAGCAAACTGTATGCAGTCACCTAAGAGCAAAGAGTTTTGGAGATGTTTAGGGCTATGGACAAACATGGGTGTAGTAGACAAGTATTCAAATCAGTCTTAGTCTAGTTTGCTGCGGCACATCAGCATTTGAGCAGTTTGCTATGGGTTGTAGGGCCAGGCGATCTCAGCCACATTGGTGAGTTCTTTATGGTTAGTACACTAACCCCCCAATGTAATAAAAGCAGTGTCGGACTGGGATGCCAGGGGCCCACCAGAAAACCTCAGATTGTGGGCCCACCAGAAAACCTTAGACCATGGGCCCACTATCCAAACTATTATTTTTCCTCTCCATTATTAAGCCTAAAAAATAGGGAATGACCATGAAATAGGCTAAATGGTTAGAAGCAAGAGGTCCACTGACACCTGGGTGGGAGTTTTCCTGGTATCCCGGTGGGCCAGTCCGACACTGAATAAAAGGCACAATGTTTGCCCAGGAGCAGTAACCCATAGCCACCAATAAGATGTTCGCTATTAAACTGATGACCAATAAATGCTACCTCCTGATTGGTTGCAATGGGTTTCTACACCTGGGCAAACATTGTGCCTTTTATTATATTTGGGTAGGCATTTCTTCTAAGTGGAGGTTATAAGACCTCACGAGTAGGAAAATCAAATCAAGTCTATATATAAATATATATCTGTGCATTGCTCTGTATTATACATTATACACCAGGATGTGCATTACTTCCACTTACCTTGGTCTGAGTCTGACATCTTTCCATAGAAGCTAATGCATTTATTCTCAGATCCAGTGCATCTAACCGTATCATTGGCCTCACAGAAGTTGGCATTCATTTCAAAGCAGGAGGGACATTCCATCCCATTCTCTGTGGTGTTCTGGGAAGGAGCTGAAAAAAGTTGGATAGATGAACTCAGCTTTCTACAAGTTATCATACTGTATTTTGATGCTGTTTTTATTGGAGCTGGCCATTGACTCTGCTAAACAGTAAGGCTATGACCATGGTACTATAACTTCCACTGGATGATTCCACTTATATTTTCAACATGCCTTGGCATGCATTACCCAGCTATGGCCCGGTTTTGTGCCCCATTGAATTTTTGGTAAATCACACTCTTTTTTGGGCTAAAGGCAGATATGTCCAGCCTAATAGGACAACTACGAAGCACGTGATTATCTCAACTTTCTGTTGGTTTGATGCTGTCTCTTTTTCCAAAATAGGGAGGTGGTGCTTTCTTGTTATATTGTTATATTGTTCTTAAAAAGCAAGGAAAAGCAGTAGAAACCTGAGACTAGCGGCAGCGAAAATATCAGGGAGAGCCGCTTTACCGGAGGACTGGGGAGAACCTCAGTGTGGCAATTTAACAGGCTGCAATACAGACTGCCCAAATTAAGCCTCTGATGAAGTCTTAAAGGGACGAAACATATAAGGCGAAGGCATCTGACGTAGGGTTGCCACCCGACCGGTATTTTACCGGCTATAAAACTAAAAAAACATCTACAGCACTTAGATTTCCTATTATGCTGAATTCTTGTTTCCTCAAGCTTTTTTAGTGCTGACTCATACAGACTTTTGAGATTGTAGATACCAATTGATGGAAGATTAGCTCCCTCAACTGGCCAAAGCTTAAATCTGCATGCATCTGCTCCATCCTACCCACTGAAATCAGTAGGAGAAACCATCTGATCTGCCATCCCTTCCTGTACATGTGAATGAGAAGGACCTAAAAGCAGAATTTATAGACAATAGGAATTTTTCTGTAGGTAAGTACTGTGGAATTGAGTGGAATCGGCATAGAGAGGTTTCCAATGGGTCACTGATCCTTATTTATTGAATACATCTTGCATCTCGGTGGGATGCGTTGAGTTGTAGTTAGCAACAGTTTGAATGCTTCCAATTATACCTATTACAGAGTGACGGTATGAACTTACTGCTCAGGACAGGAATATTACAGAATGAACAGTGGCATGATAACATTATTACAGAATACATTGGGTTATACCAACTTACTGTGCATGGTAGCGTTGTTACAGAACTCTGTATCACAGCAGGAAGACGTGAGCCCCATGTGAGTGGTCGTAGTACTCAGATGGTAGGAGATGTTACACATCTCTGGATTCATATTGCATGACTTGAAGATTGTTGGAGAAGAGGCATTTCCTGTATTAAATAGAGAAAAGAACAGAACGTAATAATATATTTATGTTTTGGGGTTATTTCTCTATCTGGGTAAAGTGGGAATAAGACATATTGGGCGTTGTATGTTGATGGACTATTTCTGATGGTGATACAGTGTATCTAGGATGGAGCGAGTGTATCACAGTGCTACGCAATACGTTGGCGCTATATAAATGCATGTTAATATCTGAGCAAGGAGCGACGATGGAGCAATACTTTCAGAAAGGTGGAGCATATTTCGCCATTGTGTAATGATGGTGCATATTTGGGCAATCTGAAGAATCTCTATCAACAGTGTCATAATGCAGCTTATCTAGGCACAATGTGATGATAGAGAACATCTGACTGCATTGTGTTGATGACACGCCTATGAGTTGGGTGCCTAAAGAGTATATTTAGAAACTTGAGTATAATATCTAAGCTGCAGATGCTTCTCTATACCCTATGTTTTGTGTGAGTCTGTGACGTATTCCTGTAGTGTTCACTTACCATTCTGTATCTGTACATCAGTGATGACCGTCAAACAGGACTCACAAGTCACCAAGGAGCCTTCACAACTGGAACTGGTTTGATTATTGCACTCTGTGCATAACAGACAGTTACCTGAAGAAATATAGAACAGGAGGAGAGGTAAAATTATAGCACACAGAACAGCCTGACACTACTGAGCTATAAGTTTCTTTGAAGTAATGTTGAATACGGCTTTAATAACAATGTTCTTATTCTGTAACCTAGTGAGCCAGGTTACAGAATAAGGATTCACTTTGGCTTTTGATTTGAAGACAGTAGCTTGAGACAGCTTTGTCAAGAAACTAAATGCAAGGCCCCCATATAGTACTTCTATACCAGGGGTCCCCAAGCTTTTTTTACCTGTGAGCCACATTCTAATGTAAAAAAAAGTTAGAGAGCAATTGAAGAACACAAAAAGTTCCTGGGGTGCCAATTATGGGCTGTGGTTGTAAGTTGGTAGTCCCTATGTAGACTGAAAGACTACAGGAGACTCTGTTTGGCAGTACACCTGGTTCTTATGCAACCAAAACTTGCCTCCTAGCCTGGAATTTAAAAATAAGCCCCTGCTTTGAGGCCACTGGGAGCAACATCCAAGGGGTTGGTGAACAACATGTTGCTCACAAGCCACTGGTTGAGGACCGCTGTTCTAATATGTTAAAGTACAGAGGCCTCCATACACAGATTAGAAACTCAGTATAAAAGTCATATGTATATTTATTTAAACCTGGAACTGATAGGAAACTAAACCCCAAGAAGCCCAGAATTTATTTTTTTACCAGATTGTGGTCCTCAGAATAATTATTAAGTAGAAGCACAAGCAGAACATGATCAAAGAAGTCTTACCTGCTGTTATGAACACACAAAAGATACAGACGCTGGTCAGGAACATTCTCATTGTGATCAAAGACCTGCTGCCACTTGGATCTTCTTCAGCTCTGTGACCAGCCAACTTATACCAAGGACAAAGGGAGGGATCGGAAATAATTGTCTGTCACAATTTGTATCTGATAAAATCTACTGTCAACTAACTATTAACTGTAATTACTAAATACATCTGGAATATTGTCATTACGAGTATTTTGACCTCTTTAGAAGAGTTTATGACTGTAATATTCATTAGTATAGTCTTTATATGGAATATAACTTGTTTGCAAAATATTCAGGTCTTCCAAAAGATGATGCTTGAGGTCCTGGAGTGTGGAGGTGGAACTTGTAGGTATACTTAGATGTTGGGATGCTACAGGGGAAGGGAGCTGAGCCCAAAAGGTCTGGTTGAGGGGTTCCTATGCACCAATGCCGGGCAGATCAGTATTTCTAATAACAGAATTACAGAGAAGCAAGCATCATGATTCAATTCTTCATTAAATAAAAGATCTAATTATCAGCATTAACTAACCTGAATCAGCAAAGCAAGAGAGGACACAGAGTAGGACGAAAGCCCAATACATTGCAAGGAGAGACCAAAATCAGCAAAGAATAAGAAACAGCCTCTTTTTCACATGCAACGGCAATTAGATGGCTAATACTTTCGAAGCTGAACATCTGACTAAGGTGGCCATACACTGGCAGATTAAAGCTGCCAATATCAGTCCTTTAAACCGATTCGGCAGCTTATCTGAGCATGTGTGGGGGCTCCCAACAGGTCCAACCGATCGATATCAGGCCGAAAATCGGGCAGATATCGATCGGTCAAGTTTGATTTTTTTTTTTGTACGATTTTTTTTGCGCAGCGCATCGCATTGCACCGGAATCGTCTGTGGAGTCCTGCCCTTATATGTAGGAGCTCAATGCTACATTTATCTATCACATCTAGACATGCAGCAGGGCTTCCCCTTAAACATATCAGGGAGCATCCAGAAAAACAAATTCCTTTTCTATTCTTCACTGATTTCTCCAAATGGGACAATATTGGTCAATAAGCAAATCCCTTAGCTGCATGCTTCAGACTGCACTGGTTCCCTTGCTGCCATGCACTTTGCATTTTAAAGGACAAGGAAAGGCAAAAAAATAAAATCCCATTTTTACTTTCTTTAATGAAAATGAAACCTTTCTCCAATATACTTGAATTAAAAAATGTGTGCCGTTTTTATAAGAAACCTGACTGTATGCAGTGAAATTCTCCCTTCATTTACTGCTGTGGATAGGAATTGTCAGACGGTCCCTAACTGCTGAGCAGGGAGACAATCATACTTATGAACAGCAGGGGGAGCCCTCGCCTTACTTCCCAGCCATGTAGAATTCAAGCAGCTTTGTTTATGACGATCCCTAAGCAGCCCAGACCACACTGAGCATGTGCAGGGTCAGGGTCAGGCAAAGATGTTTAACAAAGTTACAAGATGACAGCCCCCTGTGGCCAACTTTGAAAGCATAAATCATTTGTTTGATTAGGCTTTGTGGTGCAGTAAGTTCATGCTTATGTTTAGTATACAAAATACACCATTTCTAGCCTTATTCTTTTTTAGACTTTCCTTGTCCTTTAATGAATTGCTAATAAGGCTGTACAGCACACGGGTGTGTCTGATTTTAAAAGTCAGGACCATAAAATTCATGCTAATGAAAGATAAGAACATGTTTCCTTCATCGCTCCCTGTTATATTGGCTTATGGGAATTGTAATGTTCATGCGTGTCTGGAGTATCACATTCCATGGATTCCTTCAGATTATTACTGCTTCCTCATCCATTTAAAAGCAGGCTCTTAATTTAGATGCATGAATCATGGCTTTACTGATGGCTCTGTAGTCTGCAGCAAGTTTCTTTCACTATTTATCCTTTGTGATATTTACTAAAATTGGATTTATCTCATATTTTAGTAAAAAAAAACATGACCAAACTCCCATGCCCAATTTCAGCTTATTTATTAATTAAAAAACTTGATTTTAATCGGATCATGGAAAAACTTGGTAAAATCAAGAAAAATCCATAATTGCTGTAATTTTTCGGGCTTTTTCCTGATTTGCTAAAATTTTCGGGCTTTTTCCTAAATTGCTCAAATTTTTCTGACTTTTTCCTGAATTTCTAGAATTTTGTGGACTTTTTCCTGAATTGCTCGAATTTTGCGGGCTTTTTTTCCTGAATTGCTCGAATTTTGCGGGCTTTTTTTCCTGAATTGCTCGAATTTTGCGGGCTTTTTTCCCCCATAAACTCCTGAAAGGGCACCTATCATATTAAAATTGTTTCTCCCTCCATTTGGAAACAATAGTACCTTCAGTATTTTACCTGCCATGTTTTTATAGTACAGGTATGGGATCCATCACTTAGAAAGCTGCAAATTACGGGAAGGCCCTTCTCCCATAGTCTCCATTTTATCCAAATAATTAAAAACTTTAAAATGATTTCCTTTCTTTGTAATAATAAAACAGTAGCTTGTACTTGATCCCAAATAAGATATAATTAATCCTTATACATGTCTTAAGGTATAAAGATCCAAATTGCAGAAATTCATTATCCAGAAAACCCAAGATTAATTCCCCACCAATAATCAAAAGGCCTCCATGATACTTTTTGAAAAGAACTTTATCCATAGACCAAAGAGACTGCTTCCAGATCAAGACAGAGACTTTGATTTTGGGATTTTTGGAGCTGCTTACTGGATTTGATACAATTCGATATTTTAAATGCTCCATTGTTTTATTTATTACTCTTAAAGGATAAGTAAACCTTAAGTGATTGTAAAATTGATAAATGGGGTTCTGGCGAGCACTTTTGCAATGTGCATTCATTATTTATTTTTTTTCATTCCAAAATACTAAAGGATACATGTACTGTAAACATGAATTTATTTTGTTACAACAGCGCCGCCTACTGGTCATTTTCTGACCAGTCTGACCACCAAGTAGTCAAGGAAGTTATCAGGAGAAAGAAAGAGGCTGCTCTGATGTTCTTCTGCTTAGGAAAGATCTGAGAAAGGTTTCTAATTATTTTCCTAACCAGAAGAACATCAGAGCAGCCTCTTTTTTTCTCCTGACAACTTCTTCCTTGACTACTTGGTGGTCAGACTGTTTAGAAACTGACCAGCAGGTGGTGCTGTTGTAACAAAACGTATTGATGTTATCAGTACATGAATCTTTTAATAACTTGGAATTAAAAAATAAATAATGAATTTACTTTGCAAAAGTGCTTAGAATAGCATCCTCGTCAATTTTAAATTCACTTATTTTTCTTATTCTTTAATGATCCTTCCTTTCCGCTTAAATAGCAATTTGTCAAGGGCAGACTCAAAATAACCACAAAAATACTCTTCCCATACAGAAAAGAGTTTAGTCAATGTTTTTTCAAGTACAAATGCAACTTTTTAATATTGTTAAACTATTGTTTTTTAACTATTGAACTAATCTTGCTTATCGTGTGAACTCTTGTAAGACTTTCTGTTACATACACAGGGGTTACTACAGATCCCAGCTTTCTTCAAATCAAGGGTTAAAACAGTCTGGTAGCCGTAGTCGAACCCAGGGTTAAGAAACAGGTCTCTAAGGGTTACTATCGCTTTAACTCTACAGTTTTTTTTAGAAAGGTATAGCAGAACAGCTGCACAGGACTATGTAAATACATAAAGAGAAACAAGTAATATGCAATACTCTAAATGAAGATATTCCTTTATGAATAAAGCGCTTATGACTTCTAAGCCTATTATTAAAGAGACCAGAGGTGGGTGGACTGGACTATTCAAACTAAAGGCCTTGTTGCAGGTCACATCCATTTTGGTAGTTTTTATTAAGGAGGTTTTCAAGAAAAAGTAATGTTTAGTTGATGATCCAGCTTTGCAAATGTTCTCTGTGGTACAGCCATAAAAAGACTCTGTAGTCACAGTTTTATCTGAAACATAAAGAAATAGGGGGGTCAGCTTAAAAAAACAAACAAGAACCCCTACATATTTGGCACATCTCAATCTCTTATTACATTCAAAACATGTTTGGCAGTCTAAATTAAAATGTAGCCTTTAAAGGAGAACTAAAACCTGACAAAAGAAGTAGACTAGAAATGTTGTATATTATGGGGCTGATTCATTAAGGGTCGAATATTGAGGGTTAATTAACCCTCGATATTCGACTAGGAATTGAAATCCTTCGACTTCGAATATCGAAGTCGAAGGATTTAGCGCAAATTCTGCGATCATGCGATCAAAGGATTATTCCTTCGATCGAACGATTAAATCCTTCAAATCGAACGATTCGAAGGATTTTAATCCAACGATCGAAGGAATATCCTTGGATCAAAAAAACTTAGGAAAGCCTATGGGGACCTTCCCCATAGGCTTCCCCAACATTGACTTCGGTAGCTTTTAGCTGCCGAACTAGGGGGTCGAAGTTTTTTTTAAAGAGACACTACTTAGACTATCCAATAGTCGAATAGTTGAACGATTTTTAGTTCGAATCCTTCAATTCGAAGTCGTAGTCGTAGTCGAAGGTCGAAATAGCCCAAAAAAAACTTCGAAATTCACTCGAATTTAGTGAATCGCCCCCATTTATGTGTTGTGCTTCTGTACCAGCCCAAGGCAACCACAGCCCTTTAGCAGTAAAGATCTGTGTCTCCAAAGATGCCCCAGTAGCTCCCTATCTTCTTTTCTGCTGATTCACTGCACATGCTCTGTGCTGCTGTCACTTACTGAGCTTAGGGACCCACTCACAATATACAGTACACATAGAATAGAAATGTCACAATATAAGGCTGATTAGTAATTAATACAGATAATTACTACATGGCAGCACAGAAACCAGTGCAATTAGCATCAGAATTTAATAATCAGCAAACCTGTAGCATCATCTTATATTACAGGGGAAGCTCATTTTCTGCTGGATAATTAGTGACGAGCCCTAAGCTTAGCTTCTCAACAGCCAATCAGAGCCCACTGAGCATGTGAGTGTCACAGACACTTTCCAAGATGGTGACCCCCTGTGACAAGTTTGAAGTCCTGGATCATTGCTGCTATTGACAAGCTGAAACTTTAGGCTGGTGCAATAAGTTCAATAAATAAAATATGACATTTTTAGCCATATTCGTTTTTAGGGTTTAGTTCTCCTTTAAAGGGGCTGTTCACATTACCCTAGCAACCATGCATTGATTTGAATAAGAAACTGGATTAAGAATAGGAGAGGCCTGAATAGAAAGATCAGTAATAAAAAGTAGCAAGAACAATACATTTGTAGCTTTACAGAGCATTTGTTTTTTTTAGACCCCCATTTTAAAGTTGGAAAATAATTGAAAAAATTAAAAAATAAATAATAAAGACCTATACAAAAGTTGCCTTGAACTGGCCACTCTATAACACACTAAGGGGGTTATTTATTAAAGTCAAAATGCAAAAAAACTTGAAAAATTCGGGTTATTTTGTACTATAAATTATATATATAAATTAAATTAATATATATATATATATATATATATATATATATATATATATATATATATATATATATATATATATATATAATTTTTAGTGGGAAAAAACTAAAAACATTTAGAATTTACTAAACACTGAGGGGGTCAGAAAAAAAAGTACTCCACCTCAGACCTACCGAGTTTATATAGAAGTCATTGGGAGAAGTCCTGAATATATCCTGATCTGGGTTTCGAAGATAATAATCCGAAGATTTCATGGTTTTTGGGCAAAAATCTGAAAAATTCTGATCAAATCTTCTTTTTTTATTTTTTCAAGTTTTTTTCCCGCACCTAAAATTTTCGGGAAAATGTATTGATAAATAAGGAGAACAAAACCCGTGCCGGTCAGAGTAGCTTTCAGAAAATAATGAGTTATTTTCAGATTTTGATAAATAACCCACTAAATTAATTTGAAGGTGAACCCCTCTTTATTTTACACAGTTCTTTATGTTAAAATAGTTGTAAAAATATGTGACTAAATAAACAATACTGTAGGTGCAATAAAGAGTTTAACAGAGGGAAAGAGTTTAACAGAGGGAAAGAGTTTAACAGAGGGAATTTTTCTATTCACTTAAAGTGGATTTTTTGGGGGGGAATTAGGGATGAACTGAATCCAGGATCCAGTTCCAGATTAGTTTGAAATATTTTCATTTTTTAGCAGGATTTGAAGGTCATCAAATCTGAGGGGACTGATTTATTATCAATGATGTTTGAGATTGGGTAAAACAAGGTGAAAAAGCAGTAGACTTTCTTATAGTGTGAGTGTGTGTTTTTTTTTACATTGTTGTCTTTTTTTTACATAAATGCATTTATAATTTTTTTTAATCCACACATTTTTTCATGATGGTTTTTTTTAACTTGAAATTTTTTCGGTAAAAGCATTGGCAGATTCGATTTTGGGAGTAAGAATTCCCGCATGCTTTTGAACCACATTTTCCTTCAATGCACAACATCAATCTGTATTAATTCAGTCCCAAGTTGTTTCACTCATCTGATGTCATGTGAATTTAAAGCTCTGGACTAGTGATAGCCGAAAAAATTGAGCACACGTCAGAAAAGTCGCGCGCATAAAAATTGTTGCATGTCAATGCCCATTGACTTTAATACATTTGGACAAAATAGGTGGGCGTATAAAAATGTCGCGAATGTCAACATCTACATCTATACATAGTCAAAATAATTTAGACGCCCATTGACTTCAAAAAGTTTTTCTGTAAATTCGCGGAATTTTTCAGCGAAACGGGACAAATCACTACTGAAAGGAACATGATTTTTTTCAAACTGTATTCAATTTTATTTCTTTTTCACAAAATGCATATGCCCAGCGTCGTAACTACAGAGGAGGCAGACCCTGTGGGTGCAGGGGGGCTCGGAAGTATAGGGGGCCCCATGAGGTCCTCATTATTGAGCAATTTCAATATTTACTGGTAAAACAGGACAACCTCGGAATATGTTGGGGGCCCTAAAATTAACTTGCTATGAGGCCCAGTAAGAACTAGGTACGCCACTGCATATGAGAATCAGATTTATCAAGGGTCGAATTTCGAAGTGTAAAATACTTCCAAATTCGACCATCGAATTAAAATACTTCGAATATCGAAGTCAAAGTATTTTTTACCGAATTAAATCATTGGAATCGAACGATTTTAGCGTACGAGCGAACGATTTTACTTCAATGTATGAAGACCAAGGGGCCGATTCACTAACTTCAAGTGAAGGATTCGAATTTCGAAGTTTTTTTTGGGCTACTTCGACCATCGAATGGGCTACTTCAACCTTCGACTACGACTACGACTTTGAATCGAAGGATTCAAACTAAAAATCGTGTGACTATTCGACCATTCGATAGTCGAAGTACTGTCTCTTTAAAAAAAACTTCGACCCCCTAATTCGCCATCTAAAAGCTACCGAAGTCAATGTTAGCCTATGGGGAAGGTCCCCATAGGCTTGGCTAACTTTTTTTGATTGAATGATATTCCTTCGATCGTTGGATTAAAATCCTTCGAATCGTTCGATTCCAAGGATTTAATCGTTCGATCGAAGGAATAATCCTTCGATCGTACGATCGCACTATTTGCACTAAATCCTTCGATATTCGAAGTCGAAGGATTTCAATTCCCAGTCGAATATCGAGGGTTAATTAACCCTCGATATTCGATCCTTAGTGAATCAGCCCCTTACAAAATGGTTGTAGAAGGTCCCCATGGGCTAACATAGCACTTTCTCAGGTTTAATTTGGCGAAATATTGAAGTAGAAGTTTTTTAAAAGAGACTTCGATTATCGAATGGTCGAATATTCGAATGATTTTTACTTTGAATCGAAGTCGAAGTAAATTCAAAGTCGTAGTAGCCTATTAGATGGTCAAAGTATACAAAAAATTACTTCGAATTTCAAATTTTTTTACTTTGAAAATTCCCTCGAAATCACTTCGAGCCTTGATAAATCTGCCTCTTAGAGTTTGAATTCAGTTTTCCTTTTTCGGCCAAATCCCATAATAATAGCACATGCCCTCATTATATTGTACATACCAAGTGTCTCTTTACTGATGTAGTTGATGCAGCGGGTCTCATTTCCAACACATTTCAAGGGCTGTCTTTGTAAACATATATCAGAATTTGAGATGTAGCATGAGGGGCAGGTCAGCCCATTGGCTTCTGAGTCAAAGGGAGGTACTTAAATAAAAAGACAAGAATATTTAAAATAGTTTTTTCAGTAACAATGGGCTGTAAACATTTAGTACAATTATGGGATATATTATGCAGAATGCGTTTTCAATTATTTTTGGGTCAGGTTTTTTGTCGCCAAAATCCAAAAAAGTCGTGGAAAAAAAACTTTTCGGGGATTTATTATCCAACAAAATTGTGACAATTCTGAAAATACTCCAGCTAAAACCTGTCGACATCATGTAGAAGTCAATGGCAGATGTCCTTTTTACAATTGGACGACCTTTCTTTGCTTCGTGTTTTTTTTTAGGTTTTCAGGTAACCATACGAAAAAGCTGTCGTAATTGTGCGACAATTTAAAAAAAGTCACAACTTTTCTGTATGTCCCATGTCAGATTTCAAAATTAAAAATAAAAAGAATCCTTTTAATACAAGCCTTATAGCAATCAATGATGTTTGCTTTTAAACAGGTGACCAGTAAATGCTTCCTGCCGATTGGTTGCTATGGATTATGGACCTCAGAAGTGGAAGTCACAGACCCCAAAAAAATAGCAGAGAAATTCATTCACTTTTACTGAACCCTTTACACCACTAAAGTCCCCTACACTAAGGGGTAGAGTCACTAAAGGACAAAGTGGCTAACGGTGGCGACAATTCGCCAGCGTTGCCACCTGCAGGGACATCGCCAATTCACAGGCGCAAGCACCAATTCGCTAGCGAAAGAGACGGTCGCTATCATTCGTTTGCACTCTATCACTCTGGCGAAAGGTCGATTTCACCACCTCAGACCAGGCAAAGTGCTAAAAAGTAGTTACATCCTCCTCAATCTTCTGTCACTTACATCATATCCTGTGAGCCGAAAATGCACGACTTTTCCGACTTTTTTTGTGTAACTGGTTTTCTCCAGACATTTCATAACATATGGAACATTCATGTTACAGTGGGCTCATGTGTAGGGCATTATATTAACTCTCTTGTCTTTATTAATGTTCCCTGTTAGTGATGGGCAAATTTGTCCTGAAAAATTGGAGAAAAAATCGTGAAATCGGAAAGTTTTAAGAAAAAATTGTGAAATTCAGAAATTTTTATGAAAAATCAAGAAAATCAGAATTTGACGCCTGTGTCCAATGACGCTGGCATTAAAGTCAATGGGCATCCGAATAGTGTTGAAAAAATAGTGAAAATCTGACATTTTCACGAAAAAATTGTGAAAATCTGTCATTTTCACGAAAAATCAAGAAAATAGGAATTTGACGCCTGTGTCCAATGACGCTGGCATTAAAGTCAATGGGCATCCGAATAGTGTTGAAAAAATCGTGAAAATCTAACATTTTCACGAAAAAATTGTGAAAATCGGAAATTTTCACGAAAAATCCTAAAAATCGGAATTTGACACCCGTGTCCAATGATGCTGGCATTAAAGTCAAAGGGCATCTGAATAGTGTTGACGCACGCCGATTTTGACGCAAGTGACTTTTCGAACGCGCGTCCAAAAAATATATTCGCCAGCGGCAGAACGCAGAAATTCACCGCAAATTCGTGCCAGATGAATTTATTCGCCCATCACTACTGGACATTTGTAGTAAAAACTGGTAACTTCAAGCATTTGCACCAACATTTATAATAAAGACGTCTATACAACTTTAAATTACCTACCGTATGCAAACTCACCTAGACACAAACGAACGCTAGCGCTACTTCGACAGTGCGACATTTCTTAGCGAAGACGCATTCGGCGCCCAGGATGAAACTCCGCATATTAGTGAATTGGCATAGTCATAGCGCATTTGCGCCAGGCAAACTGATGTGAGCTGAACGAAGCTGGCGCTGGTGAAAACTCGGCCGTTAGTGAATCTTCCCCTAAGGCTGAGTTAAAATATTTCTTGGCACAAATACCAGTCTAATCCCTAAAGCCCGAAGAAATACTTTCCATGCAACTAATAAAGTCTCAGGCTCACATGGACTCACTGCTGAGCTGTACAGGCAAAATATCAAAGTCCTGGTACCCAAACTCTTAGCTAATTTCAGGCAGCCTATGATTCAATGAATGAATTAATTATAGTGGTGATCCTACATTTCCTTGTGGATGAACCAGCATTGCCTAATCTCTGCCCAAATGCACTTGAGAGCCTTAAAGGGGTTATTTACCTTTGAGATAACCTTTAGTATGATGTAGAGAGTGATATTCTGAGACAATTTGCAATTGGTTTTCATTTTTTATTATTCAAGGTTTTTGAGTTATTTCGCTTTTTATTCGGCCACTCTTCCATTTGCATTTTAAGCAATCTGGTTGCTAGGGTCCAAATTCCCCTAGTAACCATGCATCGATTTAAATAATAGACTTGAATATGAATAGGAGAGGCCTGAGTAGAAAGATGAGCAATAAAAAGTTGCAATAACAATAAGGGGCATATTTATCAAGGGTCGGATTTCGAATTGAAAAAACTTCGAAATTCGAATTCAAAAAGACCAACCGAAATTAAGTCGATGTTTTTTCAAAAATTCAAATTCGATTTAAAGTTTTTCCAAAAAAACCTTTGATTTTTCAAAGTCCACCAATTGAGTCCAAATAGGTTCTAGGAGGTCCCCCATAGGCTAAAACAGCAATTCGCCAGGTTTTAGATGGCGAATGATCAAGCCGAATTTTTAAAGAGACAGTACATGATAAAGTTCAATATTCAATTTTTTACATTTTTTTTCAAATTTGAATCAAATTTGGACTATTCCCTAGTAGAAGTACACAAAAAATAGCTCGCAATTCAATTTTTTTTCATTCAAAAATTCACCTCGACGTTTGTTAAATCTGTCCCTAAATATGTAGCCTTACAGAGCATTTGTTTTTTAGAAGGGGTCAGCGAAGCCCATTTGAAAGCTGCAAAGAGTCAGAAGAAAAAGACAAATAAGTATAAAACTATTCAAAAATAAATAATGAAAACCAATTGAAAAGTTGCTTAGAATTGGCCGTTCTCTAACATAATAAAAGGGACCTTAAAGGTGAACCACCCCCTTAATAACCCTTCTTTTGTTCTATGCAAAAAAAAATGGTGGCTATGACATGGATGGGCCCTACACTGTATCAAGATGGAAAGCTCTTGTAAACAAACAACTAAAGCTTTACAAATTAACATACCTTACAAGGGGGGTTCCTGACACGTTTGATAAAATATGGGGACCCTGAATTGATTTGCTGGCTACTGTGGATAATTAAATACATCTTACTATAATACTTGTCAACTCCTTATTTCTTTTCTGTAACGGTATTGTACTGTTATTGAAAAATGCAAAAATAAAAATATTTTAAAAAAATATATATATATTAAAGCCAATAGGCTGGTTTTGCCTCCAATAAGGATTAATTATATCTTAAGCTGGCCATAGACGAACATATCCTATCGAGGATTCATATGATTTTCGGATCGTGCGTGGAGAGTGCCGACATCTTTCGTCCGGCGGAGATCGGTCGTTTGGTCGTTCTGACAGGTTTGATTTTGACCCGACCGATCCCGCCCGGAGCCCATTGCGCATCGTAATCGGATACTGAAGGTATGAAGATTTAAATTACGGAAAGACCCATTATCCTGATTAAAGTTTTTCAGATTACCCCCGATATAGCCATGATAACGTTTTTCAAATTTCCCCCTATATAGCCATGCTCGTTAATGGCATATCGGGGGAAAGATCCGCTCGTTTACCGATGTCGCCAAACGAGCGGATCTTTGCGTCTATGGCCACCTTTAGTTGGGATCAAGTATAAGGCATTATTACAAGGAAAAAGGAAATTTTTTTTAAAATCGGAATTATTTCATTGTAATGGAGTTTATGGGAGACAGTCTTAACGTAATTCAGAGCTTTTTGGATAAGGGATCCCATACCGGTAGTAGCACCTTCTCATGGCAGTTGTTGAGTACAGTGCTCCCGTGCACCAGTGATGGTGAGTAATGCACCGAGCGGTGAACCAACACAGCATTTCAGCTCTTCTGTCATTAGCATAGAGTGTAAGCTTTTTTAATTTTGGACTCTACCATTGTTTACAGCTTTGATAGCTGAAATATTAAAGTACAGGTATTGGACCTATTTATCCAGAATCCTCGGGACCCAGGGATTTCAGGATAACGGGTCTTTCCGTAATTTAAATCTTCATACCTTCAGTCTACTAGAAAATCATGTAAATATTAAATAAAACCCAATAGACTGGTTTTGCTTCCAATAAGGATTAATTATATCTTAGTTGGGATCAAGTACAATCTACTGTTTTATTATTACAGAGAAAAAGGAAATACTTTTTTGATTATAATGGAGTCTATGGGAGATGGCCTTTCCGTAATTCAGAGCTTTCTGGATATCGGTTTTCCGGATAAAGGATCCCATACCCATACCTAAATTAGGCTGCAGAGTAATGAAGTAAATGTACAGTAAGAGATTTTATATTCACTGTAGTCACTCGTGCTTTATTATGTTGTATTGAATTAGATAATATTGTATAGAAACAGGGTCTGTCAGGGTACCGGGGAATCCGGGGAATCTCCTGGTAGTCCAAGGTCCTAGTGGGCCACTCTAAGATAATTCCTATTAGTTTTGTATTATATACACCTGGAGCTACGTATGTTATTTACTTCTGATATTTGTAACAATCTGAGACCCCTAGAAGGTCCAGCCTTAAAGCTCCCCATAGACGCGACGATTTTTCTTGCCGAACGACTGATTTTAGGGAAGTCCGACCAATTCTTCGAAATTATCGTGCGGTTAGTGGGATTCGAACGATCGTACATCTTACGATTTTCCTGCCGACATCTGTCAGGAAATTGATCGGCCAGGTCAAAAAAATCTTTGTCGGTCCCAGTGCAATCTGTTTATGTTTGCAGCTCCCCTTTGTTTTCCTGGCAAATTGGTCTTTTTAGTTGATGGTCAATTCGCACGATCGTACGATCGTTCTGAGAAGATCTTGGTCTCACGATGAGGATCGGATCTTTTAAAAATCTCAACATCTATGGCCAGCTTAGCACTGTATAGTATAATGTTTTAATTACACTGCCTGAGCTGTGTCCTAATACATAGAACAATATTTATTCCAGAATAGTAATCCTTAGCAACCAACCAGAATCTTGGCATCCCCGGTCCATTGATTTTTTTAATATTGCAGTTACTATTCCAGAATGAGGGATGATATAAACAGTCACCAAAGTTACGAGAATCATATTTGTACTTACGCGTGGGAATGGGCGGATCGCAACTGTTTGTGTCACAGCATGTTGTATTGATAACAATCTTCTTTTCGTTGCTTCTTAATGTGCCAACTCTGCCGCACTCCTCAGATTTCCCGCATCTTCTAATAATATCTTGGACATCTTGTCCATCTGAAAAACATGTCAATTTGTTTAGTTGAGACACACAGGGCTTAGTTTGACTTGTCCTAGTGGCGGCAGCCTTAGGGCAGAGACACACACAAGAAGATTCTGGGAGATTTAGTTGCCGGGAGACAAATCGCCTCTTCTTCAGGCGACTAATCTCCCCGAATAACCTTCCTGCCGGCTAGAATCGAAATTGCATGCGGGATAGCGTTTAGTTTTCCAAAGTCGCCCAAAGTTTCCTTGTGAGACAACTTGGGGCAACTTCGGAAAACAATCGCTCCGAGTTTCATCCTGCCGGCAATTAAGATTGTAGCCGGGGGAAGGCAGCTCGAGGAGATTAGTCGCCTGAAGAAGAGGCAATTTGTCTCCGGGTGACTAAATCTTCCCGAATCTTTGCCTGTGTCTCTGCCCTTATAATGCCTAGGAGCTATATACATGTTAACCCTCCATATTTATGTTAGTCTCATATATCTATAACCCTGGCCTAATCAGATTCAAGGTTGTGTTCAGGGAGTAATGGGTGTGACAGGGTGGCATACCTCCCTATATTTTGGAAATAGAAAAGGGGGGCAAAAAGAATTGACCATGCCCACTTTCGTGGCCATACCCCCAAATTACCATGTTCATTTTACAGAATTTGGCAGGTTATGAAAGTTTGAGCACATTTCTGTGGTTTTTATGTGTTTTGCTAATGAAGGTGTGGTCTATGTGAGTACTGATATTGTGTAAAGAATACTCTTGTGGACAACCTTCACCCCAGTCTGTGCTGCATGCTGTGCCCTGCAATAAAGAAGTATTTTGAGTTCACCACATTCTTGCATACCAGTGACTTTCTTGGGGCCTTACACTTAAATATCTACTAATGGTTGATGCTCTAGCCATGGGTTCCCCTGTTAGAGGTGAGCAAGAACCTCAACTGCCATGGCAGTGGATGTACAGTAATCTACTTCACCGTAAAGCATTTGATACAGTGCCACACAAAAGGTTACTGGTTAAATTAAGGAATGTTGGCCCGGAACATAGTATTTGTACCTGGATAGAGAACTGGCTAAAAGATACACTACAAAGAGTGGTGGTAAATGGAACATTTTCTGATTGGACCAGTGTTGTTAGTGGAGTACCGCAGGGCTCTGTACTTGGTCCTTTGCTTTTCAACTTGTTTATTAATGACCTGGAGGTGGCCATTGAAAGTACTGTTTCTATTTTTGCAGATGATACTAAATTGTGCAGAACTATAGGTTCCATGCAGGATGCTGCCACTTTGCAGAGTGATTTGTCTAAACTGGAAAACTGGGCAGCAAACTGGAAAATGAGGTTCAATGTTATTCACTTTGATAAAAAAAAATACGAGTCATACACTAAATGGTAGTGTGTTGGGGGTTTCCTTAATTGAGACGAATCTGCACATTTAATAACAAGTTGTCTAATTCTAATGTTGATACATTAGATAGTTTTAAGAAGTAGTTGGATGACCTGGCTTTTCAACCAGGTTTGGAACCCTCTTTTTATAATAGATGGTCAAGCACTAACACCCTCAATGTTGGAGACCTTATGGATCAACAAACTCATAACAAAACTTCGGATGTTTGAATTTTTTCAAATACTTCATTTTGTGACCCCTTATTCCAAAGCAGCAGCAACTACACCTCCCATCAAATTTGAAATTTTGGCCAGAAAGGGCCTTCCTCAAAAGGGCCTGATTTTAATCATTTACAAACTATTGCTTCAACCCTATGCAGATCCTCCACCAACACACACTTAGATGGTTAAATAGAACTCTCTTCTACCACATCAACTCTCTCAAGATGGTCAAGTACTAACACCCTCAATGTTGGAGACCTTATGGATCAACAAACTCATAACAAAACTTCGGATTTTTTCAAATACTCCATTTTGTGACCCCTTATTACAAAGCAGCAGCAACTACACCTCCCATCAAATTTGAAATTTGGGCCAGAAAGGGCCTTCCTCAAAAGGACCTGATTTTAATCATTTACAAACTATTGCTTCAACCCTATGCAGATCCTCCACCAACACACACTTAGATGGTTAAACAGAACTCTCTTCTACCACATCAACTCTCTCAAGATGAACAGCAATCTATATGGATTAATACAAAAAAGGTGGTGACTGCCACAAAAAGAACAAATATATAAATTACTAACGTTCTGGTACCATGCACCAGACAAACTTCAACGGCTGTTTCCAGTTGGAGGAACTGTGGAGCGCAAGGCATCTTACTCCACATATTTTGGGACTGCCCACTTATTCAACCTCTTTGGAAGGCAGTACATACCCTATTAAACCATCTGTAGGGACATACGGTTCCCATGGAAATCTGCGACAGTGCCACCATTGTCAGACGTACAAAGGAGAGTCAAGAGCAATGGACTTTTTGAATCTAGAATCTCCTTTCTACATAATTGAAAATGGCTCATTATCTCGGGATATGGTCTATTTGGGAACTAAAAGGATATGCAACTCCATAGATACCCAACTAATTACGTAGGGGAATATATCTTAAATCGCCATTTAAGGTGACTATACTTGGTATTTCTTGTTTTCTGGACCTCCTGCCCATTGAATGTCTTTATTGTTATTATACCATGGTGAGACCCCCATACTGTATATTGCATCTTAAGACAGCTAAATGTCTAATTTCTTTCCTGACTTTCTCTCTACTCTTTCCTCTTTTATGACTTGTGTTTACAGTTATCTTCTGTTGTGTTTCTTTTATATCTTCAATAAAAAATACAAGTTACAAAAAAAAGTAGTTGGATGGTGTTTAGCAAGTGAGGGAATACAGGGTTGTGGAAGATAGCTCATAGTACAAGTTGATCCAGGGACTGGTCCCATTGCCATCTTGGAATCAGGAAGGAATTTTGTCCACCTCTCAGGGTAATTGGAGAGGCTTCAAGGGATACTGTCATGGGAAAACTATTTTTTTTTTAAATGAATCAGTTAATAGTGCTGCTCCAGCAGAATTCACACTGAAATCCATTTCTCAAAAGAGCAAACTGATTTTTTTATATTCAATTTTGAAATCCGACATGGGGCTAGACATATTGTCAATTTCCCAGCTGCCCCAAGTCATGTGACTTGTGCTCTGATAAACTTCAATCACTCTTTACTGCTGTACTGCAAATTGGAGTGATATCACCCCCTCCCTTTTCCCTCCCCAGCAGCCAAACAAAAGAACAATGGGAAGGTAACCAGATAGCAGCTCCCTAACACAAGATAACAACTGCCTGGTAGATCTAAGAACAACACTCAATAGTAAAAACCCATGTCTCACTGAGACACATTCAGTTACATTGAGAAGGAAAAACAGCAGCCTGCCAGAAAGCATTTCTCTCCTAAAGTGCAGGCACAAGTCACATGACCAGGGGCAGCTGGGAAATTGACAAAATGTCTAGCCCCATGTCAGATTTCAAAATTGAATATAAAAAAAATCTGTTTGCTCTTTTGAGAAATGGATTTCAGTGCAGAATTCTGCTGGAGTAGCACTATTAACTGATGTGTTTTGAAAAAAACATGTTTTCCGATGACAGGATCCCTTTCAGAAGGGGTTTTGCCTTCCTCTGGATCAACTAGCAGTTAGGCAGGTTTTTTTATAGCTAAAAGTTTGAACTTGATGGACTTGTCTTTTTTTAAATCTAACCTTGTTAACTTTGTCTTGCATAAAAAGGGCATTAACTCAAGAGACGAAAACATAATTTTTGCTTTTTTATAGGTTCCTGCTAAGCAACACAGGGGAGGGATTTTAGCGCCGAAGGGGTTTAGTTCTACTTTAATAACATGCACCCAGCCTGAACCACTTTAGTGATGTCACAATTGGGTGATAATGGCATGGTGGGTGACATCACTGGAGGGGAGGGGGCTGATGCAGGAAACCTGCTTTAAAGTTTGCCATCCTAAAGCTGCTCTCACCTCAAACCAATAGAATCTGCAGGTTTTATGCTGGCGTGCCCATCGCTGTAGGCAAGCAAGAGTTAGCAGCTAGACCCACAGCTACACTTTGCAATGACATATTTCTCAATGGTTTCACCAGTGGTCTCTGAAAACCTTGAAAATCTGTTAAATAATTTGTATTTGCTTTTAATGATGATAAAATGTATCTTTTCTATGCTTACTATAGATCTGAAAAAAAATCAAACATACAGCTTATGGTCCTTATATTTTCCGTCATACAAACGTCTTCCTGAACACTACAAAGCTCTTCATGCATCTTGCAGCCTTTGATTTTACCATGGCAAGCCTGACAGGTCAAGAAGTTTCCTGTAATAAAAGAAATTACATTATTAATATTAAATTATATCTAACAGTTTTTTAGATATTTGTTAGCTTCCCCTCCAACCCAGATAGCAGCTCTGTGGTAGATATAAGAACAACACTCAATAGTAAAAATCCAGGTCCCACTGCGACACATTCAGTTATATTAGGAGTAGGAGAAAAAATAGCTTATCTGAAAGCAGCTCCATCATGTAGTGCTGGATCTTTCTGAAAGCACATTACCAGGCAAAATGACCTGAGATGACGCCTACACACCAATTTTACAACCAAAAAAATATATACTTGTTGGTTCAGGAATGAAATGTTATATGGTAGAGTGCATTATTTGCAGTGTAAAAACTACACCATAAAAATCATGAAAGAATCCCATTAAGTTAACTTTTAGTATGTTATAGAACAGTCAGTTCTAAGCAACATTATAATTAGTATTCATTATTTGTTTTTTTTTATTTTTAGTTGACTTTTTCATCTGATTTTTTTAAACAAATGCTCTGTAAGGCTACAAATGTATTGTTATTGCTACCTTTTATTACTCATCTTTCTATTCAGGCCTCTTCTATTCATATTCCAGTCTCTTATTCAAACCAATGCATTGTTGCTAGGGTAATTTGGACCCTAGCAACCAAATTGCTGAAATTGCAAACTGAAGAACTGCTGAATAAAAAGCTAAATAACTCAAAAACAACAAATAATAAAAGATGAAAACCAATAGCACATTGTCTCAGAATATCACTCTCTTCGTGATCCTAAAAGTGAACTCAAGGGTAAACAACCCCTTTAAATCTCATCCATTCATGTGGTATGATCCCATCGTATTTGCATTGTCCTGGGAACAGAAGATTATTTATACACATGCATTGTATACAATGAAAGGAGCCCACTATCTACAACTATCAAACAACAACATGAAATATTTGAAGAGGAAATGTACTGTACACCTATGTTGAGCATAAGCCAAATTAACAGGACTTAAATTAAAATGTATTGTTCCCTGAGTCAGACTGGGCCTCCTGAGGACCCACCAGAGCCCATAACATCCAGGGCCTACTCTCACAGTGATTATGCAGGTAGTGGTATTTGTAGTGATGAGCGAATTTTTTCAGCCATGGATTAAGGAGACAAAAAAGTTGCCATAAGAAAAAACGTCCATTGACTTTAATGCATTTGGACAAAAAAGTCGCTATAATAAAAACGTCCATTAAATTTAATGCATTTGGAGTAAAAAAGTCGCTATAATGATAACACCCATTGACTTTAATGCATTTGGAGCAAGAAAAATTGTTGTATTTCGCAAATTTTCGGCAAAGCACACGGCACAGATTCGCTCGTCTATAGTGGGCCTTTATCAAAGGTTGAATTTCGAATTTATGCGAATTTTTTTTAACTCTAATATACTCACAACTCGAATATTCGATCGAATAGTCCCGTCCCAAAGATTCTAATCGAATTCGAATTGCGTTTTCCCTCCGAAAAAACGTGAATGTCAGGAAGGCCATTAACATATTCAAATAGTTCAACAGAACTCTGCATTTGACTTGTAAGGGTAGAGCTCCATGAGCGTTTTTTGTCGGATCGACGCCCACCGACAAAACGCCTGCGACAAGTCGGATGGAGTCGCACGTGTGAAGATACAATTGGACTGAATGACAAGTCGGAGGTAACAACTACATTACACCCGACGCGACTGTCGGACCATGTAGTTGTTAACTCCGACTTTTCATTCAGTCCTATTATATCTTCACACGTGCGACTCCATCCGACTTGTCATGGGCATTTTGGCGGCCGGCGACGATCCAACGAAAAACGTTTGTGGAGCTCTACCCTAAATGAAGTTGGCAGGCTTTAGGTGTGGAATATTTGAATTAGAACTGTTTTCATGGTCGAGGTCTGATAATCTCACATTCAAATTTACATTTGAATTGGAGGATTAAAATTTGCAAATATGTGCATTTTGACACCAAAAAATTTAAAAAAATTTGAATTAGAATTTACTATTCGATCCTTAACAAATCTGCCCCCAGTTATTTGCTATTGTTGCTGTGCATTATCCTTGACTGACTTGACTTGACCCTTGTGGACCCCGCCAACCAAGACCCACACCCCCCCTGCAGCCGCGCTGCTCCCTGCACCAAAATGATATCCTCATCTTTTAATACATCTTTTAATTTATGTTTCTCCTGCAGGTTCCTGCACATAGAACTGCAGTCGAAAATGGGTTTTATTTTCTTCCTGAATTTTAAATGTTGTCATCTTACCAATATCAATGGCCCAGGGTGTAGTTACTTACGGACAGGTAGGGAAGAAATTGTGTTGGTTGTGTTGCATGTATATTGTTCATGATTATATCTTTTGATGATATCGGTTAAGTTGCATTGATCTGTTGTTGAGCAGCCTCTTGAATGTTTTTTAGAATTAGCTGATGAAGGAAACAGAGGAAAATGTCACATCGTAATGTTATTTATTTCCCTCTTGGTACAATGACCAGAACACTAAATTCAATTATTAATAAACTCAGATCCACTGGATGCAGAAGTCCATGATTTAAAGGGATCCTGTCATCGGAAAACATGTTTTTTTTCAAAACGCATCAGTTAATAGTGCTACTCCAGCAGACTTCTGCACTGAAATTCATTTCTCAAAAGAGCAAACAGATTTTTTTATATTCAATTTTGAAATCTGACATGGGGCTAGACATTTTGTCAATTTCCCAGCTGCCCCTGATCATGTGACTTGTGCATGCACTTTAGGAGAGAAATGCTTTCTGGCAGGCTGCTGTTTTTCCTTCTCAATGTAACTGAAGGAGTCTCAGTGGGACATGGGTTTTTACTATTGAGTGTTGTTCTTAGATCTACCAGGCAGCTGTTATCTTGTGTTAAGGCGCTGCTATCTGGTTACCTTCCCATTGTTCTTTTGTTTGGCTGCTGGGGGGGGGAAAGGGAGGGGGGGTTATATCACTCCAACAGTACAGTAGTAAAGAGTGATTGAAGTTTATCAGAGCACAAGTAACATGACTTGGGGCAGCTGGGAAATTGACAATTTGTCTAGCCCCATGTCAGATTTAAACATTGAATATAAAAAAATCTGTTTGCTCTTTTGAGAAATGGATTTCAGTGCAGAATTCTGCTGGAGCAGCACTATTAACTGATTCATTTTGAAAAAATCTTTTTTTCCCATGACAGTATCCCTTTAAGGACATTTGTTACGGTAGGCATAAGATGACTCTGTCTAGAAAGCTCTTCTTGAAGCAGATCTACAATTATAGTTCAAGAAGAGCTTTTTTTCTATATCCTCTACCTTCAATACTGATATCTCAGTAGCTATTGGAGCAGGGTTGGAGTGGGCTGGTGGAACACTGGGAAAAACCTGGTGGGTCCTGGCTCTCGTGAGCCCCACCAGTCCAGACCCACTCCTTGCTTGAAGCATTGCTGCTCTCCTGACCTCCCTCCCTAGCCCCGGATGCTGCTCCGACCTTCCTCCCTGGCCTCAGTTGAGAATGAAGTAGATGAAAGGACAAAGAATATATTATATTGTGATATTCCCATTATATACTGTGTATGACCAGCCTGTAGCCCCCCAGCTGTCAGGGCTGCCATCAGGGGGGCACAGGATTTGCTTTTCAGTGTTAAGGGGGGCCAGGCTGTTCCACACTTCCTGGATAAACTCGGGCCATTTGTGTTGCTGAAGTAGTAGCTGAAAGCTGCAAAGTCAAAAAAGGGAGCTGAAGCCAACGATAGGAACTAAAACCACTGATGCAGGGAGCTGAAGCTGATGAAGGGAGAGGAGGAAGGCATAACTTCCACTGTACACCAATGTTTTATATTCTTTACATGGGGAGATCCTGGTCAACAATGCTTTTTAAAACTTAAGGAGAGGCCACGGCCACCAATGTTTTTTTTTAATTTGTAGGGTGGGGTTGGACAAAAGGTAACTCCAGCACACGTAACATGCTCAAGGGATTACTCCCGTGTTTAATGTTAAACACGGGAGTAATCCCTTGAGCATGTTACATGTGCTGGAGTTACTTTTTGTTCAGCGATCGTGGAGGGGCCGTCCTCCTATACCCCAGGCACCGTATGTAACTATTTGGAGAGGCCAGGTGTGCGTGTGTATTCTTGCCTAGGTGGGGGTTGGCCTAGAAAAACTTTATTGTACGGGACCCTGTGATTTCTATTGGCGGCCCTGGGTACAATGGAACAGTTACTCTGGATGTGGTCAAACTGTAATTATATTTATAAGCTTGAGGTATGGGGTTGTGTAAAAATACAGTATATAAATTAAAGTAACTCTAAATATTCTGAAATTAGAGAATCCTGTATACAAAATGATAGTGTCCTTATAACTAGCGAAGGAGTGAGCAGAATGTACCCGTCATGAGATGGATGCAGGTTCTCTCTTCTCCTGTGCAGGCCATGGAGTATTGTGGGGAGCAGTTGTTCTTGTTTTGGGTGTAACAGGCTGGGCAAGTGAGGCCATTCTTCTCACCATTTATTGGCATCACTGAAGAAAGAGGAAGAATAAATCAGTGAAGTTTATGAAGTATTTCAAGACTGCCGGAATCTATCTATCATCTATCTATCTATCTATCTATCTATCTATCTATCTATCTATCTATCTATCTATCTACTATATATACATCATGTATCTATCTATCTATCTATCTATCTATCTATCTATCTATCTATCTATCTATCTATTTATTTATCTACTATATATACATCATGTATCTATCTATCTATCTATCTATCTATCTATCTATCTATCTATCTATCTATCTATCTATCTATCTATTTATTTATCTACTATATATACATCATGTATCTATCTATCTATCTATCTATCTATCTATCTATCTATCTATCTATCTATCTATCTATCTATCTATCTATCTATCTATCTATTTATCTACTATATATACATCATGTATCTATCTATCTATCTATCCAGATCTATCTATCCAGATCTATCGATATTACGGATGCACCGAATCCATTATTTTGGATTCGGCCGACCCCCGAATCCTTCGCTGCTCTGATGTTCTTCTGCTTAGGAAAGATTTGAGAAAGTTTTCTAATTTTTTTCCTAACCAGAAAAACATCAGAGCAGCCTCTTTATTTCTCTACTGACCAGCAGGTGGCTCTGTTGTAACAAATATCATTCATGTTAACAGCAAGTGTATCTCTTAATATCTTGGAATTAAAAAAAAAAAAAAATAATGAATGTAGAATGCAAAAGTGCTTAGAATAGCCCCCTCTTAAATTTGACCTTCACATATTTTTAAGGTTTACTTATCCTTTAAGGTGGCCATACAGGGGAAGATTTAAGCTGTTCTTTTTGAGTCCTTTAAACTGATTTGGCAGTTTATCTGCCTTCCAAAGGACCCAGCCAACAATTATCGGTCTTAAAATCGGGCATATTTGATTTTCCCGTCAGACCAAGGATCCCTGCCTAGGGGTAGGCTGAAGAGGCACCTGCCTAGGGTGCAAAATTAAGGGGCAGCTTGGCAGGTACCTATTAATCATCTTCTGCCTACCCCTAGTCTGTGTTCGCTACCCTCCCCTCCCTCATCCCTTCTTCTTCACTCCCCTCCCTCCTTCACCTCCGTCCCCTCCCCTCCCTCCTCCCCTTCCTCCCACCTCCTGCTTGGCCCAGCCCTGAGGGACACTACCTTTCATGTGAGCCTTTCCTTCTTACCTAATAAATTTCCCCACAGTTTTCCTTGAATTGAATAATCTCCACATAAATGTTTTAGAACTGGAGCTTGACTATTAAATCAGTAGGTACTTACAGGTCGGCAATGGTGCGGTACAGTTGTCGGTATCACAGCAGCTGGTGGCATATCTTACTTTTACATACGGTGTGGTAATGCTGATATTTAGGTTACACTCCTGTTTTCTCCAGCACCCGCTATAAACAGTTTCCAACGGAACGTTATTATAATCTGTAAGGTAAAACAATGTATTAAAGGGGTTATAAACCCATCAGTAACACCATCCCACAGCGCCCCCCTAGTTTTCTATAGAAGTTGCAGAAAAATATAATTGTAGACGCAAGAAATTTCACCAATGAGAATTCTACTGATCAAAAACTTCATTATAAATGCAAAAGAACTGACCAATAAGAATCCAGATTCCCAGCACCATGTCAGACATCTTGCTGTTCTCTTACATATAGAGATAATTATGTCATTTTTTCCCTTGATGATATTACACTGGAATCAGACATGGGGATAAGGGACAGACATATCAACTGGGATTCTTATTGGAGGATTGTTTCGCGTTTTATTGCAGCCGCTGGCTGTGGAGATTTGGGGAAAGTTTTGAATACAATACAAATAGAATACAAACCTAATGTTGCCGGACTATAGCTCCCAGCATGCCTCAACCTTCATTATACACAATATTATTCTGGGATTTGTAGTCCAGCAACAACTTAGTAAAGTTTGGGTGAGCAGTGCGGTGCAGCAGGGTTCATCATCCCTTTAAATATAAATTGCTATTAATTTTGGAGATAAAGCAGCCCTATGACAATAAGGAGATCCTCTCCCAGGCATTGTCCATTCATCAATAGGTTCCTCCATAGCAGCAACAAAACCCAAACCCCTAGTAAAGAAAAAAATAAATCTGGACTATATATATATCTAGCGTGTTTATCAATAGTAGGAAACCAGAGAATTGGTTCCCCAAATTGGGTTTTGTCAATAGAAACTGCTGACTTGCAGTTAGTGATTTGGATGCTATTGTCCTACAAAGTGTCATGCCAATCCCCACAATTGTCAGGGTTGGATTTACTTACCTAGGCCCGGCAATGATCGCCCCCAAATTTCCTTCTTCAGGTCCAGAACACTGAAGATTGTTACATGGGAAATTTAAAAAACGATCAAATCTCCTGTGTTTCCCCAGTGCTTCAGAATCAATGTGGATAGAACTGGGTGATATGCCGCCCCTAAAACCCTGACGCCTAAAATCCTAACACCCCTAAAATCCTGCCACCCAAGGCCCAGGCCTTAGAAGCCTTCCCACAAATGCAGGCCTGACAATTGTATGAAATGCTCAAAAATAGTGATGGGCGAATTTATTCGCCAGGCGCGAATTCGCGCAATTCGCCGCCAGCGAACAAATTCACGAAACGCCCGTCAAAAAATGTCTTTCTGAAAAAACCGGCGCTGGCGTCAAAAACGGGCGCCGGCGTAAAAAAAACGGGCGTCGGCGTCAAAAAAACGGGCGCCGGCGTCAAAAACTAGATGCCGGCGCCGTTTCGCGAATTTTTCGCCGTTTCACGAAATTTCCGAATTTTTCGGCGAAGCAAAACGGCGCAAATTCGCCCATCACTACTCAAAAATGAACATGCACAATAGAATGCATTTAGGTGCATTGTGTGCAGTGAATGCAACTCAGCTCTTGTCCGCAATGGTGCTGGGATTCTGAGAAAAAATACTACAAAAACATTAGTATTGGACCGTACTCACGATAAGCTTCAATTTCATAAGCGGTCAGGCACACCTCGTCTTCCTTACACATTGCAACGCTGACGCATGGATCATTTAGTACATAACATTCAATGCAGTACAGAGAATACACTGCAAGAGAAAGTGCAAAATGGTAAAAAAAAGAAAAAACAAAAGTTCATTTTAGAAATCAGTTTTGTGATTAATTATCAGATTAGCTGTGTCTGTACAGTAACAGAGCAAAAATCTTGTTGCACCTTAGAAATGTGAATTCAAGGGTTTCTTTTATAGAATGTATGTTTTCTCCACATTCCTTCCTATCACAGAATAAGTAGGAGTCATTTATTAACACGAGAGCAGGGTTCAAAGGGCAATTTTCCATGTTTTTTACCCCATAATCTAAGCATACCTCCCAACTGTCCCATTTTCCTGCTTTTCACAACGTTTCTAATTTACTTGGCTATTGGCAGAGAGCCCAGAACAGCCACCAGGTGCAACTCAGATACTTTGTAACAGTATCTAATAGTACATAAGTAATTGTAACAATTTAGATAAGGAGGTCCCTTGGGAAAAGTTAGACTCACAGCTTAAAGGGCAATTCACCTTCATTAGCAAAACTGTAAAAGAAAAACCACAGAAATATGCAAAATTTTGTACAATGAACATGGTAATTAGGGGATGTGGTCAAAAAAGTCCTTGCGGCAAATGTTTTTTTTTTTATTTCCAAAATGTTGGGAGGAATGTCCAGGCATTGTCAAGAGGGAGTAGTTGCATCTAGTTGTGTCCAATGCACAAAATGTGTTCTAGAGTTTTGTGCAGATCGGGTCGGGCAGAACTATGCGTAACCCAGACCTGCTGACCGATAACCTGCCCTGCACCCACCACCCAATTTATCCTCCAACCCAGAACCACTACCCAACCTAGAACTCAAATACATACCTCCCAATCTTTGAAAAATGCAAAGAGGGACAAAAACTTTTAGCCACGCCCATTTCTGGCCACACCCCCTACTTACCATATAAATTTGGCAGGTTATGAGAGTTTGAACACATTTCTGGGAGTTTTAGTTCAATGTTTTTTGTGTTATAACAGTTTTGCTAATGAAAGTGGAATTGTCCTTTAAAAGGGTTGAGTTCACTTTTTAGATGTACAGAATGATACTCTGAGACAATTTTCAATGGTTTTAATTTTAAATTTTTTATGGTTTTTCAGTTATTTAGCTCTCCAGTTTGCAGTCTCAGCACTCTGGTTGCTAGGGTCCAAATTACCCTAGCAACGATGCATTGATTTAAATAAGAGACTGGAAATCTGGAATATGAATAGGAAAGGCCTGACTAGAAAGACGAGTAATAAAAAGTAGCAATAACAATACATTTGTAGCCTTTTTAGAGCATTTGTTTGTAGTTGGGGTCAGTGCCCTCCCCGCTTGAAAGCTGCAAAATAGGCAAATAATTAACAAACTATAAAAAATTAAAAATGAAGTCCAATTATAAAGTTGCTTAGAATAGGCCATTTTATAACATACTAAAAAATTACTTGAAGGTGAACCACCCCTTTAAGCTGCTAGTCTCAGTATCTCTCAAGAGACCTGCTTATCTTAAATTTGTTACAATTGTAACATTGCTCATTTTACATTGTTACAAAAGTATCTTAAGTGCAGCTGCTGACTGTTCTGGGCTCTCTGCCAAAAAGCCTCTTATTTTAATTGAGTTTCAGAAACGTTGTATCTTTTTCTTGAGTTGGTGCAGGAGATCAAATAGAAAGTTGGGACATTTCAGTTCAGACTGCGGGTTGAGCTGTCAAAATCGGGACTGTCCCACTGAAAATGGGACAGTTGGGAAGTATGTCCAAATAGTTAACTTACCCGACCAGGGACCTGCAGAACGGAACCTGACATCATAAATCCAAAATATCACTGCGGAGAACCGTTTCTTGACTTGACATCATCATGGACCTGAAGTGCCATCACTCTGGCGACAGATCAGCAGGGTAAGGGTAAAAACTTTCCAAAACCACAGAGAAGGAGGGATCACTCCTGTATATATATTTATTGCCATTTATTAAAAGTATTTAAAAGTGCTAATGAACCTCCCAATCTGCTCTGATAAATCCTACACAAGGGCTCCTTTTGACGCCGGGGTAATATGGACTTGGTAGTAATTCTAGGGTTCACACAGCAGATGGAGTCAATATCCACAACAGACTTGCACAAACAGAATCACTCGCTAATTCCATAGAGTCAGCTACCCTAGAATTATCATGTGCTCAGGAACAAAATCAGGGTATCAAACCTGATGCACCAATGCCGTACCAGCGCCCACACAAGACTGGGTGGATGGAAGCAGATTGGCCTAATATCATGGAGACATTGTCGGACTGGGGTGCCTGGGGCCCATCAGGAAACCTCATCCCCATGGTACCAACATTTTTTGGTGAAATTAAACGGATCAGATTAACTCATCAGTACAATGAAACTTGGTTTTAGGAAGTAAAAAAAACAATATTTTTGTCTGCTTATCCCCACCCCAGTAACAGATTGGGCATTGAAACTGATTTTTTAAGTAAAATTTTTTATTTTTATTAAATAAAAAAGGATGGAACAATTTCATGTATAAATACCCCCAAAGCTCACAAAAAGATGGCACAGTGGCAAGTTCACATATAAATACCCCAAAAACTCACAAAAAGATGGCACAGTGACAAGTTCACATATAAATACCCCAAAAACTCGAAAAAAGATGGCACAGTGTCAAGTTCGTGTATAAATACCCCAAAAACTCACAAAAAGATGGCACAGTGTCAAGTTCATGTATAAATACCCCAAAAACTCACAAAAAAGATGGCACAGTGGCAAGTTCATGTATAAATACCCCAAAAACTCACAAAAAGATGGCACAGTGACAAGTTCACATATAAATACCCCAAAAACTCACAAAAAGATGGCACAGTGTCAAGTTCATGTATAAATACCCCAAAAACTCACAAAAAGATGGCACTGTGACAAGTTCACATATAAATACCCCAAAAACTCACAAAAAGATGGCACGGTGGCAAGTTCACGTATAAATACCTCCAAAATGGACAAAAAGATGGCACATCGGCAAGTTCATGTATAAATACCCCCAAAACTTACAAAAAGTTGGAACAGTGGCAAGTTCATGAATAAATGCCCCCAGAGCTCACAGTGGCAATAAGTGGCAATTCCATGTACAAATACCCCCAGAACTCATAGCAGAATGGCACATTTATATGCTTTACTGCCTGCACTGCTCTCTGGCTTTGACTGGAAAGTGGACCAGTAGCCGGCACAATTATCCAGGGACAACTTTGAATGATACAAAAGCTGAGCCACTGACCGTGTGGGTGGGCCCGTGTTTAGCAGGCTGCAGACTGCAGTACTTTAGTGTGATAAGCAGCCCCTACCTTGCTTCCCTTTCTCCCGCACTGAAATCAGAGAACTGAAGGAGGCAGGTAGATTCATTGCTGGCCAATCTGATGCTCCACAGCTGCTGCCATTGCTCTCTCCTTGTCGCAGCCAAAGTCATTTGATCGGGCTGCAGGGAAATGTGACAAGGGACGAGCGAGCACCAGGGGACGTGTAAAAAGAAAGCTCTGAGGGAATGAAAGAAAACATTTTAAAAATCAGTGCAGTCTGGCTGCTACTGGATGAAGTCTCAATGGAATTATGCGGCACACATACAAGACCGGCTGGCTCTGGTACTTAAAGTTACTACTATTTCTGCCAATTCTGGGGCCCACCAGGATTTTCTCCCGATACCCCGGCAGGCCAGTCCAACTCTGCATGGAGACCACTCAAAATATCAAAAAGCAAAAGTGCTCACAAAAGAGCTTAAAATAATTTTCTATTTAGGAATGGATGAGCAATTTGAGCACATTTCCTCTGCTGCAGAACTCAGTTGCTCGGACTGGGCATTAACGGCTCAGCCGCCCAGCCATGCCATCCTTTTACTGGGTGAAAAACTTGGTCCCACAGAAAATTATTTTTCAGGCCCCAAAATGTGTAAAGGTTGACAGGTTTTACCAATATTTATTGAAATTGTATATTAATTATGGCCTCATGGGGCCCCTATACCTTCTGCCCCCCCTGCAGCCGCAGGGTCTGCTCCCTCTACAGTTACACCCCTGGTAAGAAGGACATGGAAGCTACTTACAGCAGATAGCCACACAAGTAAAAACTAGTGAAAACTAGACAGGTGCCAACCCTAAATGTAGAGGAGCTAAGTGGACAGAACAAAGCAGTGGACTTGAACTCTAAGACTCAGCCTGCAACCTTGTGCCTTTATATGGTCACAGAACCCCTCAGTGACTTCTAATATCCTTATCATTTACAGTTGGGGTACATTACCCCTTATAATATTTGAGTGATACTCAGAGTTCCCTGTATAACTCAGCCTGCAGCCTTGTACCTTTATACGGTCAGAGAACCCCTAAGTGACTTCTAGGGGCCGATTCACTAACTTCGAGTGAAGGATTCAAAGTTAAAAAACTTCGAATTTCGAAGTTTTTTTTGGGCTACTTCGACCATCGAATGGGCTACTTCGACCTACGACTATGACTTCGAATCGAAGGATTCGAAGTAAAAATCGTTCAACTATTCGACCATTCTGTCTCTTTAAAAAATACTTCGACCCCCTAGTTCCCCATCTAAAAGCTACCGAAGTCAATGTTAGCCTATGGGAAGGTCCCCATAGGCTTGGCTAACTTTTTTTGATCGAAGGATATTCCTTTGATCGTTGGATTTAAATCCTTCGAATTGTTCGATTCGAAGGATTTAATCGTTCGATCGAAGGAATATTCCTTCGATCGTTCAATCGAACTATCTGCGCTAAATCCTTCGACTTCGATATTCGAAGTCGAAGGATTTCAATTCCTAGTCGAATATCGAGGGTTAATTAACCCTCGATATTCGACCCTTAGTGAATTGGCCCCTTAATATCCTTATTGTTTACAGTAGGGGGTACATTATCCTTTATAACAGATGAGTAATATTCCGAGTTACACTCAGTATAATTTAGCCTGCAGTCTCTGAATTTCCCTGTGATGCTTATATATGCTTATAGTTTACAGAGGTTTATTTTAAATATAATTTACTTTTAATTTAAATTACCTTGCAGAGTGGGGCATTTACTTGGTCACATAACTTTAAAGTAAAACTATAAACTAAAGCCTAACTATAGAAGTAGGTAGAAATGTACATTATGTTTTGTTCTTCTGTTCCAGCCCAAGGCAATCACAGCCCTTTAGCAGTAAAGATCTGTATCTCCAAAGATGCCCCAGTAGCTCCCCATGTTCTTTTCTGCTGATTCTGCACATGCTCTGTGCTGTTGTCACTTACTGAGCTTAGGGACCCACTCACAATATACAGTACACATAGAATAGAAATGTCACAATATAAGGCTGATTAGTAATTAATACTGATAATTCCTACATGGCTGCACAGAAACCAGTGCAATTAGCATCAGAATTTAATAATTAGCAAACCTGTAGCATCATCTTATATTACAGGGGAAGCTCATTTTCTGCTGGATAATTAGTGACGAGCCCTAAGCTTAGCTTCACAACAGCCAATCAGAGCCCACTGAGCATGTGAGTGTCACAGACACTTTCCAAGATGGTGACCCCCTGTGACAAGTGTGAAGTCCTGGATCATTGCTGCTATTGACAAGCTGAAACTTTTTAGCCATAATCATTTTTAAGGGGCCAAACCACCATGAACTGATGTAAAGTCAAAATGACAAATTAGTTGTAAAATATTATGATGTTTATACACTGCTAAGGGCTCTTATGCATCATAGATCCCCTGTTTGCCTTCACCATCTCACAACCTGTATATCCACCTTTGCAAATGGCTCTTAAACAAAATAACATTCACCTGCACAGATATAAACTGCTGTCACTCCATTGCATCAGTTTCATTTCACTGATGCAAGATATTTATACTGTACAGCAAGCTGTGAATAGTGTGTGTGCCTACAGAAACCTCTAAGGGATGCCGCACCCCAAAATAAATCCAGATACAACAACAGTGCAGTAAAGTGACCACAATAGAAATGGAGCTTGTGCTTGCATCAGTTATATTCTTCTATAGAAATGCAGTTAAAGGGGTTGGTCACCCTTATATTAACTTTTAGTATGATGTAGATATCATTATTCTGAGACAATTTGCAATTGGTTTTCATTTTTTATTATTTGTGATGTTTGAGTCATTTAGCTTACAACACTCACAACACAGTTTCAGCAGGCTTGTTGCTAGGGTTCTAATTACACTAGCAACCCTGCATTGGTTTGAATAAGAGACACAAATATGAACAGCAGAGGGACTGAATAGAAAGATTGATAATAAAAATCAGCAATAACAATAAATGTGTAGCCTTACAGAGCATTTTTGTAAGGTAGGGTCAGGGCAAATAATTTAAAAACTATAAAAAAAAAGACATAATGAAGGCCAATTGAAAAGGTGCTTGGAATTAGCCATTCTATAACAGAGTCAAAGTTAACTAAAATGTGAACAACCACTTTATCCAGCCCCTGTCTGTATTTGGGGAATAAATTGCACTGCAAGGCTTTTTATAACAAGGTGGTTGGAGGAAAGAGAGCAGAAGGGAGAAATACTAAGGGGCCCATTTACTTAGCTCGAGTGAAGGAATAGAGGAAAAATAGTTCAAATGTTTTTTTTGGCTACTTCGACCATCGAATGGGCTACTTCGACTACGACCTTCGACTTCGGATCGAACGATTCAAACTAAAAATCGTTCGACTATTCGATAGTCGAAGTACTGTCTCTTTAAAAAATACTTCGACCCCCTAGTTCGCCACCTAAA
Organism: Xenopus laevis; assembly: GCF_017654675.1. NCBI lineage: Eukaryota > Metazoa > Chordata > Amphibia > Anura > Pipidae > Xenopus > Xenopus laevis. The sequence goes on along the minus strand of NC_054383.1, from coordinate 126,992,170 downwards.
ACTTACCGAGGCCAATGTTAGCCTATGGGGAAGGTCCCCATAGGCTTTCCAAGGTTTTTTTGATCAAAGGAATTTCGTTCGATCGATGGATTAAAATCCTTCGAATCGATCGATTATTCCTTCGATCGTTCGATCGTAGGAATAGCAGTAAATCCTTCGACTTCGATATTCGAAGTCGAAGGATTTTACTTCGACGGTCGAATATCGAGGGTTAATTAACCCTTCGTATTCGACCCTAGGTAAATGTGCCCCTAAAATGCACATTAAGGAAACTAATCAGTATCAGCACTAAAAGCAACTGCCGGCTTTAGTAGGAAATAGTAAAGATCATGTAATATCCAGTCCAGTGTTTGATCTGAACCCTGCTATGGTAATTCAAAGGACTTCAAGCCCCAGAATCCATTTGTCTTTTTCTTCTGACCCTTTGCAGCTTTCAAATGGGCATCTCTGACTCCCTTCTGGGGGTATTCTGGATAAGGGGTATTTTAGTAATTTGGATCTCTATACTTCAAATCTTCTTAAGAATCATTTAAAAATGAAATAAACCCAATGCAATGGTTCTACCTTCAATAAGGATTAATTATATCTTTCCCTGGATCAATTACAATGTCCTGTTTTATTATTACAGGGAAAAATGTAATACTTTTTAAAAATTCGAATTATTTGATTATAATGGAGTCTATCCTGTAATTCGGAGCTTTGTGGATAACAGGTTTCCAGAAATGGATCCTATACCTATATATATATCACATATATTAAAGGGGTTGTTCACCTTCCAAACACTTTTTTTCAGTTCCATTGATTTCAGATTGTTCACCAGAAATAAATACTTTTTTCAATTACTTTCCATTATTTATTTATTTTTGTTTTCTTTTCAAAATCTAAGTTTAAAGTTTAATGTCCTTGGTGTTTCCGTCTGGCAGCTCAGTAATTCGGGTGCAGATTCTGAACTGTTACAATTTTGCTCCATTAGTTGATAAATTTCTCAGCAGCATCTCTGGAGTATCAGCAACTATTGTATCAATTCTAACAGCTGCCTTTAAAGGGGAACTCCGGCTTCCAAACCGAAATTTGATAAAGAGGCCACATAACACAGAAACCCCTAATATATCCATTCAAAATTACCTGTTTCTTCAAAAAGTATGAATAAATGCCATTTTCTATGCTGAAATCCAGCTGTGTAACAGTTCTTCCCTTTCTGTATCATTTGAAATCCTGGCAGGGAAGGAGAGACTAAACACTGATGTTACAAATTGTAACAACTTCTCCACAGCTTACAGACAGCATGCAGGAACTACATAACCCACAATGCATTGCACCTTATTGAAATCACATGTGCAGGGAATTGTGGGGTTTGGAGGATGCAGGCTGAGGACAGGTGGCTGTTGATACAAAGTAACAGTAGTCAGACAGCTCAGCAAAGTAGTCAGACAGATCATCAAAGTAGTCAGACAGATCAGCAGGAGAGCAGGGGGCTAAGTTAGGGAACTATCAGAAACCATTAAAAGTCTGCATATTTTTTAATTGGGGTATATTGCAAAGTTGCTTGAAAGTATGGTAACTTTTCAAAAAGCTTAAGTTATGTGGAGTTGTAGAGTTCCCCTTTTATGAAACTCAGGGACTCTGCTCAGCAGGGACAAAGATAAGAAATCTATAATCTAAATGTTTCAATTTAGAACAGTTACAGGGTCGGCGACCCCCCGAGCTGCTTTAGAAATTGAAAAATGACACTTTACACTTCCATATTAGAAAAAACAGTCACACATAGAAAATAGAAAGTAATTGGAAAAAGTCTTTATTTCTGGGGAACAATCTGAAACCAACTGAATTGAAAAAGTGTTGGAAGATGAACAACCCCTTTAAGTCCAATGTTTGCTCCGTGTCGTGTGTTTGTGTGTGTCTATATATAAATATATATTTAGATCTCCATACCCTAAGTCTATTAAAAATTATTTAAATATTGCACCCAATTGGATTGTTTTGTCTCTAATAAAGATTCATTATATCTTAATTGGGATCAACTACAAATTATTGTTTTATAATTACAGAGATCAATTTCAAAATTTTAATTATTTGATTAAAATGGAGTCTAGGGGAGATGGCCTTTTCACAACTCAGAGCTTTTTGGGTAACAGGTTTCCATATAATGGATCCCATGCTTGTAGAGGCTATTATAATGATAACATTCCAGCTGAACCTATAACTATAATGACTCCCCACTGTCCCAGTGATCTCTGTGATATGTTCTTTAATGCATGGCTTCAATTCTGATTTTACATGAAGACAAATTGCTCCACCTTCATAGTCCTTCTGTCCCTCCTATAGATTCCTGACCCCCCAAAAAAACTTTAATAACTATTATACCATTGTGACTAACCTGTTGCAATAACAGCAGATATAATGCAGCCTCCAATAAGGAACCCCTTCATGGTGAGGTTTTCTGAGCATCAGCTCTTTAGTAAATACAATGTCTGTAAGCCGGGAGCCAGGTGTCTGCACATTTAGGTTTGAAAAGATGGCGGGTACCCAGGGGAGATCTGTGTTTTCATCTAGAGAATTGTAATGAAAAGATATAGTAACGGTATAAATAAGGGAAGGCGCAGAGAAGAAATCTGTTTTATCTGTAGTTTGTGTCGTTTATTTCTGCTGCTGAAATACTAGAGGGGTGAAAACATTTCCCATCATCCTCAGCGTGCCCCTGCTCAGCAAAAAGCTGAGTGTTCAGGCAGTAGAGCTAATTCAATAGCAGAGCTGATTTTAGGGTAAGGCATCTCACTGGCACATGTAGATTAGGGATCCCTGATTTATGTTATTCTCCACCTTTCACCCCACCAAGGACTTGGATCCTTCCAGCATTGCCAGGGTCTTCCTCTTCTCCAACTGATCAGTAGAAATAATAGGAATTAGATGAACACACACCTGCCCAATGTGTTTCTCAGCTACTGGAATAACTGCATTATGAGAAGAGCCCCTTGGGGGTTAGATTGAAAATTACAGCCGTAAATTAAATAAGATGATTTGTATAAGTGGTAATTAGCCAAATGCACTGTCTTGGGACCCTAAGGGCTAATTCACTTGATACAACTGCACCCAAGGCTGCCCCCATGAGGCTCAGTGGTGGTGGCAATGACATTGATAACAGTCACCGCTGGGTAGTTCAGAGGTTTAGGTAAGGGATAGGAGAGTTGGTTACTAAGAAACTCAGTACTTAGATTACAACCTCTACTGGGCATGGACCTCAGTGCTTACATTTTAATCTCTACAGAGCAAAGACCTTTAAATAGATTGCAAGCTCTAGAGGCAAAGCTCTGCATACTAGAGGGCTGAAAACAACTCCCATCATCCTCAGCGTGCCCCTGCTCAGCAAAAAAATTTTCCCAATCAGCTACATATAAATTCAGACCCAGTATTGGGGATGGCACTCGTGTCTGGGGCATGGCACGAGTGCTAACATTTCCTAAGTGCTAATATTTCACAAGTGCTTAGAAATGACAGTTAAACAAGGCAGTTGGACAAGGCATTGACAAGGCAAAAGGAACCAGATTCCCCTGCAATCAACAGTGAACTAACTGGGATAAGAAGAAAACAGATTTGTTTGTACCTGCTAGTCTGTTACTTCTTACTCCAAACATGTTTTATCCTGCATTTCTCCTCCTTTCACTCTCATGTTTCATAAAACATTTTTCACTACCTCCTCCATCAAATCCCAGTTCTATACAAATCTCAGCCTCTCTACTCTCCTCTCCTTCCCTCTCCAAACATGAAGTTTATAAAGTACTCTGTTCAGCTATTCCACAAAACTCCTCTTTTTCATACAAACTAAGAACTTACAAATCCCGCTCTCACTTAGTCTTTCTTTCCTTCCTATTACTGGCAGCTGGGGACATTTCCCCAAACCCTGGCCCTTACCCCATCCCAGTTATGTCACGACCACGAGCTCCTTCTCTCTGGTGCAAATTCCAACAGTACAGAACTTTTACTCCTACACCCAAAAACCCAGTTAATCTTTCCTGCGCGCTCTGGAATGCCAGATCTGTCTGCAACAAACTCACCGCTATACACAACCATTTCATTGCAAATTCCTTTAACCTACTCGCACTTACTGAAACCTGGCTTTCTCTTACCGACACTGCCTCACCTGCTGCCCTGTCCTATGGGGGCTACACCTTACTCATACTCCCAGACCTGGTAACAGACCTGGAGGTGGGGTAGGTTTGCTTCTTTCTCCCCACTGTACTTTTAAAGTTCTTCCACCTGTTCCCTCTTTATCATTCTCCTCATTTGAGGCTCACTGCATTAGGCTCTTTTCTCCTGTTTCACTCTGCATTGCTGTTATATATCGACCACCAGGACCAACTGCACAATTTCTGGACAACTTTGCTGCCTGGCTTCCTTACTTTCTTTCATCTAACATCCCATCCATCATATTAGCTGACTTTAATATTAACAACATTAACAACTCTACTGTCTCTAAACTTCTTTCACTAACCTCCTCCCTAGGCTTATCTTTGTGCTCAGACTCCCCCTCTCACTCCAATGGTAATGCTCTGGATCTCATATTTACCAGACTCTGTTCAACCACCAATTTTACTAACTCACCATTTCCCCTCTCTGATCACAATATGCTCACATTTCAACTCTGACTAACTCTCACATGACTAGGGGCAGCTGGGAAATTGACAATATGTCTAGCCCCATGTCAGATTTCAAAATTGAATATAAAAAAATCTGTTTTGAGAAATGGATTTCAGTGCAGAATTCTGCTGAAGCAGCACTATTAACTGATTAATTTTGAAAAAATTATTTTTTCCATGACAGTATCCCTTTAAGCCTTTTTCCCATAAAGAAATAAGGGACAACCATGAAATAGGCTAAATGTTTCGAAGCAAGAGGCCCAATGACACCTGGGCCCTGTTATCCCGGTGGGCCAGTCCAACACTGTTTCTGGATAAAGGATCCAATACCTGTACAAGTAATCCTATATAAAATTATACTGCCATAGCCACTATATGGTTTAAACTTTTGGATTCTTATTGTTCAGATACATTGTATTTATCTGTCTTGCACTATATATAAGTACTGGGTTGTCATTCTGCTTTGTGTATTCTCTTGCTCTGGTGGTTGGGGTAAGTCAATAGCAGTAATTAAATCTTCTCTTAGATGAAAAGTGCCTGCATCATGTGACCTGCCTCTCTGGCTCTGTCATTATGTTATTATAGGAGATGCTGCAAAATGTGTGATACACAGCACCATCTAGAGGAAAACTACTGCCAATAATAAGCTCTGGTTATTTTTTATCACTGCAAATCCAGGGGGAAAAAAGTATATATATACAAGGTACCTAATAAAAATGGAGTAAGTGGGTTTTGCTATAGAGTTGTAATAATTAAACAAAATATAGAAGAACAAGTGCAGAGACTAGCAAGGGATATTAAGATGCTGCTTATAATGTATATGTATTTAATGTTTTAAATTAACAATCACAATCACAATACAGGTTCGGGACCTGTTATTCAGAATGCTCTGGACCTGGGGTTTTCCGTATAACGGATCTTTCCATAATTTGGATCTTCATACCTTAAGTGTACTAGAAAATTATATAAACATGAAATAAACCCAATAGGCTGGTTTTGCTTCCAATAAGGATTAATTATATCTTAGTTGGGATCAAGTATAAGGTACTGTTTTATTTTTACTGAGAAAAAAGAGCTTTCTGGATAATGGGTTTCCGGATAACGGATCCCATCCCTGTACAAATAATACCCATCCTTTTTATGTAGGCACTTTTTGAATCTCTGGGTGTACTCCATTTAAAAGTGTGGTTTTAACTTTTAGTATGTTTTAGAATGGCCAGTTGAGAGAAACTTTCCAGTTGGTCTTCATTATTTATTGTTATAGTTTTTTTCATTATTTCACTTTTTCTTCTGACTCTTCACAGACCCCATCACTGGCCCCATCTAATACTCTGTAAAGCCACAGATGTATTGTTTTATTAGTCATCTGTCTATTCAGTCTATTCAGTCCCTCTCCTATTCATATTCCAGTCTCTTATTCAAATCAGTGCATGGTTGCTAGGGTAATTTGGACCCTAGCAACCAGATTGCTAAAATTGCAAACTGGAGAAATGCTGAACAGTGATGGACAAATCTGATCTGTTTCCCTTCATCAAAAATTAATGAAAAGGCAAAAAAGTCCTCTAGTGTGAATGAGCGCTAGCGTCTGTCTCTTTTGCTAGCGAAGTTAGGCCTGCACCCGTTAGTAAATTGGCGAAGTGCCTAAAAACGGTAACACTGGCAAATTGTTGCCAGCGTTAGTCACTTTGCCCTTTCTGCCCAATCTGCCTCAAAGACTTAACTTAAAGGTAAACAAGTGGATGAGTATAACCAAATTTGAGTAGAATTACTTTTATTTGTTTTAATTAGGCAAAAAAAATCCACTTAAACAGTTTTCGGAAACACAAACCAAATAACTTTGTGAAACCCACGAGGGACTGCACCTCCCCCGATGGAAAGGAATTGACTTGATAATTCCAAGGATACATAAAACCTTTTCCTTTTAAGGAACACGAAGGTTATAGTTGTTTTCACAATAAAACAAAACAAGGTGCAAATTTTAATCTTGATCATCGTGTGAATTCTTGCAACGAGGTTACTGTAAAGATGACTTCTACTCTTTCTTTTTAGTACAATATAACAAAGCAACTGAATAGAATCTGCAACTACATAAAAAACAGGCAGTATCTGAAATTATACATATTATAAAAGAAAGAGAGGTGGGCTGAGTAATTGACACGCATAGCGCCGCAGCAGGTCATATTCATTTGGATCATTTTCCAGTTTCCAAAAAATTGTTTTTTTTTCATCCATGATCCAACTTTGTAGATCTCCTCCGTGGTGCAGCCATAAAAAGATTCCACATTCACCATTCTGCCATATAAAGGAGTAGCAGACTACATTTTTATTATATACAGCGATATTATGAGTTAGGTCGATTTGAATAGGAGAGGCGCATTAAAGTTGTATACACGTCCTTTTTAGAGATGTTGGTGGAAATGCTTGAAGTGCCCACTTTTTATTACAAATGTCCAAGGGAGCTTATTAAAGAAAAAAAAACTCCTATAATTCCCTAGACATGAACCCACCCTAAAATATGTGTGACAGGTCCCTCAAGCGTGTTAAAAAAAATGTTCACACAAAAATCTTTAATAGTTCAGACTTTTGAAGGCAATCCTGCTTTAAAAAAAGAAAAGTCGCCAGTGTTTTTTTTTAAACTCTTTTTATTACTTTCCGGCATAAAGATATAAGGAGTTTGGTCAAAGGTGAATTTTCGAATAAAGAAAATTAGAATTTCCAGCTATTTTTTGTGTACTTCGACTAGAGAATAGTCCAAATTCGATTTGAATTTGAAAAAAATTCGGAAATTAAAATATCGAAATTTATCTTGTACTGTTTCTTTAAAAATTCGACTTCGACCATTCACCATCTAAAATCTGCCAAATTGCTGTTTTAGCCTATGGGGGACCTCCTAGAACCTATTTGGAGTCAATTGGTGGACTTTGAATTGTTTTTTTTTTGGGGGAAAAACTTTGATTCGAATTCGATTGAATGCGCTTTTACTTTGATTCGCTTGATTCAAATTTGGCTGAATACGGACCTATTCGATCGAAAACTGACCTATTTGGCAAAAAAAAATTTGAATTAATTTCGGTTGGTCTTTTTGAATTCGAAATTCGAAGTTTTTCCAATTTGAAATTCGACCCTTGATAAATATGCCCCATATTGTCACTGACATCAGAATTAGGAAGATGTAGCTTCGTTGAAGGTCTAAGGTGGTGATGGAAACTCTGGCGAAAGAGGTAGCGTTCAGTCACTTTTAAAGAGAGTCTGGTTGTTGAGAAGAACCAAGAGACATGGTAATCTGATAGGAGGGTGATTTAACTGTGCTGAGGACCCACATTTGGGAATTCTCTATAAAAAGAAGCCCAATTATATGGCTTTTACAAATGTTGCTTATATAGGACCCTCAGAAGCATTTCTGGGCCCCTCGCCTCTTTCAGATGCCGCATTGTTAGTGCTGTTGAGCTCTCTTAAATATGTAATTGAAAATCTTGAAGTTACCAGTAGCAGCTTTTTTTTAGCCACCCCTGGTATGTTTTGGGTAGCCGAGGATGAGTAGAGTATTACGGTGCTTTATTAGCAGGTTCATGCAGCCATTACACTTCAGTAGTCGCTTCAACTCTAATACTTTAAAACAGTCTAGAAAGTACACAGTATACACCTATGTGCACAGTGACACCTCCAGACCCTTTGTATAAACACCACACTACTGCCATCTGAGCTCACCTAATGGCAGCAAAGCCCCTGAGAACCTTTTTTGGATTTTTGTACCCACCTAGTACCAAAAGCTGCCCTTGTAGGATGGACACAAAAAGGTTAAAACACTATGTTGTGTGTAAAGTGCATTTTTCACCAGCCAATAGTTGGCTGAAGAGATTTTTGCTGTCAACGTTTTCAGGGTGTAATTACAACAAGTCTCCACCTTCTACAAAAGTTAAAATAAAAAATGGTGTGTGTTACAACTCCTGGCACCCTTGAAATATATAATGGCATCTGGCTAGATGGGACAACTTTTATTTATGTGGGAACAGTACATCCTTTACTAACTAAGCTAAATGTTCCTCACCTCTGAGCTATTAAAAAACGAATCTGCTACTTCCTAGCTGCCCTTAAGGGTAAGTCCATACTGGGCGTTTTGGGGAGATTTGGTAGCCTGGCGACTAATCGCCTCGTTTTTGCGGCAACCAATCTCCCTAAACGCCTTCCCTGACTCTGCACCGGCTTAAAATAAAAAAACGCCGGCGCTAATCACACAGCGTTTTTTCAGTTCAGCCGGCGCAGAGTGGGGGAAGTCGCCGCAAAATGAGCCGATTAGTCGCTAGGCGTCCAAATCTCCCCAAAACGTCCTGTGTGGCCTGACCCTTAAGGAGTTCTATAAATTTGATTACCGGCACATGGATTCTGAATGTTAAGCAACCTGCCTAAGAAAACACAAAACCAATGATGGTTAAAAAAGAATTTGATCTGATACTTGCAAAGGATCAACGTCAGCACAGATACAAGTCTATAAAATAACCTACAGGTCGGGATGGGTGCAGTGCAGTTGTGCTATATCCTGATTTATAAATTTGGGTTAGTAATGCTTAGATTAAAATTACACTCTTGGCTTTTTCAGCAACTTCTCCAAAAAAATTAGTTTGTTGTTTCCTGTAACGTAAAATAGAAAAATGTGTTACACATAAATGGGGCAGATTTATCAAAGGTTGAAGTGAAAATTTGAATTTAAAAAATTTGAATTTCGAGCAAATTTTTGTGTACTTCGACTAGGGAATAGGACAAATTCGATTCGAATTTGAAAAAAATTTGAAAATTAGAAATTTACTGTCTCTTTAAAAATGTGACCTCGACCATTCACCATCTAAAACCAGGCAAATTGCTGTTTTAGCCTATGGGAGACCTCCTAGAACCTACTTGGAGTCAATTGGTGGACTTTGAAAAATCGTTTTTTGGGGGGGAAAATGTTGAATCGTACATTTAAATGTGATATTACTTCGATTCAAATTCGATTGAAAACTGACCTATTCGATCAAAAGCGGACCTATTCTGCCAAAAAATATTTGATTTCATTTCAGTTGGTCTTTTTGAATTCAGATTTCCAAGTTTTTCACATTCAAAATTCGACCCTTGATAAATCTGCCCCCATTATGTTGGCAGCTGCCTGATACAGGTCTCATCTGCTAAAGTGGAATTATATTATATAGCCAACATTTTTGGCCAAAAACATCCAGACAAGTCCTCAGTTAGAAAACTTACCTCTGAGTTCCATAGTGTCTCCAGCAGCAATGTTATTATTATGTCATTATGATTATAAGTAATCAATGACTTACAAAATTTAGGCATATTTATTATAGGTTGAATTTCAAATTCATGTGAGTTTTTAAACTCTATTAAATGTGAATATGCTCGAAATTCTATTGGGGGGTTATTTAATTAAAAATATCTTAAACTCACACAAATTATACCGACTCGAAAACTTTAATCGAATTCAGCCAAACTAAAATTACAATTCAAATTGAGTTTGGATAATTTGCAATTTGAATTTGAGAGTTTTGACCATAAAAAAAATCTAAAAATTTAAATTTTCAATTTAACCCTTAATAAACCTGCCCCCGTGTGTTGGAGAGATCTGTTGGACTTTGGAAAAGTGGTGACACTTCTACTGGCATGATAAATGACATTTCATCATCTGAAAGTGTGATGACAAAGTCTGGATTGGTAGATGCCAGGAGAACCCTACCTGCCTGAATTTATAAAGTTGACCATAAAGTTTGGTGGAGGAGGAATAATGGTCTGGGTTGGTCCCCTAGATCGTTTGAAAGCACAATGAATTTCCCATGTACAAAGTAAGGTTTGTATAGAATGAATCAGCTGATGTGGAAATTGACTGGCCTGCCCTGATGTCCTGAACTCAACCAAACTTTGACTTTACAGGGTTTTAGGACAAACTGAACCAAACCGTGACTGTTTAGGGTTTTAGGACAAAAACTCGAAAAAATTAAGAGATTTGGAATAAAGCCAGAAAATTTCAAGCAATTTGAGAATAAGTCCAAAAAATTTGAGCAATTCAGGAAATAACACGAAAAATTCGAGTAATTCAGGAAAAAGCCCGAAAACTTTGAGCAATTCAGGAAAGAGCCCAAAAAATTTCAGCAATTCGGGGGTTTCACTGGATTTGATTGAGTTTTTCCATGATCCGATACAATTGAGTTTTCTTATTCAAAAATAAGCTAAAATTGGGCATGGGAGTTTGGTCTTTTATTTTTTTTTTTTACTAAAATATGAGATAATTTCGGATTTTAGTAAATAACCAAATAAATATCACAAAGGAAAATAAATAGTGAAAGCAATGTAGACCCCGTTAAGAAACTTGCTGCAGACTAGGGATGGGCGAATTTGACCCGTTTCGTTAAAAATTTGCCGCCGGCGAAATGTCGCAGACACCCATTAAAGTCTATAAAAAATATTTTTATCGCGCGGCAAAATTTTTTTTACACATGCTGCCATAGAAGTCTATGGGCGTCATTTCTGCAGCGAAACAAGGTGAAAAGATTCGCCCATCCCTACTGCAGACTACAGAGCCATCAGTAAAGCCATGATTCATGCATCTAAATGAAGTATCAGCAAGCTATTGAGGAAATGGAAAGCGCCTGCTTTTAAATGGATGAGGAAGGAGTAATAATCTGAAGGAATCCACGGAATGTGATACTCCAGACACGCATGAACATTACAATTCCCATAAGACAATATAACAGGGAGCGATGAAGGAAACAGGTTCTTATCTTTCATCATTAGCATGAATTTTATGGTCCTGACTTTTAAAATCAGACACACCCGTGCTGTACAGACTTATTAGCAATTCATTAACATGCAAAGTGCATGGCAGCAAGGGAACCAGTGCAGTCTGAAGCATGCAACTAAGAGATTTGCTTATTGACCAATATTGTCCCATTTGGAGAAATCATAAAGAATAGAAAAGGAATTTGTTTTTCTGGATACTCCCTGATATATTAAATGGGAAGTCCTGCTGCATGTCTAGATGTGATAGATAAATGTAGCATTGAGCTCCTACATATAAGTCAGATGTTCTGCTTGGAAAGTATTAGGAGTCTAATTGCCGTTGCATGTGAAAAAGAAGCTGTTTCTTATTCTTTGCTGATTTTGGTCTCTCCTTGCAATGTATTGGGTTTTCATCCTCTGTGTCCTCTCTTGCTTTGCTGGTTCAGGTTAGTTAATGCTGATAATTAGATCTTTTATTTAATGAAGAATTGAATCATGATGCTTGTTTCTCTGTAATTATGTTATTAGAAATATTGATCTGCCAGGCGTTGGTGCATAGGAGCTCCTCTAGCCACCAGATTCTTTGGCCTCCGTTCCCTTCCCCTGTAGCATCCCAACTTTAAATGGGGTCCCTTAGCTTATAACAAGATTACAGGTATGGAACCTGTTATCCAGAATGCTTGGGATTTCCGGATAAGGGGTCTGTAATTTGAATCTGCACTCAACTGAAAAAAAACATTTAAACATTACATAAACCCAATAGGCTGGTTTTGCTTCCAATAAGGATTATTTATATCTTAGCTGGGATCAAGTACAAGCTACTGTTTTATTACTACAGAGAAAGAGGAGATCATTTTTAAAAATGTTAATTATTTGATTAAAATAGAGCCCAAGGGAGATGGCATTTCTGTAATTCATAGCTTTCTGGATAATGGATCCCAGACCTGTACATGAAAACAAGTCCACAGCAGTGCTATTTTTCCAAGTCCCCAAATCATATCCTAGTTGACCTATAGTCTGAGGCCCCTTCGTCCACTTGGATTTGGAAGCAACATATTTAATGATGCATGCGTTGTCTAATGCAATTTGGTCATTGGAGAGAGGGTAAACTGTTCTTAAACAATGGTAAAATGGTAAATCTTTAGTCTAGTTAAGGAAATGATTTCTAATAATCCACTACTGAAACAATCTGTGTGTTGTAGAATTTTCACTGGAACCCCTTGGAAACATAGTTGTTGATGTTGCTTTAAACGGACATTAAACCCTACTGCACTGCTCAACCACACTTTACTCAGTTGTTGCTGGACTACAAATCTCAGCATAATTTAATATATTAACAAGGTTAAAGGAGAATTTAACAGTGATTTACAAAAAACCCTGCCTTACATTGACCCCCTCCCTGTTCCCCCCTACAGCCTAAGTGTTACCCCTGGTAAATTCCCCTAACTCTTTACTTACCCCTTGTTGCAGATTCAAGGCATCAGAGTTCACAGGCGCCATCTTCTTCTCTTCTGTAACCTTTGGGTCTTCTTCCGGTGCTTTGGCAATTTCTGTGACTTTTGGCAAATGCGCAGTTGTTTTTGCGAAACGTAAGATTGCCCCAGCAGCGAATGTGCGGTTACCGAAAAAAGAAGATGGTGACCGTGAACTCTGATGCGCTGAATATGCACTGATGGGTAGGTAAAGATTTAGGGGCATTTAATGGGGGCAACACCTAGGCTGGGGGGAGCAGGGAGGGGGTAGGGTTTTTTTAATTAAGGGTTTAGTTCTCCTTTAAGGCATTCTGGGAGCTGAACTCCAGCAACATTAGGGGTGTATACTTAAAGCAATATTGCATTTCTTCAGGACTGGCAGCAGAAGCATTAGGGCTCTTACTGACGAGCGGTTGAAGCTGCGCTCCCCTGCGTTCCGTTTTTCTGCTTTCAGCCGCAGGGGAGTACAGGAATAGACGCATTCCGTTTTTTCCAATGGGGCTGTACTCACACAGGCGCCTGTGTGAGTACAGCCCCATTGGAAAAAACGGAATGCGTCTATTCCTGCGCTCCCCTGCGGCTGAACGCAGAAAAACGGAACGCAGGGGAGCGCAGCTTCAACCTCTCATCAGTAAGAGCCGTTATAATGCAAAATAATCCTCCAATGAAAATCCCAGCTGATCTGTATAAATCTGACTCCCTGTTCTTTGTTCCTGTAATTGGAGTTGGAAGCTTTAAGCCCAGTTTCCCATCACCGAACAAGTCTGTCCTTTATCCCCATGTTTAATTCCAGTGTAATATAATGACCCCAAAAATGGCACAATAATATCTGTATGTAAGATAAGAGCAAGATGGCTGACATAGTGCTGGGAATCAGCATTCTCATTGGTCGATTCTCTTGCATCTGTAATTAAGTTTTAGGTCAGTTAAATTCTCATTGGTGAATTGGTTTCCATGTGTAATTATTTTTTCTCAACTTCTACAAAGAACTAGGGGTGGCAGTGTGACAGTTTTATAGTTGGGTTTAGTGTCCCTTTAAGAGAAAAGTTGATACGTGGAGAAATGTAAAGTGTACGCTTCTGCCTTAACCCTGGAGGGAGTGGGGTTTTACACCCTTTTCACAGTTACTCAGTTAAAGGGGGTTCATAGAATCCTGTCTCCTGTAATTCAAAAGGGAACAAAATGTGTCTGTTTTCTATAACTCACAGACAGTAAACTAACCTTGTAAGTCTCCCTCCTACACAGAGTCCCTAACTATGTGCCGACTGGATAATTACTATAACAATTTATCTCTCTACAAGGTCAGTTTCGAAACCTCTTAAAAAGAATAGAAGAGAACTGCATTGTGTTCTTAAAGACACAATGACATTATAGGTTGAATGGATTATACTGTATATACAATTGTAATGGTTACAAGCACCAACCACTAAGTGATAAGACTAATTGCAATTTATTCTCTTTTCTCTGTTCAGTGTTAGGGGCACATTTACTTAGCTCGAGTGAAGGATTAGAATGAAAAATAGTTTGAATTTCGAAGTATTTTTTTGGGTACTTCGACCATCGAATTGGCTACTTCGAACTAAAAATCGTAGTACTGTCTCTTTAAAAAAAACTTCGACTAGCTACTTCGCCAGCTAAAACCTACCGAGCCCCATAGGCTTTCTAAGTAATTTCTGATTGAAGGAAAATCGTTCGATCGACCGAATGATTTTTCCTTCGATCGTTCAATCGAACGAAATGCGGTAAATCCTTCAATTTCAATATTCGAATTCCAAGGATTTTACTTCGATGGTCGAATATCGAACCCTCGATATTCGACCCATAGTAAATGTGCCCCAAAATGTTCGTTTCTATATTCGTTCCGATTGGTCCAGAGCCTCAGGGCAGACTGATCTCTATTCAGCATTTCCATGCAGTCGAATAAAAAAAGAAATAAAATCCACCATGTGGCAAACGTGTTTTGTAACGTCATCCCATAATGCCCACTAGTTTTCTATCGAGGTTGGCAAAAAACATAATTATAAATGCAAGAAATTTTACCAATGCGAATTCTACTGATCACAAACTTCGTTATAAATACAAAATAATTGACCAGTAAGAATTCAGATTCCCGGCACCATGTCAGACATCTTGTTGTTACCTTACATATAGATATATTTACTGGATGTCATGTTTTTTTCTTGTTGATATTATATTGGATTCAGACATGGGGATAAAGGACAGACTCGTTCAGTGCTGGGAAACTGGGCTTAAAGCTTCTAGCTAGTGATGGGCGAATTTGGGGTTTTCATTTTGCCGAAAAGTTCGGGGAAACGGCGACAGCTTCTTGTTTTTGAAGTTAGAAGTAGTGATGGGTGAATTTATTCGCCAGGGGTGAATTTGTGGTGAATTCCCTCGATTCCGTTTTTTGGACGCCGGCACAATTTCGGCAAAAAACAGAAACTAGCGTCCAAAAAAACGGACGCCGGCGGTTTCGCGAATTTATTCGCCGGTAGTGAATCCCGGGAATTCGCCGCAAATTTGCGATATAAATTTGCCCATCACTACTTCTAACTCCAATTACAGGAACAAAGAACAGGGAGTCAGATGGAATTCTCATTGGAGGATTATTTAGCATTTTAGTGCTGCTGCAGGCGCTGGAGTGCTGGGGGAAAGTTGAATTGTGCAATATTGCTTTAAGAATACAAACCTGATGTTTCTGGACTACAGCTCCCAGCATGCCTCAAGCTTCATTATAAGTTACATTATTCTGGGACTTGTAGTCCAGCAGCAACTTTTTGAGCAGTGCAGTGCAGCAGGGTTTGAACTAATGATGCCATTTGCTAATGCTTCCCTTACCTTTCAGGTTTCTGCCTGTCCTGTATACACTGTACCAGTAACAATGGCCTTACCTGCAGTGGAACTCCTAAGAACTGCACTGGTCTCTCTGTCTGTATGTCAACAGTTGCCCAGACCACAACCTACAGTAAGTACCATGGGTGCTGCATTTAATGATGCTAACAAAATGGCATTACTGCACAATATGTTGGCACTCTAAAAATACAAGTTATTATCCTTCATAATAATAATAATCATCATAACCAGTCTTGGCATTGTATAAGAACTTGATTCTGTGTTTTCATTTGGTGCAGAATGGTATAATAATCTTTATAGTGATGCAATTAAAAAAAAAAAAAAAATAAGAGGAACCTGAAAGTGATATTACTCCAAAGTTGTAAGTATAAATGAACAGGGATTCTTTTAACGAATGTGCAGTTGAAAGCAACTTTTATCAGTCCAACACTGTTCCCCTGTCTCTCTCTCTGCAGCTGGGACTAACCAGACCTGGGGAAGAAGGAAGCAGAGTTATTCCGGTTTTTTAAATTTTTCTGTGTTTTTCGTTCTAGCAAAACAAGTGGCAAATACATTCAAGAGAAACTGTGGAGAACCTCAAGATTGCAGTGCCGGGAGCTTGTCCAGTTACTTAATTACAACTGTAACCAACAGTAGAGATGTCGCGAACTGTTCGCCGGCGAACTTGTTCGCGCGAACATCGGGTGTTCGCGCTCGCCGGAAGTTCGCGAACGTCGCGCGACGTTCGCCATTTTGGGTTCGCCATTGTTGGCGCTTTTTTTTGCCCTCTCACCCCAGACCAGCAGGTACATGGCAGCCAATCAGGAAGCTCTCCCCTGGACCACTCCCCTTCCCTATAAAAACCGAAGCCCTGCAGCGTTTTTTCACTCTGCCTGTGTGTGCTGAAGAGATAGTGTAGGGAGAGAGCTGCTGCCTGTTAGTGATTTCAGGGACAGTTGAAAGTTTGCTGGCTAGTAATCGTTTTGATACTGCTCTGTTATTGGAGGGACAGAAGTCTGCAGGGGTTTGAGGGACATTTTAGCTTAGGTAGCTTTGCTGGCTAGTAATCTACCTTCTACTGCAGTGCTCTGTATGTAGCTGCAGTGGGCAGCTGTCCTGCTTCTGATCTCATCTGCTGACTGCTGCAATAACAGTAGTCCTTGTAAGGACTGCTTTTATTTATTTTTTTGTTGTTTTACTACTACTACTACTACTACTACTATAAGAGCCCAGTGCTATTAGTCTAGCAGTGTTGGGGAGTGGGACTGGTGTGCTAATCTGCTGCTCCTAGTAGTTCAGCAGCACCAACTTTAATTTTTTTTTTTAATATTCATTTTTTTTTTATTTTACTTTTTTTTATTTTACTACCGCTGTAGTAGTGTATAAGTTGACCTTTTAGGCATTATTTGCCCTGTAGGCATTATTTGCACACTGTTTTCTTCAACCCGCCATCGAGCTGTGTGACCTTGTTCACATTCTGTCTAAATATCCATAATATTACCGTCTCCAGAAAAAACACCGGAGTCACTTTTTTCAAGCAGCCATAATATATTTTACGTAATCCGTATCCACCGCTGTAGTAGTGTATACGTTGGCCTTGTAGGCATTATTTGCACACTGTTTTCTTCAACCCGCCATCGAGCTGTGTGACCTTGTTCACATTCTGTCTAAATATCCATAATATTACCGTCTCCAGAAAAAACACCGGAGTCACTTTTTTCAAGCAGCCATAATATATTTTACGTAATCCGTATCCACCGCTGTAGTAGTGTATACGTTGGCCTTGTAGGCATTATTTGCACACTGTTTTCTTCAACCCGCCATCGAGCTGTGTGACCTTGTTCACATTCTACAATGTCTACAAGGTCAACGTATGGCGAAAAATTACTATTTTCAGCATTTATATGGCATATTTTTTCTGGCAACTGTGCTTCAGTGGCTGCGTCCAAAAAAACTGGGCAAACAATGTCTACAAGGTCAACGTATGGCGAAAAATGACTATTTTCAGCATTTATATGGCATATTTTTTCTGGCAACTGTGCTTCAGTGGCTGCGTCCAAAAAAACTGGGCAAACAATGCCTACAAGGTCAACGTATGGCAGTTGTTTAAAGAGAACAGTAGATTACTAGCCAGCAAAGCTACCTAAGCTAAAATGTCCCTCAAATCCCTGCAGACTTCTGTCCCTCCAATACAGAGCAGTATCAAGCAGATTACTAGCCAGCAAACTTACTATCATCTGTCCCTGAAATCACTAACAGCTCTCCCCCTACACTATCTCTTCCAAGCACACACAGGCAGATTTTTCAGATACATTTTTGCCCTTGATCCCCCTCTGGCATGCCACTGTCCAGGTCGTTGCACCCTTTAAACAACTTTAAAATAATTTTTCTGGCCAGAAATGTCTTTTCTAGATGTTAAAGTTCGCCTTCCCATTGAAGTCTATGGGGTTCGCGAACCGTTCGCGAACCGCTCGCGTTTTTGCGCAAGTTCGCGAATATGTTCGCGAACTTTTTTTCCGACGTTCGCTACATCCCTAACCAACAGCACATGTTGCTTTAATGACTCCTGCACTCCCCCTACACCTACATGTAAGTATTGGCCTTCCAGGCATCTGCATCCTAATGTCCTTCATGCATTTTATGTGCATATGAAGGTGACCCTACATTTAAACCGATTAATAGATTTACACCCCCTTCTCTGCATCACCACGGAAAAATCACAAGAACCAAATGCAGCCAGTCCAACATCACCTATAGTATAATCTTGATGATGAATAGTCTTTGAACCCTCTCCTGTTTGTGTTCTTATTCCAGTGCCGACCTACAGATCAGAGACGAAGAATGGTGCCGTCTGTAAGACCTGTTTTGCACAGGATGAGAGGGAGTGTTTAAGATTTAACACCACAATGTGCACTGGATCCGAAACTTTTTGTGTTGAGTATGAAGTGAGGACCGAGGCAGGTGAGCAAAAATACTATGGGTAGCAATCACACAATTATTTACATTACCACATGTCCTTTGGAATTGCTTCTAGTCTAAAGACCTTTTTACATAAAGCTCAACACAAAAAAAGATATTTAAAGCCTTTCGAGTATTTTTTACTTTTTCTTACTCTCGTTATGCCCCCTCAGCCTTCTGTCATTCTTTTTTTTATTTTTTTATCCATTATACATGATACACAATATTCTCAAAACAGGGCAGAGATGAGTGATGTTCACCAAAGGAACCAATTGCTTGTGAGCAACATGTTGCTCACCAACCTCTTGGATGTTGCTCCCAGTGGCCTTCAAGCAGGTGCTTATTTTTTAATTCCAGGCTTGGAGGCAAGTTTTGGTTGCATAAAAACCAAGTTTACGGCCAAACAGAGCCTCTTGTAACTGTCAGTCCTTATAGGCACTGCCAATAGTCAATTACAACCCATAATACACACCCAGGTACTTTTTGCATGCCTGTGTTGCTCCTCAACTCTCTTTACAATTGAATGTGGCTCATAGATGAAAAAGGTTGGGGATACCAGTATTATACTGTAGATCACTGATGGGTTGGCCCAGAGCATATACAATATGGATTTGAGTCTGGCTTTCTGTATGTTGTAGGTACCACCATAGTTTGGGGCTGTTCCAGTGAAAACTTTTGTCACAATGAAGAGAGCAAGAAGTTTATAAACGATGACGACGAGGAGGAGGAGCTTGCCATCGTAATTGCAAAATGCTCAAGAAGTGAAGCCAATGTCCAGAGATTCCAAATAATCTACCTGTTGGCAACACTGCTGCTAGATTTACTGCTTCTACTTTTATCCTCTGAAATCCAGTCTAACAACATGACCAATTAGGGATTGTGATTTATGCATGAGTTTTAATATACAATTGGAGAGGTTTACTTTGGTATGCTTACCATTGTGAGCAGTCATATTATATTATTCACCCCCATATCTACTGTTCAAGAGTAAATCCATGTTGGAAGATTGCATAAACTGCCTTTGCCCAATTGGGACTCTCTTATTAATATGAATCCAATCTCCCCCACAGTTATCCATGGGCAGAGCTTAGGTACTCTGTGCATCAAGGTCTTGTGCTGCTTTGTTTCCCAATGCCATATATGTTTCCATGGGCCATAGGCTTTCATTTGTAGGGTAGTCCATTGGAGTTAAAGCATCTACTAATGGTCAAGTATGCAAGGAAGCTGGATTCGCCTACCCAATGTGCTTTCTATAAAAGTGGATTTACCCTTTAACAAATTCATATGCTCTGACTTGATTTATAGATGCCCTTGTTTATAACATTAATCACGCCTTTGCACTGAGGGTTGTGGATATTCGATACAAATGGGTCATTGTACTGTAAGGAAGTATTACACAGTTAATATAAAAATTAATAAACTATTTACTATTTTTATTATGTACAGTCTTTTCTAAAGAACTTTGGTTGCACTTGAAAGCGAAATCAGTCCGGTGTCTCTGAAGCTGCTTTATTGAAGCTGAAGTTCCATTATAAATAAGTGGCTAGTCACCCTGCGAGTCATGAAGTTCCTTTTTTTGTTGTAAATAAAGGAGCTGTAAAGCAACTCCTATAGATAAGCTCGAAGTCAACGGAGATCATCTAATCTGCAATAAAATATTCTTCTAATAAATCACACCTAGGTTTTTTTCATTTGGATCATTGAATTGTCAGAGGTTGTGACTTCTGGAAGTCATTAATTTTGTTCCCTAATGCAACGATAGCCAATAGATTCACTGAATCCTCCCCTCAGTTTAGAAATCGGTGTTTTAAAATGGGGATCTATGGGAAATGTCACTGCCATATTTTGGAGCTTTCTGGATAATGGATTCCCTACCTATATTTTTATTCACTAAGTGGGGTATATAGTTTTAAAAATCAGTCAGTGATTAGTTTGCAATTACATCTAATGAAGATCCTACAATAGGTAGAGGAAGAGATTATGGGGCTCAATATAGGTGCAACATAAGTCATGGTATTAAAGTTACAGTGTATTCTATAGGTCTAGGCACCAGTAGAAAAGCCTTATAGCAGAGTAGCCTGAAAGCTTCATGAGGACCATCTCCCAAAGATGCCTTCTTCCCCTATGTGTGTCTTTTGTTTTCAGATCTACAATACACAACTTCTCTCATGTTCCCACTTGCAGTTCCAAAGCTTTTCTCACGCTAAACTACAGCTACATTATTTTTATCCCTAGCTGGTGCACAATCATCTGGGGCTTTACTCCACTACACTCCATACACTACCATTACACCTCTTTGACCAGCTACTCTAACTAGCTACCATAGCTGCCCCATAGCTGGTATTCAAGGACTGAGTTACCCCTAGCTAGTTTAACCAAGGGCAGATTCATCCAGGCCTAGGTTGGTTGTACCTGCTTCATGGCTATGAAATGTTCAGAGGACAGTTTGACCTAAATTACATTAGTCTCCATTGCCTCATAGTGGTTAGAGTTAAACAGCACACAACAGGATCTGGAAACCAACCTCTGTTTGTTTGGGGGGTCACGTGTTACCCACTATATCTACAGTGAGGAATATTTTGATTACCCACTATATCTACATTGAAGTAAAAATTATTTTTCCATAGATACATCTGAAATCTAGTTAGGAATGCCTATATGTGTACATTTAGATACACAGCACATAATGCATCATGAGATCTTAACATCACTATACCTTAAGACTTCAGTGATCCCCAACCAGTGGCTTGTGAGCAACCAGTTGTTCAACAACCACTTGAATGTTGCTCCAAATGGCCTCAAAACAGTTGCTTAATTGTTAATAACAGGATTGGAGGCAAGTTTTGGTTTCCATAAAATCTAAGTATACTGCCAAACAGTCTCCTGTAGGCTGCCAGTCCACATGGGAGCTAACTAATGGCCAATCACAGCCTTAATTTGGCATCCCCATGGACTTTTTTCATGATTGTGTTGCTCCCCAACTCGTTTTACATTTGAATGTGGTTCAAAGGTAAAAGAAAAAAGTTGGGGACTCCAAGCTTAAATTATTTATAACAATGCTGTTCCTGGAGTGCCACAGAGGTGCCCTGTGAGACAACCAAAGTCCCATGTGAATAATTTATCTATCCCAGAAATATCAGAAGATTATATCAAATTGGCTAAATTCAACCCATTTTCCCATCCTGCTCCACATTAACAATGGCATTGCTCTTCAAACTCCCTGACACCCAGGCACTAGTACATTGCCCATTTTATGATGATTTACGAGTTCAGAGTCAACCAACAGAATCACATCACAGTAACAAACTGTTTCCTGAGTCATTTGTCAATTATTAGTCTCATCCCTCGGTTTGATTCTCACATGACATGGGCACTGTCCTCAAGATCTGTGAATCAGTTCATTATCTTTTAAAGGTATAATTATTACTAACTTTATAAAAGAAAGCCCATAATAAAGCTGGTGTGAATATTTCACTAAGTGTCAGAGGACCACAATTTATTACTTGATGAAAAACTTGGAATGAATTTTGTGTTGCTCTTGAATTTCTGTTTAACCACTGAATTTGAGCTGGGACTGTTTAGCTAAAAGGTACATACAGTCCCAGTGATTAGATTAATCTCTGGGAATGGACTGTGGGATAGCAGGTATAGTAGGGAGAGATGGTGCCTATAGTAACAGTGGATAATAGTCTCTGGGAAGGGAGTGTGACTGTGGGATAGCAGGTATAGTAGGGAGAGATGGTGTCTATAGTAACAGTGGATAATAGTCTCTGGGAAGGAAGTGTGACTGTGGGATAGCAGGTGTAGTAGAGATAGATGGTGTCTATAGTAACAGTGGGATAATAGTCTCTGGGAAGGGAGTGTGACTGTGGGATAGCAGGTATAGTAGGGAGAGATGGTGCCTATAGTAACAGTGGATAATAGTCTCTGGGAAGGAAGTGTGACTGTGGGATAGCAGGTATAGTAGGGATAGATGGTGTCTATAGTAACAGTGGGATAATAGTCTCTGGGAAGGGAGTGTGACTGTGGGATAGCAGGTATAGTAGGGAGAGATGGTGTCTATAGTAACAGTGGATAATAGTCTCTGGGAAGGGAGTGTGACTGTGGGATAGCAGGTATAGTAGGGAGAGATGGTGTCTATAGTAACAGTGGATAATAGTCTCTGGGAAGGGAGTGTGACTGTGGGATAGCAGGTATAGTAGGGAGAGATGGTGCCTATAGTAACAGTGGATAATAGTCTCTGGGAAGGGAGTGTGACTGTGGGATAGCAGGTATAGTAGGGAGAGATGGTGCCTATAGTAACAGTGGATAATAGTCTCTGGGAAGGGAGTGTGACTGTGGGATAGCAGGTATAGTAGGGAGAGATGGTGTCTATAGTAACAGTGGATAATAGTCTCTGGGAAGGGAGTGTGACTGTGGGATAGCAGCAGGGGCGCGCCGCCAGTGAGGCGAGCTGAGCCGCTCGCCTCAGGCGGCAGCGCCTGAAAGGATTCCAGGGGCGGCAAAAAGCCGCTCCTGCACCTTTAAGAGCCGAATTTCCGGTTTTTGAACCGGAAATTCGGCTGTACTATTGCGAGAGAGCGCAATTGCGCTCTCCGCAATAGTGTTTCTGCCTCCCCTCCCGACGCGTAAGTTGGTGAGGGGGGGCGGCATTGCAGGAGCCGCCTCAGGCGGCTCCTTAGTCAGAATCGCCGCTGGATAGCAGGTATAGTAGGGAGAGATGGTGCCTATAGTAACAGTGGATAATAGTCTCTGGGAAGGGAGTGTGACTGTGGGATAGCAGGTATAGTAGGGAGAGATGGTGCCTATAGTAACAGTGGGATAATAGTCTCTGGGAAGGGAGTGTGACTGTGGGATAGCAGGTATAGTAGGGAGAGATGGTGCCTATAGTAACAGTAGGGCTCTTTGAAAAGGCTGTACTTAGTGGGAAAAAACATGTGCTGGCAATTCTTTCAGCCCTGAACTATGCAAGATTTTAAACCTATAATAAAGTGTTTATAAATATTTTAGAAGATGATACAACAGAAAAGAACAAAGAAATGACAGATAAAACAACTACAAAGAGTTAACTTTCAGAAAGTAACATACTGTAGCTTTCACCAGTAAATTAATAAATACTGTATATAATTAGTGATGGGTGACAATTAATAGCGCCCATTGACTTTAATGCGCGTCGGAATTGTAGTCGGCGTCAAAAGATTTTGACGCCGCCTGAATTTTGACTGCAATTTCGAAAATGTATTCGCCCACGGCAAAACATGGAAAATTTGCCTATCACTATATATAATGAATCTCCATGCACAGGTATTTATTAAAACACTGTCTCAATACTGAAACTCGTGATCATTTTACAGATCTCTTACCAACATGTATCTTACAAAGGGCGTAACTGCAGAATCCACCCTGTTAGGATGAAAGAAGTGTGTATAGATAGTAGAGTAAGCATATTTAACAGCCTAATATTCTTTCGAAACCAACAGAATCAAGGAAGGTGCTGTAAGAACTCCAACATTTCAGTTCAGTAGGACTTAAAAGCTAAAGGAACCCAACCCTCCTCTGGTTCTCTCATGGTGTTTGCATGACCTCATTCTATGATGACATGATACAAATACCTATGAGCAGCAATGAGCGAAACTGCCCAAAATATTCCAGAAACTGCTGAAAATTCCATTGAATGGCAACATTTTTACACAGTGAAGGCAATGGGTGTTTTTTCTTACTCCAAATTCATAGGTAGTCAGCCGCAGGGGTTTTCTTGCACCAAATTCATTGAAGTCAATGAACGTTTTTACTCATGGCAAATGTATTGGATAAAATGTGTGTTTCTTCTAGCTCCAATTCCATTAAAGTCAGTGATAGTTTTTTCTTGCGTTTTTCATCACAAAACAAAACGTATGGCGATATCCTAGCACGGATTCCTACATTTCGCTGCAAATCCATATTAGGCAAAAAATGTGCTCATCACTACCTACAAGGTTTTACCTACAGTGGAGGATGAGCTCCATATTGTAGCTCCCACCCTTTTCAGCTATAGTCAGGTGATCCCAGTGGTGGCCAATAAAAGGGCAACCACGTTTGGGAGTTGTAACCTTGAAAGCAGCAAGTAAGTTGCAGGTAAAACTTAGTCCCTGTGTAAAATGTATAATGAAGCAATAGAATTCTTAATGAATCAGATGCAAGTTGAGTTGAGTTGACTTTGACGTAGTTGGCCAGCTAAAATATATTGCAATATATGGACAAACAATTCCTGTTTTGTTCAAAGGTAGTGATGGGCGAATTTGAGCCATTTTGCTTCGCCGAAAAATTAGCGAATTTTGCGCGAAATTCGCAAAACGGCGAAAAATTTGCAAAACGGCGCTCGTTTTTTCGAAAACATTTTTTTGACGCTGGCGAATTTTTGCCACGAATTTTCGCCGGTGTTTCGCGAATTTATTTGCTGGTGGCGAATCACGCAAATTCTCTGCGAATTCGCGCCTGGCGAATAAATTCGCCCATCACTATTCAAAGGGTAAGACATATTTAGTAGCTTAAGGCACAAAATGTCTCAATATCCTAAATATGTTGATAATGGGTTGCGTGCAGAGGACCTCTTGCATTTGTCTAGGTGGTAGTTTTAAAGAGAATCTACAATGAAAACTGAATACTATATGTTTCAGGGAGTTAAATGTTTTATTTTTCCTGCATAATTTATTTTATCAATATAGCTCTCACTTTAAGAGCAGTTTTGAAAAAAGAAGAGTAAAAATCGAAATATTTGCTCTCATTCACAAGATTTTCTCCTGGTCTAGGTGAAAATTAGTACGGTAATACAATGCTTGGTTTCAGCCTTTGGTTTCCTGTATACTTTTGGGTTATTGAAGGAATATATCACCCCTTGTAGCAAAACAGTTGTTGAGGTTAACGTTCTGCTTGCCCAAACAGCAAACTCCGCTTTTCTGGAGCTGCATTGCTGTTAGTCTCATTTGTCCACCATTTTGACAAATGTAGAGTATAAGAGGTGTTCTGGCAACACCTTAAAGAAAATAAATTTTTCCTTAAAGCCTAAGTATACCAACAAGTTCCACCTCCACACACCAGGACCTCAAGCATCATCTCCTTTTGGAACCCCTGAATATTTTGCAAACAAGGTATTGTTCCATATAAAGACTAAGCTAATGCATATTACAGTCATAGTCTCTTCTAAAGAGGTCAAAATACTCGATGACGATATTCCAAATGTATTTACTAATTACAGTTAATAGTTTGTTGACAGGAGATTTTATCAGATACAAATTGTGACAGACAATTATTTCCGATCCCTCCCTTTGCCCTTGGTATAAGTTGGCTGGTCACAGAGCTGAAGAAGATCCAAGTGGCAGCAGGTCTTTGATCACAATGAGAACATTCCTGACCAGCGTCTGTATCTTTTGTGTGTTCATAACAGCAGGTAAGACTTCTTTGATCATGTTCTGCTTGTGCTTCTACTTAATCAATAGTCTGAGGACCACAATCTGGTAAAAATAATAGATGTTTGAGCCTTTTTTCCATTAAATGAGGCTAGCAGTGCCAGGTTTAAATAAATATACATATTAATTTTATGCTGCATTTCTGATGTGTGTATGGAGGCCTCTGTACTTTAACATATTATAGAAAAATGGTCCCCAACCAGTAGCTTGTGAGCAACATGTTGTTTACTAACCCCTTGGCTGTTGCTCTCAGTGGCCTCAAATCAGGTGCTTTTTTTTAAATTCCTTTAAGGTAAGTTCTGGTTGCATAAAAACCAGGGTACTGCCAAACATAGCCTCCTGTAGGCTGTCAGTCCACATAGGGACTACCAACATCCAATCACAGCCCATAATTGGCACCCCGGGAACTTTTTGCGTACTCGTGTTGCTCTCTAACTTTTGAATGTGGCTCACATGTAAAAAAAGGGGATCCCTGGTTTAGAAGTACTATATGGGGGCCTTGTATTTAGTTTCTTGGCAAAGCTGTCTCAAGCTACTGTCTTCAAATCAAAAGCCAAAGTGAATCCTTATTCATTAACCTGGCTCACTAGGTTACAGAATAAGAACATTGTTATTAAAGATATATGCAAGATTAATTCAAAGGAAAATAATATCTCAGCAGTGGCAGGCTGTTCTGTGTGCTACAATTTTACCTCTCCCCCTGTTCTATATTTCTTCAGGTAACTGTCTGTTATGCACAGAGTGCAATAATCAAACCAGTTCCAGTTGTGAAGGCTCCTTGGTGACTTGTGAGTCCTGTTTGACGGTCATCACTGATGTACAGATACAGAATGGTAAGTGAACGCTACATAAATTCATCACAGACTCCATAGTCACCCAACTCATAGATGTGTCATCAACACAATGCAGTCAGATGTTCTCTATCATCACACTGTGCCCAGATAAGCTCCATTATCACACTGATGATTGCAATGGGCAAATATGCTCCACCCTTCTGAAAGTATTGCTCCATCATTGCACCTTATCCAGATACACTCCATCATCAAAAAGTGCCTAGATACACTATATCACCATCAAATATGGTCCATCGTCATACAACGCCCAATATGTCTCATTCCCACTCTACCCAGATAGAGAAATAACCCCAAAACATAAATATAGTACCAAGTTCTGTTGTTTTCTTTCTTTGATACAGGAAATTCCTCTTCTCCAACAATCTTCAAGTCATGCAATATGAATCCAGAGATGTGTAACATCTCCTACCATGTGAGTACTACGACCACTCACATGGGGCTCACTTCTTCCTGCTGTGATACAGAGTTCTGTAACAACGCTACCATGCACAGTAAGTTGGTATAACCCAATTTATTCTGTAATAATAATATAATAATAACCATGCACAATAAGTTATCATGCCACAGTTCATTCTGTAACTTTCCTGTCCTGAGTAGTAAGTTCATACCGTCACTCTGTAATAGGTATGTCTACTTGGAAGCCTTCCAGCTGCTTCTAACTACAACTCAACACATCCCATGCTGATTCCACTCAATTCCACAGTACTTACCCACAGAAATAATTCTTATTGTCTATAATTTCTGCTTTTGGGCCGTTCTCTTTCACAAGTACAGGCAGCGATAGCAGGTCAGATGGTTTCTCCCACTGATTTTAGGGAGTCGGGTGGAGTAGATACATGCCGATTTATGCTTTGGCCAGTTGAGGGAGCTCATCTTCCATCAAATTGGTTTCTACTGCTTTTCCTTTCTTTTTGAGAACAATATAATAAGAAAGCACCACCTCCCTATTTTGGAAAAAAGAGACAGCATCCCACCAACAGAAGGTTGAGATAATCACATGCCTCAGAATTGTCCTACTTAGGAGGTGGGATTTACCAAAAATTGAATGGGGGGCAAACATGGGCCATAGCTAGGTAATGCATACCAATGCATGGTGTAAAAATATAAAATTTTCCAATTAGGAATGGTAAAATAAAAGCTACCAGAGTTCTTCTATGGGAAAGTTCTCACAGTGGAATTATCCAGTGGAAGTTATAGTACCGTACACACAACCAATTTACCGCTGGCAGCGCTGGAAAACGTATCCACGGGAGACGGTAGGAATAATATCAATGTCTGGCTTTATTTAAACATACATAGTGGTTTCAAAGTAGTGGGAGTGCCAAAAACTGACGCGTATCGTGCCCCACACTGGGCACTTCTTCAGAGTTCAATAGAAGTGACGTAAAGGTTCAAATAAATAGCTGTGTTCACACGTGTTGCATATTAATCAATTAATTAGTATATATAGTGCTTGTACATATTAGTTCACCTTAAATTTGTATAACATGAAAGTTTCATATGTTATAAAATCACACCATATATGTGCTTCATAAATATTTAAGGAATAAAAATGTGAAAAGTCATAGTTCATATCTTTAGTGTAAAAAATGTATAAATCTTTTAAAAGTGCCAATCAATTTTTAAAATTACCTATAAGAGTGACTATATAATTCATAAGATTATCAACATCATAATATTGCTAAAAGAACTATATATTATTACTCTGTTTTAGGTATATATTATCACAATATCCCAAAAATATGTTCTTTTTCTTTTCTCAACACGTAAGTTAAATACTTCTATTAAGAATGCAACTAGGCTTAGATAATACATATTTTTAACCAATTAGTTATTTAAACCAATCAGTAAACATATTATTAATCGATTTTTATATATATATACACAAAAAATCGCTTACATTTATTATAAATTTATTCACAGGTGCTTATGTTTGTCTCTCCCCAGATCATATATTCATTCTTTATATTATTTGTTTGTTTCATTATTAATGTTTTGCCTTAATCTATATAATACTTGACGTCACACTCTTTATTTAAGCCTTGTGGTGTAACTGTCTCCAGTGTGAACATCCATTTGATTTCTCTTTTTGACAGTACTTTATCATAATCTCCTTTTCTCTTCCCCATTCTCACATTCTCTATAACCTGGAAAGAGACAAAATTTGCATTATCGTCATGTTCATCCATTATATGTGCTGCGATGGCTGATGAGACATCCTTCCTTTTCACACATGCTAGGTGTTCCAGTACCCTATCCTTCAGTCTCCTCTTAGTCTTGCCCACATACTGTTTACCACATCGACACGTGGCAAGATGTAAAAGCTACCAGAGTTCTTCTATGGGAAAGTTCTCACAGTGGAATTATCCAGTGGAAGTTATAGTACCGTGCCCATGGTCTTACCGTCAATGGCCAGCTCCAATAAAAACAGCCTCAAAATACAGTATGATAACTTGATCTTGTAGAAAGCTGAGTTCATCTATCCAACTTTTTTCAGCTCCTTCCCAGAACACCACAGAGAATGGGATGGAATGTCCCTCCTGCTTTGAAATGAATGCCAACTTCTGTGAGGCCAATGATATGGTTAGATGCACTGGATCTGAGAATAAATGCATTAGCTTCTATGGAAAGATGTCAGAATCAGACCAAGGTAAGTGGAAGAAATGCACATCCTGGTGTACAATCTATAATACAGAGCAATGAACATATATATATGTAACTTCCTTAGTAAAAGAGGTATAAGTATTGCTTTTCTGACTTGTGAGGTCTTATAACCTCCACTTAGAAGAAATGCTCACCTAAGCTGTTTAGAACTTTTTGGGGGTTATGTAATAAAAGGCACTAAGTTTGCCCAGGTGCAGTAACCCATAGCAACCAATAAGGAGGTAGCATTTACTGGTCATCTGTTTAAAAGAAAACATCTTATTGGTGGCTATAGGTTATTGCTCCTGGGCAAACATTGTTCCTTTTATTACATTTGGGGATTCGTTTACTAACCATAAAGAATATAGCCCTAGATAACTCACAAATGTGGCTGAGATTGCCTGGCTCTACAACCCATAGAAAACTGCTCAAATGTTGATGTGCCGCAGCAAACTAGACTAAGGCTGATTTGAATGTACTTGTCTACTACACCCATGTTTGTCCATAGCCCTAAACATCTCCAAAACTCTTTGCTCTTAGGTGACTGCATACAGTTTGCTCTTCAGGGCTGTGCAACTGAAAACATCTGCTATTCCTCCGACATCCCTCTCATTCCTGTAACTCGGCTGTGTGAAGCCTCCACCACTCAATGCTTCGATGGTTTCAATGGTGTCCCTATTGCCTTAGATTAAGGGTACCAGAGTCATGGTTATAGTATATATTTAGATTTTCTGTTTGTCAACTGACCTGCTAACTATCTGTAAAAATTAATTCATAATCTTGTTTCATAGTCTGTTCTCTGTATATTGGCCCTTTGTAACAATAAAATATTTATATCACCTTATTTATTGTGACTTTACTGTGTTATTCTACTGCAGGGGTTCTCCACTTACAGTTACCGATACTGGAAACATTGTAGTTTTCTTGTTATAGTTCCAAGAATTTCTATGACAGCTAAAAAAAAATTCTCCAAATCGCACATATAGTGGACATTGGCCTGGTTTTCCATTCTACAGCAAGTAAACATCTACTGTAAATCCCACCCTAATTACGCCAACCTGTAGTGGAAAGCCTTACAAGACGAGTTGAGGATTAACAGCTTCCAAGGGCTTTGGAAATAATAACTTGCAACTTGCATGAACTTACCTGAAACCTCGGGCCAGTGCTCCTATAAGGAGAAAACTGCACAGGCCCCAGGATTCTTCCAGCGAGCACCACAGAGCGACCGTTTTCCTATTTCTTCTTTCTTCAAATTTCCCAGGGCAGATGCATGCGCAGTATAACGAAATAGCCGACTTTTTCATTTAAGTTCAGCTTTTAACTCTACTGTGCATGTGCAGCCACGAGAAGAAAGAAGAAGCAGGAAGATGATCGTTCCGTGGTGCTCGTTAGAATAATCCCAGGCCAGTGCAGTTTCCTGTTTATAGGAGCACCAGCCTGGGGCACCCCCAAATATAACAGGACTTCCTTTCTCCTTCAAGAGGTTCACAGCAAAATACTTGACCCCATTAAAAAGAAAAGTGTGACAGTTGTGCGACTTCCCACATCTTGTTATACCATTTTCTTTGCACATCTTGCATACTCAACATTTAATAACTCACTAGTGTTGTGAATGCAATGTTACTGGACACAACATTCTGAGAAATGGTAGATTAAAATGTTCTACCAAGTAAACTTTGGGCATTCCTTAGTCTGGTTTCTAAAGTTAAGGTTAATCTATGCCAGAGATCCCCAACCTTTTTCACCCGTGAGCAACATTCAGATGTATAAAAAGTTGGGGAGCAACACAAGCATGAAAAAATGTTCCTGGGGTGTCAAATAAGGGCTGTGATTGGCCATATTGTAGCCCCTGTGTGGACTGGCAGCACACAGGAGACTCTGTTTGGCAGTACATCTGGTTTTTATACAACCAAAACTTGCCTCCAAACCTGGAATTAAAAAATAAACACCTGCTTTGAGGTCACTGGGAGCAACATCCAAAGGGTTGGTGAGCAACATATTGATCACAAGCTACTAGTTGGGGATCACTGATCTATAACAATATTTCATTATAACAGTCACTGTTTACTTAGGCGTTATTTTATGCTCTTAAAATAAATAAAATAAAGGGAAATAATTTTTTGAGTAAATGAATTAGTGGCACCAAGGAGATCCAAAACCTCAATTGGCCTTCCACAGCCACCAAACCCCTTTAGTCCCTTCAGGGATAACAATTATTATACACAAAATAAAAAAAGCAATTAACAATTTGTATACTCACAGTTGAGATTTTATTGCCACGTTTACAATCAATAAAATGAATAAATATCAAAATCAGTACTTTACCCCTGTAAAACATATTAAGAAAATGGCCGACCATCTCATACACTGCAATTCATCGAAAATTCATGGAAACACTAAAAATCAATAACTTAGAAAAAACAAATCACCATCAGCGATAGTGAAATTATCCTTTTTTTTTTTTTAGGGGCTAATAATTCCTTTCTATCTAGAGTTCTCACTTTCTCTACATCTGTTTCTAATTTGTCCTCCACATAATAGATTCAAAGAACGGAGCACCGAGGAGGCCAGTTGTTAAAAAATTTTTAAAAAGTCAAAATTTATTCAAAAATTCATTTAAAATCTCCATAATTACAGCAGCAAAACACACACTTAGGCTGCCGGCTTGATGCGTTTCGTGGCTCCCTGCCACTTCATCAGAAGCTCCTCAGAGCTCCACAGAAGTCCTCCACAGAACCCTTTTCTAAAAACCTATTTTTAATAACCTCCTCCCGACCTTCAAAATCTTCCACACTACTACAATTTTTTCTCACTCTGAATTGACCATAAGGGACCCCATTTAACTGGGCCTTCTAGTGGCAACTATCAACAGGTAAGTAGGAGTTGACATCCACTTCCATCAAGTGGTTAGTAGTGCAATTAGCACCATCTACAATTGAAATCATGAAATCAAGAAAAACTACTTGATGTCTACTAATAGTAGAAGTCAAAACAATAGCCTTATCTTTCAAGTTCAGATAATTACTAATGTCAATAAACAGGGATTCAGGACTTCTCCATATAATAAGGATATCATCAATGAACCTCCTCCAAAAAAGTATATGGGGGGCGGACCATAGTTTCCCCACACAGATCCTCCCAAAGGCCCATAAAAAATCCTGAATAACTCCCATAGGTTTGCCTTTAGAAAAGTGTGATTTAAAATAAAATCAGTGCCCTGTAACGAAAAAAATCTGTGTAAAAAAGATTAAGTGATCAAATTGTCCAAAAAGTGTTAAACAGCCTTTAAACCTAAACTGTGTTCAATGCAAATAAATAATGAAGATACAAACCCCTAAATGTAATAAAATGCACTAAGTTTGCCCAGGAGCAGTAACACATAGCAACCAATAAGATGGTTGCTTTTAAACAGGTGACCAGTAAATGCTACTTTCTGATTGGTTACTATTAGTTACTGCCCATGCGCAAACTTAGTGACGTTTATTAGATATCCACTATAAAGTTTTACAAACAAACCCTCCAAATTCCACAGGAGCTCAGCTAAGGCCAAAAGTATGTCCATAGTGTCATGTAAATATGATGGCAATAGTGTAACCAAATGTGCTAGAAATGGATCAATATACGCAGACAGAATTTGTTTTTTTGTTATAGTTTGACCTTTTCCATATCGCCGGCGGGATGGCACTCGGAGCACTTCGTTTTCTGAAGTCGCCCGAAGTTGTCTCACAAGGAAACTTCTGGCAACTTCGGAAAACGAAGCACTCTGAGTGCCATCCCGCCGGCGATTTAGATTCTAGCTGGCGGAAAGGCAGGGGAAGGCAGTTCAGGGATATTAGTCGCCCCGAAGAAGAGGAGATTTGTCGCTGGGCGACTAACCCCCCCCCCCCCCGAATCTGACCTTGTGTCTCTGCCCAAAATGTTCCCTGTATAATCTTCTTCAACAAAGTCATGGGCTCAAGTTCCCTGATGTCAGTTTCACATAAAACCAGGAGAAGGATTTGTCTGATCCCAAACATGATATATTTCATTTAATACCAGAAGGTTCTAACCCACACATCAGAGTATCTCGGGGGTAGGAAAGAGAGAAACTCTCTCAGGGGCTGATTTATCAAAGGTCCGGTGTTAACGTTTTTTTAACCTTGAATGAACTCGAATGACCTCGAAACTCGAATGGTATCTTATTAAAGAAAAAACTCAAATAGCAAAACACCCCGATGTGCGAATTTGAGTTCCGCAACACAAAAACTCTAATCAATCGTGTTTTCCGTGGAAAAAAATTTGAATTGATCAAATCGATTACTCGATACAAGTTTTTAACTACAACCCTCCAAAAAAAAAAAAATTTAAACATGAAGCAGGCTGGTAACCTCTTCAAATGGTTCCAGGGACTTCTGCCATTGACTTGTACAGAACCTCAACAGGTTTTTGGATTCAAGTTCGAGGTATAAGAATTATCAAAAATTTTAGGTTTTTTTTTTAAGAAAAACTTGATCGATTTGAGTTTTTATATTTTACCCGAAAATGTGAGCTTTGACCAAAAAATACAACTTGAATACTCAATACTCGTGGACTGCAATCTTAATAAATCTGACCCTCAGGACAAATTCAATTTCCTCTTTGAAATCATATACTTTAAATCATTTTTAATTTTGTAGTCCAAAGGGAAATTTTATTTTCTTTTTGCTTTCAGCAACTTTTTAATGATTTCTTTCTCTACTTTGTCTACCCTTGTATTAATACTTCTGTTTCATCATTCTATGTTTCTTCCAGATTTAAAATTGTAATTCTGAATTGCCTTCGAAACATCAGCTTAATAAAATAATTTGTTCATGGAACAGAATTTCATATTAAACCACAATTACTGTGTAACCTTCAAACATGTTCCAGCCTGCAAGTCTGTCTAATAATGCTTAGAAGCGTATAGTTGTGCCATAAAAAGCAGTTGATTCATGCTGCATGGACAGATCAAAGACCGTATTACACTGCATTTTTATCAAATAATTATATTTTTTCCTTTTTCTCTGTAATAATAAAACAGTAGCTTTTACTTGATCCCAACTAATATACAATAAAACGAATCCTTATTTTAGAAAACAACACTATTGGGTTGTTTAGGGGGCAGATTTATCAAAGGTCGAAATGATAATTCGAATTAAAAAATTTGAATTTCAAGCTAATTTTTGTGTACTTCGAATAGGGAATAGTTCAAATTTGAGTCAAATTTGAAAATTTGGATTTCTGTCTCTTTAAACATTTGTCTTAGACTATTCGCAATCTAAAACCTGCCGAATTGCAGATGGGGGGACCACCTAGAACATAATTGGAGTCAATATGTGGGAAAATCAAAGTTTTTTTTGGAAGAACTTCGAATCGTACCATTCGAATGCAATATCACTTTGATTCGTACAATTCAAATTCAATCAAAAACTGACCTATTCGATCGCAAACGGACCTACTGTATTCGGTCAAAAAAAATTTGATTCAATTTCAGTTGGTCTTTTTGAATTCGAATTTCAAAGTTTTTCAGATTCAAAATTCGACCCTTGATAAGTCTGCCCCTTAATGTTTAAGTGATTTTTAGCAGATTTAAGGTATGGAAATTCAAAGACCCCTTATCCAGAAAACACCCCACTGCTGTAACTTGAAAATGTGTGCTTGAATAAAAGCCGATTTTGAAATTAAAACATCTCCCCTCTTTGGATCAGCGCTCGGAAGCAGGTTAGATGACATATTGCATAAGCCGGTGGAGAAGGTACCGGGATCTCGCGGGAGCACTGATCATAGGGGTATACGAGTCTGGGTGAGCTCCGCCATTACCACTCTACATTAAGAAAAATCTAGATACTCAGTCCATGTTTTATTTTAAAAATGTACTTTTTTTAAAATTTACTAGGAGCCGAGGCTGAAAATTTAGAGTGCTACTCTTGCGCTGATTATAATGATGGAAGCTGTTTGGAGGACAAAGCAGCAAAGACTTCTTGTAGTCCAGATCAAAACTGTATTGAGACCAACCCAACTCTAGAGACAAGTAAGTGCAATTTGTATATAGAACTAATGATGTTAAAAGCAGAATGTAACATTTTGGAATATACATGCTAATATTTAATATAAAGAACATTAGAATATTATGCAGTGATTCACAAAAAGGAAACAGACAAGATACAACAAAAAACTAATGGGTGCCCTGCCCAAACAAAATGGACTTTGGACACATGATTCATAAGGTATTATGGAATAAAAAAAATGTAAAGCACTAAAGCCTAAAAATGATACGGAGAAATGTTGGATTTTATATACAAGCAGAGAGGTTCAGCAGTCCCATAACAATAATGAGCCAGGCCATTGAAATTGTACAAAGCAGTTCCACATTGTCAAGGATTAGGTAGGGGGAGCTGTGGAGACTGATGGGGAAAGGGCGAGTCCTTGAGGCAGGAGCTGTATGTGCCTAGGGAACACGTAAAGTGAAGGCAGGAACAGGTTGATGAGGGCGAAGAGTCAGACTGGATCAGGTGCAGAACAGGACGGAGAGGGCGAAGATCAGGACTGGACTAGGCAGGATGAAGAGGGCGACGACTCAGGACAGGAACAGACTGGATGGAGCAGGAGTGGAACAGGAACAGAATGGCTGGGACAGGACTGTGTGGGCGTAGATCAGATCAAACTGGGGATAGAGTGCAGAAGGAGACTAGAGCAGGATAGCAAGAGAGGACTGCAAAAGTCAGGGCAAGATGTAGAGCAAGATGAGGGGGTACAAGGTAGAATAAGTTAAGGAAAGATCAGGTTTGGAGAGAGGAACAGAGCAAGATACGGAATAGCAAGGAAAGCTGGGCAGGGCAAAGTCAAGACAAGGTTAAAGCAAGGAGAGATCAAGGTTTAAAGCTGGACCGGAGCAGAACTGGAAGGGGAAGGTAAAGCAGGACAAGACAAGACAAGGTTCAGAGCCAGGCAGGACAAGACAGGGAAGAGTTCAGACAAGACAAGGCAAGGCAAGACAAGGAATGGAGCTAGAACTGAAACCCTTAGCTAGGGACAATGCCACACTGCTAGTCTGGGAAACAATGCTCTGGCAAGGTGTGTTTGGAAGGCTGACCTTAAATAGGGCAGAGTTAGCCCTGATTGGCTGATTGCAACTAATCAGGCAGCAGCTGGGCTGGGGCTGCAGAGGACAAACAGGCTGCAGCTAGGCTGGTGCTGCAGAAGCCAGGTAACAAATAGCGAGCAACCCTTTAGGCTGCTCAACTGGCAATGGTTAAGGTATCGAGCCAAAAACCCAAAGGTCC
This sequence comes from Xenopus laevis, assembly GCF_017654675.1. NCBI lineage: Eukaryota > Metazoa > Chordata > Amphibia > Anura > Pipidae > Xenopus > Xenopus laevis. Next base: position 126,955,293 of record NC_054383.1, on the reverse strand, counting down.
CTGGTTCGAATCCCAGCAATACCTGACACCCATCTTGCACCCTGTAAGGCCTTATTTGAGTGTCAGTGGCACTGCACATGCTCAGTGTGCTCTGGCCTGCTAAACTAAGGTCGACAGAAGTCATCAAGGAGAAAATGAAGTTCATTGGTCCTTCAAGCTGAAACTACAGGCCTGATTAGTATTCATTTTTAATAAAGAATGCACTGGCATCTAAGCTTCCATGTAATATATACATTTATACGGTATACTTCGAATTGGCAGATTTTTTCCGCATGTGCCAAAAATCTGCCGCAATAAAAAAAAAATTATTCAGACGCCTATTGACTTTAATGCATTTGGACAAAATAGTCGCGCATGTAAAAATATCTAAATAATTTTCGACTTCAATGTGTTTTTCGAAGTTTTTGGGACAGATTCGTCCATCACTACAGATTAGCTCTAAAAATAACAAAAGCGTTAGTTTTTCTTGATTAAAACTATAGACATGAATGATATTCAGAGACGTTACTAGTGTTTTAGTAAACTATTCTCAAATATTCTCTCAATCTCCTTCTGGGCTCTACAGCTCTTGCTGTTTTCATCTCTCATGATTTCATCTCACTGGGGCTCATTTATTAAAGCAACGCAGCGCATAAGTGGACGCAAAAGATTGTCTGCGCCATCACAAGCGTGATCGCTAATATATTTGCGTGATATTGCGCATAACACAGAGCTTTTGCGATGGTTTTGTTTATGCGCATTGCGCAAAAGATTGGGCATTTATGTCGCAAACGATGCCGTGGTTGTTAGGGGCGTGGCTGTGGGCGTGGCTACAATGCGCTTGCACTGTGGCCGTCGCAGATTTGCGTCTGTATATGTGCAAAACTGCACCCGGGCAACAGCACCACAATTTTTACGACTGCCTCTTCGTGGCGTAATAGTAACGCTCTTCAAAATGCGCATTCCTGCCCAGCTGCGCTAGTATATTCACATTTTTGCGTTTCATGTTGCTTAAAAGAGAATTTTATATATGTGTGCAGAGCCACACTGCTAAACTGGGTTCTGGCAAATACAATGGTGCTGCTGTTGGTGGGGATGTTTGTTGACTCAAAGTTTACTCAAAGATGAACAACCCCTGTAAAGTGCATATTAACCACGCCTTCCACCCAACATGTTTATATTGACCAAGGTTCATTTAAGGGTATCAGGTAGGCTAAACACCTTTGCAACCAAACAAATATTAGCACAGAAACAAATGCAGATGCGTCTAAGTGAACGCAATATGCGCAATATGTGACGCAACTAATTAAAGCAGCACATTCATACATGAGCACAACTAATCCTTACCTTTGCGGTATCTTCCTGTGCGCACAATTTATTATAAGCACTGCGACAGCTGATACGCAGTTTCACACGTCGCACCTGTCTGTGTCTACATTAGCGCACAAATTGCACTGTTAAGGTATCGTGCACTACATTATTAAATACTCGCATGCGCTGGGCAAATGTAAGGCCACTGCGCTCTTTTTAGCGCTGCGCTGCGTTAATAAATGAGCCCCACTGTCTGCCTCCTGGACTTCTCATTGGCTGTACCACTCCTGTGTTATTAAGTACCCCACCCCGTCCGTCTGTCTTCAGCCTTTTCAAACTGTTCTTACCTCAGTGACCTGTGTTCTCTCCTGCATCACAGTGTCCTCGTATTTTATATGGCTTATATTTGTTTTAAAGGAGAACTAAACCCTAAAAATGGATATAGCTAAAAATGCCATATTTTATATTGAACTTATTGCACCAGCCTAAAGTGTCACCTTGTCAATAGCAGCAATGATCCAGGACTTCAAACTTGTCACAGGGGGTCACCATCTTGGAAAGTGTCAGTGACACTCACATGCTCAGTGGGCTCTGATTGGCTGTTGAGAAGCTAAGCTTAGGGCTCGTCACTAATTATCCAGCAGAAAATGAGCTTCCCTGGCTGTAATATAAGCTGATGCTACAGGTTTGCCGATTATTAAATTCTGATGCTAATTGCACTGGTTTCTGTGCTGCCATGTAGTAATTATCTGTATTAATTACTAATCAGCCTTATATTGTGACATTTCTATTCTATGTGTACTGTATATTGTGAGTGGGTCCCTAAGCTCAGTAAGTGACAGCAGCACAGAGCATGTGCAGTGAATCGGCAGAAAAGAAGATGGGGAGCTACTGGGGCATCTTTGGAGACACAGATCTTTACTGCTAAAGGGCTGTGGTTGCCTTGGGCTGGTGCAGAAGCACAAAACATCATGTACAACGTTTCTAGCTACTTCTTTAGTTAAGCTTTAATTCTCCTTTAAGGCCATTGACTATGTTTTGTCCATTCAAAAGAAATATTTTAATAATTCCGTAATTTGGATCTGCATACCATATGCTTAATATAATTTAAACATTAAATAAACCCCATATGATTGCTTTGCCTCCAACAGGCATTTTGTTTCCTTGTTTCACAAAGAAAAGGAAATCATTTTTAAAAATTTTAAATTATTGATTAAAATGGGAAACACCTTTCCTGTAATCTGGAGCTGGATAAACTGGACTTCTGGATAACGGATCACATACCTGTACTACATTACTACATGGTTTCTTCTAGGAAGGTAGATAATTAGATTACCTGTACACTACATGAAGTCACTTCAATTTCCCTGTTTAGCTGCAGAAATAATAATAAAAAACACAGTGATTAAAACAATAAGACAAAGAGTATTCTAATCACAGGCCCCATTTTTCTTGCACTCCTGTTGAAAAATGGGGGAGACTGCCCCTTTAAGAGCTTTAGTAAATTCTTAGTTTTATTCTTGCAGGTCATAGTTACTCCTACCTGATGGTGAAAGACTGTGGCAACAGAAGCTTAGAAGATATGTTGGAACTTGTCCCCTTCTATGGAATCAACTTATATTTCCATCTATCACAGAGTAACAACAACCTGAGCAATGAAAAGAGGATTTACGCAGGTAATTCATATATAACAAGAGCCTTGGCTATGGAAAGAAACATTTTTTAAAAAAATATTAAATGGAGTTGAAATTGTAGAATAATTTTTTTTTTTTTTTTTTTTATCAAAATCCAAATTTTAAAACCTAAATGCATTAGCAGGTATGGGACCTGTTATCCAGAATGCTCTGGAATTATCTTTCCATAATTTGAATCTTCATACCTTAAGTCTACTAAAAAATCATGTAAACATTAAATAAACAAGGCTGGTTCTGCTTCCAATAAGGATTAATTATATCTTAGTTGGGATCAAGTACAAGCTACTGTTTTATTATTACACAGAAAAAGCAAATCATTTTTAAAAAAAATGTAATTATTTCATTAAAATGGGTCTATGGGAAACAGCCTTTCCATCATTTGAAGCTTTCTGGATAACAGGTTTCCGATAACGACTCCCATACCTGTACTTCTGTTCATGAAAAGGATCTCATCTATTAGCAGTTTAAGATCTGGGTGTAATATTTTTTGTTGAAATAGATAGAGGGTTGAGCTCGGCTGATGGGCTTTAATTAGAACTTCATCTGATGGAGAAATTTAGAAAATAGATGGGGCTGAAGGGCAGAGGTAGAAAGAGAAAATAGAAAAAGATCACGGTGACAAGAAAGAAGAGGCAATGGGAAAACCAGAGAAATAGAGAAGGACAGATGAGAGGAGACAATGGGGCAGATTCACTAAAGGGCGAAGTGACTAACGCTGGCGCAAATTTGCCAGCGTGACGTCATTTTGTAACTTCGCCAATTCACTAAGGGGCAATGGCGTAAGTTGCGCTATGGCGAATGGGACATAACTACACTAATTCACTAACTTGCGCATTTTACTGAACGTTACCTCTTGCGCCAGACTTGCCTTCGCCACCTCAGACCAGGCGATGTGCAATAGAGTAGATAGGGATTGCTTCAAAAATAGTTGAAATTATTTCTAAGTCCCAAAATACGCTGGAGTTTTTTCCTTTTTTAAGGGTGATAGGCTGAAAAAGATCGTAAATTTTTTTGGGGGTACCCTCCTCCCCCCCTACATTTCCTAACATACGGCACCTAAACTATACAGTGGGCACATGTATAGGGCAATATAACAACTCTATATTATTTTATGAAGGTTTCCCAGGCTTGTGTAATGTAATGTATTTGCAGCTACATATACGTCCATTCAACTTTAACTTGGTGCCGTATGCAAATTAGGCATCGCCAGCGTAACTTCACTTTGCTTGACGAATTAACGCTTGCGCAAATTCGCTACCGTTCGCCTCCCTGAGCTCAACTTCGGATTTTAGTGAATTAGCGGCGCCCTGGCGAAAAATTGGCCTGGCGAAGGGCGGTGAAGGCGTCGCTAGCACATTTTCGCTGCTTAGTGAATTCGCCCCAATGGTGGAAGAAAGTTGAAGAGAAGGACAGAGAAGGGAAAGACAAGATAAAACATGATAGCTAAGCATTGGCCAAAGGTTTTGAAAAACTAGAAGAAGAAAAGTACAAGGTGAGGGAGAATTAAGCACTGACCTTTGCCAGAAAACGATAAGACCAAATACAGTAATACTGACATGTTTTCATAACAGAGTCATTATATGTCACGTCTTGTGTGTGTGACCTATAAAAACATCACCGCAATTGTACATTCCAGAGAAGTCCACTCCCGACCCCAACAATGTCCAGTGCTACAGCTGTATTGGAATCACAGGCACTGAATGTTCTTCATCAAATGTCTCCATTGTGAATTGCTACGGAAAATAGGAATATTGTTTCAATGGAAATATCAATTTAACCACTGGTGAGTGACTGATGAAAATGAATTTTATATGTTAATCCTCTTTTTTATCAATTCTCTTTAGGTGTTATACAAACTTCAACAGTGCTTTGCTGTTTTCTACCATATTGTTTATTCAGATGCAGTATCCCAAATGTATGTGATTTAAGTGCAGTTGTTTAGTTTGTTCTACATGCTAGGCCTCTGTTTTACTGGCCTTAGTTGCTGTAACTTGTGTTCTAGATGCACAATTTTCCATCTCCAGAAAATTAATATTTAGGGATTTGCTGCTACAACAGTTTCATCAAAGTATCCTAGAAGAAAAACAGGCCCAAGTTCTAATTGTGTCCACAAATCCCAGCCGGCTCCTACTTGTATCCCTTCAAGTCTGCAAAAATATCACTAAAAATGAAAAAAGGCACAGGGGACAGACAAAACAGAATATAGGGTAATATTGTTTTACAATGTTGCCACCTGTGTAAAAAGCAAACAATTAACTCCACCTTATAAGTGTTACCCTCATTCGGTATTAACCACCAAAATAGGGTTAAAGAACTTCCTTAGAGACTTGTTTAGGTGGGTACTCACAAACATAGAATATCAACTTGTACGTAAAGGATCGTGAAGCACTTCTCCTGGTATAAGCTGTAAATTTGACATGCAGCAGCAAATAGTGTAAAAATACCTCCTTTTTTTTTAAATCAAAAATTAAAATGCACTCACATGGCAATGGTTTTTTTAAAAAAGCATTGCCATGTAATTTTTTAATTTTAAAAATAAAGAGGTATTTTTACACTATTTGCTGCTGCATGTCAAATTTACAGCTTATACCAGGAGAAGTGCTTCACGATCCTTTACGTACAAGTTGATATTCTATGTTTGTGAGTACCCACCTAAACAAGTCTCTAAGGAAGTTCTTTAACCCTATGGTGGTGGTTAATACCGAATGAGGGTAACACTTATAAGGTGGAGTTAATTGTTTGCTTTTTACACAGGTGGCAACATTGTAAAACAATATTACCCTATATTCTGTTTTGTCTGTCCCCTGTGCCTTTGGTGCTGGCTTTTCATTTTTAGTGATACAACAGTTTCATGAATGCAACATTAATGGAGGTGGGAACAGACCCTTGTTGAATGCATTCATTTTTCCCTATACTCAAACATGACTTTGTGGTCAAAAATGATTGCACGCTATCACCAATTGCAAGTCCAACACTCTGCAAGGGCTCCTTAACATGATAGCATATGGTACTGTGGGTATGGGACCCATTATCCAGAATGATCAGAAACTGGGGTTTTCCAGATGTGTCTTTCTATAATTTTGATCTCCAATTTGCCATACCGTAAGTCTATAAAAAATATCATTAAAACATTATTTAAACCCAATAGTATTGTTTTCTCCATTAAGGATTAACTGTACATTTGTATGCTTTCTGGATAACAGGTTTCTGGGTAACTAATCCTCATACCTGCCATGATATGTCAATGAAGCAACTGCCAATGCCCAGATGAGGAACCAATGAGGATCTAAACCCTTCCTATTGGTTTTCAAATTAAACAATCGTTTGGCGACTTGAAAACAGTTCTCTCAGCCCCATTCACTTACAATTGGGGGGTTTGGTTTCCCTTTAACTCTTTGGAAAGCCATGCGGCTTAGCTAATTGTTACCATATGTTACCTACCTCTACTCTAGCAATGGACTAAGCCTGACTGTGATTTGTAGGGTACCAGAATTTAAGGAGAATTAAATTCTAAAATAGAATAAGGCTAGAAATGCAGTATTTTGTAAACTAAAAATAAACATGAACTAATTACACCACAAGCCTAATCAAACAAATGATTTTGGCTTTCAAAGTTGGCTACAGGGAGTCACCATCTTGTAACTTTGTTATACATCTTTGCAAGACAAAGACCATGCACATGCTCAGTGTGATCTGGGCTGCTTAGGGATCGTCATAAATTATCAAAACAGCACAAGTTAAATAATATCTGCCAGGAGCCGATACAGCAAGACTGATTAATAGTCAGAATATACAGACTGCACTGGGTCCTGTGTTGTCATGTAATCTAATGTGGATTTTATAGTTTTTGTATTGTTTAAAACTTTCTCCAACTCTGCAGAACCAGTGGCTGCAGCAAAATAATCCTCCAAATAGAATCCCAGTTTATCTGTTTAAATCTGGCTCCATGATCTTTGTCCCTGCAGCTGGAGTTGGAAACAGTAAACGGGATCAAAAGGCAAAAATAAAATCCAATACAAATCTCTACACAGTCGCTGACTGCTCTACAGGGAAACAAACAAACAAAGCTGCTTGAGTTCTGCATGGCTGGAAAGTAAGACGAGGGCTCCCCCTGCTGTACATAAGTATGATTGTTTCCCTGCTCAGCAGTTAGGGACCATCTGACAATTCCTATCCACAGCAGTAAATGAAGGTAGAATTTCACTGCATACAGTCAGGTTTCTTATAAAAACAGCACATAGTGTTTAATTGAAGTATATTGGAGAATGGTTTCTTTTTCATTAAAGAAAGGAAAAATGGGATTTTATTATTTTGCTTTACATGCAATTTCAGCAAATTGAAAGCAGTATTTAAAGCCCGCCTAATAAGGTGCTATATAGTAATATTAATAGCTAAACCCATGAACTAGAAACTCAAGAGTTGTTTAGAGCAAAAGGTTCCAAAAATAGGGCTGGTGCAGATCTACCAGGAAGGGTCCAAAACTGTGCAGAGGTGGCCTCGTCCGAAGACCAGTAATAGCTATATTTACAATCAGGAACACTTCTAGTACTATAACATGGTGGTTTATTATGAGAATGTTTTTCAGGTCCTGACCAAAAGGATTAAAATTGTGACCCATTGTTGAGTGAATCAGAGTTCCCGTCACAAGTCGCCTTCTCATGTATTTTACAATAATTCTGAATAACCAAAAGAAAAAGTGTGGTCCCATTGATGCATGTGAGCTTTTATATTCTACATGAATGTTAGATACTTTGATTTAAGGAAAGGGATCATTTCAGATCATGTGCAGATTCCGTATATAACTCACTCTCACCTTATTTGCACAATGTACTGAAGGGTGACAGCTGTGCTTATTAAATTGTTGAAAGTGGAGGCGTAAAAGGAAAACATTTCCAAACAATTGATCTTTTCATTGGAGTATTAAAACCTAAACCCTGCCTCGGCTTAAAAACCAGTATTGTATTTACGAGATAAGGTTGAAACATGCCGAATCCTTGATCGTGCTGTAACATGACATGTCAACCTAAACCAACCTAAACAGAGTTGTGCAGAGAAGTGCAACTAAGTGGATAAAAGAAATGAAAACACTACATTATGAAGAAATACTGAAAAGAATTAGGTTTGTTTAATGTAAACAAGAGGTGCTTTTTAGGTTTAATGGGGACTATTTACAAACATGTTCTAGGGCAGGGGTCCCCAATCTTTTTTACCCATGAGCCACATTCCAAATTAAAAAGAGTTGGGGAGCAACACAAGCATGAGAAAGGTTCCTGGGGGTACCAAACAAGGACTGTGATTGGCTATTTGGTAGCCTCTATGTGGACTGGCAGCCTACAGGAGACTCTATTTGGCAGTACATCTGTTTTTTAGGCAACCAAAACTTGCCTCCAAGCCTGGAATTCAAAAATAAGCACCTGCTTTGAGGCCACTGGGAGTAACATCCAAGGTGTTGGTGAGCAACATGTTGCTCGCAAGCCAGTGGTTGAGGATCATTATTCTAGGACATTACAGACAAATTGGCATTTATGTAGAAAAAGAGCTCATTCCTTCATCCTTATAGAATCATATGCAGTATATTTGCTATTACATGAAACTATATTTACTAAAGCTCAAATTTTTCTTGTCAAGGTTTTAAGGGGGAAAACTAGAATTTTTAGTGGAAAAAAAATTTGTTAAAAGTCCAAAAATACTCCATCTCAAACCTGTCGAGGTCATGTAGAAGTCAAAGGCAGATGTCTCTTTTACAATTTGACGATATTGTGATCTGTAATGGGTTTTGTACAAGGGAAATAACCCAAAAAAAAAAAACAAGCGAATCGGGTGTCAAATAAAATAATGAGATACATTTGTTTTAGTAAATAGCCCCTTTAGGGCAGAGACACATGCTGCGTTTCTGGGAGATTAGTCACCCGGCAGCAAATCTCCTCTACTTCAGGGCAACTAATCTACCCGAACTACTACCCCTGCATTCTCGCCGGCTAGAATGCAAAAAGCTTTGTTTTCCGAAGTTGAAACCTCAGGCGACTCCGGAAAACAAATCGTTCCATCGAGTGCCATCCCGCCAGGCTATTTACATTATAGCCGGCAAGAAGGCAGGGGAGGCAGTTTGGGGAGATTAGTCGCCCCGAAGAAGAGGAGATTTGTCGCAGGGCTTGTCTCTGCCCTAAATGTTACTATTGCAAGTTCTTTACACTGTGGCTGCTATAGGCTAAAACTGGAAGAGTATTTTGTTACCTGCATGTTCCTACACACCTGAATTTTTCATAATCATCCCTTGCCATTCAACATAGACAGGATTAGGATTACCAGATAATCCCTTTGACAATAGAGGAATAATTCGTAATTATAAAAAAACTTTTTATTTGCTCACCAGGTAACCAAACAGTTGTGATACCGATCACTAAGATCTCGGTGCCCTGTTCACACTTTATCATCTGAAAGTCTCTTCCCTCGAGATTAGAGCGCATGCTGTGAAGGGAATCTTTGCAACCGTGACCTCTTCAACAGGACCCAGTACGTAGACTTGCCACCCCTGGTTTTGCTTGAGGATCTAACCAGCAAAATGAACAGTTCTTTAAACATGACAACTGTGTAAACCTTTCTGCTTTCAACTGTCAGATTCAGATGGAATAACCACCGGCATGGACACAAAATATGATCATTATCAGACTCTACAATGTCTTCTTATGTAAATCATAAGATCATCAAGGAAGACCAATGGAAATAGCTTGGCAGTTCCTCTCTGTATAATGTTTTTTACTATTCTGTTTACATGTTAAGTTGACTACATTTTAATTTCCTCCTTATGCGTTTATGTATGACTGTCTATTGTGCTGATGAGGCTTGGGGCATAAAGATATCCTACAGCAGCTAAAGGCCACCGCTTGGTCAACCATTATATGAAGTATTACTCTCGTCATCTCCTTGTTCTTCTGTTTTGCCCTGGTGACACCACCTTACTCTGTTGTATCTATCATCCATAAATTGTGCAAATAAACATTGTCAGCACAAGTTTAAAATAGGGAATGAAATGTCAGGCTCAACACCAATGGGAAACACATCACTGATTCATTTCTTAAAGAATACTAGAAGAATTTAAGGGAAGATGTGTTGATGTTGAAATATATTCATGTAAATGATCCAATAGAATTTTTATGGTGGTGGAACACATTTTGAGGTAGGGTCCATGGTCTGTGGGTGTAAAAGTGTGCCACAAAGGTCAACTTTGTTTGGACATTTTTGTTCCTTCAAACTTGGGCCATATTGGAGCTCTGTGTAGTTCCTTCAAATAAATAATCTGACTCAACTTGAACCAGGAATCCACGCTAGACTTTATTTTGAAGGCTAATTATATAGAATCACTTGTCATGGGAAGCAAACCACAGATAATACAATATAATTATTCAAGGTTGTGGAGCTGTGTCTATAAGAAAAGTATTCTCAGTAAAAATAAGACCTTAACTGTAAGAGACTAGGGATGATTTACTCACATAGGTGCAGTTACCAATAGCAACCAACCGGCAATTAGTATCTGTAATCTGTAAGACATAATTAAGGGTATCTGTGTACTCATCACTCTAACATTAAGGTCAAATAAGATTAATGGGGGAATGTAATAAAAGTTGCAAAGAGCAAAAAACTTTGCCCAAATAAGAATTAGAAATCCGCATTTTGCAATGTAATACTCTTCCTTTAACTGTTATTGCATTGCGAATTTTTATTGCGCATTGCCCACTTTTAAGAAGTGCTTGAAGGTGTCGTAATCTTTTGGAGCAAACGCAACAACTTTTTCAGCAAGAAGTTTTATTACATTCACTGCGCACTGGCGCAAACTCTAAAATTCGCAAATCTTCTTCCACTGTCAGAAGTGGTCGCTTAACAGTTTACAGGTTCGCAAAAGCTATATTAAATTTGTGCAAAGGAAAATTTGTTCGCATGAGGCATCACTTTTCGCATTGTTAAAGGGATACTGTCATGGGAAAAAAAAAAATTTTCAAAACACATCAGTTAATAGTGCTACTCCAGGAGAATTCTGCGCTGAAACCCATTTCTCAAAAGAGCAAACAGATTTTTTTATATTCAATTTTGAAATCTGACATGGGGCTAGACATTTTGTCAATTTCCCAGCTGCCCCCAGTTATGTGACTTGTGCCTGCACTTTAGGAGAGAAATGCTTTCTGGCAGGCTGCTGTTTTTCCTTCTCAATGTAACTGAATGTGTCTCAGTGAGACATGGGTTTTTACTATTGAGTGTTGTTCTTAGATCTACCAGGCAGCTGTTATAAGGGCCGGCCTTAGGCCTATTGGACCAATTGGGCCCAATATGGCCCCGCACCTCTGGGGGCCCCGCACCATAGGGCAGCACAGATAGTATTTCCCCCAGCACATGATGCTGCCTGGCCTGCCCCCAACTTTGAGAGTCCAGCCCATCCCCAAATCCATAGGTCCAGCCCACCCCCAACTCTGATAAGGCAGCCTATGCCCCAACTCCATAGGTTTAGCCCGTCCCCAACTCTCATAGGCCCAGCTTTCCTCCAACTTTGATAGGCCCTGCCTGCCCCCAATCCAACCAAGCCTGCTCCCAAGCTGAATCGGCCCAGCCTGCCGCAAACTAATTGGTCCAGTCCACTCTCCTATTTCCTCCCTCTCTCTCTTACCTCGTGTGCCCCTATTATGTGCCCCTATTTCATCCCTCTCATTCTCTTACCTTGTCTGCCCATTTCCTTTCTATTTTGTGCCTGTATGCCCTTATTTTCCTAAATACTTGTTGTGTCAGTAGCCAGCAACACTTTGTCTAGGGGCCCCGCCAACATGGTTCCAATTGGGCCCCACATTTGATAGGACCAGCCCTGTCTGTTATCTTGTGTTAGGGAGCTGTTATCTGGTTACCTTCCCATTGTTCTTTTGTTTGGCTGCCGTGGGGTGAAAAGTGAGGGGTGATATCACTCTAACTTGCAGTACAGCAGTAAAGAGTGATTGAAGTTTATCAGAGCACAAGTCACATGACCAGGGGCAGCTGGGAAATTGACAAAATGTTTAGCCCCATGTCAGATTTCAAAATTGAATATAAAAAAATCAGTTTGCTCTTTTGAGAAATGGATTTCAGTGCAGAATTCTGCTGGAGTAGCACTATTAACTGATTCGTTTTGAAAAAAACATGTTTTCCGATGACAGGATCCCTTTAATATTTTTTCCGTTACCGACTTTAAATACACTCCCCCATAATTGTTCTTGTCACTGGCTTTTTTTTAACCTAGTTTTTTTATTTAAATACTCATTCGGATTCTGATATATAAGGCCCTCTGTGATTTAGTATATAGTGAACATGAATTTACTAATACTGGTGTAGAGTTGTGAATAGGTTTGAAATGGAACAAACATCACCATCATCATCATCATCACGTTTTGTATCAATAAATAAATGTTTAAAAATATAGGGAATGGATTTTGATGGACAAGTGAATCATTGGTTTCTCTATGACAGAATTGGTATGTTGCTTTAAATCACACAGAACAAAAACAACTTCCTTTTTTTCCAAGAAATACCACGTGATGGGACCACAGAACCCAGAAAGTAATGCTGACTCAGCAAGTGAGATGTTTGGGATCATGTACAGTCGTTCTTCTCTTTCTCCCACAGCAATTTGCAAATACATTTTTTATGTGTCACAACAATGAATGAATAGGTCCTTGGAAGCCAACTTACCAAACAGCAAAGCTGCGAACAGACCAGGGGAAATGTGTAACAACATTTGGACCATTTTGTGATTAGCACACATCCCACCAATTCGCCAGTCGCAAATTTGCTACCACTACGCTAATTCACTAATATGCATAGTTGCGCCCTGGGTGCCGAACGCTGGCGACATTGGCATTGCGAGCATTTCATAGCGTTCGTTTGTGCCTAGCGAAAATTCGCTAGTGATCTTGCGCTTAGGTCAATTTGCATATGGCGGGTAATTTAAAGTTGTATGGACGTCTTTATTATAAATGTTGGTGCAAATGCTTGAAGTTACCACTTTTTATTACACATGTCCAGGGAACCTTAATAAAGACAAGAGAGTTAATATATAGTTAATATATATAACATAGTGCCATATGTTATAAAATGTGTGGAGAAAACCGGTTAAAAAGTCTAAGTTAGGACTTCTGCAGCCAATCCCGCTTCAAAAAAGGAAAATTCTCCAGCGTTTTTTGAACTTTAATGCATTTTTAGCTCACAGGATATGATGTAAGTGACAGAAGTAGGGATGCACCAAATCCACTATTTTGGATTCGGCCAAACCCCCTAATCCTTCGCGAAAGATTGGGCCGAACCGAATCCAAATCCAAATTTGCATATGTAAATTAGGGGTGGGAAGGGGAAAATATTTTTTACTTCCTTGTTTTGTGACAAAAAGTCATGAGATTTCCCTCCCCACCCCTAATTTGCTTATGCAAATCAGGATTCGGATTTGATTCGGCTAAAGGCAGAATCCTGGCCAAATCCCAAACCTAATCCTGGATTCGGTGCATCCCTAGACAGAAGATTGAGGAAGATCTGGCTTCTTTTTAGCACTTCAACTGGTCTGAGGTGGCGAAATCAACTCTGGCAAAAGAGGTAACATTCAGTAAAATCCACACTTTAATGAATTTGCAGAGTAACGATTGTTCGCCAGAGTGAAAAGTCGCCTGGCAATAGAGTGCGATTGAACGCTTGCGACGGTCACGTTCACTACCAAATTGGCACCTGCGTCTGTTAGTGAATTTACGATGTCCCTGCGGGTGGCAACGATGGCGAAAAGTCACTAGCGTTAGCCACTTGAGAGCCAACAAGCGACACCTCCCCAGGGACAACAACTAAGATTTAAAGCTGGCTATCAGTTTTATTTCAATTTCCCTGAATTAAATCCCCCAATTATTCACACACACTCACACACACAGTGCAATACTAATTCAATCTTCTATACTGTTCAGGGTGTTGTTGTCATGCCAATCAACGTACGTTGAGCAATAAGCTTTCTCAAGATTCAATGTCGATCATCAATGATAGAAGAAAGAGCACACGCCGCCATGGAACATAGTAGACTAATTGGAGTATGTTCCCTGAATTGGCATTGTGTGCTGAGGAGACCTGTGTTTGTTCAGGTTGACTACAAGGGGGTTATTTATCAAGCTCCGAACATCTGAACCTCGAATAATTCGCAGTTTTCGGAGGTAAAAAAAAACTATGAATTTTTTGAGATTTATTAAAGTCTGATAGTCTAAAAGCTCCAAATCTGAAAACCCGGCATCTAAAAGCTCTCGAGGACCTGTATAAGTCAATGGGGAAGGTCCCAGTGTCTGCACTGATGTCTGTACTGATATCTGATGAGTTTGTGGTTTATTCTTCATAAATAAGGTCCATTCGGGCAATCGGAGTTGCTCGGATTTCTAACTTAGAAATACTGAGATAAATTCGGACCTTGATAAAAAACGAGGCGATTAGTCGCCAGGCGACCAAATCTCCCCAAAACACCCAGTGTGGCCTGACCCTAAGTGTGCTTGTCATAGATACAGATAATAATAATATGGAAAGACCTTCAGTTGTGGCCTCTAATGATACTGCTTTGTCCTCACTTTTAAGTAGGACACAGAGTTGTGATCCAAGAATTTCACACTTTAAATGACAATCTATCCATAATTGCATTTTGTGTCCCAGCCCTCAGGTGTTGAACCCCTGTCTTTGTGAACTAAAGACAGACAAACAAATAGAGAATAAATGATGAATGGTTACTGGCTAGAGATCAGACAGAGACTCATCAGGGGATATAGTGCTTCAAAGTTCACTTTGGGTCTCATGGATAATCTACACTGTAGGACTCCAGCACATCAGGTTTGTACAGTACCCCTACTAAACAGGTTAAGATGTGTTACCGAAATCAAAGCCACAGTGGTTTTCAGTTTTTAATGTTGCTAGATACAATAACACATTTATTAGCAACACAATAGCTTGACCTTCCCAAAAATATACCATACATGTTTATTTATATATAATAAATAGAATACTATGCTGTGTTCATAGCAGACAATTCCAAAGCTTGTTCCAGTACAGAGTAAGCATTTATATACACAAATCTAGGAACTGTACAGAAGTGCAGTGGCACAAAGGTTCTGGAACAAACTTTACACTTTGTAACACACACACACTGGCGATAAAATATGAGACAAAGTTAGTTCCGTTTTCTCCCTCCAAATAATTCCACCCATCTACTGGTTGTCACATCAGGCCTTTTGGATAATGAGTAGAACATAATTGCTCCAAATTAACCAATTATCACAAATCGATGAGCAATTATGACTAAGTGCCCACAAGGCACGAAACGAGTAAGGCTTTTTATTTATATGTTGTTCTGCTGAATAAACTACTTTTTTAACTACATCGAGTAATGGAGTGAAGTCCAGTTTGTGCCGGCCTACTACTACATATAAGTATATTGATTGACTTCCCAAGCTGAAGGTCTGGGGCTTGAGCACCTGGACACCCCATCACTTTTGGTAAGTTAACCTTGTTTCCAATGTCCAATACTGGATGCCGCTTCAAAAATATTTATAGATGAACAACTGTCTCATCCAAGAGGACAGGTTTGAACACATTTGCACCACCTTAAGAATAGTCAGCCTTTCAGGATTCTTGTTCAAGTTTCCAAGCTTTAGAACAGTGTTCCCCAAGAACAGTGGCTCACAAGCAACATGTTGCTCACCAATCCCTTAGGTGTTGCTCCCAGTGGCCTCAAAGCAGGTGTCTGTATTTGAATTCTTGGCTTAAAGGCAAGTTTTAGCTGCATAAAAACAAAGTATACTGCCAAACAGAGTCTCCTGTAGGCTGCCAGTCCACATAGGTGCATTTGGATGTGGTTCACGGCTACAGGAACCCCAGTTTTAGTAATCTGAGCTTGGAAAACAGACACGTTCAACAAACAAATGAAACATTAATCTGATAACCAGGATCAGAACTGCTACATCCCATAACTTAATTACAAAATTAAATAGTTTTGGTGTAAGCAGTAAATCAAGGGCAATAGAATCAGTTGAGAGCATGAAGTAGGTATTGTAGCATCGATGTGTGATTTATAATACATTATTAAAAGACCTCAAAATGTAATTCTCTTTGTCTCCGATAACAGACAAAGGTTCCTTGGCCGATAACTTTAATTATGTCATCTTTCTTCTGCACTGAAACATTAAAGAATACAAACAGATGGTCTATGGTCCTCCAGTTCAAACATGTCTTTGGCATATTGCTGCACATGAGTTTCACACTCAGCCGTCCAAGGCACATTGGGTCCAGGTCCGGACTGAGAATTAAAATAGGCCCTGGAATGTCACAGAGGCCCATTCAGCCCACATAGAGGCCCAAACAGCCCCAACCAGCCCACTAAATATTGACTTTCAATGGGACCTTATAGCAGCCCCTCTGGCATTTGCCAGAACCCATAGATAGCCAGTCCGGGCCTGATTGGGTCTTGTGGTTTAGCAGAGTATTTCCAGAGTGGTGGAAGTTCCAAGGTTCCCCAGG
The DNA here is from genome assembly GCF_017654675.1 of Xenopus laevis. Lineage (NCBI taxonomy): Eukaryota > Metazoa > Chordata > Amphibia > Anura > Pipidae > Xenopus > Xenopus laevis. The sequence continues at coordinate 126,938,773 of NC_054383.1, read as the reverse complement.
GTCAACCTCCATATGCACATTATAGTGTTCATTCTACATTTCTTGATTATTTATGAGCATTTTACACCATCAGGTCATTCAATGGCAATGCCATCCGTAATTTCCTGAGAGTTTCAGTAACTAAAAATGTTAACAGCTTTGCAGTCTTCCATGTGGCAGTTGCCGGTCTTTGTTTTCCCAACACATTAAAAAAACCCACAGATCATGTTATTTCCAACATATTTAAATTATTCACAAGGCACAATTCATCATCATGTCATCATTATTTTGTCTATTTACATGACTATTTAGTTCAACTCTCTGCAGAGCAAATGTCAGTTCATGGGACAGTATGAGAATGTATCGCAATATCAATGTTGTCTCTTCTTTAATACCAGCTCAGTCAATATGTGGTTTATGTAATATCCAGCCAGCACTTCACTTCTGCAAAGCCGTCTCTTCCTGAAACCACATTTCTTTCACATGTTCCTTTTTTTGTGATTTCCCACCAGTTCCCCTTTCTCATCCTGTCAGTATCTTGTCTTCTCTTAAACCCCCGTGAGTCCCTTGGCTCAGGTCCTTAGACCACTTGCTCTTAGTATCGAGAGTTTTCCTCGGCAGCAGTGACCATGACGTCCATCCAGATCCTCATAGCCTCTGGCGTAGGTGCTACCATGCAGAAAAGGCGTTCAAAGGTTTTCAAGCAGAACGTCAGCTTTGGATGCGGACTCTGAAAAACAAAATATAAAATAGAGTTTTTGTTTTCTTTAAGCTTTCACTTCCTAAGAGGAAGTCCCCTGAAATCAGTATCTGAGCTGAGTGTGAGATAAAAGAAACGCTGTGCAGTAATGGGCACTAAAAGGAATGAACATGTTTAATTGTATTATTGCATTGCCCTCCTAGAGCAAAGACTTTATGGGACATTTAGGTATGCAAGTGCAGTGTGAAAAGTACAGTTTTGGACACACTTTCAGAGTGGGGGTTGTTGTAGCAACCATGGAGCTATTGACAGGTCCTGGGTGGTGGAAGCTCCAAGGTTCCCCAGAGTCAACAGAGCCTGGTCTTCCAGCAGATATAAAGACTATAGGTGGAACCCTACACACTAGTGATGGGTGAATAAATTCGCCTGGTGTGAATTTGCAGCGAATTTCCAAGTTTCTCCACTGTAGAATAAACTTGTGAAACTCCCGTGAAAATACTCCAGCATCCGAAAAAGTCACTCGCATCGAAATCGCTGCGCATCAACACTATTCAGAAGCCCATCGAAATTTTGAGTTTCACAAGTTTTTCAAGATTTTTTTGCCATTTCGGCGAAGCAAAACAGGAGAAATTCGCATATCACTACTACACACTAAAAACTACTAAAAAGCTACACTAAGGGGATTATTTATCTGCCTAGTTCATGTAGAAGTCAATGGGGCAAATTCACTAACCGGCGAAAATTCGCCAGCGCTGGCTTTGCGCACATCGCAGCACTTCGCCAGGCATAAATTCACCTGGACAACGCTACTTCACGAAGATCAGAAATTGCACACAGGGTACCGAACGCTGGTGAAAGTATGCCCAGCAGTTCGAAGTTACGCTAGCGTTGGCTAATTCATACGGCGTGTAGTTAAAGTACAATGGATGTGTATGCTGCAGCAAATACATTACACTACACAAGGCCAGGGAACCATATGTTAGCAAATGTATGGGGGAAAGAGGGTACCCCAAAAAAAACATTTACGATCTTTTTCAGTCTATCACCCTTTAAATAGGAAAAAACGCCAGCGTTTTTTGGAACTTAGAAAAAATGTAAACTTTTTTTTGAGGAACTCCTATCTACTCTATTGCACTTCGCCTGGTCTGAAGTGGCGAAGGCAAGTCTGGCAATAGAGGTAATGGTCAGTAAAATCAAAAACGTAGTGAATTTGCGTAGTAATGCTCTTTTCGCCAGACCGAAAATTCGCCTGGCGTTAGAGTGCAAAATCTCCTTGGCGAAATTACGCCAGCTACAGTTAGTAAATCAGCAAAGTGCCGAAATGACGTTAGCTACTTCGCCCTTTAGTAAATCCGAAGATTTTGAGGTTTTTGGGCAAAAAATCTAAAAATTTGAGTTTTCGAGGGTCAAGCCCGAAAAATTCATACAATTTGAATTTTTTACGATTTTAGCAAGTTTTTTCCTGCACAGGAAATTTTCAGAAAAATGTATTGATAAATAAGGGGAAAAATCGGTGCGTATTTGGTCGGACTATTTTAGCGAAAATTATCATAAATTTTCGGCTTTTGATAACTAAGGCCCCACATGCATTACTATGACGGTTCCCTATTTCCAAGTGTCAGAGATCTGCTTTTCTGAAATGTTTTTCCCTAAATGGGTCCAAAAAAGCAGTTGAGCTTTTCTGCATTGGTTCTACCTCACTAACTGATCGTTATACCAAGCATCCCATGCAGATACCCTGAAAAGTCCCCCTTCTTGAATGGCACGCAAGCAACAAATTACCTTAAACGCACTCCGGAGGTGATCGTAATACACTTCTTCAATAGCCTGGAAATATATCACACCCTTCAGCTTCTGTTCATCTTTATCTGCATGGAAAGGATACAGGGTTTTCAGCAAACAATCCATCTAGAAACATATAGGGGCCGATTCACTAACTTCGAGTGAAGGATTCGAAGTAAAAAAACTTAGAATTTCGAAGTTTTTTTGGGCTACTTCGACCTTCGACTACGACTATCGACAGCGCCGGATTTCACTTTTGGGCGCCCCTAGGCCGTGCGGTCCGACCAGGCGGCCGCGCGGTCCTAGCGCCCGCCTTCCCAGCGCGCCGGCGAAAAAATGCCGGCGCAGCTGGTGCAGTTGAACGCCGGCTGGGCGGCATGCCTCCCCTATTTCTTTGCCGCCCTAGGCCCGGGCCTATGCGGCCTTGCCGCAAATCCGGGCCTGACTATCGAAGGATTCGAAGTAAAAATCGTTCGACTATTCGACCATTCGATAATCGAAGTACTGTCTCTTTAAAGAAAACTTCGACCCCCTAGTCCGCCATCTAAAAGCTACCGAAGTCAATGTTAGCCTATGGGGAAGGTCCCCATAGGCTTAGCTAAATTTTTTTGATCAAAGGATATTCCTTCGATCGTTGGATTTAAATCCTTCGAATCGTTCGATTCGAAGGATTTAATCGTTCGATCGAAGGAATAATCCTTCGATCGTTCGATCGTACTATCTGCGCTAAATCCTTCGACTTCGATATTCGAAGTCGAAGGATTTCAATTCCCAGTCGAATATCGAGGGTTAATTAACCCTCGATATTCGACCCTTAGTGAATCAGCCCCATAATGTGAGAGTGTTGGTGGGCAATGACAGTAAAGGAAAAGTTACAGTCAGATACCTGAGTAATACGCCAGTCTTCTCTTTTGTCTGTCAAACACAAACCATCGTTTCCGCCATGTCTTTATCCGGCCGCCCATCTTCACCAGATAACCTTTACAGCAAGTGGTATTGACCCTGACGTGGGGGCAGGTTTCTACACTGTGGCCCGATGCCTCCAAGTGTGATCGCAGGTCTAAGGTCGGAGGCGAGTGCAGGACCGAAAGGACCTTCTCCTGAAAATATAATTAGACATCCACTTCCATTATACAACTTAATTGCTGGTACAGTCAAACTGGGGTGCCTATTGTTTGTAGGGCCCCGAGTAAAGCAAACTATTGTAGGGGCCCCATTATATATATGGTGTAAGGTAGGACTGTACAGTCTATGGCCCTTCATCATTGGTTGAAATACAACTTAACATCAACAACGACTGAAAGGCTGTTTGTTAAACTGCCACCATCTTGCCCCATTGTCACTGTGCTTCACCACTATTAACTTCAACCACTTTTTGTTCTTTAATGTGCAGAATATGCAGGACCTGGGGAAGCCAGAATTATTTGCAACCCCCTTAAGACATCTCTGTAGAGAAGAGTAGATTCCCCAATATATGACACACTTACAGGTTCTGCTTTGGTCTCTGGCAGGACTGGTTTCTCTGGGACTGGCGCTGGTTCTTCAGTCTTCACCTGGTTCTGACTTGATTCTAAGCGCCGGGTCATCTCTTTAGCAGCTCTCTTCTCCTCCTGAGGGGAAAAACATTGGGGGTTACTATTTTTTTGGATATTTCATAGACATACTCTGTAAGTGCATGTACACATTTAGGGGCATATTTATCAAGGGTCGAATAGAAAAATCTAATTTTTAAATTCAAATTTGGAGCTAATTTTAGTGTACTTCGAATTTGAAAAAAAAATCAAAAATAGGAAAGTCGAGATTTATCATGTACCATCTCTTTAAAAATTGGACTTTGACTATTCGCCATCTAAAACCTGCCAAATTGCTGTTTTAGTCTATGGGGGACCTCCTAGAACCTATTTGGAGTCATTTGGTGGAATTTTTTGGAGAATCCTTCGATTAAAAAAACTCCCATCACCTCGAAATTCGACCCTTGATAAATCTGCCCCTTATAGTACAGGTATGGGACCTGTTATCCAGAATGTTCCTGGGGTTTTCCATTATTCGGATTTTCTACTAAAAAATAATTTAAACATAATTTAAAGCCAGTAGGATTGTTTTGCCTCCAATTAAGATTTTATTTTAGGATCTTAGTTGGGATTCAGTAAATAGTACTGTTTTCTCATTGCAGACAAAAAATAAATAATTTATAAAGTTGGTAATTATTTGATTAAAATGGAGTATATGGGCATATTCAGATATTTGATATGGATAATGGGTTTCCAGATTACGGATACACAAGTATATGTGGAGTAAGTGTGTAGTGGCCTACAGATCTAGATATTCATAGTAAGTTCAAGCCCTTGCACAAGCTTTCAGCAGGAGAATTGAGAAAGCACCCAGCTTTCAATATCTAACTGGAAGTCACCCCAAGATTCTTAGTAGGGTTCCCATCTCACCCCTTTAAAGCTGCAAGTTGGACAGATCCTTGATCCATACATTCAAGTTGCACTATGTGTATTCAATGAGTGTAGCAACTCACACAATACGTTCCACAACCCAACACCAAAGCTGTCCACGTTTTTCCATATCACATCCCATTCTGACACTTTCCAGTGCTTATAATAATATATAATATATAATTCTTATAGTTTGGATATCTGCCGGATGTCCAGTGCTCGTTCAGACCTACCTATTGTTTAAAAGATGTATTGTATCATTCCCTTCTTCATCTCCCTCACTCTTAAGGTGGCCATACATGCTACAATTATGCTCTTTTCCAGGAAAGATCATTTGTTTCAATACACACGAGTAGAGCTGAATCGTCATTGTAGAAACAATAGAATTCTACCTGTATCTGATGATTCAGCAGTAACAATGGCCTTCAAAGGCGCCCACTCAAAATTTTACAACCAGCCCAATCAACGAGCCGCCCAATATCCAAGTCTTCTGCCTGTATTGACCTGTTCATCTCCTGCCATACCTGTACATGCACCGAATATCGTATGAAAAATAGTTTGGTACGATAATATCTGTGGATTAGCCAAATGCTGGCTTCTGACTTCCGGGTTCGTTTTTTATAGACGCTGCGCCTGCTCGCCCCTCCCCTTTTGTGATGTCATCGGCAGGGCGGGTCAGCGCGGGTCTATAAAAGCTACCTGGAAGTCAGATGTGGGCGACGCGGACTAAGGTAGGACGGGTTAGGCTCGGGTGCACGTATGGCCCACCTTTACTCTCCCAAATTCTCCCTTCCCTCCTCTCTGAGTCATCACTTGTGAAACCAACGTTTCGGCCCGCATTGGGGCCTTTATCAAGGACTTTCTATATATATATATATATATATATATATATATATATATATATATATACACATACAGTTATAAAGGTGCACTCCCATGTGACCTGGGTGCCAAGTGACAAATATATCACTATATATATAGGGGCAAATTCACTAAGATTCGAAGTTGCGCCAGGCGCAACTTCGCCGCACTTCGCCAGGCGTAGTTTCGCCAGCGCTCCGCAAATTCACTAAAATCCGAAGTTGCGCACAGGGGTAGCGTAAGTTTGCGAAGTTGCGCTAGCGTTGATTCGCCAAGCGAATCGAAGTTTCGCTAGCGGTGGTTCATTTGCATACGGCGCCAAATTAAAATTTCAATGGAGGAATACGTAGAATCACTACAAATTCCTGGGAAACCTTCAAAACATCAAATAAAATTTTTATTTTGCCCTACACATGTGCCCACTGTATAGGTAAGTTGCCATGAGTCAGGAAATGTAGGGGGGAAGGAGGGGAGCCCCAAAAAATTTTTCGATCTTTTTCAGCCTATCACCCATAATGTAGAAAACACGCCAGCGTTTTTTGGGACTTAGAAAAAATTTTGACTTTTTTTGAAGCAATCCCTATCTACTCTATTGTGCTTCGCCTGGTCTGAGGTGGCGAAGGAAGTCTGGCGTAAAAGGTAGCGTTCAGTACACTGCGAGCGTTAGTGAATTTGCGTAGTTACGTCCGTAGCGAAAATTCGCCAGGCGTAAGGGTGCGAAGTAACACTAGCGAATCTACGCCAGCGTTCGTTAGTGAATTTGCGAAGCAACGAAAATGCCCAACGCTAGCGAATTGACGCTAACGTTCGGCGCTTAGTGAATCTGCCCCATAGAGAGAGTGAGAGAGAGAGAGAGAGAGAGAGAGAGAGAGAGAGAGAGGGAACAAACAGGCATATATACAGTATATAGATATATCTATAAAAAAGCAAGTTCCTTGTTCTTACCAGCCCAATCAGTGCTACACAGATAAACATTGGACACACTTTGTATTTCCCTATTCGGGCAGAATATGAATACTGGATACTATCCCTGTGTTTTATGGCCGTAGTAGTAAATCAAGTCAGAGATGAATTTGTATATCTACTAACAAGGAAATGAAATGTATCGTGTATAAGGACTAAAGAGCGCAAGTGAATATCAAGTGAATATCAAAGGTTTAATACGAAGGTTTAATAAAATTGAGAGAAGACAGAGAAGAGCTAAGGACTAAGAAATGTATAAGCAGAATAATTAAGTGTTTGGCTCAAAGCCTCAGTGCACACAGGGTCCAGGTGCTGAATAAGAGAAATGTGTTATTGAGAGAGAAGCAGGGACTATCTGTCAGCGCCTGTCAGTGTGATGGCAGTTGTACCAACTACTTGTTAATCTAATCTAGAGACAGAGAACAGAAGAGATTTAAAAAAACATATACATTGCCATTTCATAAAGCTGAGAGATATGGATATACTTACAGCATTATGATCATATAGTTATAGTCATTGCTATCTTCCCGTAGGCTGCACCTTTATACATACCCCCATTTGCACTGTAGGGATCCTGCCTGCCTTCCAATCTGACACAGAGAGAGGAACAAGCGCCCAACCCTCGAACGACTTCCCCAAAAACGAGAAACCCAAGTGTAACCATCATGTGACCTGCCTGGAGGCTGCACTGCTGAGAAGCACGGGGAAGCCTGTATATAATGCAGAGCCTGCCTGGAATAGGGAAGAATTCCCCGAAAATATGATCTCTTGGCTCCTAGTGTCTGCATTGTTTCCTGACTCCTCATTTGGGTGATCTGATTTATTTTTTCAACCGGCAGATATTGGTGGAATTAGGTCCAAAACAAATTCAATTAAAGGGCTGGTTCACCCTTAGAGACACACGCTCAGATTCGGGGAGATTAGTCGCCCAGTGACAAATCTCCTCTTCTTTCGGGGCCACTAATCTCCCTGAACTGCCTCCCGCCGGCTAGAATGTAAATCGCCGGCGGAATGGCAATTGGTGCGATTCATTTTCTGAAGTCGCCCCACGAGGAAAATTTGGAAAATTAATCGCTCCGAGTGCCATCCCATTGGTGATTTAGATTCCAGCTGACAGGAGGCAGTTCGGGGAGATTAGTCGCCACGAAGAAGAGGCGAAATCTCCCTGAATCTTTGCGTGTGCCCTTACCCTTAAGTTAACTTTTATTATGTTACAGAATATCCTATTCCTAGCAACCTTGAAATTGGTCTTCATTATTTTTTTTTATTTTTTTTTTATAGATTTTGAATTATTTGTCTTCCTCTTCTACATCTTTGCAAATTTCAAATGAGAGTCACTGACCCCGACAGGCAAAAACTATTGTTCTGTTAGCTTACAGTTTTATAGTTATTATTACAGTGTATTGCTTATCTTTCTAGTCAATCCATCTTCTATTCATATGTCAGCCTTTCATTCAAACTACATCCTGGTTGCTAAGGAATACAAGACCCTAGCAACCAAATAGTTGCTGACGAGCGTTGCTGAACAAAAAAACTAAATAACTGAAAAACTACAAAAAAAATAAATAAATAAACCAATTGATTATTGTCTCAAAACAGGATTTCCCATGAACTAAAATAAAAGTTTATTTAAAGGTGAACAGCCCATTTAAAGTACCCAGCTTGTAGGTTTTTGGAAGCTCCCAGAATCCTCTGCTAGCTATAAGAAGCATAGAGAGGCTTTGAATTCCTGGCTTACAGCCTATACGTGGCATGGGAAGCCTTACAGATAACTCTTTACTCACCCGAGCCTTCAGTAGTCGCTCTTTCTCTGCCAAGGCCTCTCGCAGCTGCCGTTCTATTTCTGCTATTTTGGGCAACGGTCTGGAAAAATAAAAATAACATAAATGAATTTAAGATAATCAGTTTCCTTGTATTCGTTGAAAATAGCATATTCTCATTTTATTGGGTACCCTGCTAAAATGACCCATAATTGCAATCTAAGCAACTTTGCAGCTGTTTTCCGTTCTCTCTTTCTCTCTCACTTTATTTTGAACTATTTATTTTTTTTTTTGTTACTTCAGCCGTCTCCTATTCATTCATCATCACATTATTGTGTCTGGTTGTTAAGGCAGAAATAAGATGGCAGCTATAGATCTCCTTTAATAAAACGGTCAACCCATAATTACCCATAGCTCAGCTGCAGTGTGGAGATGTCACCTGGAATTTTCTCCCAGTTGGATCCTTTTCTGTCGTCGCCCTGCGGGAGCCGAGTTTGGGTTATCTGCATATTTGGGCTGATGGCTAGTGCAATCTGGCCACCTGTATTGTGAGAGGACACGGCCAAGTGCAATGCAAGCCCTGCGCTTTCCAAGCAGGCTGGAAGAAAACACATTTAATTGTCACTGGATTTAACTGAGCATGACTTTAGCAGCACGGTAATGTTTAATAAAGATATTTCTTTCATTTATAATTGTAGTTATAAATATAGGCAAGGCTGACTTTAGACCGACTGAACTTATTGGGCCCTGCATCCATGGGTCCCTGCACAGTGATATATCTCCCAGCTGCCCACCTGCGCAGAGTTTGTCACAGTCACACAAGGTGAGAAGAAACCATGGGGATCACTGAAGTCTGTACTGTAAACTGCTTGTGTTTTTAAATGTTTGGGGGTCACAGTGGTGCCTGATTGTGCCATGAAATGCTGATGGGTAATGGAGCAAGAGAGAGGTGAACAAGCAGCACTACAGTGGAAGTTATCAGAAGACACCTCCAGACAGTGTGGGAATGGCCCACTGGGGCACCGGTAAAAAACCTGGTGGGCCCTGGTCCTGTTGGGCCCCTTTGTCCCAGGCATCTTTGCAGGCTGAGTGATGGAGTACTAGGGAGCCTAAACATGGCAGTTGGTAGTCGGCTGTGCAATGATGGCAGGTAATCATCAGGGGGTGGGTTGGCGTTAGGGATGCACCGAATCCGCTATTTTGGATTCGGCCGAACCCCCGAATCCTTACGAAAAATTAGGATTCGGATTCGGTTCGGCCGGGAAGAGGGATTTGGTCAAATCCGAATCCTGCTGAAAAAAGGTTGAATCCTGGCCGAATCCCAAACCGAATCCTGGATACGGTGCATCCCTAGTTGGCATGCCAGAGCTGTGAGCCATTGGGGTGCGACTGGAGAAGCGGGCCCTTGGGGTGAGAAGAGTGTGACTGGAGTGGTGGGTCCTTTGTTTGCCTGGATTTTCCGGTGGGCCTCACAGGCTTCACCAAAATGGTCCTAATGGAGCTTTACAGTTGATAAGACCAGCTGAGAATATAGAATATTGGATGGTTGCTATGGGTTACTGCACTGAGATGTAAAAAAGTTGGGGAACAACAAAAGCTGGAATAGTTCCAGGGGGTACAAAATAAAGGCTGTGATTGGCTATTTGGTAGCCCCTATGAGGACTGGCCGCTACAGGAGACTCTGTTTGGCAGTACACCTGGTTTTTATGCAACCAAAACTTGCCTCCACGCCTGGAATTCAGAAATAAGCTCCTGCTTTGAGGCCACTGGGAGCAACATCCAAGGGGTTGGAGAGTAACATGTTGCTCATGAGTTACTGGTTGGGAATCACTGGGTTAGATAATGAGCCCCGGCATCTCTCAGACACATTAATAGTCCTATTATACATCCTTTTATATTCATTCTGTGTTTCAAGGGACTCCATGCAAAGATATTACTGTGCTGCACTGATTTCAAGAATAAAACATTCTACTTTGGAAACACAAGACGAAAATCAGATTTACAAGGAAGTTTTTTTCATTGCTCATTACTCACTGGTGCCATGGAGAGAAAGTGGACGGTCTGTAGGACGGACAAATGGAGCACTCGCTCTTCTTTTGGGTAAGCTGTTGGTTCTTTGAAGGACCTAGAAAGAAAGAAAGTATGTATTAAGAAAAGTAATGGGAATGATAATGGGATGGAGATCAAAAATTACAAAAACCTATGCTGCATCACATATGTGGTCAGTGATGCGATTCAGTGAACGTCCAATAAGAAATGATTATAGTATATAAACTACACATGTTCCAGGATTAAGGGATCAAAAGAACTTTTCCAAATATATCAAAGGCTCTGGTTCCAGTTCTACCAAAAGTGCCTGGGGCAGGAGTTCTTTATTACATAAGCGTTGCCTTAACAGCTGACTGCCTTCCCTTCTGCAAATAATTCCATTATGAGTCACACCACCATCCAACGGCTCTCCTGCATGCAGCTAGTGTCCCTCTGTTGCTAATCCCCAAATAATTAAAAAGAGTTTAATTGTAAAAGAAGTGGGTTTTTCACTTGTGGGATTACAGAGCGAGGATTAGGCATAATAGGCATATACACAGTACATTTTCTATTCATGTGGCTTTCAAAATCAGTTGTAGTCAGCATGATGGCCACTAGGTGTCAGAAAAGGCAACATATAAATGATATGATGGGGACCCCCACGAGGTCCTTGCTGTACTTACTTTTCTAGTGGAGCTTTTTGGCTTCTCATTCTGTCCCTGGTCCTTCCCAGAGAGAGCATTTAGTGACTGAAGTCTGTCCTTCTCCTTCAGAAGAAACACAGATTTAGGCTCGGGGGAATCAAGATACACTTACCTGCCAGTCATTCATTAAAATAGGAAACATTGGTTTATGACAGACACTAGCATTATCATTATCATATTCATACACATCATAAAGTAACTGGCCATAGAACATCTATCTAATATCTCTACATAACTGCAGTATGTATAGAGTCAAGAGTTTGGTTTCCCATTATTCCCATTAATTCCTATGTTACTGACCCATTACCTGATTGAGAGACTGGAAGGCTCGAGTATTTTCCTCGCTGAGCTGTTGCCTCTCCACTTGTGCTTGATCCTCGGCTCCTCTTATCTGCTCCTCCAGACACAGCACCTTGTCCTAGAGAAAAATTACCCTTAAATATATAGTCATGGATCTTGTCAGGCAACAACACTGCAGTAATGACAGGTCTCTCTGTGTTCACACACCCCAGGATAGATGACTCTATTTCACCCTTTACTGTCGGATGTTAGAAACAGCAGATTCAGAGCAATGTGGGACATTCTAACTGAGAATCATTTAATGCCCCAGAAAGTCCTACTTGGTGGTTACGTGGGCATTTAATGCAACAGACTCCAGACATTTCTTCTTAGTGCATATAAATCCAGACTGCCTTCTCACCTTCCTTCTGTTGAGCTCATTCTGATGTTTGGATATTTCCTGGGAGATCTGTCTGTAGGATGATTCCCTCTCCTCGTCCCTGCTGCTCTCACTCTCCAATTGCTGGAACTCCAGGTCTTCAAAGGACTTCACGGCAGCCTCCATCGTTTCCGTCATCTGGTAGAAAAAGGCTGGCACAGTAAAAGCCTGCCCATTTGGTAACGTGTAATTGCAGGCTTCTACAAAAATAGCCCAGATTATTAACACCTATTGATGTTGGCGTCAGAACACAAATATATGGAAGTGATAACTCGGCAAGTCAGTGAATGGCTGTTTTGCACTGAACTGAACTATGCCTGCTGTCCCTACTCACCTCCTGTATATTCTTTCTTTGCTGCTCCCGCAAGCTCTCCGGTTGCTTCTCAAGCTGGGACTTGCCCTCACTGATCTTCTGCTCCAGATCCTTGATTTTCTTCTTCTCCTCCCTAAGTTTGAGCTTATCCTGAAGGAACAATACAAACCCAGAGTGAGGTCATCTCCAGGAGCCATTGGTTAAGCCTATGAAGCACCTGCACCCTTGATATGTCTTCAGATAACTATGTGACAACATTTCTGAGGGTTTGAAGCACCAGAAGGACCAAGGTTTCACTGATATGTGATGTCTGGAGAAATTTTATGGCAAACTCACACAATAAGCAGTGGCCTATAATATACAGTCTCATGCAACCAATATCTAATGAGCATCTGGCTGGGCAGGCACTACATGGGGTGTGCCGGGACTCTTTGATAATTTGCCAGGCCTTCACTAGGTCTGCGGTAATAACATGAGCTGGTGATAACAGTTTGGTGAATTAGCTGCTGATGACAAGACATGTTATCCATTAAGTTTAATAGGTGGATTCCCTTATCACCTTGTCTTTCTCCTCCTGCCACTTCCCCTCCGTCTCTCTCAGCTTCTTGTGCAATGATTTTATTAACTCCTCCTCTTTTTCCATTTCCTTCCTTTCTGTCCTGAGCTCCCCTTCCAGCAGGGCCACTTCCATCTCCACCTACATGGGAAAAAGAGAGCTTAATAGCCAATGTTACAGACTACTTCCCCAAAGAAACAAAAAATCACAAGCAAGGTATCAATTCCTTTTCTTATTCCTCAGTTATGGGGGGCTATAGTGGGCAGTATAACATTCCCTACCTCTCTTATTATTAGGGATGAACCAAATCCACTTTTTGGGATTCGGCCTTATCCCCAAATCCTTTGTGAAAGATTCAGCCGAGAACCGAATCCTAATTTGCATATTTTACAGTATGGGCGGGAAAGGAAAAGGTGTGAGAAAATTTTTTTTCTTCCTTGTTTTGTGAAAAAAAGTCACATGATTTGGATTCAGTTCGGCCATGCACAAGGATTTGGCCGAATTCGAATTCTGCTGAAAAAGGCCGAATCCTGGCCGAATCCTGCACTGAATCCTGGATTCGGAGATGCTGGGATCTCACAAATAAAAGAAGCTTTTTTCAAAAAATTTTTTTGCAGAAGCAGTATGTGGAGTGTGCCTATGTTCTATTTTGTTTTGATTCGGAGATGGTTGTTGACTTTAGGAAGACTAGGAGTGACCACCTGCAACTGTACATCAACGGCTCTAATGTGGAGATCGTCAAAAGCACCAAATTCCTTGGTGTCCACCTGGCAGAGAACCTCACCTGGTCCCACAACACCAGCTACTTAGCCAAGAAAGCCCAACAGCGCCTCTACAAGCTGCACAAGCTGAGGAAATCTCATCCATACTCAAAATCTTCTACAGAGGGACTATCGAGAGCATCCTGAGCAGCTGTATCACTGTATGGGCTGGGAACTGCACTGTCATGGAGCACAAGATCCTACAGAGGATAGTGAAGACAGCAGAGAAGATCATAGGTGTCTCTCTTCCTTCCATCACGGACATTTACACCACTCGCTGCATCCGTAAAGCCACCAGCATTGTGGCTGATCAAACACACCCCTCACACTCACTGTTCACACTCCTGCCATCTGGAAAAAGGTACCGAAGCTTTAGGGCCCTCACTACCAGACTGTGTAACAGTTTCTTCCCCCAAGCCATAAGGCTCCTGAATACTCAGGGACCGGACAGATCTCTCTCACACACACTCCATCTGACCTTACTATATACCACAACGTTACACAGCCACTGTACGCCATTGTTTGGATGAATAGCCATTGGATACAGTTGTTCCCTATGAGCACATCTGCACATCTTTATCATGTTCTTGCTACTGTCATGTCACAATGATATACCCATCATGTCTGACGTTTAGCATTATTTACTTAACATATTACATCTGCTGAGTGTGCTCTGTATTGTCCTGTCCCTGCACTGTGCTGACCTGTCTTGCAGGAGTTGCATATTTTTGCACTTGCACTTTTTGTCTGTTGTCTGAACATCTATGTTGTGTTGTGTAGCATCATGGTCCTAGAGGAAGGTTGTATCGTTTCACTGTGTACTGTACAAACGTATATGGATGAAATGACAATAAACTCATTCTTGACTTGACTCTTGAAAGCATGTATGGTCCAACCAAGAGCACACAAATTTTTGACTACTAAAAGATGAATACCAAGTCCTTGCAGCCATATGGCAAGTTCAATGTTTCCCACACTCTAACCCAGTGATCCCCAACCAGTGGCTCATGAGCAATATGTTACTCATCAACCCATTGGAGGCTTGGATTTTTCTCCCAGTGGCTCAAAGCAGGTGCTTATTTTTCAATTCCAGACTTGGAGGCAGTGTCGGACCTGTCCCCCATGAAGAAATAAACATACACTCCGTGTTCACGCATGCGCCCGCATCGGTGGCGGGCCACGGAATCGGAGGTCGGGATGGGCCCCCGGGGACTGCCAGGAGGGTCCTTAGTTTGCAGCCCCGGTGGGCCCCCAAGGCTCCACTCCGACCCTGCTTGGAAGCAAGGTTTGGTTGCACGAAAACCAGGTATACTGCCAATCAGAGCCTCCTGTAGGCTTATAGTTTACATTGAGGCTACCAAATAGCCGGTAACAGTATTTATTAGCATCAACCAAGAACATTTTTCATGCTTGTGTTGCTCCCCAACTCTTTTAACATCTGAATGTTGATCTTAGATAAAGAATTTTAGGGACCCCCACTCTAAACCATTGTCCCATTAAGTGACACAATTGTTCTGAAGCTTCCTAAAAGCTGCACAAACACTACCGGTAATGTCATCCTAACTCTCTCTGATGAAGTGCCAAAGAGAGGCACGAAACGCGTCAGGTGACTAGACACGTCATGGTTTAGTTAAAGAGCTCCAGGAGGATGCCTGTTTGTGTTTTTAAAGATGCTTGGAAATAAAGATGTCTTTTTATCTTAAAACTACCCTTGGTTATTACGGCTCCTGTCTATGTACTATAACTCTCCCTACGGCCCACATATTCTCAGCCAAGCAGCCAGTTCCATGCATCAGTGCTACAGAAGCTCTGCCTTCTTGGCAAACAAAGTGAAGAGTGTACATAGATAAACAGAAGCTCTGTTATACACTGACACTTATTCCTTGGGGTCAAGTGTTGGGGTAGAACAATGGAAAGACATGAATCCAACTGTGCACTGACCTCCTGCACTCTGCTCTCACTCCATGGCTTTTCTCAGGGGAAGGAGTTCCGATTTCTCTGGTGGAAATGAACTAGCCAAGTGCAGAGGCTGAATGTACAGTTGCACACATGACGGCCTATGTTTTGTTAAGTCTCCCTATTGTTTTACTGTCACTACACCCACTTTGTGGTGCGCACCTGTTTCAGCCACAAAAGCCCCAAGAGCAGCTGATCACTCAGCAGAAGGAGGAGTCCGGATAAAACAGATGAATCCTTGTGTTCTACATGGATAACTCAGTATAGAGAGGAAGCCTAATAATAAGAGAGATCCAACCCACTGCTCTCAATATTCAGTAATAGCACTGTATTTAGATTGGAGAACGATTCCTGATTCACTGCATACCGTGGTTTTCTTTTTTTTCTGAACTTTATGACTTTGCATTAGTTTTCTCTCTCTCCCACCCTCTAATTGTACCCTTTAGTGTGATGTTGAGAATTCTATTCTGACAACATTTGCAGTTGGTCCTCATTTTTGTTCAGCGGCTCTCCAGTTTGGCATTTAAAGGAGAAGGAAAGGCTAAAATTAAATAAGCTTTATCAGAAAGGTCTATATAAATACACCAGCAAACACTCAAAGTAATGCTGCTCTGAGTCCTCTGTCAAAAGAAACACAGTATTTCTTTCCTTCTATTGTGTACTCATGGGCTTCTGTATCAGACTTCCTGTTTTCAGCTTAAACCTACAGGGCTAGGGCTTGAGCATGCTCAGTTTGCTCCTTCCTCCATTTCCCCTCCCTTTCCCCCCCTCCCTGCTATAATCTAAGCCCAGAGCTATAAGTGAGCAGGGAGAGACTCAGGCAGGAAGTGATGTCACACTAAGCTAATATGGCAGCTGCTATCCTAAACATACAGAGAGATCTTCTAGAGCGCATTATCAGGTATGGTAAGTATTCTGCAGAATAAATATAGTCTTATAGCTTGCACTATTGTGGCTAATCTATTGGCAATAAACTGCTTCGGTAGCTTTCCTTCTCCTTTAACCAGCTATCTGGTTGCTAGTGTTCAGACAGGAATATGAATAGAGGAGGATGTAATTAAAAAGATAAGTAATAAAAAAAAATAAAAAATAAAAAAGATTTTTTTGACTGCTGGGGTGACAGTGACCCCCATTTGAAAGATGGAAAGAGTCAGAAGAAAAAAAGCAAATAATTCCAAAACTATAAAAAATAAATACCGAAGACCAATTGAAAAGTTCCTAAGAATGGGCCATTCTATATCATACCAGAGTTAGGGAACATCTACAACAGCTCTGGTGGATATTTTATCACCATGACATCGGCCCTTTAAAGAATCAGAAGCTTTATAAGTTACCAATCATTTTAAGACAGTAGAAACAAAAAGGAAGGATCTTGCTGTGGCATTTGAACTTTTCAATTGTAACTAAAGAGAATTCGCCATTCATCAAAGCGAGAGCATTTCGGCTCGTCTATGAAAGTCAATCAGAGTTGTATTTCTCAGTTCTCATTCGTTAAACACAATGTAATGGGTGACAGATGTGCGGGAGCCGTGCTGTGGCTTTATATGTGTATATTATACAGGGAATGTTTCCTCTGGCTGTGCATGGAAATGGAAAATCCCTGAAAGGGACACAATCATCAAACAGTGTTTGTTTTAGAATTAAACCAATGTATACAGTTTAGTGAATGAGAACAGAATTGCAACTTTGTATTTACTTTTTGGAAAAAAGCAAGAGCTGCTGCACAACTTATGCAGAGTGTCCTGGGTCTCATTAAAGGGGCTGCTATCCTTTGAGTTCATGTTTAATATCATGTAGAGAACCATATTCTGAGACCATTTGCAATGGGTTTTCATTTTTTAATATTTGTGGTTTTTGAGTTATTTAGCTTTTTATTCAGCAGTTTGCAATTTCAGCCACCTGGTTGCTAGGTTCCCAAATTCCCTAGCAACCTAGCAATAATTTGAATAAGAGACTGCAATATGAGCAGGGGAGGCCTGAATGAAGAGATGAGTAATAAAAAGTAGCAATAACAATACTTTTTTAGCCTTCTGGAGCATTTGTTTGTAGAAGGGGTCAGTGACCCCCATTTGAAAGCTGGAAAGAAGAAGGCAAATAATTCAAAATTATACAAAAATAAACAAATAATGAAGACCAATTAGAATTGGCCATTCTATAACATACTAAAAGTTAACTTAAAGGTGAACCACCCCTTTTGAAGGTTTGCTGGTAGGCCACCATACTATTTGCTATCCAACCAATAGGCTTGTGGGCCAAAGAGACCAATACGGTATGAGTGGCCATATACAGCATGACCATCATTCTGTTGTACTGTTCATTGGGTTCATTTACTTACGCAACTTACTTCATACCTCCCAACTGTCCCGTTTTTCTCAGGGACAGCTCAACCGGCAGTGCCAGATTGTTACTGAAATGTCCCAACTTTCTCTTTGACCTGCACTGAACAGCCAGAAAAAGTTTCTAACTTAATTTGCTTTTGGCAAATTCACTAACCGGCGAAGATTCGCCAGCGCTGGCTTCGGGCACATTGCAACAATTCGACAGGCGTAAATTCGCCTGGACAACACTAATTCATGAAGATCCGAAGTTGCGCACAGGGTACCGAACGCTGGCGAAATTATTCTCAGCCGTTTGAAGTTACACTAGCATTGGCTAATTAGCACACGGCGTGCAGTTAAAGTACAATGGCCATATATGCTGCAGAAAATACATTACACTACACAAGGCCACGGAACCTTAATAAAATTATAAAAAATTGTTATATTGCCCTACACATGTGCCCACAGTATAGTTTAGGTGCTATATGTAAGCAAATGAAGGGGGCAAGGAGGGTACCCCAAAACAAAATTTACGGTTTGAGGCAACTTTGGGCGAAATTGAAAACGAATCGCCACATGTGCATTAGCGCAGGAGACATTTCATTCTAGCCTATGGGGAAAAATGCTGAGGCAGTTCGGGGAGATAGTCGCTCAGGCGACAAAATCTCCCGAATCTCCTCGTGTGGACTAGCCCTAAATAGGAAAAGACGCCAGCGTTTTTTGGAACATTTTCAACTTTTTTTTGAGGAACTCCTATCTACTCTATTGCACTTCGCCTGGTCTGAGGTGGTGAAGGTAAGTCTGGCGATAGAGGTAACGTTCAGTAATATCAAAAACTTAGTGAATTTGCATAGTAACGCTCTTTTGACAGACCGAAAAATTTGCCTGGCGTTAGAGTGCGTAGTTGCGCCAGAGTCTATCTCCTTGGCGAAATTATGCCAGCTACCGTTAGTAAATCGGCGAAGTGCCAAAATGACATCACGCTGGTGAATTTTCTTCGCCCTTTAGTAAATTTCCCCCTTAGATAGTTTTAAGTTTAAGATAAGCAGGTCTCTTGGGAGAACTTAGACTCACATCTTAAGGGCAATTCACCTTCATTATCAAAACTGTAATAACAAATAAAAACCACAGGAATGTGTTCAAAGTTTCATAACCTGCCAAATTTTGTAAAATGAACATGGTAATTAGGGGGTGTGGACTTAAAATGGGCGTGGTCAAAACAATTTGCAGAGCTCCGCGCAGCAAATCTTTTTGTCCCTCTTTCTGTTTCCAAAATGTTGGGAGTTTTTGACCACGCCCATTTTTTGGCCACACCCTCTAATTACCATGTTCATTTTAGAAAATTTGGCAGGTTATGAAAGTTTGAACACATTCCTGTGGTTTTTGTGTTATTACAGTTTTACTAATGAAGGTAAATAGTTGCTTTGCCTATTTTAAATTGTTACAATTGCTTCTTTGCTGATCTTAAATTGTTACAATTGCTTCTTGGCTTATCTTAAAATGTTACAAAAGTATCTAAGTGCACCTGCCACATATTCTGGACAAAAGCCAAAAGCCAACTAAACTTTGTATCTTTTTCTGGCTGTTCAGTGCAGGAGATCAAAGAGAAAGTCGGGACATTTCAGTAACAATCCTCGACTGCGGCTTGAGCTGTCAAAATCGGGACTGTTTAAACGGGGCAGGTATGGTCTACTAGAAAATCATTTAACATTAAATAAACCCAATAGGCTGGTTTTGCCTCCAATAAGGATTCATTATATCTTAGCTGGGATCAAGTACAAGCTACTGTTTTATTATTACAGAGAAAAACTTGGATTATTTGGATAAAATGGAGTCTATGGGAGACGTCCTTTCCTGTAATTCTGAGTTTTTTGGATAACGGATCCTATACCTGTTAGTACAAGATGGTCCAATTTTTAATGTATATATTAAAAATAATGGATAGCACGACCCATGTCGGTGTGCAATCCATTATTTTTAATATTTGCAATTCGATATGGAGACCCTTATGGGGAGTCACCTATGGATTAGCACCCCGTAGTTCGATATAAAGGTGTGTGCCTTCTTTCTTTATTCAATTTTTAATGTATGGCGCTTGTAAGACACAAAGAAACAAAGTTAAATAGAGAGCAAAGCTGAAACAACTCACACTTGCTCTAACACACAACTGCCACTATCAGGGGACAGATTTCATCAAATAGATATTAGGGGATATTTATGTAAGTCGAGAGAGAAATCGAGTTTGCCAGGGGTTAGGGTTAATTCTAAGTGCTGGCACACAAGGCAGTGGGATGAGTTGCAAGTGGGAATGTATATCAGTGTTTATGTTCAAGCCTGGGAGAATAGAAGCATTCTGGCGGCAGCCCTGAGCTAAGGTGGGGACACTTTGGGTGTGTAATGACACAAGTACCGCAAAATAAACAGCATTGCCTTTTAGGTGTCAGGAAGACAGAGCCACAAATAAAGGCAGGGGCCTCCTTCATGTTTGCTAGAAATTCCTTGGAACTGTGACAAAGCAACCAAAGCACCGCAATTATTAACCCAATTCCCACTTCTTTAGAAACCTACCCCCAGGCTTCTGAGAAGCCTCTGTGTCCCAGGAGGGTTTATGGGGTTGGTATTTTGGGCATATTTTATAGAGCTGTGTACCATAAGGACATGTATACAGGGTCTGTACTTTATTCAGCATCTGATATAAATTATTTTTCATATATTTCATTAGATCATTTTGTCCCCATTGCAAATATCAGCCTTTGTTATGTGTCTGTTTACAGCCACAATGCAGAATATAATCCCCACATCCTTCCACGTATTCACCTGCAACAATACCAACGACTGGAAGTTTATAATGACAGTATATATGCCCCCTTGCACACTGAGAACATAAAGGTTGTAAATGAACTTTATCTCAATAAAGGGGTTGCCAACACTTTGGAAATTGGGGCAGTGGTGTGTTTCATTTGCACACAGGGTTGGACTGGGCTCACGGTACGATGGGGAAAAACCCGGAGGGCCCCGTCCCTTCTTTGACACAAGGTAAGGGGAGGCAGCATTTGGAGGAGCTGTAGCCTGAAACGTGGTTGGGGGACCCCCAGGCAGCAACACCGGTGAGCCCTGAACACCCCAGTCTGACACTGTTTTCCCATTAAGTACAGTGTGTTGTGTAGGTTGTACAAAATCAAAAAAAGGAAGATTCTTTGGCTGAAATGTGACCCTCAAACACTCATGAGTCATATCTCCCTACATTTTGGAAATAGAAAGAAGGACCACACCCCTAATTAACAGCCCTGCTTATCTTAAATTGTTACAAATCTTTCATTGATTATCTTAAATTGTTACAAAAGTATCTAATTGCACCTATTCTGGGCTCTTTGCCAAAAGGCAATTAAGTTTTAGAAACTTTATTGGCTGACTTTTGGCTGGTCAGTGCAGGACATCAAATAGAAAGTCTGGACCTTTCAGTAACAATCCGGGACTGCGGGTTGAACTGTCAAAATCGTGACTTTCCCGCGAAAAACTGGACAGTTGGTAGGTATAATGGGTAGTGATGGGAGAATTTATTCGCCAGGAATGAATTCGCAACAAATGTCCGGATGGTGAATATTTTCACTAAAGTGCAGTGAAAATTCGCTGTGGGAATATTCCCAGTGAAAAAATAATTGTCATAAAAACTGTTGTAAGTCAAAATTATTCTGACGCCCATTGACTTTAATGCATTTGTACAAAAGGTAAATAAATTGTTGCTTGTGTCAAAATTGTCACGTGTCAAAATAATTTTGACACCTATTGACTTCAATGCTTTTCGCAAATTTTTCCCCATTTCGCAAGTTTTTTTGGAGTTTCGCTAATTTTCTTAGCAAAGAGAAATGGTAAAGATTCGCCCATCGCTAATGGCTGGGTCCTCACTAATACTTACTCAGGCTTTTAATGGATATAAAATTGAAGCAGTTACAGAATGCCAGTGATCAGTTGGCAGTTACAAGATAATACATTATCTGTCACATGATTGCTGACTGTCAGTTTCCTGATTATCAAACGATTATGAAGAGTATCAGCTGCCCCGAGGTGCATTTCCACTCATCTTAAAGGAACAGTTCGGTATAAAAATGAAACTGGTTAAATAGAAAGGCTGTGCAAAATAAAAAAATGTGTTTACTATAGTCAGTTAGTCAAAAATGTCATCTATATAGCCTGGCGTGACCAGATGTCTAACATAATTGTCAGATCACAACTTAGTGCTTTTTATCTCTGCAAGGGAACAAGCTTCAAGGAGATGTAAAGCCAAAAATACAGTTTGGAAAACAAAAGAAAATATCCTTCTAAGCAACCTTCCAAACTGTCAGGGAGCCGGGAGCCCCCTCTGGGGAGTAGTCCGGATCTAGGAGGAAGCCCCTCAGGAGGGATCAGGATCGTGGTATCCAGGGATAAAGCAGAAAGGGTAATCGAGTTCAGGCAACAGGTCACAAGGCAGGCAGAATAGAATCAAAGTCCAAAGTCCAGGCAGGGGGTCAGCAACAAGAGATCAAACAGGAATATCCTCAGGGATAACAGGAATAGGCAACAGGGAACCCAGGAATCAATACAGGAACAGATCCTATTTTCGGGCGCCATCTTGGCGTCTCAGGCGTCCTTTTATATTTGAATTTGGCGCCCTTGCGCCAGCGTCAGCGCGCCTGCGACCGTCGCGCCGCGCTGACGTCACGGCGCCGGCGTCGGAACCCACGTGGGTTGACTGGGCGCCGCCATCTTGGATTCTTCGCCGCCGGGAGCGGACGCGACTCCTCGCGCTCCCGGCGGTCTTGACAGTACCCCCCCCCTCACGGGGGGCCTCAGGACCACCGGGACTTGGTTTCTGGGGAAACTTGGAGTGGAAGTCTCTTACCAAACGAGGAGCATGCACATCACGATGTCCCTCCCAAGAGCATTCTTCGGGGCCAAAGCCCTTCCAATGGATGAGGTACTGAAGGGACCCTCTGGAGATTCTGGAATCAAGGATTCTCTCCACCTCGAATTCTTGTTGACCCTCCACAGAGACAGCAGGAGGAGGAGATTGGACACCAGAGAAACGGTTGGAGACGGTGGGCTTCACCAGGGAGACGTGGAACACGTTGGGGATTCTCATCTCTGGTGGGAGTTGAAGTCTGATGGCTACAGGGTTAATTATCTCCAAGATGGGGAATGGACCCAGGAACTTCGGACCCAACTTGGGAGATGGCACCTTCAAGCGAATATTCCTGGAAGAGAGCCAGACAGTATCACCCACCTTATAGGGAGGAGAGGGCCTTCTACGGCGATCCGCGAAAGTCTTGTGGACTAGAGCACACTTCTCCAGATTAGACTTGGTTGCAGCCCAAATAGCAAGCATATGGGCTGTCAGATCATCTGCAGCCGGGACGTCCGACAACACGAAGTCCTGAGGAAAGGCTTGAGGGTGCTGTCCATACACCACCATAAATGGAGACCTTCCTGTGGAGGAATGACATGCATTATTATGAGCAAACTCCGCCCACGGGAGGAGGTCAGACCAATCGTCCTGGCAAAGAGACACGTGGTTCCTCAGGAACTGTTCTAAGGCTTGGTTCACACGTTCAGCTGCCCCATTCGTCTGCGGGTGGTAGGCAGATGAAAATTTAAGTATTATTCCCAAGTCTTTACATAGAGAACGCCAGAACTTGGCGGTAAACTGGGTGCCTCTGTCGGAGACGATCTCCACCGGGAAACCATGCAAGCGGAAGATGTACTTAATAAAGAGTTGGGATAATTCCACCGCAGAGGGTAACTTCTTCAAAGGGATGAAATGGGCCATTTTGCTGAAGCGGTCAATGACAACCCAGATCACAGTATTCCCACCGGAGGGAGGAAGTTCGACAATAAAGTCCATAGAGAGGTGCGTCCACGGACGAGAGGGAACCGGCAAAGGCTGTAACAACCCGCTGGGGCGGGAATGGCTAGGCTTAGAAGTGGCACAGACATTACAAGCAGCCACAAAGTCCTTTACATCCTTGCGGATATCAGGCCACCAGACTAGGCGCCTCAAGAGTTCAAGGGTCTTGGCCGGACCAGGATGTCCAGCTTGTCTGGAGCAGTGGGTTTGTTGCAGGATGGCCAGGCGAAGTTCTGGAGGGACGAAGGCCATGCCAATCGGAGTATCTTGAGGAGCCGAGGACTGCCCAGCCAGAATCTGGTCGGCAAATTGGGGATACAGAGAGGCAATGATCTTGACTGGTGGAATGATTGGTTCCTGCCTCTCAGGGTCACGGTCCACCGGAGTGAAGCTACGAGACAAGGCATCGGCTTTCAGATTCTTGGAACCTGGGCGATAAGTCAAAACAAAGTTAAAACGGGAAAAGAAAAGGGCCCACCTGGCTTGTCTGGGATTTAGCCTCTTGAGGGACTGTATAAACTCCAGATTCTTGTGATCTGTGAAAATCTGGACAGGAATTTCAGAGCCCTCCAGGAGGTGACGCCATTCTTCAAGGGCAAGCTTGACTGCTAAGAGTTCTCGATTTCCGACATCATAGTTCTGCTCTGCGGATGAGAACTTCTTGGAGAAAAACGCACAGGGGTGCAATTTTCCATCAGTGGAGTGTCTCTGAGACAGGATAGCTCCGGCTCCGACTTCAGAAGCATCAACTTCGATGCAGAAGGGTAGTGCAGGATTGGGATGTCGGAGAACAGGAGCGGACGTGAAGGCCTCTTTCAAGGACTGAAAGGCTTCTATGGCGGATTGAGGCCACAGGCTGGGTTTACCCCCTTTCCGAATGAGGGCCAGGATAGGTGCAATGCGGGAAGAGAACCCCCGGATGAACTGTCGATAATAATTAGCAAATCCGATGAACCTCTGGATTGCCTTGGTACTCAGTGGGAGAGGCCACTCCTGGATGGCCGACACTTTCACGGGGTCCATCTCAAATCCCTCTGGAGAGATAATGTATCCTAGGAAGGGGATCTTGGATACCTCGAAGACACACTTCTCCAACTTGGCGAAGAGAGAGTTCTTCCTCAGACGAGAGAGTACCTCCTTCACCTGGGAGCGATGACTTTCAAGGTCCTAGGAAAAGATCAGGATGTCGTCCAAGTATACGACTACGAACCTTCCTAGGAGATCTCGGAACACATCATTAACAAACTCCTGGAAGACGGCAGGGGCATTGCATAGGCCGAAGGGCATAACAAGATATTCATAGTGCCCATCCCGAGTGTTGAATGCCGTCTTCCATTCGTCACCCTCCCGGATGCGAATGAGGTTGTAGGCCCCCCGGAGATCCAACTTGGAGAAAATCTTTGCCCCTTTCAGCTGGTCAAAGAGCTCGGCAATCAGGGGCAGGGGGTACCTGTTCTTCACGGTGATCTTATTCAGACCCCGATAGTCTATACAAGGCCGAAGGCCTCCGTCCTTCTTCTCCACAAAGAA
This sequence comes from Xenopus laevis, assembly GCF_017654675.1. NCBI lineage: Eukaryota > Metazoa > Chordata > Amphibia > Anura > Pipidae > Xenopus > Xenopus laevis. The sequence goes on along the minus strand of NC_054383.1, from coordinate 126,913,519 downwards.
GAACCCAGCCCCTGCAGGAGAGGTAGAAGGGCGGATAAACCCCCGCTGGAGATTTTCTTGGATGTACTCCTTCATAGCGGTAGTCTCTGCAGGAGAGAGAGGGTAGGTGCGCCCTCTGGGGGGCATAGCTCCTGGCAGGAGTTCAACCGGACAATCGTAGGAGCGATGTGGGGGAAGGAACTCTGCCGACTTTTTACAAAAGACATCGGAAAATCCCTTGTAAGTGGAGGGCAAAGTTTTTAATTCCGCAGAGGAGACATTCACCTTCTCGAGGGGTTTTGGCGGAAGGCAATGTTGCAGGCAAAATAAACTCCAACGAGAGATCTGCCCAGTGGACCAGTCTATGGAGGGGTTATGCAGACGTAACCACGGAAGACCCAATATTACTGGAGTAGAGGGACAGGGAATGATGAAGAATGAAAGTTTTTCTTGATGCAGCGCCCCAACTTGTACAGAAAGTTCCGCCGTGAACTTTGTGACGAATTCAAACTCCAGGGGTTTGTCATCTATGGCGGTAATTCGCAGGGGTGAAGACAATGGAAGCAGGGGAATCTTCATGCGTTCGGCAAAAAAGGCATCCATGAAATTGCCATCCGCTCCGGAGTCGAGGAAGGCCCTTTCGAAGATAGATTTACTTGCCAGGTGAATCTGCAAAGGAAGGAGGAGTCTGCGTGAATTTTTTTGATACTTCTCCTGAGGCCCTCGAGTGATGCCCCCTACATGAGAAACCTGAGACATACCTCGGGGTACAAAACTCTTGGCTTTGGCAGGACAGGTGTTGGCAAAATGGGAATGCCCACCACAGTACAAACAGAGACCTGCCATACGTCTTCGGAGTCTTTCCTGCTCGGAGAGGCGAGCCTTTCCTACTTGCATAGGTTCCTCCAGAGGAGACGTGGACACATGAGTCACAGGGACAGCGGGTGCTTGCAGAATCGGCCTTTGAAAGCGAGGGGCCAACATGGGAGAAAATCGTCTGCTGCGCTCTCTCTCCACCTGGTGTTCTCTGAGACGGGTGTCAACCTTAATGGATAGAGCGATCAGCCCTTCCAGGGTGTCAGGAGTCTCTCTGGAGACGAGATCATCTTTGATGCGGATGGATAGGCCTTGGTAGTATACGGCCTTGTAAGCGTCATCACACCAGGAAGTCTCCGCCATCAGAGTTCGGAAGTCTATAGCGTACTCATTGACACTGCGGCTTCCCTGCCGGAGCTGCAAGAGACGGGCAGGGGCGTTCGTAACCCGACCTGGAGCATCAAAGACTATGCGAAAAGCTTGGAGAAAGTCTTTAACATCGTAAGTCACCGGGGAATTCTTCTCCCAAAGAGACGTTGCCCACTCCAGTGGCTTGCCCTCCAATCGAGACATCACATACCCCACCTTGGAACGCTCACTTGGAAACTGTGTGGGTTGGAACTCAAATTGAATTTGGCATTGTGTGGCAAATCCCCTGCAGGCTTGTGGGTCCCCACTGAAGCGAGGGGGAGGTGGAATGCGAGGCTCACCTGTCGGGTAGCTTGCGTTCGTAGGGGCTGCCGCCATGGGGGGATCTCCAGTAGGTGGAGCAGTGGAAGGCTCAGAAGGCACTTGAGCTAGCAGGATATCGAGTGCTTGCCCAATGCGAACCTGCTGGTTTTCGTAGTCCTCCATGCGGGATGCCAGTCCGCGGAGCGCTCGTCCGACATGAGGTGTGGCTTCCTCAGAAGGATCCATGGCCCGAAAATAATGTCAGGGAGCCGGGAGCCCCCTCTGGGGAGTAGTCCGGATCTAGGAGGAAGCCCCTCAGGAGGGATCAGGATCGTGGTATCCAGGGATAAAGCAGAAAGGGTAATCGAGTTCAGGCAACAGGTCACAAGGCAGGCAGAATAGAATCAAAGTCCAAAGTCCAGGCAGGGGGTCAGCAACAAGAGATCAAACAGGAATATCCTCAGGGATAACAGGAATAGGCAACAGGGAACCCAGGAATCAATACAGGAACAGATCCTATTTTCGGGCGCCATCTTGGCGTCTCAGGCGTCCTTTTATATTTGAATTTGGCGCCCTTGCGCCAGCGTCAGCGCGCCTGCGACCGTCGCGCCGCGCTGACGTCACGGCGCCGGCGTCGGAACCCACGTGGGTTGACTGGGCGCCGCCATCTTGGATTCTTCGCCGCCGGGAGCGGACGCGACTCCTCGCGCTCCCGGCGGTCTTGACACAAACAGATATCAGTGGTTTCAAAGCCTGTCCCTCTCTGCACTGGTGGTTCAGACTCTTGAAACAATATAGCAGAAGTCATTTCCCATCCGTCCTAGACAGGCCCGCTAATCAACTAGCTCCTCCAGCATTGATTCAGAACTCAGAACCAGCAGTGCAGAGAACAGAAAGGGACAGACAGACGCTGCTTCCTAAAGCAAATATATTTACAAATAACTTTAAAACCAATAGAAAGGTGTAATGAATGTATATTGAAAAGTTGCTCAGTTTTGTTAGGCTAAATTTTATTTTTAGGTTTATATCCCCCCCTTTAAAAGCGTACATAAGTAAAAACATAAGAGTGTAGCAGCCACAGGAGAAATGAATTCTGTAAATACAGAGTCTTCCTATAAAAGCGCTAAATACCGGTTTCAATGTCTGTCATCAACCCTGGGCCCACCCCTTCCCGACTGCAGTTTCATTCCTCCCCTCAGGGCGTGGGGTCTGGAAATACAGGTTTGTCGGGATGCAACGCGCTTTGTACGGGGAGGGGTTATAGAAAGGAACAGGTCAGTAATGAAACCAAAACACAGGAGAATGGTGAAGAGAAAGAGAGAGGGGAATGTTCAATGTGATTCTGTGATTATTAAAGGTAAACTAAACTCTAAAAATTAATATGGCTAAAAATGCCTTATCTTATATACTGAGCTTATTGCACGAGGGTAAAGTTCCAGCTTGTCAATAGCAGCAATGATCCAGGACTTCAAACTTGTCACAGGGGGTCACCATCTTGGAAAGTGTCTGTGACACTCACATGCTCAGTGGGCTCTGATTGGCTGTTGAGAAGCTAAGCTTAGGGCTCGTCACTAATTATCCAGCAGAAAATTAGTTTCCCCTGTAATATAAGCTGATGCTACAGGGCTGATTATTAAATTCTGATGCTAATTGCACTGGTTTCTGTGCTGCCATGTAGTAATTATCTGTATTAATTACTAATCAGCCTTATATTGTGACATTTCTATTCCATGTGTACTGTATATTGTGAGTGGGTCCCTAAGCTCAGTAAGTGACAGCAGCACAGAGCATGTGCAGTGAATCAGCAGAAAAGAAGATGGGGAGCTACTGGGGCATCTTTGGAGACACAGATCTTTACTGCTAAAGGGCTGTGGTTGCCTTGGGCTGGTACAGAAGCACAAAACCTAATGTACAACATTTCTAGCTACTTCTTTAGTTAGGCTTTAGTTCTCCTTTAATAGGGAGAATTCACTTGATGTTTACACTAGCATCACTACAATGTGATGGGCATGAAGCTTATGGGGTTACACCAAACATAGGTATTTAGTGACCTATGAAATATTGTTGAACTAAATCGGCTATCAGTGGGATCCTGGGAGCTGTTAGTAAACAACATCAGAAGGGTGGCAAGGTGCCCACTATTGGATTAGGCAACTGCAGGGCACACCTTTCAGTGGTCACCATTTAGTTCAGTTCCAAATAGCGGGCCCCAAAAGGTGACACAGCTAACCAGGAAATTGGGTGGGGGTTCAAGGGAATCAAGGGCATGTCCGAGCGTAACAGGGCATTGTTGGGGTGGATAGAGAGCATGGCATAAGCTGTACTGGTAGTAAATAAATTGGTTGGTTACTAGAGACTTACAAAAGACTTATTAAAGGCAGGTATATGACACACAGGCAGGAAAATAACTTTGCAGGCCCTGGCAACCCTGCAAATATTATATTTTTCCCCAACCCTCATCCAATTACAGACCTGCAACCAGGGGTGCTCCGCCAACGAGTCGAGGTGAGAAATTCGCTTCAGGTGGCAATGCCCCGCAAGGTACCAGGGGCGGCAAAAATGCCGCTCCTGTTACTTTAAGAACCGAATTTACGGTTTTCAAACGGGAAATTCGGCTCTTCCAGTGCAGAGAGCGCAATTATGCTCTCTGAACTAGCGTCCTGGCCCTCTCTGCTGCCCTTGTGGACCCCCCCCCCCGACCAAAAAGGTGAGCGCCCTGGGGAGGGAGGCGGCTGCAACACCAAGCTTGCCTCACCCCCTGTTCTCACTTGTAGTGCCAAGTAGTTATTGCTGATAAATGCATACCCAGGTAATATCCAGACATTACTATTGGCTGCTGGTGTAGAAAAGCCATTTGTATTTTTACCAAGGGCAGTTCATACCCATTGAGCCCATGATGTTACAATCTGATCAGATCCCTGATATTGGTCCAATGGATGTTATTTTAGCCTCATAGTTGGGTCGGTAAGCTACGCACTAGATCAGGAGTGGGCAACAAGATTTCAGGAAACTAAAACTGAATATTTTGTTGTTGAAAATAATGTGATTGTGATGGCCAAGCATCACTTACACCTCAGCATGTTCTGGTGAGATAAGATATTGGGACTGCTGAAACAAAGAGACTCATGGGGTGCAGAATGGTCCTATATGTTACCTCTATGTTCAGCTCCCTTCTCTGCAGCTGCAACTCCCGCAGGTTCTGTTCCAGCTTTGAAATATGGTTCATGACCTTCAGCTGCTCAGTCTCCAGGCACCTCTGAACTGCATTCCCAATGGTCTTCCCCTGCTGGGGAAAAAAGCAAGAAATCAAAGACATATAAAACCATTGTATAAGCTTTCCATGAAAGCATTCTATGTCTCAGACTACACCCACCCTCTCTCAGAATGACTGCAGTGTTGGAGAATTTATAAGATTGGTCATATCAGCAGAGCTGTGTTAGGAGGTCCAGGCTTTTAAGGATACCCTGGGTCCAGACCATAGTGGTTTCCCAGAGAGCAACTATTGGGATACCTCAGTAACTCACCATATATATTTACCACTTAATCGGGAAGACAGCATCAGTGCCTATAGTAACAGTGGGATAATAGTCTCTGGGAAGGGAGTGTGACTGTGGGATAGCAGGTATAGTAGGGAGAGATGGTGCCTATAGTAACAGTGGATAATAGTCTCTGGGAAGGGAGTGTGACTGTGGGATAGCAGGTATAGTAGGGAGAGATGGTGCCTATAGTAACAGTGGGATAATAGTCTCTGGGAAGGGAGTGTGACTGTGGGATAGCAGGTATAGTAGGGAGAGATGGTGTCTATAGTAACAGTGGGATAATAGTCTCTGGGAAGGGAGTGTGACTGTGGGATAGCAGGTATAGTAGGGAGAGATGGTGTCTATAGTAACAGTGGATAATAGTCTCTGGGAAGGGAGTGTGACTGTGGGATAGCAGGTATAGTAGGGAGAGATGGTGTCTATAGTAACAGTGGGATAATAGTCTCTGGGAAGGGAGTGTGACTGTGGGATAGCAGGTATAGTAGGGAGAGATGGTGTCTATAGTAACAGTGGGATAATAGTCTCTGGGAAGGGAGTGTGACTGTGGGATAGCAGGTATAGTAGGGAGAGATGGTGTCTATAGTAACAGTGGATAATAGTCTCTGGGAAGGGAGTGTGACTGTGGGATAGCAGGTATAGTAGGGAGAGATGGTGCCGATAGTAACAGTGGGATAATAGTCTCTTGGAAGGGAGTGTGACTGTGGGATAGCAGGTATAGTAGGGAGAGATGGTGTCTATAGTAACAGTGGGATAATAGTCTCTGGGAAGGGAGTGTGACTGTGGGATAGCAGGTATAGTAGGGAGAGATGGTGTCTATAGTAACAGTGGGATAATAGTCTCTGGGAAGGGAGTGTGACTGTGGGATAGCAGGTATAGTAGGGAGAGATGGTGTCTATAGTAACAGGGGATAATAGTCTCTGGGAAGGGAGTGTGACTGTGGGATAGCAGGTATAGTAGGGAGAGATGGTGCCTATAGTAACAGTGGATAATAGTCTCTGGGAAGGGAGTGTGACTGTGGGATAGCAGGTATAGTAGGGAGAGATGGTGTCTATAGTAACAGTGGATAATAGTCTCTGGAAAGAGAGTGTGACTGTGGGATAGCAGGTATAAAAGCCATATTGTTTGCGGTATTTTTTTTTTTTTTTTTAAAGAAAAGAACAAAGTTCTGTTTCCACTGCAGAATCAGGAAGTTCAATGTATATCTTTGAAACACATGAACAAAGGGGAAGAAGAAGTAAAACCTTGACTTACTATTTGTATTTTTATAATTTGTTTTTCATGTAAAAGCAGCCCCAAGGCTTATATTTATTTGTGAAAATGCTGACTATAAAAATGTCTGGACATTAATTGGTTACTGGTGTCCCTCCCTTTGGGTTTCATTCCGAGGTATCAGGGTGACATCAGCCAGGGCACAGGGAGAAGTCAGAAGAGATATGATGAAGTGTTTACTTTAAATATACATATTGTGCAAGCCGTGCACAGTCCTGTTTTAGTTACTGTCATGTCAATTCTATGATTCCTGGATATTCTATTAAGAAAGCTATACAAGGCTATGGAAGCTCTGGGTTTTCAAGGGGACATTATTTTATATTTTTCTAGGGGCAGCTCTAGATTCAGGCCTAGCCCAAGAATTTTTCATATTGAGTTAACTATTACAAACACGTAAATGAAACAGGTATATATGAAATACTTAATCACAATTAGGGAATATAGTTAGCTTCTCTGTAAAACATGTTACTATAATACAACATAATCGAAATAGTTTCCCCCAGAAGCCCTCTGGCTCCAGATTATTGCTCCGTCCCTCATTATCACCCTGTCACTTGTAGAGTTTAAAGACGTCAGCAGAAAGTGTGAGGCTCAGATAAACTTTACGGTTGGTCTTGCTCTATCCAAGGCCTGTCCTACCATAAGCACCTTATACAGGCACGGTGACACCATTTATCTCAAAGTGCTGTTCAACAGCTTCTCATATCTGGGAGCCCAGTGGTCTCACATGATGGACATTTTTAACTCTGAACTCTGTCTCCATTTGTAGAACGTTCCATCGTTCCACTTTCTAAATAAGATAAATGCAGAATGTCCAGCTTTTTGCAGGAGTGGCCTTGGAGCCTCAGCTAAAATGCAAATGTTTCAGGATTAGAGAGGGCATTTTCTTTGGATAGGTTCCAAGGTCAAAGGACCTCCTTGGGGGAAAAAGGTTCCTCCTGTGATGATACTCACCTGGGCTGGTGCACTCTCTGTGCTGCTGGACTCCTCCTCATCGGTACTGTCAGTCACACGTCCACCCTCGGAGGATACAGAATCTCGTTCCACTTCCTCTGCCGGGAGCTCACACCGACAATCCTCCTCACTCTTTCGCTCAGGGGACATAGGTTTTGTTTTCTGGTTGACTGGATCCCTGGGGACTGGAAGCTCTGATTGGCCCAGGAGGAATCCTGGGTTTCCTACAACCATGAGTTACTGCAGTAGGCCCTCTGCGTGGAGAGTGAAGGAGAGTTAGGAATTGAACAATATAATTCATTCTTACATTTAATATCTACAGCTTTGGGATGTGGTACAGTAGCTATTTAGATGGCCAATCAAACCAATGGAAGACAAGCTGAAGCTCCTCAATTAACACTTCTCCTCCTCCCTGACTATCCCCAGTAGATGAAGGCCACTCACCATGCTTTTCTTGACATTCTTTTTCAGATATGGCCACAAAAGTCACCTTCTTCTCTTACTCACTTTTCCTGATTTTGGCCGAATAAAGTAATTCCTATCTTTATATGGTCATGTAATGTTAATAGTTACTTCTCGTTCCTACTTACAACTCTTCTTGCCTAACCCTTGCAGACCAAAGGTAGTTTTCTCCCTTACCTAGATAACTTACTCTTCTCTTACTGACTCTCCCCTGCTTGTATGAGCATGTCAGGTGATTTCCTTTCTTACCCACTTACCCTTCTCCCCACACGTACGGGAACACAAAATAATTTATCAAATGAGCCTCACTGAGGAATTTTGCTTCATTTATCCCAACTCATGCAACTTGCAAAATATGAGAAGACCAAGAAAAAAATTAAAAGTAAAACAAACTAAACCTTCTAAGAAAAGACAAGAGCTTCAAAAAAAGTACTCTCGCTGATCTGGAGATTTGTTTTCCCAGCAGATTTGTATCAGGGGATTTCCTTTCAGTTCCAAGAGGACATTCTCAATGATCTGTGAATATGCTGATCCAGCAACAAGTTATGGGAATACCCACAGTCACTGTTCCATTAACATCTATAAAACTTCATCTACTGTGTGGCAAAATTCATCATTACAAAGAAATTCCGGAACAACGTTTACAGCTACTATTCTAGGGACTTCCCACGGTTCCAGGAGCTTTCTCTTCCTCTCTCACATGTCTGACATAGCAAGTTCTCTTTTTGGCCAAAAGGGAAAATAATGGCAATATTGTGAGTTGCTTCATTATAAATTAAATGTCACAAGTGGCATTAAAGATCCCAGGATCTGCTATTACCCTAGACCAGTGGTCCCCGACCAGTGGTCCCCAACCAGTGGCTCGTGAGCAACATGTTGCTCACCAACCCTTGGATGTTGCTTTTAGTTGCCTCAAAGCAGGTGCTTATTTTGGAATTCTTGGCTTGGAGGCAAGTTTTCATTTGTACTGCCAATCAGAGTCTCCTTGAGACTAGCAGGCCACAAAGGGGCTATCAAATAACCAATAACAGTCTTTATTTGAATATTTCCATGTTTTGTCCCCAACTATTTGTACAATTGAATGTGGTAGAAAAGTTTGGGGACCCCTGCCCTAGATTCTAGAAACAATAAGCAGGATTGAACTTGGGCATTTAATTCTCAGTTAAGGAAGTAATTTATAAAAAGTTGAGTTGGTCAGTTTCCCTCAGTGCTCCTGGAGAGCTATGGGGAGATATCTAGCCCTTAGACAAAATAATTTGATAATAAATGTAAAAGTCCTGCATATGGTAAAATATGTAATTTGTAATTCTTGGTGCTGTATTATGATCACATGCCGACATTGGATCAGCCATATATCTACTGGAAACACTGAGAATATCCCATTGGGAGGTCCTCATCTAGAGTAGACATCTGCATTGTGATCAGTTCAGCCCGCCTAGACCTGCCACCTAGAGAAGCTCCCTGAATTCTTTGCAATTTTGACTTTCATGGTGTCTGAATCTACTGCAGGTGAGTGTAGCTCAGTAACCCTGACTATTCCACCCAATGTAAGGCATGGCTCTGGGGCTCTATGCTACTATATGCACCATGGAGTTTTTGGGATGCCAATATGATTACACTTTTCTCTTCCTACTATTCTGGCCTTTGTGTTCAACAATCCAAAGTAAAGACAAAAAAAAAAACAACATTTGTCCATCTATGACTCCATTGTTTTTTATTCTTTTCAAAAAACAGATAAGCAAGTTTCATGGTTTGTGTCCCCGAAGATCGGCCTCGGTCTGGAAATATTTAGATCTGTGTATCTAGCAATGTATAAGTGCATTCTGCCATACAACACAAACTCACGTTCCAGCATTTAACTTTTAGGAATGTGTGTTATCATACAAAATATACAGTATCAGCGGAAGAGCAAACAGTTGCCTAATAATAGCCATAAAGACTACATTAAGCACTTCTCTTTGCTTTCTCACACCAGCCCCATTGTAATATTCAGCTCAACCTCATCCTTGTAAATGTACAATTTCACCTTGCACGGCACACCTTTCCATTGTCAGGCTGAACTAGTAAGAGTATTTTGTATGCTGATCCTACAGTATTGGAATATGCAGATATTTTTATACCTGCTTAATCCTCACTTTTATTCTTAGACACCTGACAAGTCAAAAATCAACAACTTTTAAAGTTGTAGTTAAGTTTTTAAGTTAGTTAGGAACGGTCCTTAATCAAAGGGATAAAATGTTTTTCTAAAGGTTTTCAAAACGCTTCATTGAAATCCATTTTTTAAAAGAGCAAACAGATTTTATTATATTCAATAAAAAAAATCTGACATAGGGCTAGACATGTTGTCAGTTTCCCAGGAGCCCCAAGTCATGGGACTTGTGCTCTGATAAACTTCAGTCACTCTTTACTGCTGTACTGCAAATTGGATTGATATCACCCCCTCCCTTCCCCCAGCAGCCTAACAACAGAACAATGGGAAGGTCACCAGATAGCTCCCTAAAGGTGGCCATACACTGAGAGATCTGCTCATTTGGTGATGATGAAATGATGATGATGTCACCAAACGAGCAGATCTCTCCCTGATATGCCCATCTTGAGGTGGGCGAGATTGTGCTGATCCGATCATGGACCCTAGGGCCCAACAATTGGATCATAATGAAGGGTAATGGGCGGTCGGATCCCGGGACCACATCAACGAACAGATGCGGCCACGATCCAACGGGATTTTAAGTCCTTTCTAATCGACATCTGCCCGACTTTCGGCCAGACATCGACCAGGGAAGCCCGTCGGAGGGCCCCATACATGGGCCAATAAGCTGCCGAATCCGTCTGTCGGCAGCTTTTATAGGCCCATGTATGGCCACCTTAACACAAGATAACAGCTTCCTGGTAGATCTCCCACTGAGACTCCTTCAGTTACATTTAGTAAGAGAAACAACCGCCTGCCAGAAAGCAGTTCCATAGTGCAGCACTGGCTCTTTCTGAAAGCACATGACCAGGCAAAATGACCTGAGATGGCGCCTACATACCATTATTACAACTAAAAAGAAAATACTATTTTGAGCATGATTAATTTATAAGCATCTGGGATACACTATACAATAGAGCAAATAAATGTGCTCCGCCTGATTGTAATTTTAATACACACTTTTCACCCTGGTTCATTTTTTATTTTTAATATATACCAATAAAGGTTAAATTTTATCTTTTTGCTCTTGGGAGTTATGGAATATTAAATGGGATGGTGCAATATTTTAGGTCATTCTTTCCTCTCAATAAAACATTTGCTATATTTCACTTGACCCTGCACACCATTTTTGGTTTTTTGGTTGGTGGGAGGTGCTGCAGACCCCATTACACTTGTATTACCTAAAAAGAAAATACACCTGATAAGTTAAAGGAGAAGGAAAGCTACGGATGCATTTTATTGCCAATAGATTAGCTGCAATAGTGCAATCTAGAATGCTATATTTATTCTGTAGAATGTTTTACCATACCTGAGTAAAAAGCTCTAGAAACTCTCTGTTTGTTTAGGATAGGAGCTGCAGTATTAACATGGTGTGACATCACTTCCTGCCTGAGTCTCTCCCTGCTCTGGGCTCAGATTACAGTAGAGAAGGGGGGGGGGGAAGAGGAGCAAACTGAGCATGCTCTTGCCCAGGGCAATGAGGTTTAAGCTGAAAGCAGGAAGTCTGATACAGAAGCCCATGTGTACACAATAGAAGGAAAGAAATGCAGTGTTTCTTTTGACAGGGGACTCAGAGCAGCACTACTTTGGGGGTTTACTGGTATATTTAGATGGACCTTTCTGATAAGGCTTACTTAGTTTTAACCTTTCCTTCTCCTTTAAGAATGAAATTTTACATGGTAGAGTGAATTATTTGCAGTATAAACAGTGTCATTTAGAATAAAAAGTACACCATAAAAATCATGATAGAATCCCTTTAAGGAACATTGTCACTTTTGTTTTTCTTGTTGGTTTTTCTTTGCACCGTTTAGAGTTATATGTGAATATTTATAAATATGAATAAATTCTGCCTTCTGCCACTAGGTGGAGCATGCTGTGAAAACTGAAATCCTTGGGCAACGGCATTGCTGCAAAAGCTCCAGATATCATTGAAGGCAGCCATATTGGGATTACTTAAACTTCTCCATAGATTATTAGGCAGGTGGCTGCAAATTTTGCTTATGTTTAATGTTTTATGGAGAAAACCAGACCCTAATATAATTTATAAATTATTGATATGTTTATATATCAACGTGCATCAATCTGCCATAGTGTCAGATAACACAGCCTGGCATCAATGGTTGCTCTAACAAGAACCACTGACTCTAAATAGGACTGTTAATGTCTAAATTTGATTCATGGCTCTTTCCCTTTGAACTTTCAAAGATAAAAGTTCTGGTTTCATCCCAACCAAAAGAAGACATTGTGACATGAGCAACAATGGAGGATCAAGCTGCTCCATTAAATATTCAGATCCAAAATCTCCCTTGGGCTCCTCTTTTTGTTTATAGAGACACAACAGCTGCAAAATAGGAAAGTCACTGGCACCTGTAATGTTGGACTCTTATTAACACTTAAAGAAACAGTAATAATATACGGTTGCCATGCACTGGTAAAAGTTACGTTAATTTAAGTTATGTGACTACTAAAGTTGATATAATCAAGCTGTTGTGTAGCCATTCAAGCTCAAAAAGGAGAAAAGTCACAGGTTACTTAGCAGATAGCATATAAACTCTGTCCAATACAATGGTATTCTGCAGAGTGCATCTGTTATCTGCTAAGTAACCTGTGCCTTGAACGGCTGTCCACATGGCTACACAGCAGCTTGTTTATATAAACTATAGTAGTACTTATCTGTTATCTACTGTGTATCCTGTGCTTGAATGGCTGCCCCCATGGCTACACAGCAGCTTGTTTATATAAACTATAGTAGTACTTATCTGTTATCTACTGTGTATCCTGTGCTTGAATGGCTGCCCCCATGGCTACACAGCAGCTTGTTTATATAAACTATAGTAGTACTTATCTGTTATCTACTGTGTATCCTGTGCTTGAATGGCTGCCCCCATGGCTACACAGCAGCTTGTTTATATAAACTATAGTAGTACTTATCTGTTATCTACTGTATATCCTGTGCTTGAATGGCTGCCCCCATGACTACACAGCAGCTTGTTTATATAAACTATAGTAGCACTTATCTGTTATCTACTGTGTATCCTGTGCTTGAATGGCTGCCCCCATGACTACACAGCAGCTTGTTTATATAAACTATAGAAGTGTTTCTAAAGCAAACACAACAGTTGTACCAGCTCCTTCACATGCTTCATATAGAAGTAGAGGGCAAAGGGTAAAAAGCAATTAGTTGATGCTCAGTGTTGGAACTTGTAGTTGAACAACACATGTAACACCACAGGGTGCACAATCCTTTCATGTGGCCTGTCAAGTATGCATCAAGTCTAGTAACCCATAGCAACCAATCAGCAAGTATCTTTTACTGGACATTTTAAATGGATGCACTCTAATACCTAGTGTCAACTGTGTCACCCTATAAGGCCCAAGATTTGGCCAGGGTCACCCCTAGATTATTTCAAGGTTGAGAGTTGACCTGGGGCATGTGACACTGGAAAAAAACTGGTGGGCACTGCTGAGCTAGGTCTGCTCAACATGGCACTGTAGATTCATGGTGGTGGCATGGGGTCCCTTGAGGTTTTAGCCCCAGTGGGCCATGGTGGACACCCCAGTCCAATGCTGTCAATGTTGGAAATATTGCTGAATCTGGCACAGTTTCAAGAATAACTAAGACACCAAAGAAGCGTTTACCCAAAATCTTGTTCTCATTGGACATCGAAAGGTTCATGTAGTCCACCCCCTGATCCTAACTAACAGTGACCTCAATCTGACGACGAATCAGGCTGCCTCCCAGAGTCCACCAATATATGGTAATAATGGATATCCCAAATAGCCACAGATATGGCCAATAACGGGCTTATTTGATTCTAATTGGTTTGTCATATTGTTTTTAGATTTCCTCATTCTGTCTTCATTCAGGAGTTGGGTGTCAGATGAATGATCCAATCTATCTTATAGGGGGGCTCATTTTGCCTAGAAGGTGTATTAGAGCTCACTCTATTAAACTCACCAGACATTTTGTCTCTCTACATGCAGGATTTGTGCAAAAGGCAGTTATTTTGTTCGATTTTGTTTGTACTGGAATCAGTTATTTGAGTGAGCTCTAATACATCTGCTAGGAAAGGAGCCCCCCTATAAGATATATTGGATCTAACTGTCAATGAATATCTGACACCCAACTGCTGCATGAAGAGAGAATGAAGAGAAACAGATGCTGAGAGAGGGATAGTGAATATATATACGTATATATTTATATATATATATATATATATATATATATATATATATATATATATATATATATATATATATATATATATATACTTGATTATTTCAGAAACTATGCAGAATATTTGATTGATTGTATTTAAAAGGTTTATTATTTCAGTACGAGGAAGCTTATGTTATTTTTTTTATTTTCATGATAGTTCCCCTATAAACAATTCTAGACTCCATTTATCTTACATCTCACCACATCTGTATACATATCACACAAATCGGGAAGAAATGCACGAACAAGATCCTCTGTAATAAAGGGAATTTATTGACCCCCCCATCCTTGTAAAATTTTGAATATGTGATAATATTACTGCAAAAATGAATATATATGGGTGTAAAAAATAAAAACAATTTAAAAAATAGATATTAGAATTAGAATGGTGCAATCAGCTAGCAGGATGTTGGCCTGCCCTTTGCAATCATAAGGCAAACTGAAATTATCATAATTTAGAGTAAAATGACCAATAGTGGAGCAAAGAAGCTCAACACCCCCGGTAGTGCTCAAAAGACTGATTACAGGGAAAGGAAGGCAGAAAAGTAAACAGTTTAACCAAGAGAAATCTCAAGTGTATTGAGTCATGCGTTTGTTTGCCATTCATTTTACAAGGATGTTTATACCTTGAACTTCATGATGACAATGCTGTTTGTTTCTTTGGTTTAGTCTGTGGTTTGCACTAGCATTATGTTTGATTGCAAAGAACTGGGGACCATATGGGGCTTTGAGAATGTTTCCATATTGAAAGGTTTCTGTACTTTAAATATTGTGGGCCATGAAAGTGCTGCCCACGGACTACTAGCTGGCCATTACCATAGTGTCCGAAAACAATCTGCATTTTATATTGTTTGTGTTTTTTCAATTTTTTTGTTCTTCTATTTACTAGTTTGGTATGAGTGGAATTCTAGTGACAGGGTCACTGACCCTAGCAACCATAGTGTTCAGAACAGAAGCTTTTTTTATGCAAAAATCTAAAAATTTAGCTCACAGTGCATTCTGTTTATTTTGGGGGGTCAGTGACCCTAGTAGCCTTAAAGTGACAGGTTAGAGGAAGAGGTCAGAATAGCAAGAGAATCACCACTATGTAAGAAGCTAAATAGGCATTTGTTGCCCTATTGTTTGTTCTCTACTTCTTATATCCCTAGAGACACACACACTCAGATTCGGGGAGATATAGTCGCAAGGTGATAAATTGCCTCTTCTTCGGGGCGACTAATCTCCCCAAACTGCCTCCAACCAGCTCCTAACTTTGGGCGACTTCGGAAAATGAATCGATTTAGATTCTAGCCGGCAGGATGGCACTCAGAGAGCTTTGCTTTCCGAAGTTGCCAGAAGTCTCTTCGTGAGACAACTTTGGATGACTTCGGAAAACGATGCGCACCGATTGCAATCCCGCCAGCGATTTACATTCTAGCCGGCGGGAGGCAGTTCGGGGAGATTAGTTGCCCCGAAGAAGAGGAGATTTGACGCTGAGCGACTAATCTCCCCGAATCTGAGCGTGTGTCTCTGCCCTTTCCCACTTTAGGACTTTAATGGTGCATGAATACAAACATTCTGGTCACTTTACATTCTTCCTTTTACCAGCACTTCACCACACATCTCTTTTATTCTAACAAAAAGGTTTTAGATTATTTTACTGCTTTACAAGGTTGGGAGGTCACAAAGTAGAGAAAGCTTTTTTTTCCAGGATCTACATACATTTCCGGAAACTTATAAAATAATCTCTGCCTCAACGTGAGAGTAGGAAATGTTGTTTGTTCTCATTGGTTGGGCGTTAACAGCCGTTAAAGTTTAGGGGTCAGACAATGCTATTATTCCATTTCATGCCTGTCCCGACGCGTTTGTTCCCATACACACCTGCACATGGGTGCACACCTCCGTTCTCCATGCTAATTACTAATCCATGCACAAATGTCAGCCTACGGGCACTTGGTTGGGAAGACATCAAGAGGCAGGAATATTGTGATATCGGCACATGATATGATATGGTATGATAATTACCTCTTTAAGAGACCCTCTTGGTGCCCAATAATAGTTTCATTTGTCTGTATATTTTCATACTGAGCACCCTATGATATAAGGAACACCACCCAAGTGTTTGCCATGGTGCCATGCAGTCCTGGGGCTAACAGGATTTACCAGACTTTTTAAAGGAGAAGGAAAGGTTAAAACTAAGTAAGTCTTATCAGAAAGGTCCATCTAAATATACCAGTAAACCCCCAAAGTAATGTTGCTCTGAGTCCTCTGTCAAAAGAAACACTGCATTTCTTTCCTTCTATTGTGTACTCATGGGCTTCTGTATCAGACTTCCTGTTTTCAGCTTAAACCTCATTGCCCTGGGCAAGAGCATGCTCAGTTTGCTCCTCTCCCCCCACCCCCCTCCCTTCTCTACTGTAATCTGAGCCCAGAGCAGGGAGAGACTCAGGCAGGAAGTGATGTCACACCATGTTAATACTGCAGCTCCTATCCTAAACAAACAGAGAGTTTCTAGAGCTATTTACTCAGGTATGGTAAAACATTCTACAGAATAAATATAGCATTCTAGCTTGCACTATTGCAGCTAATCTATTGGCAATAAAATACCTCCGTAGCTTTCCTTCTCCTTTAAATCTGACCCATCACATATTTAAAGGAAAAGTACTCATTTTGACCCATACATGAACCAATAGGCTCCTGACACAGGTCAAGTTTGGCATAATCTGACTAACTAGGTTGGTTATTGGGTAATATGACCTTCCATGCAATGCCCCAAACAAGCAACTCTGAGAGAAACAAACTGTATCAGGATCTTCTTCAAAAAGGGTCTGTACAAGACAATTGTAGATATGCAAACGTGCTCAGATGGTTGGGCATTATGGTCAGTATTAGCAGGGCCGCATTTAAGCCGGCTGGTCGAGGATTCGTGTGGGGAGAGTCCCGACATTTTTCGTCCAGTGGAGATCGGTTGTTTGGTCGATCGGACAGGTTAAAAGAATTCTGTTGGCTGCGGTAATATCTCTGCGTGTATTGCCGATCGTACGATTTTCTGTGATTGATTGTCACTAGCTTTGGTTGGACATAACTTTCGTACGATTGCTGTCAGGGGCAGAAAATCGGCTGATCTGTTCTTTTCTGATTTATTTGATCGTAATGGTTAGTGGCAGGTCGGGAGATGGGGAAGTCCGATCATACGTTGATTCGTATGATCGGATCTTTGCGTCTATGACCAGTACTGGCTTTAATGTTGCACCAAAGTTGTAGCCAGTCTAAAGATTGCAAAAAGTAATGATATAAATATATATATATATATATATATATATATATATATATATATATATATATATATATAATCCTCCTCCAAAGAAGCCGCACAACTCAGGACTTATAATAAAGTGATGAATTTATTAAGATACACTAACGTTTCGGCTGCCACACCAGCCTTTGTCAAAGTAACAAAATGTTAAAACATTTACCTATAAATACCCCACCAATGGCGCGAAAATAACCCAAACCCTCCCACTCTGACGTATATGCATGTAATTATATTACCCCCACCTAAAAACTCCATAAAATTTCAATCAACAAATAAATATCGTTTAAGTTAGTGAAATCCACCCTGTATGGTGAAAAAGTATCAAAATGCGAATAGCTTCAATGTCTCCTAAAGTGCTGTTAGTGCGTCAAATCTGTGTGTGGGTCGATTAAAGGGCGCACGGGGTGAGATATTCTGACACTGGGTGATTGAGCTAATTACGGGCCCACTGGGACCGCAGGATCAGAGAGATTGTTTGCACTTAGCGGTATTAAGCCGGGTAAATATGAGGCTGACACGGTAAGGGTTTATCACATGGGCACGGCGGTTGTCGCTACACAATAGCGGTAAGTTTGTTTTGATTCAGTTGTTTAAGCCGACTATTAGCTTTTTAATGATGTGCATTTTAACTGATGTTTATTAATAATTTATAACATTATCCACGATGGGCACTACAGATCATCAGCGTGCTGACACTTGTCTTCATTACAACAATGTATCGGATGGTCACTTTAGGAGACATTGAAGCTATTCGCATTTTGATACTTTTTCACCATACAGGGTGGATTTCACTAACTTAAACGATATTTATTTGTTGATTGAAATTTTATGGAGTTTTTAGGTGGGGGTAATATAATCACATGCATATACGTCAGAGTGGGAGGGTTTGGGTTATTTTCTCGCCATTGGTGGGGTATTTATAGGTAAATGTTTTAACATTTTGTTACTTTGACAAAGGCTGGTGTGGCAGCCGAAACGTTAGTGTATCTTAATAAATTCATCACTTTATTATAAGTCCTGAGTTGTGCGGCTTCTTTGGAGGAGGATTGTATGCAGTACTGCGAGGCATGCACCTAGGCCCTGAGTGAACATTTGTCGTGAGTGCTGGGATTTCGGGGGATTATATATATATATATATATATATATATATATATATATATATATATATATATAGCTTTTTCTGTATTGTTTCCTGAGCACAACTGTCATAGTCTGGTTTCTAAAGAGTAGTAGCTGTTTCCCTTTAATAAGCCACAAACTTTGCTTTTGTTTTGCTCATATAACTATTACTTATATCTGCTTTGAATACTCCTTTGCAAGTTGGAAACCGATTCCTCATAATTAACATGAAAGAGAAAGTGAGAGATCTTGCCCAGTCTGTGCCAAATGCGGTGCTTTTATTTCAGTGAAACCCCCTTCTCATGTTTCCCGATTACAGTCTGTTCAGCCTCCACTTCTCCGAAAAACACTTCCATGTTAACTTCAGACACTTCTGAACCAATTATGAGATTGTCTTATTATACTTTTTATTTAACACTAATATACCGTACCCTGAAGCACCGAACTGACATTACACATCATTTCCACCAGTCCCTGCCCCAGTGGAGCTTACAATCTAAATCCCTGTCACGCACACTCTGGTCTGTTTCATTGGGAGCCAAACTGCCTGTATGTTTTGGGAGGAAAATGGGATTGTCCAGAGGAACCCCACACAGAGAACATACAACATCCTTGCACCCTAGTGCCTTAACTGGGATCAAAATTAGTGTTCCAGTTTTGAAAGGGTGTAATCGCTGTGCCATAGTAAATCCCCACGTCTGCAAAGCCAGACACAATTCTTGGTGTTTTAGGCTAGGGCAAGATGGGCAGAAATCCTGGGCCGGATTTACATAGCGGGAGCCCCTAGCCCACTGCCATACGTCGCCCCTGTCTAGCGTTGTCTAGGGTTGCCAGGCTGGGGCCGGTATTACAAATTTACAGGCAATGTAGCTGCCGGCAGATTTGTAATACCCCTAACAAAAGCCCTTGGCCCACCCCCAATCCACTCAAAACATACGTTTTCTCCGCCTTCTTGTCATTGCACGCTGTGGCTCCACCCCTTTTTACATCATGGCCCGCCCCTTTTTGTTCCCACCCCCCACTTTGAGGTTGGCCAGTGGGGATTTCTGCTATCAGTTTTCTGCCTCTATGTAGCCATAGTCTTTATGCTCTTGCACTTAGGCCTGGGTTTTTGGGCTGCATGGCACATGTAAAACGCAGGGGGGCATAAATTTTATTAGAACTGTGCACCAAAGTAGAGATATACAGCATGTTGTGTTCTGCTGCATCTGGCACAGCCGTGGCCACGCTTTTAATGTATTTGATACCCTGGGTGTTTAAAGGGGATGTAAAGGCAAAAAAAATTAAATCCCATTTTTATTTTCTTTAATGAAAAAGAAGCCTATCTCCAATATACCTTAATTAAATTTTTTTTATAATAAACCTGACTGTATGCAGTGAAATTGTCCCTTCATTTTATTTGCTCTGAGAGCTTCGGATAGGAAACTTCAGATGGTCCCTAACTGCTCTGCAGGGAAACAATCATACTTTCAAACGGCAGGGGGAGCTCCCCTGCCTTACTTCCCAGAACTCGAGCAGCTTTATTTGTTTCCCTATAAAGCAGCCGGCGACTGTGAAGAGATTTGTATCCACAGATCCAGTACAGTCTGCATATTCTGAATTCTGGATTCTTAATCAGTCTTGCTGTATCTATGGCTTCTATGGCAAATATTATTTGACCTGTGCTATTCTGATAATTTATGACGATCCCTAAGCTTAACCTCCCAACTGAAGCCCAGACTGCACTGAGCATGTGCGTAGTCTTGGTCTTGCAAAGATGTTTAACAAAGTTACAAGATGACAGCTCCCTGTGGCCAACTTTGAAAACATAAATCATTTGTTTGATTAGGCTTCAGGTGCAGTAAGTTCATGTTTATGTTTAGTATACAAAATACAGCATTTCTACCATTATTTTAGACTTTAGTTCCCCTTTAACTGCCTGTATACATGAGTCCATGGGCATACACCCTATTCAGTGAAAATTAGTGATCAACGAATTCATTCTCAAGGCGCGAATTTGCGCGTTTTGCCGTCAGCTAATAAATTCGCGAATTTGCCATGATAAATTAACGGCGACGATTAATGGATTCCCATTGACTTTAATGGCCGCCAGTGTCAACTTTGACACCGACGACCATTTTGACACCATAATGGAGTTTCTTAACTTTTTCGTCTGTTTCGTGAATTTCTTGGGAAATTCGCTAAATTCAGGACAAATTCGCTCATCACTGGTGAAAATACTTTATAGTGCATTCTAGGGCACCACAACAGCAGATGCCTCTCAGGCCTCACATGTAAATAACACACACATCACTGCCAATATAAACATATGAAAGTCCCATGCCTGAATTTCCATCTGTACTTTTATCAGTGAATCCACATGATAAAAAGCCTCAAGTGATACCTGAGGTTAAACAAATAACAAAAAAAAGGCAAAATACAGATTATTGGGCTTTGAATTAATATATTCATAGGAGCAACCCAAGGACATGACTTATTATAGCCCTTTTATTTGTCAGTTCTTGTGTTTATGGGTCACACTGTTGTACACAACACATTCCTAACAGCCAACCTGTATTTTCCATTCCTTTAAAAGGTTAAATGACACGCGCATCCTGGTCGCACACATGTCACACTCACATCGCATGTATTTGCATTACCTGTTTGTCTTGTGTTTTCTTAGTTACAACACCAGCTTCTGCCTCTGGCTGGCCCTGCCCTTAACTCTTTCCCAGTCAGAGCCGGATGAAACTTATAGTTCCACACAATGTGAAAGCACAAGGCACAGGTAGCAGCACATCTCACTTCTCTTTTTCTGATTGGTCCCAAAGGGGCTAAGTCTCTCCCAGCAGCTCATTCCAAGAACAAATTGTCCCATATATGCAGTGGAATAACTAGAGATAACTGGGACACAATAAATCCATCATATATAGATATACAAGTATGGGACCTGTTATCCAGAATGCTCTGGACCTGGAGTTTTCTGGAAAATGGATCTTTCCATAATTTGGATTTTCATACCTTAAGTCTACTAGAAAATAATTTCTCCGTAGAATTGTTTTGCCTTCAATAAGGATTAATTAAATCTTAGTTTGGCTCAAGTACAAGGAACAGATATGGCGCCTATCCAGAATGCTCAGGACCTGGGGTTTTCCAGATCTTTCCCTAATTTGGATCTTTATACCTTAAATCTACTAGAAAATCATGTAAACAATAAATAAACCCAATAGGCTGGTTTTGTCTTCCAATAAGGATTAATTATATCTTAGTTGGGATCAAGTACAAGCTACTGTTTTATTATTACAGAGAAAAGGGGAATGATGTTTAAAAAAAAAACCGATTATTTCATTATAATGGAGTCTATGGGAGACGTCATTCTGTAATTCCGAGCTTTCTGGATAACAGGTTTCCTGATAACGGATCCTATACCTGTATCATTAGCCAAGCATTTTCATGCAGTATTCCTGTAAAAATGGACAAAAAGATCTGCAGCGCTACAAGCCCATTTTGTGGCCACGCCCCCTGAATACCACATCGATTTTACAAAATGTTGCAGGTTATGGAAAGTTTAAACACATTTCTGGGGATTTCAGGGTCAAGTTTTATGTGTTACAGCAGTTTTACTAATAAAGGTGAATCGTCCTTTAAGCTGTAAGTCACAGTTTCCCCAAGAGACTTGCGTATCTTATATTGTTATTGTTACAATTGTATCTTTGCTTATTTTAAATAATTAAAAATGTAAGTGCAGGTGCTGCATATTGTGGGCTCTCAGCCAAAAAGTCTCTTATTTAATTACGTTTTAGAAACATTGTATCTTTTTCTGATATCAGGAGATGTTTTAGTAACAATCCGGAGCTGAGCTGCTAAAATCAGGACTGTCTCACAGAAGATAGGATAGTTGGGAGGTATGATACAGGTTATGGTGCTCCACATTGACTTATAATATCCTCAGTACAGAGGTACTTATTGTACATCACGAGTGCTAATTATAATCAGACACTATTTATATTGTGGATAATGTATCCCTTTTTGAGTCAAGGCATAAGGTTGAAGGCCAAGTGAGGTCACAGAACTTTGAGGTTGTTTCTAGTATTCTCATATATTACAATTTGTGGTACATTATTCTTTATACATACACAAGTTTCAAGTGACACAAATGACATCATTTATTCTAACTGATGACATCACGGTGTACCATTTATAAGGATAGAATTCTACATTCAAACCTTGTTACATGATCACTTTTTCTTTTTTTGTTTTCTTTTCGTTTTTTTCTATTCTTTTTCTTTTCTTCCCTTTTTCTCAGATATCAATCTGTCACCTTTGATATTTTGTATTATGGTTATTTAGTTCAAATGTAATACAAAACTCCAAAAAACTGATAATCATAATAATAATAAATATATATATATATATATATGGATAGAATTTCCAGGATATGCATGGCTCTTATGTATTATCTTATTATTATTATTATTATTATTATTATTATTATTATTATTATTATATTAACCCTACATTGGTACCATCCAATGACTATGGGGGGTACCAAGATTACTAGTATATGGGAAGGGGTAAGTGCCCATTAGACATTAGGAGGGAAGAAATGGGATGGTGACACTCCAATTTGTGTTGATGGGGATTGCTTGGTATTGGACAGATTATATTTCACCATAAAGGGGCAAGGCCATGGTAGATTGAGGTTAGGGTTGCTACCTGGCCGCTATTTCACCAGTCTAGCCAGTAAAATACAAAAAAATACGGAATTACAAAATTACTGACAATATACCTGAATAAATTTATAATAACTAGGGATGCACTGAATCCAGGATTCGGTCTGCCCGGCCGAACCGAATCCGAATCCTAATTTTCATTTGGTACAATCTACTTCTATGTGAACCCCCCGCTAATATAGTTTACAGGAAAAAATGGCAACCCTAATTGGGGGTGGGGTTGTTCTATTTGGAAAGCATTTTTAGGGCCCCATTCAACGGACAAAGGGGGGACCGGTGTAAAGCGAACTAAGAACCTGAACCCCCAGGTGGATAGTGCGCTGCTAAGTAGAATGGGGCCCATTAATTACTACGTTTCTGCAACGGCAGGACCACTGTCACTTCCTCATGTTTTTGGTTTGATATTAACTGCACAGGTGAAATCAAAGGGTTTTTATTTTCAGGGGAAAATGCCAACACTGTCACTGCAATGTCTGAACCGAAAATGGGAAAACTAGGGGCTTTGCAGGGGCAGCTCCCAGGTTGTTATGAAGTGAAAGACTATTGATGTTACAGGAAAATCTTTCAAATAAGAAGTGCAAGAGAGAAGCCTGCTGAGTGCTGAGAATTCTGGGAGCTGGCATTCAAAACAGCCAATCAGACTGCAGCTCTAACTGTGGGCGCAATATCAGTTATTAGAGCAGAAATAGATGTTTCATATCTATGTGACTATAGAAAAAGAAATATTTGTATTAGTTATTTTCTGTGATCATTTATACAGTAACCACAGTATTGGCAGGGACATTCCATGTTTTTTTTATTTTCTTTTTCAATAATGTTTTTTTTTAATTATTTGACTTTTTTCATTCCATAGCTCTCAGGTTTGGTATTTCGGTTTTCATTTCTACGTGGTTGCTAGGGTCCCTGAAGGTAGCAACATAGAGGAGTTTTAAAAACAAAAGAGAGGAAGACTTATGGTGGAATCTCGTTGCTAAAGAAACTGACATACAGTGTTTTTATTTTCCAGGTAAAAAGCTGAATTCTAACTTTAATTGAATCAGCTTCAAAGTTGCTTAGATTTCCTCCCCTGCAACATTCTTAGAATAATTTGAGGCCAACAGGTTAAGGTTTCAATAGGGTTAAGGCGATAACTAAGCATAATTTAATATAATTATACCCATGTGCTGTACACAGTGCAGAGTCACCTGCATACAAACATCTTGCTATTGGCCCTAGGAGGCTGCTGGGATTTGTAGTTAGTAACTAAAAATCCCCAATTAATAAGGTAAGAACCCCATTAACTATAGAATTGTTATTGTATATTGTGAGATGTTCTATCTGCACCCCCGACGAGCTCAATGACTTTTGAAGGATGCTGGGAGTTGCAGTTGGTCAGCAGCTCAGAAGCTGCCTGTCTCTTTAATGTTTGATGACACATTACAGTAGCATTTTTAGCAATCCCTGTTTGCCTGGACAAATTCCTGGTACAATTTAGTGCTGGCAGCAGAAGGACCTGTCTGACCCATACACATGATATAGCAAGGTTATATGCAAAGCGGTGCAGTCAGCAGCAGCACATAGTTCCCATCCCCCTAGTAGAACATGTATTTCTCACTTCCTAATGCCAAAGATTAGAGCCCTGAACAAATTGCTCATTGTAGCTAAATTTTGGAAAAGAACAGGAGTTATTTGCATTGAAAACTATATATATATATTTATAATTAAAAAACACAATGAAATGCTGCTCATACCATATATATATATATATATATATATATATATATATATATATATATATATATATATATATATATATATATATATACTACATATATACTATATACTATATATTAGGGATGCACAGAATCCACTATTTTGGATTCGGCTAAACCCCCAAATCCTTTGCGAAAGAAGGATTCGGCCAAATACCGAACCAAATCCTGATTTGAATTTGCAAATTAGGGGTGGGAAGGGGAAAATATTTTTTACTTCCTTGTTTTGTGACAAATAGTCATGCGATTTCCCTCCCCACCCCTAATTTGCATATGCAAATTAGTATTCAGTCAAATCCAAATCCTGCTGAAAAAGGCCAAATCCTGGCCAAATCCCAAATCGAATCCTGGTTCGGTGCATCCCTAATATATATATATATATATATATATATATATATATATATATATATATATATATATATATATATATATATATATATACTATATACTGTATATAGGTATTGGATCCCCTATGCAGAAACCCTTTTTCAAGACAGCTCTAAATTATTGCGAGAAGGCCATCTCCCATAGACTCAAATAATTCTCATTTTTAAAGATGATTCCTCTTTGTAATAATAAAACAGTAGCTTGTACTTGATCCCAACTAAGATATAATTAATCCTTATTGGAGGCAAAACCAGCCTATTGGCTTTAGTTAAAAATGATTTTTAAGTAAACAAGTATATATTTAGGTATGGGACCTATATATATACTGTATATATTGGACTTCTTTCTAGCCTCCCAACATGAAAAGAGAAGCTTGGCTAAGGTGACAATTAATTATGATGAGTTCATTAGCTCGTTAAATTAGTAATCCCTGATATTTAGCCTTTGCCTATGACTATGTTTAAAAGAAGCATGAAATGAGTCAGGCTGTGTTTTAGCATTATCAATAAATGCCTTTTGTCTTTGCAAGCCAGGTGTGGAGCAGCTCATTCACTATTTTTCCTCATACAATTCGGGGTAGCAAGCCCGTCATATTTGATTGAGTTATCTCAGGAAGTTACGTTTCCTAAACAGATCTGTGTGTGAAATAAAGGAGGTGGCACTGTGGCTGCTAGTTATGTGAGATGGGCTATTGTACCAAGAGTTTCACTAATATCGACTGTCTTTTCAGGTGCAGTGAATGAGGCACGTGCACACACCTTTCACACACAACAGCTTCGTTTTACACAAATGAACACACCCAGCGTCGTTGTCCCAGATTCCACAGGCTCTGACCAGCTGGTATTTGCTGGCGAGTGACAAAAGCATGGCAGGTGTATGCAGGCTGGACATCAACTCGCTGTATACACAATATATTCATAAATAAGAAGAATTTAAGATATGCAATGTTTTAAAAATATGACTGGTTGCTATTGACAACTGCACTTGAGCAAATTAATCTGGGCACATCATAACTGCGTCTTTGGTTACCGTTGTGCTTATGGGCCCATTGCCGTTCCTTATCTTCTCTCCTATACCCTGCCTCTTCTACCCACTGCTTAACTTCTACAGGTTTATAACCTATTGTAATTAATTAATTGTAATGAATTAAGTGAAATGGGTGTCTACAATTACTCTCTCTCTCTCAAGCCAGAATCTGGCTAGAAGTTGCCTGGGAAAATTTTAAGCCATAAGGGGTACCTGGCTAAGTATTCAAACTGTTTAAGTACATCTAAACTCATACAGTATAATATATAAGACAACTTGTACCTCTATCTCACCTCCCCTCTCTACTTTCTCTCTTCTTCTTCTTCTTCTGCTTCTTCTTCTTCTTCTCTGTTTTCTATTGGTTTTGTAAACGTTTAAATTTAAGTCTAACCGACTGTGCTGTGACAAGCCACACTCCCTTCCTCTACCTCCTCACCAAAGTGCCATATTGAAGCCTGCAAATAATTTACCGCAATTAGTGCATAAAACTTTTCCATAGCCCGGGGCAAAGAATCATAATGGCTTCGACCCCAGTTACTCCAGCATTGCATCTCCCAGCAGCCACCTGTAGCCTCCCAACATAAAAAGAGAAGCTTGGCTAAGGTGACAATTAATTATGATGAGTTCACTAGCTCGTTAAATCAGTAATGCCTGATATTTAGCATTTGCCTATGACGATGTTTGAGAAAAGCATGAAATGTTTCATAGCCTTATGTGTTATAGCCTTATTAATAAATGCCTTTTGCCTTTGCAAGCCTGGTGTGGAGCAACTCATTGACTGACAGCTTTTCCTCATACAGTTCCGGGTAGCAAGCCCGTCATATTTGATTGAGTTATCTCAGGATGTTACGTTTCCTAAACAGATGTTTGTGCGAAATGAAGGAGGTGGCGCTTTGGCTGCTGGTTGTGCCTATTTATGTGAGATGGGCTATTGTAACAAGAGTTTTACTAATATCTGCTGCCACCGCCAGCCACCTCGCAGAGGGATGATGGGAGGTATCGGCCCAAATCCGCTTTAAGGGTCAGGGCACACAGGCAGGTCCGGGGTGATTAGTCGCCCGACGACAAATCTCCTCTTCTTTTTCTCCCCGAACTGCCTTCCCGCCTGCTAAAATGTAAAACAACGGCGGGATGGCACTCAGAGCGATTAGTTTTCCGAAGTCGCCCAAAGTTTCCTCGTCAGGCAACTTCGGAAAACGAATTGCTCCGAGTATGCCACGGGCAACACTAGAGACCCCAGCCATAGACAACTACATAAATCAGTGTTTCCCAACCTGAGGAATACTATATGGGTCCCTCGCTCCAATAACCCGACTTCACATAGGTACTTAAATAGTTCAGCCCATGACATGCCCTGAAGCAACAAATCACTTTACTTCTTGCCTGTTATTTGTATTATCAGCAATGGAAAGCAGATCCCTCTTCTCACATTTCCCAGCAGGAAAGTTTAGAAATAGAGGACAGCTTTCCCCCACAGTCTGTCATCTGCTTCCACCAGAATTGTCTGTCTGACTGCTGCCCTGTAACAGGTGCACCAAATGGCCCCCTGGGACCAATTACTGGAAAAATGATAATAAAAGGACATTAGTTCCTACTGGACTCATTTACTAACACTGGGCACACTGGCCTCAAAGTTTGCCCCAATACATCAACGAATATCATCAAATATATAATCACTTTTAAGTGCATTTAAAAAATAATACTGGCTGCCTAAAACACTAAAAGTTGGACACCCCTTTACTGGAGGAGAACTAAAGCTTAACTAAATAAGTAGGGTAGATGTACATGATGTTTTGTGCTTCTGTACCAGCCCAAGGCAACCACAGCCCTTTAGCAGTAAAGATCTGTGTCTCCAAAGATGCCCCAGTAGCTCCCCATCTTCTTTTCTGCTGATTCACTGCACATGCTCTGTGCTGCTGTCACTTACTGAGCTTAGGGACCCACTCACAATATACAGTACACATAGAATAGAAATGTCACAATATAAGGCTGATTAGTAATTAATACAGATAATTACTACATGGCAGCACAGAAACCAGTGCAATTAGCATCAGAATTTAATAATCAGCAAACCTGTAGCATCAGCTTATATTACAGGGGAAGCTCATTTTCTGCTGGATAATTAGTGACGACCCCTAAGCTTAGCTTCTCACAGACACTTTCGAAGATGGTGACCCCCTGTGACAAGTTTAAAGAAGAAGTAAACCCTAAAAATTATTATGGCTAAAAATACCATATTTTATATAGTGAACTTATTGCACCAGCCTAAAATGTCAGATTGTCAATAGCAGCAATGATCCAGGACTTTAAAGGAGAAGGAAAGGCTTTGTACACTTGGGGGTGCCAAATATTAGGCACCCCCAAGTGATTGTATTGATTTACCTTAGACCCCATGCCGGTGCTCCTATCAGTAGAAAACTGCACTGACCCGGGGTTATTCCAGTGAGCACCATGGAGCGATGCTCTTCCGTGAAGCCTTTCCTTCTCCTTTAAGGGTTTTTTTTATCTCTGCAAATTTTCACCGCAGTTTCATGAAAAAAAATTTGCACATGGCGAAATTCAGAATTTCACTTGAAATCCATGGCTGGCTCATCACTAATTTTCAGTTGCAGCCTGTGCAGATAATGATTGTACCGGTAGATCTGCTTGGAGATGTAGATTAACAACAGATGGAGCACCGCTGGTTGACTAGTGTTGCCACTGGGGCCTGATGTTGAAGACCCTGATACTAGAGGTGCTGATCATTCAAAATTACGATCTTGGATTACTGAGGGGGGGGGGAGTGAAATAGGAAAAGTAAGTTTTAGGGGC
Source organism: Xenopus laevis (assembly GCF_017654675.1). Taxonomy (NCBI): domain Eukaryota; kingdom Metazoa; phylum Chordata; class Amphibia; order Anura; family Pipidae; genus Xenopus; species Xenopus laevis. Next base: position 126,884,320 of record NC_054383.1, on the reverse strand, counting down.
CCACTGAATATGGAAAGGTTTTTACTGCAGTAACTGTGAAAGAGGACCATATTTATTCTTTAGTTGGAGCCCTCCTATCTTTTTTTCATGCTTGGGGATAACCAGTCTCCTGAGTTATGAGTACATACCCTTGCTGAATTCTAGGTTCCCTAGGCAAGTATACACTGGGACACTCAGGGGCTGGGTCATTTTATTACCATTACACATTTACAAATGCACTTATGTCCTTAGAGGACAAGGAAAAGTAGAATCACTGGGGATAGAGCCAAGTTCTTAGGCAACCACTAGCGATTCTAGTCACTTACTTCAGATACCAGGTGGGAGCTCCTCTTCATGTACAAGTGGACCAGGTCTAGACTGAGATTCAAAATAGGCCCTGGCATTTCAGGTACACAGAGACCCAAACAGGCCACATAGCAGCCCAAACAGCCTCCCACCAGCCCAAAATATAGTGACTGTCTATGGCAACTTATAGCAGCCCCTCTGCCATTTGCCAGAACCCACAGATTGCCAGTCCGGGCCTGAAGTGGACTAACCAGGGGTATAGAACTGTCACACTCTTCCAGTGCCCCAGCATCCCACAAGCACAAACGTACAATAGAAATTACATTTTCTGTACTGCACTGAGGATACTGCGGCACTGGATGAGTATGACGGCACATCACTGAGAAGAAGAGGAGCACCAGCCCAGGGTCTCAAGTAAGGGGTGCCTAACGACATGATTCCACCTTTACTTGTCCTTTAATATCCATTTGTTGAACAACACAGAAGCAACGCCACTGATGATGTCACATCAACTAAATAAACATTCCGTATGTCACATATCTCTAGCAACAAAGAAAAATATTGTTCAGCCTATGGCATATTCTGTGACTCTTTATGGACAAATTGTTGAAATGGTAAAAAAGAAAAACAGGAATATTATTCCAACCGTCCAACTCTTGTGTAGGGCAAACACTACTGAATTCAATGTGAATAACAACACCAGTGTATCCTCGGTCCAAAGCCACAAGGTTCTGACGGGTCGTGGAACTCGGTGACCTATAGCTGATGACATCACTACGCACCGTTTATAGTCAATGACATTTTGTAACACCTATTTAGAGCCGATGACATCACTAAGCACGTTCTCTATCAAATGCAATATTATATGGAAACAATTATCCAGAGTAGTTGTGGCTTTCTTGCATTGTATCCTTACGCTATACAATGTAACAAGACATATATATATATATATATATATATATATATAACAGTTTATCCAACAGATAAATATGTCACTTCCAAGCACTTGAACTGAGTCCATCTGTTTTCTATGTAGATGAGATTAAGTGGAAAAACGGAGCATTTTTCCATGTGTTTTTTTTTTTCCAAAATGGCACACATACATATAAACATAAGTTTCTCCTATATGCAGGGTTTGTTAGTGCTTACAGCAAACTAAAGTTACATACAGAAGCCACGGCTAACAAAAATACCGAACACTACCCAGCCAGTTGAAATGGTATGTCCCTAATTTACCAGCACCAACCTGATGACCACAGGTCAAAAGTCTTTTGGGGGAATTCTGTTGTAGTGCAATTTTTGGCAGCCTTTGGCTGTAGGTGAAAATGCTGTGAGCTACAGTTCCGTAACAACAAGAGGACAGCTGACTGCCTTTCTATATACCATAATGGATATTATTAATGTAGATCTCTGCAAAGCCAACATCACCCAGAGACTGAGGATTCTGGGAGTTGTAGTTAAGGTTTACAATCCTAAACATCCAACCTTATCTCTCTCTACCTATAACCTCAAGAAAAAAAAAAGCAGGGAGTGTTGTCAAGTGCAACTGGGGGAAACCTTGAACTGAGAGGTTAGATCTGTTTATAATTAATCATATCCCCCCCCCCCATATACATCTGTATGAGAGCTGGCATGTGCTCTTTGTACAGTAAGTCAAAGGTTAACAGTGATTTCTTTTTTATAAAATCCCACCTGTATCCCATTTATAGGAAATGCCTAACCAGAGAAATAACCAGAGAGAGAGAGCAGATGTACAGTATATAGATATATAGTTACCTTGGCAGGGGCTGTATTTAGCAGACTGATCTCTGACCCGCTGCTCTCCAGGACCAAAGTCTCCCTTGTGCCCAGTCAGTTCCTAAGTCGGTGTTTCCCACACGTCGTTAGCTTCTCTGTACAGTTCCACAGCCAGAGCCGGTACTGGTCTCAGTGAGTGAGAGAGGGAATGAGAATCTGATCCACAGGATTAAAGCCCTGCGTATCTTGTCGGTGCTATATAAATAAATGATGATGATGATGATTAGCTGAAATCTGTGCCGGGGGGGTGAGATGGTGACGGTTCTCAGGTGGTTAGTGGGTGCCTGTGCCGTGATGAGTGAATAAGGTGCCAGGAACAGAAATAATACCTGTGCCAGGGGTATAGTTGGCTAAGGAAAAGCTGTGAGTGGCATCCTCAGGTTCTGAGTGGTGGTTACCTGTGTCCAATGGCCAACAGCTGGTGAGTTTTCAGGCAGAACAGAGGAATAGGTGCAGCCAGCAGCCTGTGACAGAGTGAATCATTCACTTCTCTCCCTCTTGTGCCTGCACTTTGCAAATCCAGCCCTCTCCTTTACACACTCCTCCTCCCACTCCATTGTGCCTCCCCCCCATGCACTCATGTTCCCCTGTCTCTCTTCCCTCTCGCCTGCTGCCTATCAAAACAAACCTTATGTAAACTCCATTGTAGAAAAGGTTTCCTTTATAGTAAGTACAATAGGCTGTCTCTGCTGTGCAGCAAGTTTCTGTGTATTTGCACCGCTCCGACCAGAAACTAATTAAATACAAGCTGCCCACACCCCCTGCCTGGCTGCAGAAACCCAGAGGAACCAGAGAAGGTGGAGAGAAATCAGTGGAAACATACAAGTCTTAAGGCCCCTGTACATGGGCCAATAAAAGCTGGTGACAGACAGAGTCGGCAGCTTATTGGCCTGTGTGTGGGGCCATCCAACGGGCTTTCCCGATATATATCTGGCCAAAGGGCCGCCATCAGAGATCGCAGAGCCACATATGAAAAAATTTCCTGGGCCCCCTGGGCTGTGCCCACCACAAGCCCCACCTACAGGTCCGCCCACCCCACCCCACAGGTCCACCACACACTAAAAAAAAACAAAACATTGGTTGCTATGGTTCCCACATGTTAATAAAAAAATAAAAAAACATTGGTGGTCAGGCCCCCCCATTGAAATAAACATTTGTGGTCAGGGCCCCCCATTAAAAAATATTGGTGGCTAGGACACCAGATGGGCAAAAAAATTGGTGGCCAGGGTCCCCCCATTGAAAAAAGCATTTGTCGTCAGGGCCCCTCCATTCAAAAAAAACATTTGTGGTCAGGGCCCCCCATTAAAAAATATTGGTGGCTAGGACCCCACATGGGGAAAAAAATTGGTGGCCAAGCCCCCACCCCCACGTTATAAAAACATTGTTGGCCAGGGCCCCCCTTAAACGTCCATGTAAAAAAACTTGCCCCCCCCCAAAAGTTTAAAAAAAATGTGGTGCCCAGGGCCCCATCACACAACAGGGACCACAAAGGGTTACCTTTGGGGGGCCCTGCCATGTTACACTTACTTCATTAGCGTAGCCCACCTGCTGTCAGTGAGCTGCCAACTACAGAAGGGAGGAGGGGAGCACAGGTGGCTGCATTTTCTTCCAGTGACAGCATTTTCTTCCCTTATTGGTCACAGAATTTCAAGTCCTGGTAAAGCTGCATGGTGATTGGATAAGCTGGAGAAGAAGTTTAAACCTCAGCTATCCAATCCCTGAGCGGCTCAACCGGGACTTAAACTCAGTGACCAATAAGGGAAAGTAATGGACAGAAGATACCTCCCCTTGTGCTCCCGCCCCCTGCCTTCCCGAAGTCAGCAGCTCAGAAAGCAGGGGGGCCGGCTAATCAAGTAAGTGCAGTGTGGCCAGGCCCCCCTTACCCTCGGGGCCCCCTACAACTCTCCCCCCTGATGGCTGCCCTGTCTGGCCCTGCCAATCGGGCAGGGTAAAAAATCTCGTCGGATTGCGGCCGCATCTGTTCTTTGATGCGGTCCTGCAATCTGTCCACCCATATAGCCTCCATTCTGATCCAATCGTTGGGCCCCACGATAGGATCAGCCCGATATCGCCCACCTCAATGTGGGCATATAGCCAAATGACTGGATGTCCCTGTGTATGGCCACCTTTAGTTTTCTTATTATGGCCCCTGCACAGGCACCACCAACCAGCGTCAGACTGGCCCCCCAGCTGCTACATTCCCTCAGCACTATGCCCCCTCCCACCCCTGACTCGAGTGCTCGCGTGTACCTTTTTCCAGAACAGCACGTTAGTGCTTCCGGCTTCAGAGAGAGAAGGAGACGAAGTGCAGGGAGCAGGTCTGGGCCGGCGGGCCCAAAAGATCCGGGGCCCATGGGGTTTTTTCCCAGTGTCCCGCCGGCCCAGTCAGACCCTGCTACCAGTGTCGGACTGGCCCGGCGGGATACCGGGAAAAAACCCGGTGGGCCCCGACCCTCGTGGGCCTCCGCCAGGCCAGAACCTTTTTTTGGAAAAAAAAAAAAATATTTTCGGTGATGCGCAGCGCCGAGTGACGTTGTTGCGCATGCGCGCCGAACTGAGTTATTGCGCATGCGTGCCAAACGCCGTTGTTGCGCATGCGCGTCAAACGCCGTTGTTGCGCATGCGCGCCGAACGGCTGGGCCAACGGGTTTTAGTAGGGGGGCGGGGGGCCCCTGGACAGCAGTCCCGGTGGGCCCCGGGCCCCCCAGTCCGACCCTGCCTGCTACCAACCTCCCAATTCCCTGCTGTTTGTATGAAACCAACATAAAATGTGATCAGCTTGAAAAAGGAACTGAAATGTTCTGAAAGCTTGCTATGATTATCTTAGTTAGCCAATAAAGGTATCGCTTTTATACCAATTTGTTATTTTATATTTCAAACGGGTTGTCCTGTAACATTTTTACCAGCTAACACGGAACAACAACTTTACCTGCTATGAAACCAACTAAATTAAAGTGGACCTGTTACCTACACGTAAAAATCTGTATAAAAAAAGTTGTTTGCAAATTAAACATGGAACCCAAATTGTTTTTACATTAAAGCATCAATACCTGTTGTAAGGGAGTTTAAATATCTGAGCTGTCAATCAAATATTACCTGCCCCGCCTCTATGCCTCAGGCATAGAGGCGGGGCAGTCAATTACTTTCACTTTCCATTCAGCACTTCCTACATGTTACTGCACTGCCCACATTCCCCTTCCCTCCTCACACTCTATAATTGGTTAGGGCACTGGGCATGGGCATTAGGTCCCCCATTCTGGTGCATACACAAGATTTTGGGGTGATACATAACTTGTCTTGATAACAGTGTCCACAAAATGGCTCCTGCCTACTTGCTGTGATTGTGTAATTCCAAGACTGAAGGAAACAAAATTGAAATAATAAATGTAGTGTAAGTAAGTTTTATTTTGCTCAACTAACATGATAAAAAATAATTTGGAATTATTTTTTAGGGTGACAGGTCCCCTTTAACCAACTGCAATCATTGTCTGTAACCACATTGAAAGGCCAGCATAAGATCCCCTATAAATAATGGCAATTTGGGGGATCGTGCATTTTGGGAGGACACTTTAAGAGTAAATCTTATAGCGAGTATCCCAGGTCATTATTTGTCAATGTCGGTGGCGATGGAGTAACGTTAATGTGTCCCAGATGTGTAGGTGTTTCAGCTGCAGGAAGTGTTGGGGGAAGAAAAGCTTTCTTGTCTGCGGAGTTCATGTAAAAAGAGCATTTTCTTACTGAGGGAAATGACAGCTGGTTAGGACATATTGCTACACACAGACACACACAAAGGGCCACAGTCTGGGGGTTACACCTGGAATTTTCAATTTGGCCAGAAAGTGCAGAGCCCCAACCCTGCTCCAATCATTGCCGTGAACACAGCAGCTATGCACTTGGTCTCTGACGGCTGCAACTTTGCTCAACGTCCTGTTCTTGCACTTGTGCCTGGAGCTATGAGTGAGCCAGGCTAAACCTTGTCCTGCACTTGCTTAGCTTGGGAGTTATTGTTCATTGTGCCAGGAAACAAAATGGGGCATAATACCAGAAATACAGCCAGAGAAATATATTGCATTTTTTGTATTGGTCCCCATGTTCCCCTGGACACGAGACCTGGACAAGGGAAAGTATAAAGTACAGGTTTCCTTAGACCATAGCAGGTTGCCCCTTAGAGGGGTGCTTCACCTTTAAGTTAACTTTTAATATGTTATAGAATGGCTAATTCTAAGCAACTTTTCCATTGGCCTTCATTATTTCTTTTTTTATAGTTGCCTTCTTCTTCTGACACTCTCCAGCTTTCAAATGGGGCTCACTGACCCCATCTAGAAACAAATGATCTGTAAGTCTACAAATTTATTGTTATTGTTACTTTTTATTACTCATCTTTCTATTCAGGTCCCTCTTCTATTCATATTCCAGTCTCGTATTAAAATCAATGCATGGTTGCTAGGGGGATTTGGACCCTAGCAATGAAATTGCTGCAATTGCAAACTGGAGAGCTGCTGAATAAAAAGCTAAATAACTCAAAAACCACAAATAAAAAAAAAGGAAAACCAATTGCGAATTGTCTCAGAATACCCTACCCTTAAGGGCAGTGGTCCTCAACCAATAGCTCGTGAGCAACATGTTGCTCTCCAACACCTTGGATGTTGCTCCCAGTGGCCTCAAAGCAGGAGCTTATTTTTGAATTCCAGGCTCGGAGACAAGTTTTAATTATATAAAAACCAGGTGTACTGCCAAACAGAACCTCCTATAGGCTACCAGTTCACATAGGGGCTACCAAATAGCCAATCACAGCCCTTATTTGACATCCCCATGGACTTTCTCATGCTTGTGTTGCTCTCCAGCTCTTTGTGGCTCACGAGTAAAAAAGTTTGGGGACCCCTGCTTTAGGGTAATGGCCGATGGGGCGATTTTGACACCCCCTTGATAAATTGGCATTACTGTGGGTAACAAATCTCCTGAAAATGCTTCTCCACCAGCAATAATTGAAATCGCCTGTGGGAAAACCTACGTGTCGCTTAATTTTTCCGAAAGCCGCCCAAAGTTGGTTTGTGAAGAAACTTCAGGTGACTTCATGACGGTGGCGATTTCAATTATTGCTGAAGGAGAAGCAATTTATTGCGGGCGAGAGTAGAGGAAATATCAATGGTAGACCAGAAGAGACTAGAAGCAAATACTTTCTGCACGGCATGTTGGGCCTGACTAGATTCCCAGATATGGAACATACACAAACATATATTTTGTGCAAATATTTGTACATCAGGTTCTTTTAATGCGCCCCCATGAAGTGTAAATATCACTGTTTGGTGCTCATTTCCAGTGCAGGCAGCCTCACAGCCAAGACAATGAGATGTAACAAAATGGGAGCATCAGGGATAAAGATGGCAGCTCAAAGGCTACAGTTGCTCCCTTGCTTCTTTATGACCTGCATTGGTCCCTCTTCTGTCTGCTGAAGCCTCTGTTGTGTTCTGATCTCTTAGTGAGGAGGCAAATTAATAAATAAGGCAACTTTGGTCCATCACCTGGACGACTCTCTTGCCCAACTCACCATAAAAGTGAATATTTACACGTAAGGTTTAGAGAGGGAATGTCTGGTACTTCCAGAGTAGCTGGTTCCTTCAGGCCACAGAGCTAGTGATTCTTCTTTGTCAGTTGTCCCCTGTCTGATGGCCCGTTGGCTACTATTTGTTGTGTCTGTGTGCTGTTTATATGACCTTTGCTAATCGGCCCCTGTCACTTTACCCCCAGGCCTCCAGCCATACTTGTCTCTACCTTGCAGCCACACTAGGTGCAACTTGCAGCAGACAGGTCTTATCCGGTGACTCGGGATAGTCACATTCCTGTCTGGAAGGCTCAAAGATGACACTTGAGATTAGTTGCTGTCACTTTTTTGTGTTTCTTAAGATCAACAAGGATACACTGCAGCTTACAATGTTGTGTTTTTGTACTAAACATTAAGGGTAGGGACACACTGGACGATTTGTCGCCAACGTTTTTAAAAAGCAAATCGCAGCGACATATCGCTCGTTTTGTCTCTGAACAAAAACAAATGAAAGACGCCAGCTCCTGTGCCCACAGCGCGTTTGTGAATCGCCTGTAGCTCCAAAACGCACTGAGACCCTTTTCCGAGCGATTTATCAGAAATAGCATGTACTTAGAAAAGCACTGAAATCTCCTAGACACGCACACACATACAGATAAGTAGCAGCAATTGTATTCAAATTACAATGCGAACGCAATGACGCAAGAACGCAAGCACGTAAAGACGCCAGGTTACAGCGGGAAGCACAAACCGTTTCCGGTTTGGGTGGAGCACGTACCGCACAGAGTAATGGGATACAAATTGCTCTTTGCCAATAGTCGCTGTGAATCGTCTGTTCAAAAAAGACGATCGTCTTGTCGCCGCGATTTACTTTTTTAAAACGTTGGCGACAAATCGTCCAGTGTGTCCTTACCCTAAAGGTATTCTGTCATGATTTTTATGGTGTAGTTTTTATTTCTAAATTACACTGTAAATAATCCACTCTACCATAAAAAAATGTTATTCATCAACCAACAATTTTTTTTTTTTTTTAGTTGTAATATTGATGTGTAGGTGCATCTCAGGTCATTTTGCCTGGTCATGTGCTTTCAGAAAGAGCCAGCACTTTAGCATGGAACTGCTTTCAGACAGGTTTTTATTTCTCCTACTTAATATAATTTAAAGGAGTCACAGTAGAAGTACTATCTCTTTAAAAAAACTTCGACTTCAATGCTTCGCCAAATTAAACCTGCCGAAGTGCTATGTTAACCTATGGGGACCTTCTATATAATTTTTCTTAGTCTTTACACATTGAATAAAAATCCTTCAATCGTACGCTAAAATCGCTCGAACATTTTTTATTCGATCGTAGGATTGCCAAATTCGATATTCGAATTCAACGTTTTTCAATTCGATGGTCGAATTTCGAAGTTTTTTGTACTTCGAAATTCGACCCTTGATAAATCTGCCCCTTAATGTACTTTCATATTTTAAAAAGTCATTTTTTAATGTCAGTATCACTTTAAATAAACCCAATAGGCTGGTTTTGCTTCCAATAAGGATTAATTATATCTTAGTTGGGATCAAGTACAAGCTGCTGTTTTATTATTACAGAGAAAAAAGGAAATCATTTTTACAAATTTCGATTATTTGGATAAAATGGAGTCTTTGGGAGATAGCCTTTCCGTAATTCAGAACTTTCTGGATAATGAGTTTCCAGATAACGGATCCCATACCTTTACCTTTGGGTGCAGGTCTCTGAGCTCTAGAATGGACCATGCAAAGAGCCTAATATTATATCCTTTACTACGGAAGCTGCACCAGCGCGGGACTTTTGCTGGGAGGGAGCCCCCCTAGAGTGTGGATGGAGGAATACTGTCAGCACTGATGCCTGTGTAGCAGACAATGTGCAGGAAGCTGGGGGGCCATGCTTGATAAATATGGGACTGATCAAAGAACAACTGTAATTACTTCCAGACTTGTTTTTTTTTTTTCTTTGATTAATCTGATGCTGTGTACATTCTGTTCCTGCTGCCACCACCACAAGATTCTCATTAGGGAGACCCCAAGCTTCACATACACCTCGTCATTTATATAGTGCAGTTCATAGAGAGGAAAGCTCTAGCCATAATGTTATGTACGTTCCAGTGCAAAATGGTATATATCCATAGTTAGATGTGCACTTGCTTGTCACTTGTGTATTTTGTAGTGTTTAGATCTGCTTGACATTTGGGAGTATGAGATCTATTCCCCCTACCCCAACACCCCTTAACTTCTTTCCCACCGCCTCTTCTAAAGGGGAGAATCAAGAAAGACAGATGTGTACATTATGGGCCCCCCCAGAACCAGAGGGACCCCATGTGATAGTGAACAATTACAATGTGTATCACTTGAAATTTGACCATAGTCCCTATAGCCCTATAGACCGTATCATAGGGACAACGATATCAACATAGACATAGAACATAGAGTAGAACCTCAGTTTGACGCTTCTCAAGAAACCAGGGAGAATGGAAATTCAGGGGAAGGTTTTTATTCATTTTGGGTACTTGGGACCTCATAAATGCAATAAATTATGGCAACATTTAGGGACATATTTATCAAGGGTCGAATTTAGAGTTTATAAAAACTCCCGTAAACTCGAAATTCAAAAAAAAAAAACGACCAATCAAAATTTATTAAAAAATGTGAATTATTTAAATTTGGTTGAATAGGATCGACCTGCAAACTCGAATTCGAAATCGGATCTAATTTGATTCTAGTTTTTTCATCAAAAAAAACCCCAAACATTTATTATAAAATTGATTGTAGGAGGTCCGCCATTAGCTAAAACACTAATGCGGCAGGTTTCAGATGGCGAATAGCAATACATGATAAATGTTGAAATTCGAATTTTGATTTTTTTTTTTTTTTAACTTGAATCGAATTTGAACTATTCCCTAGTCAAATTACAGTAAGGGGCAAATGTATCAAGGGTCGAATTTTGAATTTGAACAACTTCGAAATTCGAATTCAAGAAGACCAACCGAAATTATATAGAAGGTTTTTTTGGCCGAATAGGTTCGTTTTTGATTGAATAGGTCAGTTTTAGATCGAATTTTTGTGATCCGTTTGTGACTTTGGGTCTTTTAACAGCTTCAGGACTTCAACTTCGGCTCCTTTCGTGACTTCTGGTCTTTTCGCTGCTTCGAAACTTCAACTTCGCCTCCTTTCATGACTTCAGGTCTTTTCTCGACTTCGGGACTTCAGCTTTGGCTCCTTTCGTGACTCTGGGTCTTTTCACGCCTTCAGGACTTCAACTTCGGCTCTTCGGGAATTTGGCGGTTCGAGACAACGGAAGATGCGGCTCGGCAGTCAAGGGGGGCCCCGCTATTTAGAAAGGTGCAGCACAGTGGGTCCCCCCCATAGGCCCAGGTCTGACACAGTAGTACCCCCTGTGTCCCCCTGATGGCAACCCTGCTGTAAAGAGAAGACTTAAGATAACTTTATTATTACATGCACAGAATAAAGCTATTTTGCTTCCGACTGATATACATTAGTACATGCTCAGGATTTCCACTGCAACCAATTCTGCTCCCTCACCCTGGAGACCTTGGATCAATCCTGAAGGCCAAAGGACCAACCTACAAGGCCGAGGATGAGAATTGCAGGGCTGTCTGTGTTAATAGGCTCCTTGTCATGTTGTACAACAATAGGTTGGACCGTGAAACCCCAAATTAATTTAGAACAATTCCCAGGAGCCCCTGAAGGTGTCACTGTGCTAATTTGCTAATCATCTAAAGACCCAGGGGGCTAGTCCATCACAGAGACAGGGCAGCTTGAAATACAATGATCTGTCTCTTGTATACGATGTGCAGGATAAACCTCTGTGTTTCCTTTGATGAATTATTCCATAAATATGGCCCCTTGGGGTACCTTGGTGTAACGACACCAGCATGTTCCATGTAGTTAATTATAGAGATGCACATTGGGTTTTACAGAGGGATCTATAATTGGTTTGTTGTGTGTAAATATTATTTTACCACCTCCAAGTTTATATGCAATTAAATGTATTTGAGTAACTACATTTAGCATCTGTTTGCATTTATTTGTTTATATATAGGTGTGGGTGCTTTCAAGCCTCCCTGGAGGTATGGATTTTTTAGTATAAAGCTGGGTGTAAATAGGCAGATCCCAGTCTGAATTGGAGATAGATATGCAAATAAACAGATACTGCTGGTACCAATTCCCACCCCACCCCCCACAGAGATCCCCCTACCCTCACCCAAACTACAGAGTTGCTTTCCCTGAAAGGTTACTTGCCCCTTGCTCCCCCCCCCCCACACACACACACACATCACAATTTGGTCCTGGCTTCCACTGCGCATGTTTCGGGTCATAGATCTCCAGGAGTCATATACTGGATCTGAAGTGGCTGAAGATCGCGGTGGACAACCCTGCCAAGCGCAAGTATAGGGGTGTTTCACGTTTAAATTAACTTTTAGTATGTTATAGAATGGTCAATTCAAAGCAACTTTTCAATTTGTCTTCATTATTATTTTTTATAGTTTTTTTTAATTATTTGCCTTGTTCTTCTGACTCTTTCATCTTTCAAATGGGGCTCACTTACCCCCTGCTAAAGGCTACACATTTATTGTTATTGCTACTTTTTTTTAATTTCTCATCTTTCTATTCAGGCCTCTCCTATTCATATTCCAGTCTCTTATTTAAATCAAATAATAAAAAATGAAAACCAATTGTCTCAGAATATCACTCGCTACATCGTACTAAAAGTTATGCCATACTGAAGGGAGGCTGCTATTATGGAGAGCAGCTGTCATTGAGGCACAACCATATATATATATATATATATATATATATATATATATATATATATATATATATATATATATATATATATATATATATATATATATATATATATATAATGATGCCGGCACTCATGAAAAGATACTTACAGGTGCCTGTGATGCAGCCAAAAAGGTAGTTTGTGCCGTCAAATAAATAAAATTAAAGTGTGTTCACTCTTCAGCGACAAACCGCAACCCCCGCCCCCCTCCCCCCCGCACGTACTTCTTGTGGCCATGGTGTGGGCCTGGCAGGTCAGAAGCAGCAGTAGAGTCTTCATACAAGGAGCAGGTCTGGACCGGCGGGACTCATCAGGGCTGGGGTCCACTGGGTTTTTTCCTGGTGTCCTGCCGGCCCAGTCCGACCCTGAGAGAGGGCGTCAGGCACGTACCACTTACCATCTACTTATCCCTAGTCAGGGCCCTCTTGCCCACATTCAAAATAAAATGTGCGCTTTGTGGCACCCCTGTGCATACCTCCCAACTGTCCCATTTTCTGTGGGACAGTCTCTATTTTGACCACTCAGCCTGCAACCCCGAATTTCTTACTAAAATGACTTTCTCTTTGATCTCCTGCACTGAACAGCCAGAAAAAGATATAAAGTTTCTGAAACTTAATTAAAATAAGAAGCTTTTTGGCAGAACAGCCAGCAGCTGCACTTAGATACTTTTGTAACAATTTAAGATAAGCAAACAAACAATTGTAACCATTTAAGATAAATAAGTCTCTTGGGAGAACTAAGACTCGCAGTTTAAAGGGCAATTCACTTTCATTAACTGTTACAACACATAAAACATTTCACTGAAGCTCCCAGAAATGTGTTCAAACTTTCATAACCAGACAAATTTTGTGAAATAGACATGGTAATTAAGGGGTGTGGGCATAAAATGGGCGTAGCCACAAACATTTTGCGGCACAACTTTTTGTCCCTCTGTTCATTTTTCAGTTGTTGGGAGGTACTCCCGTGCGACGTTACTGTGCAACTGAGCGGGTGCTCTGTCAATCATGTGAGAGGGGGTGAGGTAGCCAGACAGGTTGCCTAGAGTGCCCGGCCGGCTTGGTTCGAGTCGCCACTGGTGCAGTGTTTCTATGCAGAAGTTGAGGGCAAAGAGATCACTTGGGTATCCAGGGTTTTACCAGGGAGCCATAAAGTCTTACTGGTACCATTTTGTCCTACTGGTTCTCTGCTATTCCTCTTCTCCCTCACTCTTCCCATCTACACCTACTGCTCTGCAGGCCCCAAAATGCCACCCTACTTGCGCCCCAAAACACAGCCCTGATCTAATACTGTGCCTAGTAAAGTCACTGCTGTAAATGCCTTATGGTGGGAGTCTTTGGCAGGGATCTTCCAAGCTCTTGGGAGATGTAGTCTGGTAACAGCTGGAAAGCCTCATAATAAACATGACCAGGGGGGTTTATTTATGAATGGAGAGCAAAGTGCTCAACTCATTATTATTCTGGCACAGGGCACTGAATATTTCCCAGCATGCTTTGGAGTAGCTGCTCCCTGGGTTACAAGTATGGGATGCTGTACACTGCTGTACATAGGGTGCTAAGTATACCATAATGTGCCAGATGTTTTCCATGAGTGAATGTCTGGCCTTGTATGGAGACATAAAGGCGACTGGAGATTCCACAGGGAGTAGCCAGAAACATGAGACTGCCAGTATTTCCAAGCGGCAGTAGTCGCAGCCAGTAGTTTTCTATGGGAGCATCCATAATGTAGCCCACTGTACTTCAGTAAGGTGTTGGGATGTTAATTCTCAAATTGGGCCTCATTAAATGCAAGAATCGTGTACCTTATGTGCCCCCCTCCAAGTGATGAATATTCTAGACCTCCTGTCCCTCTCCTGAATTATATGTGGTTGGTTTTAGTATTAATTGGTTAGACCACAGGTTTTTAAATGGGTTGTTCCCCTTTAAATTAACTGTTAGTATGACGTAGAGAATGATATTCTGAGACAATTTGCAATTTGTGGTTTTTGTATCATATATCTTATTATTCTGCAGCTCTCCCGTTTGCGGTTTTAGCAATCTGGTTGCTAGTGTCGAAATGACCCTAGCAACCATGCATTAATTGAAGAAGAAACTGGGATATGAACAGGAGGGGGCGTGAATTGAAAAGCAAGTAATAAAAAGTAGCAATTACAATAAATGTGGAACCTTACAGACCATTTATTTTTTTTAGATGGGGTAGGTGACCCCTCCATTTGAAAGCTGGAAGAGAAGGCAAATCATTCAAAAGAAAAATTCAAAAAACAATTGAAAAGTTTCCTAGAATTAGCCATTCTATTAAACACTAAGGGGGGTTATTTATTAAGTCTGAATGCCAAAAACTCGAAAAATTCAAGTTTTTTTTTTTTTACAATAAAATCTGAATTTTTAGTGAAAAAAAAAACTTGAATAATTTCAGGATTTATTATACCCCGAGGATGGAAAAAGTCAGAATCCGAAAATCTGGCATCTCAGACCTGCCGAGGTTGTGTATAAATCAACGAGAGAAGTTCTGAGGATAAACTGATCTGCGCTGGGTTACGTGCAATAATCCAAAGTTTTTGTGCTTTTGGGCAAAAAATCTGCAAAAACTGATTTTTCAGGCGGAAAATCCCAAAAATTGTTACGATTCAAATTTTTGTACAATTTTCACTATCCCTTTTAGGGTTCTTGCAGTCCCACATTTTGGGAACCACAGGGGTGGGCTGCAGAGCTGACACTTCACACCTTTCAAGCCAAACAACTATATCCAGGCTGCTAGTTTAAATGATGTTACGTGCAGTTTAGGGAAGGAGGAGAGGAGCTCTTTCACCTACATTACATTTCCAAATGAGATTTCTGCTGTGTCAGCATTGACCTACCTTCTAATATGGGATCCCGAATTGTGTAATGAGCTGACGCATCAATCACTATGGCTGAATCATCATCAATCCCCATTTAACCCTTACAAGTATAGTGCACTTATTAACCAAAGGCTGTGGTGCCTAAAGGGTAAAAAATAGTGGTTTCCCACTCTGTCACTATTTCTATAAAACAATGTCACTGTCCCCCGGTTCTCCAAAGCAGAAGACCAAAAACATAATTCCAGATGAACGAGAACAGACACAGCAATGTATTAACCGGTCAGTTCAGAACCACATCAGATGTCTGTGTTACCAATACAGTTATGGCATCCATTATCCGGAAACCCATTATGAAGAAAGCTCTGAATTACAGAAAGCCTGTCTCCCACAGACATTATGAATTCCCTTTTCTCTGTAATAATAAAACAGTACATTGTACATGGACCTGTTATTGAGAATGCTCGGGACCTGGGGTTTTCCAGAAAACAGATCTTTCCATAATTTGACTCTTCATACCTTCAGTCTACTAGAAAATCATGTAAACATTACATAAAAACAATAGGCTGGTTTTGCTTCCAATAAGGATTAATTATATCTTAGTTGGGATCAAGTACAAGCTACTGTTTTATTATTACAGAGAAAAAAGGAAATCATTTTTAAAATCTGTAATTTGGAGCTTTCTGGATAACAGGTTTGTAGATAATGGATGCCATACCTACACAGGAATGGGACCTGTTACCCAGAATGCTTGGAACCTGGTGGTTTGGATCAAGTACAAACTATTGTTTTATTATTACAGAGAAAAAGGAAATCATTTTTAAAAATTTGGATTATTTGATTATAATGGAGTCTATGGGAGACAGCCTTTCCGTAATTCTGAACTTTCTGGATAACGGGTTTCTGGATAACGGATCCCATACCTGTACAAGCTTTTACTGTTTTATTATTACAGAGAAAAAGGAAATTTTAAAAAATTTGGATTATTTGAATAAAATGGAGTCTATGGGAGCTGAGCATTCTGGATAACGGTTTTCCGGACAACGGATCCCATACCTGTACATGATCCTAACTCAGATATAATTAATCCTTATGGGAAGCTAATTTAACTGGGTTTAATTCATGTTTAAATGATTTTTTTAGTAGACTAAGCCCCATATGTAATATAAGGCACTATTTGCCCAGTATAAGTAACTCATAGCAACCAATAAACATTTAAGCAGGTGACCAGTAAATTCTACCTGCTGATTGGTTGCTATGAGTTACTGCACCTGGGCAAACTTAGTGCCTTTTATTACATAACCCCCTTAAAGTATGAAGATCCAAATTTCAGAAAGATCCATATCTGGAAAACTAGGGATGCACCGAATCCAGGGTTCGGATTGGTATTTGGCCAGGATTCTGCCTTTTTCAGCAGCATTCGAATTCTGACGAATCCTTGTTCCTCGCCGACCCGAATCCAAATCCTTAAAACCATGTGACTCTTTCCCCTCACCCATCCTTATTTGCATATGCAAATTAGGCTTCGGTTCAGTATTCGGCAGAATCTTTCACGAAGGATTAGGGAGTTCGGCCAAATCCAAAATAGTTTAATTCATGTTTAAATGATTTTTTTAGTAGACTAAGCCCCATATGTAATATAAGGCACTATTTGCCCAGTAGTAGTAACTCATAGCAGCCAATAAACATTTAAACAGGTGACCAGTAAATTCTACCTGCTGATTGGTTGCTATGAGTTACTGCACCTGGGCAAACTTAATGCCTTTTATTACATAACCCCTTATAGTATGAAGATCCCAATTTCAGAAAGATCCATATCTGGAAAACTAGGGATGCACCGAATACAGGATTCGGTTCGGTATTCCACCAGGATTCTGCCTTTTTCAGCAGGATTCGGATTCAGCCGAATCCTCGTGTCTGGCTGAACCAAAACCGAATCCTAAAAACCATGAGACTTTTTGTCACAAAACAAGGAAGTAAAACAATGTTCGCGCGGCTCTTTCTTACCTCCCCCCCCCTGATTTGCATATGCAAATTAGGCTTCGGCTTTGGTTTGGTATTCGGTAGAATTTTTTTACAAATGATTCGGGTGTTCGCTGAATCCAAAATAGTGGATTCGGTGCATCCTTATGGCAAACCCCAGGTCCTGAGTATTCTGTGTAACAGGTCCCATACCTGTACTGACATTTACTTGAGAATTATTACATCATGTGCTAATGTTTCATTTGCTTTTTTTTTTTTATTATGAATATTGGGGCCGATCCCTATATACAGACCAGCCTGTGCACCAGAGAAAATAGAGAAGCAATTTATTTATCCCCCGCCGGCCCCACAACACATTGGCCCCTTTCACAAGGAGAGAAAGTCTTTGTATCCCCCCCAAAGCATTCTCATATTCCTCTATGTCTCCCCCCTGTCGCCTCCGAGATCCATTACTCACTCTGTAAATGTTTCCTCATGTTGCGCCCGGGCAGACCACCCTCTGAAATAAATACGCCCCCCTCTCCCCTCTTGGCTTCACGCCCTCGTGTGTTTCATGCTTTTTGTCACAAGCACTTGCTTTTATTTCACAATCCAAAAAGAACCAGTAACATCAGGCTCCTGTAAACAATGGAGTTCTCCCATTCTGAGCAAAGCGTTCTGCTTATACGGGGGAATGTAATAAAAGTCGCAAAGAGCAAAACAATTTGCACCAATAAGAATAAAAATCCACATCTCGCAATTTAATATTGTTCCGTTGCATTGCGAATTTTATTTGCGCGCTCTTAAGAAGTGCTTGAAGGTGTCGTCATCTTTTGGAGCAAACATAACGACTTTTTCAGTAAGAAGTTTTATTATATCGACTGTGCATTGGCGCAAAGTATAAAATTCGCAAACGGACTTCCACTGTCGGGAGTGGTCGCTAAACAGTTTCCGGTTTCGCAAAAGCTATATTAAATTCGCGCAAAACAAAATGCAAAGGTTAAATTTTCGCATTGCGGTTCGTTTTTCCGTTACCGACTTTTATAACATTCCCCCAATGGTGTTCTGTTATGCTGCTGCAAATGTATGGGACCTGAAATACAGGACGCCCGGGACCCGGGATTTTCCTGATAAGGGATCTTGCCGTAATTTTGATCTTCATACATTAATTCTACTAGAAAATCATATAAATGTTAAATAAACCCAATAGGCTGGTGTTGCCTCCAATAAGGATTAATTATATCTTAGTTGGGATCAAGTACAAGCTACTGTTTTATTATTACACAGAAAAAGGATATCATTTTTAAAAAAATTAATTATTTCATTATAATACACAAAAGCCATGAATATCTTATGAATTATGTACTTATAAGTGATCCCTCTGGTCTACTTCCAAGGTAAATCTCCCGTAGCCTCAGGTAGAATTAGAGCATAAGCTCTGTGGGTCACTGTGACTAAGTGAGAGGGTTATAGGTATAGGATCCGTTATCAGGAAACCCATTATCCAGAAAGCTCTGAATTAAGGGAAGGTTGTCACCCATAGACTCCATTATATAGTGAATAAAGTATCCCCTCTTGTAAATCATAAGAATATTATAAGTTACCGAGGAGTTTCATGACCGTTAAAAAAAACTTGTTCCTTATAAACGGTGAGTTCTGATGTCAACAGTTATAAATGGTGAGTACTGATGTCATTTCTGTCACATGACTTACTGAATCTTGTGTATTATAATAAATAAAGTACCCCCTGTTGCAAAATATGAGGATATTAGAAGTTACCTGTATAAAAACAAGTTTTTTTATGGTCGTGGAAATCCTCGGTAACTTATAATATCCTTATAATTTACAAGAGGGGGTACTTTATTCACTATATAATGGAGTCTATTGGAGACAGCCTTCCCTTAATTCAGAGCTTTCTGGATAATGGGTTTCCTGATAATGGATCCATACCTATATCTCACTCGCAGTGACCCACAGAGCTTACGCTCTAAGTCTACCTGAGGGATACAGGAGATTTACCTTGGACATAGACCAGAGGGGTCACTTAAGATGCCCCTGGGCCTCGCATGCTACATTTAGCCTTGTAAATGTGCTCTCAGATCTTGTTGAACTACAACTTCTACAACCCTCAAAGGTTACAACAAACAGGCAGCTATAGTTCAGCAATATCTGGAGGCACAAGATCCAGAAATACCGATTTAAAACGGCCTGAAATGAACTACAACACACAGCAGAAGGATGGATCATTACAATGTAGTTCTTTATACTCTATGGGGGAAGACATACAATAAACATCCCGCGTGATTGCCAGGAAACATGGAGTGAATGCTCAGAACCCATCAGCGCTCAGTATACAGAACAAGAAAAGAGCATTTATTTATGTCAGCGACTGTCCATTGCGGCTTAGTTTATACAGTGGCTTTTATTAGTTGGGTTTGGTACAATATTATAATGGGAAGCTTTGTATTCCTCTCATTGCATGGACAATAAGAAATACACAAGAAAAGAGAATATGAATTAACCTAGTAACCCCCCTCCCTTTATGCAAAGCACCCCTGGATCCACTGCAGCCAATTTAGGATGATAACTTGGAATTTCATTAATGGGAGCAGGGCCTCTGGCACACGGGGAATATTAACTGCCAAACATTTATGGAGAATTCTTCTAACCGCACCAGCAATAGGGCTCATCCTTCTCACATTTACACAGGCAGATGTGTATTGGGTTGGTGGAAACTAAATAATATTTACTAAAAGAAACTAAATTTTTTTAGTTGGCCCTACTTGGGGGTAGTTGGCTCAAGCATCAGCTGGCCCTAATTCCCCCAAGGTTCTCTGCAGTAGGACATTTAGCCAAATGGTGGTGGTAACTGATTGGATGTTAAAGGGATACTGTCATGGGAAAAAACAATTTTTCAAAATGAATCGGATAATAGTGCTGCTCCAGCAGAATTCTGCACTGA
Organism: Xenopus laevis; assembly: GCF_017654675.1. Lineage (NCBI taxonomy): Eukaryota > Metazoa > Chordata > Amphibia > Anura > Pipidae > Xenopus > Xenopus laevis. The sequence goes on along the minus strand of NC_054383.1, from coordinate 126,864,111 downwards.
AATCCATTTCTCAAAAGAGCAAACTGATTTTTTTTATATTTAATTTTGAAATCTGACATGAGGCTAGACATATTGTAAATTTCCCAGCTGCCCCCAGTCATGTGACTTGTGCTCTGATAAACTTCAATCACTCTTTACTGCTGTACTGCAAGTTGGAGTGATATCACCCCCCTCCCTTTTCCCCCCCAGCAGCCAAACAAAAGAACAATGGGAAGGTAACCAGATAGCAGCTCCCTAACACAAGATAACAGCTGCCTGGTAGATCTAAGAACAGCACTCAATAGTAAAATCCAGGTCCCACTGAGACACATTCAGTTACATTGAGAAGGAAAAACAGCAGCCTGCCAGAAAGCATTTCTCTCCTAAAGTGCAGGCACAAGTCACATGACTTGGGGTAGCTGGGAAATTGACAAAATGTCTAGCCCCATGTCAGATTTCAAAACTGAATAAAAAAAAATCTGTTTGCTTTTTTGAGAAATGGATTTCAGAGCAGAATTCTGCTGGAGTAGCACTATTAACTGATGTGTTTTGAAAAAAAACATGTTTTCCGATGACAGGATCCCTTTAAGAAATAACTGCATATATCACTACTGCTAACGGAAAGTTTTAAGGGGAAGTACGCCTGAAAGAATATTTTCCAACACCGGGTGCTCTCGAAATATCTAAACCTGCTGCACTATTTTTGGTTTCTGCTTTCTCTGTTGCCATGGGCGCTGATCTATGTACAATTTTCTGTAAATTTATTGCCATGTTGAGAGCTGCAGTTTAACTTCCTCCACTACCCTGTTAGGGTCCGGCTGAGAGTTGCAATGCTTATGATATTCTGCAGGAGAGCAGCCAGAAAGGGATATTATATTATAAGTATTTCCCAAATCTGAATGGACTGAGCGGGAGCAATGGCCTCCTCCATCCGGCCGGGTTACTGCTGAGTGTCACAGTGTGGGATGGATAAGCTCAGGCTCAGTAAGGGATGCCAAGCACTTAAGTAAATGTTAGGATGCTAAGCTACTTCTAAAATAAATACACAAGCCTCGGCCAAATTCCTTGTAGGTGAAACCTCCTAAGTAACCAGTGATTTACAGCCTGTAGCAAATCTGACAATCGGTTGGAAACCCTCTCTCAACTGGAGGTCACTGACTTTGGGACTGAATTTCCCAGGGAGGCCCAGAGCAATGGGCGGCACTGATGTCCCACATATCCTAGATCTATAGCAATGGGCATGTTTTATATATAAATTATGGGGTGTTCCAGGGGAAACTCATATGCCACCCACCTACCACTCACCTTGTATGTAGAGATGCCCTGCGCTATATTCTAGAAGCACAAAGAGTCACACTTCTAGTTGCAGCCTGCATGGTAAGGTGCAAAAATAAGGTTTTGTGCCTGTAGTTTGTATTTTGCACCTTCCCTCAGCAGCACTAATAAAGGGGCCCACAAGGGTTACAAAACTTTTGTCTAGGATGTTAGTTCCCACAGCTCATTGGAATCAGACATTAACTAGGACTGCCCCCTAGTGGACTCTTCTTGTTAAGCCAGTCTGTACCAGTACCTTTGATGAAACATGAATTTCTATAACCCCTTCTATATAACTTGAACAGAGAAAGTTCTTCGTTGCCATTGAATGGGATCCGTATCCAGTATATAACTTGTATGTACATAGAAGTCATTTTCTGTTCAATGTTATCATACCTGCCTTTTTCTTTTTTTACTTTATTTATTATTTGTGCCCCTGAGGAAGACCACTATGGTCGAAACGCGTTGGGCTCACCAATTATTTTTGTAACTTTTGTAACCGCTTTTTTTTGGTATGATAAATATTTTTTTATTTTCTTTTTTTGCAAATTGAGTGTTCTTGGTTTCTTGTATGTAGAGACCCTCCTGGGGAGCCTTCTTATTTGATTTTTTTACATACCTCAAAAAAAGTTCCCAATATAAAAGCTCAATGTGCAACTGAATCAATCAAACCTACACACTATCAGATAAAGTGAATCGTGTGTTTTGAAGAAGGGAAAGATCTTTATAGGGTATGGTAAATACCTACACGCCAAACAGCGTTATTTCTGGTAGTCGATTATACTCATAGACACTTAAGTTATGTTTTTTACTCATCCAATCTAAGGTTGATTCTGGAAATCCTCCTTTGGACAATAAAGAATCGCATGTGCGGAAACGTTTTATAAACTTTAATAAAATAAAGTATTGCACTTACAATGTTCCACTTTAAAATAGCAATTACTGTAAAATCAAAGGTCCCCCCACAGTATATACTAAGGGCCGGACTGGGCCTGCGAGACACCGGTAAAAAACTTGGTGGGCTCCATCTCTTTTGGACCCCGACGGCCCAGACTCTCTCCCTGCACTCCTCCCTGAACCCAGTCACGTTGATGCCCCGGAAAGAGGCATGTACGTGCGCAGGCGTGCTCCGGAGGGTGGGAGGGGGAGAGAGTGCAGAGAGGGCTTTGCGGCTAGGCCCCCCAGTCCGACACTGTATACTGAGTTATCTTTGGCGTTACTCAGTCCCAACTGCGCATGTCCTTGTTCCACACTAGTCACAGATGACGCGTTTCGCCAAGTAGGCTTCTTCCATCACTCTTGGAAGAAGCCTACTTGGCGAAAAGCGTCAGAGTCTGTTAGTATGATCAACTACCAGAAATTACCATACTACCATATTCTCTAACAGTGTCAGACTGGGCCGGCGGTACACCGGGAAAAAACCCGGTGGGCCCTTGTTTGGAACCCTAGCCCCCCACCGTGGCTGCACAAAATAGTGCGGGCGGGTTGTGGCTCAGGGAGGGGGGCCAGAGGGTGGTAGGGGGCCCTGAGGCAGCAGCCCCGGTGGGCCCCAGTCCGACGCTGCTCTATAAAGATCTTTCCCTTCTTCAAAACACATGATTCACTAAATCTGATGGTTTGTGTGTGTTTGATCAATTCACTTGCCCATTGAGGTTTTATATTGGCAACTCTAATGATGATTACATTGAAGGTGTGTGTTTAACAAAGAACACTACATTATATACTGAATAAAGTACCCCCTCTTGTAAAATATTCGGATATTATAAGTTACCGAAGAGTTTCATGACCATATATTAGACTGTAAGCCCTACGGGGTAGGGTCCTCTAGCCTTTTGTTTCCTTGACACTGAGCACTTAATCTGTATTGTAATTATATTTTTTATATTTATGTGAATTGTATTTCTAATAACGCACTTATTGTTACTTTTTATTTCAATGACCCCTTGTTTGTTACTACTAATTTATTGTTTTGTTGTACATTGCTTTGCCCTCAAGGAGCGCTTTACAAATAAAAATATACATACATACATACAAATAAAAACACAAGGCCGAGTGTTTTTATACAGGTCATGGAACTCCGAGGTAACTTCTAATATCCTCATATTTTGCAACTGCGGGTACTTTATTAACCCTTTAAGTGCCAGCAGAATTTCACATTTTGGTTACGCGAAATGCCAGCCGTTTTTGAAACATTTTGTGCTCTCTCACTTTAGGGGCATTTTCTGAGGGGAAACCTATAGTTTACCTAGGAAAACTATACATTGTTTTTTTCGGTAGAAACTGAGCTTTCTAAATCTGCCTGAGTTTTCATGTATTTCCACCTGTGCAAAAAAATTTATAGTGCTAAATACCAAAAAAAAATGAAAAATTACCATTTTTCATCGTATATCAATTTATACCAGAAAAATATTTCATTTTACGGATGAAAATCCAACTGATTTGGAAAGCCTTATGTCTCTCGAACGTGCCAATACCAGATATGTATAGTTTTAGGGAGATTTAGGACTTCTGTACCTCAAAAACTCCCGGCAGTATATTACCGAATTTTGAAAGCACTAAGGCAGAAAACGGCATGCTTTAGATTCCAAGGCAAAAAATCCTGAAACCGTAGGTTTACCCCAGAAAACCATACATTTTTGAAAAGTACACATTCTGTCGATTACAAAATGGGTAACTATGTCTCTCTACTCCCAACTACCAAACATAAAAGCTTGTCTGAACATAGCGGTTTTTCAAAAAAAAATTCAAAATTCTGAAAAATCATTTCAAAGGTTTTATTTTGCTGCTCCGCATATCCCAAACTATATTAGGTACCAAGAAAAAGCACCTGAAATATGATTGCCAGGGGTCCACTGAACAGTTTGATACCCATTATGCATAGGTTTACCAAAGTATCTGGCATTTAGAGACACCAATATGAAGTTAGCGCATCCAAATTGTTCAGGACTTTACTTCAGCTACTGAGAAATCAACACATTGACTGCATTTTTTGTGGGGTAAAAACACAGAAATATATGTTTACCCCCCAAACCCATATATTTTTGGAAAGTACACATTCTACCGAATCTAAAATGGGTACCCATGCCTTTCTGCTCCAAACTACTGAGTCGCAAGGCTTTCCCACAATTGTCGGTTTTGGTGAAATATGTGAAAATTGCCTCAAAGCTTCAACTTCTCAGCACCATATCACCCATGTATCGTTATGCACCAAGATAAAGCACCCTAAATATGATTGCCAGGGTTCCTCCAAACAGTTTGGTGGCCATTGTTCATAGGTTTACCAAAGTATCTGGCATTTAGAGGCCCCAAAATGAAGTAAGCGCATACAAACAGTCCCGTGGGTAACTTCAGCTAATGAAAAATCAACACATTGACTGCATTTTTGTGGGGTAAAAACACAGAAATATATGTTTACCCCCAAAACCCATATATTTTTGGAAAGTACACATTGTACAGAATCTAAAATGGGTACCCATGCCTTATTGCTCCAAACTACTGAGTCGCAAGGCTTTCCCACAATTGTCGGTTTTGGTGAAATATCTGAAAATTGCCTCAAAGCTTCAACTTCCCAGCACCATATCACCCATGTGTCATTACGTACTAAGAAAAAGCACGATAAATATGATTGCCAGGGTTCCTCTGAACATTTTGGTGGCCATTGTTCCTAGGTTTACCAAAGTATCTGGCATTTAGAGGCCCCAAAATGAAGTTAGCGCATACAAACAGTCCCGTGGGTAACTTCAGCTAATGAAAAATCAGCACATTGACTGCATTTTTGTGGGGTAAAAACACAGAAATATATGTTTGCCCCCCAAAACCCATATATTTTTGGAAAGTACACATTGTACAGAATCTAAAATGGGTACCCATGCCTTTCTGCTCCAAACTACTGAGTCGCAAGGCTTTCCCACAATTGTCGGTTTTGGTGAAATATGTGAAAATTGCCTCAAACCTTCAAATTCTCAGCACCATATCACCCATGTATCGTTATGCACCAAGAAAAAGCACCCTAAATATGATTGCCAGGGTTCCTCCAAACAGTTTGGTGGCCATTGTTCATAGGTTTACCAAAGTATCTGGCATTTAGAGGCCCCAAAATGAAGTTAGCGCATACAAACAGTCCTGTGGGTAACTTCAGAAAATGAAAAATCAACACATTGACTGCATTTTTGTGGGGTAAAAACACAGAAATATATGTTTACCCCCAAAACCCATATATTTTTGGAAAGTACACATTCTACTGAATCTAAAATGGGTACCCATGCCTTTCTGCTCCAAACTACTGAGTCGCAAGGCTTTCCCACAATTGTCGGTTTTGGTAAAATATCTGAAAATTGCCTCAAAGCTTCAACTTCTCAGCACCATATCACCCATGTATCGTTATGCACCAAGAAAAAGCACCCTAAATATGATTGCCAGGGTTCCTCTGAACAGTTTGGTGGCCATTGTTCATAGGTTTACCAAAGTATCTGGCATTTAGAGGCCCCAAAATGAAGTTAGCGCATACAAATAGTCCTGTGGGTAACTTCAGCTAATGAAAAATCAGCACATTGACTGCATTTTTGTGGGGTAAAAACACAAAAATATATGTTTACCCCCCAAACCCATACATTTTTGGAAAGTACACATTCTACAGAATCTAAAATGGGTACCCATGCCTTTCTGCTCCAAACTACTGAGTCGCAAGGCTTTGCCAAATTTGGCGGTTTTGGTGAAATATCTGAAAATTGCCTCAAAGCTTCAACTTTCCAGCATCGTATTGTCCATGTATCATTACCAGCATAAAGCATCCTAAATATAAACATACGGGTCTACTAAATAGTTTGATGCCCAATATGCATAGATATACCAAACTATGTGGCGCACAGAGACCCCCAAATGACAATATGTATAGACATTTTCACTGCTGACGCTCTGGCTGCTGCAATATGAGCACCTGGAGTGTGTATTATGCAACATTAGACCCCCCTAACAGTACAGAGACCCCAGAAAACCATATATTTTCAGAAAGTACACATTCTGACGAATCCAATATGGGTAAATAAGTGTTTCTACTACAAACTGCCAAACTGCAAAGCAATGCTGAACGTAACGTTTTTATCAAATTTCTGAAAATCGTCACAAAGCTTGAATTTTACCCCATTATATGCCCCACATTTCGTAACGTATCAGCATAAAACATCCTAAATATGAACGCCAGGGGTCTACTGAACACTTTGATGCCCAATGTGCATAGATATACCAAACTATGTGGCGCACAGAGACCCCCAAATGACAATAGTGTATATACATTTTCACGGCTGACGCACTGGCAGCTGCAATATAAGCACCTGGTGTGTGTATTATGCGACATTAGACCCCCCTAACAGTACAGAGACCCCAGAAAACCATATATTTTCAGAAAGTACACATTCTGACGAATCCAATATGGGTAAATAAGTGTTTCTACTACAAACTGCCAAACTGCAAAGCAATGCTGAACGTAACGTTTTTATCAAATTTCTGAAAATCGTCACAAAGCTTGAATTTTACCCCATTATATGCCCCACATTTCGTAACGTATCAGCATAAAACATCCTAAATATGAACGCCAGGGGTCTACTGAACACTTTGATGCCCAATATGCATAGATATACCAAACTATGTGGCGCACAGAGACCCCCAAATGTAAAATTTACAAGGCAAAACAAAATAAAGCAGTAAAGAGTGAAATGAAAAAAAATCCAATAAAACCACAAAAATCAATGTTTTTTTTCCAGAATAGTGTTATCGGCCATCAGAATCACAGTTTGAATATTTTAGCTGGGCCAAACAGGTTATACGGCTAGAAACAAGTGAACACAACAATATGCAGAGCTGAAAATGCAATAAAATGGCTAAAAATTCAATAAAATGGCTAAAAATGCACCAAAATACCCAAAATTGCAATATAATCACCGAAATAACATACAAAAGATATTGCAAAGTACGGTTAGCGAATACGCTATTCGTAATGGCAATAAAACATTTTTTTCAGCAAAAAAAAGAGACGATGCGATAAGAAAAAAAAAAAAAAAGCCACAATGCCATGTATGTGCGTGTGCGTGTGTACAAATGGTAAATTACATGTTATGTGCGCGTGTGTGCGTGTGTACGTGTGTGTAAGTGCAGTGAGTGTAAGTGACCCCCCCAATCCCCAAAAATGTATGTGTAAGTGTGTGTAAGTGTGAATCTAAGTGTGTATTACTGTAATAAGTGTGTGTTGGTGCGTTTGTGTGTGTAATTGTTGCACTAACCTGAAAAAGTCGCTGAAGACTGTTGCACACGATGTGGAGGGGTCCCAGGAAGACATCTGCGACGATCTGCGTGTCTCTGTGCTGTGGGGGCGGAGCTGATCATCGCAGTGCAGGCTGCAGCAGCAGGACACGTAAGTAACACGTGCCTGCTGCTGTTTTTGGGCCCCTGGGCGATCGCGCCCCAGGGGCCACTCGATCCCCTGCTCTGCTCGTTGCCTAGGGGCAGGGGATCGAAGCGGAACGGAGCGAGCGGCTCTAACAGCCGCTCCTCCGCTCCAGAACCCGGAAGTGCTGCAGAACGTAGAATCTACGTTCTGTGGCATTTCAAGTTACTTTTCCACAGAACGTAGATTCTACGTTCTGTGGCACTTAAAGGGTTAATTATAATACACAAAATGACATCAGAACTCACCGTTTATAAGGATACAATTTACAAGATATTCATGGCTTTTGTGTATTATATATTTTTTCTTGTTTTTCCCCATTCCTTTTTAAAGGTATGATCAGTAACATGTTTGGGAGAAACTGATTATCTCTGAGGTGGAAGAGAACTTACTCGTAACTGGACTGGGGATAACACTTGGTTTGGGACTTTATATTTTGAACTTTCAATGTACATAGAAGGGACAAATATAAGGGGATAAGAAGTCTCCCAGGAGTCCCATGACCATATCGAGGCTCAGACTCGGAGGCCGAGTGCTTTTATACAGGTCATGGAACTCCAAGGTGACTTCTAATATCCTTGTATTTGACAGCTAGGGGTACAGTATTTTTATAATACACACATTTCATGATGACAGCACTATGCACCAGTCATAAAATGACATCACTAACCACTATTTCTAAGGATTTATATTACAGATTACCAGGGCAGCCATCAGGGGGGACAGGGGGGAGAGTTGTAGGGGGCCCCGAAGGTAAGGGGGGCCCAGCCACACCGCAATTTATTGATTAGCCGGGCCCTCCTGCTTTCTGAGAGCTGCTGACTTAGGGAAGGCAGGGCGGGAGCACAAGGGGAGGTATCTTCTGTCCATTCCTTTCCCTTATTGGTCACTGAGTTTAAGTCCCGGTTGAGCTGCTCAGGGATTGGATAGCTGAGGTTTGAACTTCTCCTCCAGCTCATCCAATCACCATGCAGCTTTACCAGGACTTGAAATTCTGTGACCAATAAGGGAAGAAAATGCTGTCACTGGAAGAAGATGCAGCCACCTGTGCTCCCCTCCTCCCTTCTCTAGTTGGCAGCTCACGTTTAGGGGGTAACCCTTTGTGGTCCCTGTTGTGTGGTGGGGCTCTGGGCACTTCTGTGGGGGGGAGCAAGTTTTTTTTACATGGACGTTTAAGGGGGGCACTTACCACCAATTTTCTTACAAGTGGGGGGGGGGGCTGGCCACCAATTGTTTTTCCCCATGTGGGGTCCTAGCCACCAATATTTTTTAATAGAGTGCCCTGACCACAAATGTTTTTTTAATGGGGGGGCCCTGACCACCAATATTTTTTTTTAACATGTGGGAACCATAGCCACCAATGTTTTTTTTTTTTTTTTTTTAGTGTTCGGTGGACCTGTGGGGTGGGGAGGGCGGACTTGTAGCTGGGGCTTGTGGTGGGCGCAGCCCAGGGGGCTCAGGAAATTTTTTTGTATGTGGCCCTGCGATTTCTGATGGCGGCCCTGGGTATAGGTGGGAGTTATTGCTTGTCTTGGAGTGTGATTTTAAGCAGAACACTTTTCTGAACAATAAAAAGTCATGTTGTCTTTTCAATTTTACTTTTTCTTTGTTTTCTCTGTGTTTTCCATTGGTTTATAGGCATTGGGTCCAAGGGGTCACCGTTAAAAGCCAATTCTGTCCATTCCGATACACTTTGAGTAGGTATGTTTAATGCTTGGCAGAAGGATTCTGTATGTTGTGTTCCCTTAAAACTGTAGTGAGAGGTCTGAGTGCCCGTCGTTGCTGTAGAGTCAGCCATGGCAAGTCTGGGAAAATCGTCACTTCGTATTCTTGGTATTGGAACGGAGTTTGGGGGCGCATCTTGCGTAAGATCTCCTCCTTTATGATAAATTTGAGTACATAATAGACAATGTCCCTGGGTCTTTCTGAGCGATTTCTTAATGGCCCCAGTATCCGATGTACTCTATCCAGTTCCAAGTTTTCGTTAGTGTCCCTGCCCAGTATGGTATTGAAAATGGCACATACAGTTTGGCGTAGTTCCTGCGTTGGAACTGACTCCGGGACCCCTCTGACCCTTAGATTATTTCTGCGTCCTCGATTATCAATGTCTTCCGTTTGCTTTCGCACAAGATATATATATACCTATGGTGATCATTGACTCGGTCGGTGATTTTGTTGCTGGTAATTTCCACTACCTCCACCCTTCTGTCCATATTAGTTTGGGCCTCTCCAATGGCCTGCATTTCCGCTAGATCCGCTTTATGTGCCTTTTGTATAGTTGTAGCTACCGCGTTTAAGTCTTCTTTAGTTGGAAGACTCGCTAGTATCCTGCCCATGTCTGGAGAGTCGGATCTTGAGCTGAGTCCCGATGCAGTGGAGCCTGTTGGACTTGGGCTCCACCGTATTTGGTCCGCCATCTTGGGGCTGCTCGGGTTCTCTGCCTTACGGGATTTTTTGTCCAGGTATTTGGTGAGGGAACTTTGAGTCCCTTGCGAGGGTGTTGCAGAGTTCTGGTCTTGCCTTGTGTTAGTTTTACCCATCGTAGCTCGTCAATTTAGCTTGTTTTACTGATAAACTTTCACACACTTTTTTATGGCTTAATGTTCCACAACAAGTGAACTACAACTCTAGACACCCTGTTGTCATGCTTATGGAATCTTCATTTTGCAGACTTCACATATTTTATAAAAACTCAGCTCGGACAGAAACATTTACTTTTGCTTTTACTGTAACATAGTAACATAGTAAGTAAGGTTGAAAAAAGACACATGTCCATCGAGTTCAACCTTTGTCCAGATTTTGTCCACATACTACTTACGATATGCATACTGTAGGCGGAGGGTGACTTTCGAGTTTGGGAAGGCTAAAAAAAAAGATAGCCTATCACCAAAGGTGCAGACTAACAGTGCTTTCAATGCAGACAGGGGAAACAATTGTATTTTTTTTTAAGAAAAGTCCCCTATAGAGTGCTATAGTCACCTCACTTATTAAGCAAATGTGTGTACCCCAATGCAGCCGTCCACACTAGGAGACCTCTCTTGTGCACTGGCCACCGTGCTTGATAGTGGTCTTTTCTTAAAAGAGAACTGAACCCTAACGGTAAATATGGCTAGAAATGTCATATTTTACATGCTGAACCAGCCTAAATGTTCAGCATCTCTATAGTAGTAATGAAGCAGGAGTTCAACATTGTCACAGGAACTCTCTCTTGGATTTTGTTAAAGGGGGTTTTCACCTTCTTCCACTTGGGGGTGACAACTTAAGGCAACTTAAGTGATTGTATTGACTTACCTGAAACCTCAGGCCGGTGCTCCTATCAGCAGAAAACAGCACCGGCCCGGGCTATTCCATTGAGCACCACGGAGGGATCCTCTTCGGCTTCTTCTTTTTTCTCGCAGCTGCACATGCGCATTAGAGTGAAGAGCTGAACTTTAACTAAAAAATCGGCTATTTCATTCTACTGCGCATGCGTCTGCCGGGGGAAATTTGAAGAAAGAAAAAGCCGGAAGAGGATCGCTCCATGGTGCTCACCGGTATAACCCTGGGCTGGTGCAGTTTTCTGCTAATAGGAGCACAGGCCCGGGGTCTCAGGTAAGTTAATAAAATTAAGGATGGGCAAATTTGTTTTGCCTTGTTTCGCCGAAAAAAATGACGCCCATAGACTTGTATGGCGTTGTGCGTCAAAATAATAATTCTTTTGATGCCCATAGACTTTAATGGACGTCGGCGGCGATTTTTTGTCTAAATGAAACGGGTCAAATTCGCCCATCCCTAAATACAATCACTTGAGGTGCCTAACATTTGGCACCCCTAAGTGGAAGAAGACTTTTCTTCTCCTTTAAATTAATTTTTTAGTATGATGTAGAGAGTGATGTTCTGCGAAAATTTGCAAATTTTCATTTTTATTATTTGTGGTTTTTGAGTTATTTAGCTTTTAAGTCAGCAGCTCTCCAGTTTGCAATTTCAGCCATCTGGTTGCTAGGGTCCAAATTCCCCTAGCAACCATGCACTGATTTGAATAAGAGACTGGAATATGAATAGGAGAGGCCTGAATAGAAAGATGAGGAATAAAAAGTAGCAATAACAATACATTTGTAGCCTTACAGAGTATTTGTTTTTTAGATGGGGTCAGTGACCCCCATTTAAAAGCTGGAAAGATCCATAAGAAGAAGGTGAATAAATCAGAAACTATTAAAAAGAAGAAATGAAGACCAATTGAAAAGTTGCTTAGAATTTGCCAATTTATAAAATACTAAAAGTTAACCTGAAGGTGAACAACCCCTTTAAGAGTGTCATTGACATGCACATGCTCAGCGAGCTGTATGTATATATGTATATATATATATATATATATGCAGTATATTGTGTGTCTGTCCCTAAGCCCAGAGCATGTGCAGTGAATCAGTAGGAAATAAGATGGGGAGCTACTGGGGCATCTTTGGAGACACAGATCTTTACTGCTAAAGGGCTGTGGTTGCCTTGGACTGGTACAGAAGCACAAAACATCATGTCCAACATTTCTAGCTATTTCTTTAGTAAGGCTTTAGTTCTCCTTTAATGATTTGGTAACTCAATACTGTGCAACATCAGACACCATTTATTGTCCATTATATTGACTATGATGCCTTTGCAGAACATTGTATCCAAAATGCGGTCAAAAGAAACAGTTATAGGCGCTTTGCCCTAAAGCTCAAAGACTTGAATGAAACTTTCTGAAATGACTCACTGTTACTCCTCATGAACAAATGATTCTCCAGGATGTGATGTCACACCCAGCTAATATGGCAGCTGCTATCCTAAACACAGGTGCGGATTTGGGCCTAGGATGCATCATCCCCAGTGCTCTGATGCATGAGTGTGGTCGCACGCAGGGGTGGGGGCCAGGGGTGGAACTAGGGGTATTCCTAGGGCGTAAAGCTCGGGGGGCGCCAGGCATGTACCTGCTCTGTCGCCTACCCCATGTTCAGTCCCGTCTCTCCCCGACTGGCGCTGGTATTATTTGCATAAATGCGCATGTGCAATCTCGTGCGCACTCAGCCGTCACCGTGGCCAGCGAGGTTGCCTAGGGCTCCTGGCTGGGTTGGCCCAGCTGTGGTGGGGGCGGTGCGAGTGCGGGTGTTAGCTCTAGGACCCAGTGGCATTGGGGTGCCGCTAGTGATGGGCGATTAAATTTGCCTGGCACTAATTCTCTGCAAATTTCCGTGTTTCGCCGCCAGCGAATAAATGCGCAAAACTCCTGTGAAAATTCACCGTCGAAAATTTCAACACTATTTGGACGCCCATTGACTTTAACGCCGGTGCCAAAATTAGTTTAAAGGGGAACTCTAACCAGAAACTGTGTTAGCACAGACAATGAAAATGTCGCTTTAGGCAGCTTTCTAATATAAATTAATTTAGCACAAAGCTTTGTATTGGAATTTCCTTTCTAATAAAAGTGCAAATACAGAAAATGTGTTTTTCTCAGTTCCTCACTTTGACAGTTCTCAATCCTTGTGGTTTTTTTACCTTGATGTCAGACAGAGGGTCAGGGTGTGTCTTGTGATGAGTTTTCCTGTAACCGTCGCATATATGTGGGGGTGGATATGGTTTCCTTGTTCTTACGGGAAGGCTAATTATAGTTTTAATTTGACAGTTTTACCCTGCAACAAGAGAATGGACAGGGTTACATTTCAACTGATATTAAAGTGACACTGAAATATTTCAGCTCTGTACAGGACAGTGTCAGTATCCGTATAAGAACAGAAGCGTCACTAGAGGGGGGAGGGCCCTGGTGCGTGACGCACAGCCGAGCCCCGTCCCCCTCCGAACGGCCGCATTTGGCTGCATTTGTCAGCGGCGCGTGGTCTGCCGGGGGGCCCTGAGGGGGGTGCGGGCCCTGGCCCGCTCCCACCCCCTGCTCCCCCAGTAGTTCCGACCACTGTATAAGAACCTATTTAGTGCTACTCATACTACCGCAGATAAATTCTTATGCCCCCCAGTCCTGTTTAAGGTTGTCACCTGTCTGGATTTCAGCCCAGTTTTTGGAAGGGCTGCCCGGGTGAAAAGAAAAAAAATTTCCTAATTAGGAAATCCGAACAAGACATTGAAGTGAATGACATGGTGATCAGCCAATCGCTAATTGCCACGTCACACAGCCCACCTCCCCGTGTAACCATCACTGCCCCCGTCAGCACCGCCTACGTCTATGTCACTGGCCCACGCCCTACATTACCGGCCTACCCCCCTATGTCACCAGCCCACCCCTACATTACCGGTCTACCCCCCCTATGTCATTGGCCTACCCCCCTATGTCACCGGCCCACCCCCTACATTACCGGCCTATCCCCATCTCACCAGCCCACCCCCCTACATTACCAGCCTACCCCCCCATGTCACTGGCTCACCCCCCTACATTATAGGCCTACCCCCCTTGTCATTGGCCTACCCCCCTATGTCACCGGCCCACCCCCTACATTACTGGCCTATCCCCATCTCACCAGCCCACCCCCTACATTACCAGCGTACCCCCCCATGTTACTGGCCCACCCCCCAACATTACCAGCCCCCCCTATGTCACTGGCCCACCCTCTACATCACTGGCCTATTTCCCATCTCACCAGCTTACCCCCCCCCCTATGTCACTGGCCCACCCCCTACATTACCGGTTACATTGGTTGCTATGGGTTACTGCCCAAATGCAAATTTACCCCTCCGCTTTCATACATTGTGATACTCATGTGTATGTGAACTTGTAAACTGATTAAACAGGGCCACCATCAGGCAGAGTCCTTTCAAGAGCCAGTACAAATGGGGGGTATAGATTGGCATCAAAGGGGCAGGGCTTTCAGCTTTAAGGGCTTATTTTGGGTCAGTGGTGTAACTAGATGTTACTGGCCCCCACAGCAAGTTTGGTTTAGGGCCCAAAACATTGGTAAGTTGACCTATTCTACCAATATACATTGAAAACTCTCATTAATTAGAGACTTACTGGACCCCCTTGAACTCCCGGCCCCCTCCTGCAACCACAGGGTCTGTTTCGTTTGTTGTTACACTCATAGTTTGGGAGCATCAAGGTTGGGATTGAGCAGATCACAGATGGGCTTCTGGGGGCCCATGATCTTTTCTTAGACTATAAGGTTGGTCATCTTTTGGCTTTCTTTTTTATTTTTCTGTGTGTATTTGTAGTAGAACTGGACGCATGAAAATTATTTTGAAAGTCTGATTATAGTTTAGGTGTTTGAGCGAATAAGTGCAATAGTCAAATCTATAATATTGTAGGTGCAGAACTATAACTCACAACCCATCAAGAGTGACCACAATACCTTTGGCTGCCATCTTGGAACTGAAATTTAACAGCATAGGTAGTGTTTCATTTTCTCGGCTGAGATATAATTAACCAGAAGCAACTAGAAACATACAAATGAGTTACCCTTAACTAACCAATTCTCTGTCAACTGTGTGCGATTTATGTCTGACAAATGGGCTTAAGCCATTTGGCATCATTGCCACTCGTATAATTCCTATTGGTCATGTTTTCAATAGTAACTAATAAGATAAGCAGGTCTCTTAATTGAATAATTCGGAAAAAAAGAGAATAAGAGGTGCGCTGGGAATACCTATAGAAAAAGAAGACAAAGCCTATATGGTGTAGTATCGTCTGTACACCGGAGCAGGTATTATGTAATTAAACCTACTCACATTCATGAAAGGATCGTATCACAAAAGAAATCTGATCGCGTCTGTCATCAGTCAGTTTTATGCCTGTTGGATAAGAATGCCGGATAGTGTAGTACCGTCACTTTAGAAAGGGCTGTTAGCCAGTAATGTGCTTACCTGAAGTTTGTGTGCGGCTAGCGTGTAAATCACTGTCGGGGCGTCTATTGTCAGGAACCTAACCGCGTCTGTCACCGGTCGGCCTTGCGCCTGTTGAATAGGAATGCCGGATAGTGTAGTACCGCCACTTTAGATAAAGCTGTAAGCCAGTATTGCGCTTACCTGAAGTATGTGTAAAGCTGGCTTATAGATCACTGTCGGGGCGTCCGCTATCAGGAACGGTTACATTCGGGTCCACCTCTTCTGAGCCGGCTGAGCGGCACTTACGGCCGTGATGTACGGATTTCTGTCAGACTGCGGTCAGATGTTTCTGCGCTGGAAGGAATGCGATCGTTTCTTGCAGACACTGATCCGGTATTTCCCGCAGTCTCTAATGTCGGCGTTCTCTTACACGCGGTCTCTGATCTCGCCTGGGTATGTTTTCGGCGATGCCTTCCACTTCTCCCCAAGATAGTTTAGCTCAGGGGGTTTTTTTCAAAAAGAAAATTCACGGCACCGTATTTGCCTTTGAAGAATTTATTACAATCGGATATTTTAAATACACAGTAAAAGGCCCAACGCGTTTCGTATACAATGATACTTCCTCAGGGGCTGATTTCCCATGTTGCTTCACGGATGTATTTTTATCCCCTCCGTGGGTGGTTCCCTCAATTAAAAATGCAAATCACATTTATTTAATTGTACAAACTAAAATATAAATATATAATAAAACAGATTAAAAAGTTCAATCTTTTAAGAAGCATTTTATATCAATGTCGATATTAAGACCATTGGGGGTCTTAATATCGACATTTTCTATAGGTATTCCCAGCGCACCTCTTATTCTCTTTTTTTCTGAATTATTTCACATGTGGATAAGTGGATCCATTGATTGAACTTTGGTGCAGCTCTTCCCCCCCCCCTATCGGACTGAGCGCAGCCTTCACCCCATTGATTTATTGACTCTTAATTGAATAGCAATTTCACCTTCATTAGCAAAACTGATATAACACATAAAACATGGTCCTAAAAATCCCAGAAATGTGTTCAAACTTTCATAACCTGCCAAATTGTGGAAAATGAACATGGTATGCATTTGGGGGGGGTGTGGTCAAAGCATTTTCGCTGCACGTCTTATATTAACACTCAATGCTGTGATGCGGCGCACACACATTCAACCTCAGGGGTGCAAAAAAGCAGCCTATAAGATGCAGTTACTTGTGAAGTTACACCAGTAGGTTTACACCCATCTAGTTCAGTAGTGATGGGCGAATTTATTCACCAGGCATGGATTTGCGGCGAATTTTCACATTTCGCCACCTGCAAATTGTTTTGCGAACTGCCGCAAAAAATTGCTGACTAAAAAAGTCGCTTGTGTAAAAATTGTCACGCGTCAAAATAATTTTGGTTCCCATTGACTTCAATGCAGTAGGACGAAAAAGTCGCATGTGTAAAAAATTTTGGGGAACAAAAAAATTGTCGCGTGTCAAAATTATTTTGATTCCTATTGACTTTAATGCATTTGGACAAAGGGAATGGGAGGGGGACGTGGACGGGGAGGGGGGACTCAGATTAGCAGAGCCAGACTAGGGGCTCCCAGTTTGTAAATCCCGGTTTTTTATAGGGATGCCCAGATCAAAACTGCCTGCCCAGTTGTCCAAATTAGGAAAACCAGCAGGATTCCTTATGATTGACGCGGCGATCTACCAAACACCGATAGCCATGTCATAGCCCTGCCCCTGATGTCACGACCCGCCCCCATTGCGTCATGGCAACCCTACCGGTTATGTAACAATCTTATTTTGCTCGAGTTATTTCCTTTATTATCTGCGCTACATCTATGGGGACACCAGTTGGCTGACAAAAGATTTCTCTGGCATTGCGACAATTTGGCAGTAGTTCAAGTAATTAATCTCTCCTCTAAATCGAAGTTCCAAGGAAAGAGCATTGACTATGTGATTCTATACTTACAGGAGCTGTATGACACTCAGTGTTCCATTTCCTATATTAAAAAACAAATTGCAGGAATCTCATTCTTTTTTTTTTTCAGATGCAAAACAAATGAGATATCACCAGGTACCAGCAGTCAGGCGAATGATTAAAGGAACAGTTCAGTATAAAAA
This sequence comes from Xenopus laevis, assembly GCF_017654675.1. Taxonomy (NCBI): domain Eukaryota; kingdom Metazoa; phylum Chordata; class Amphibia; order Anura; family Pipidae; genus Xenopus; species Xenopus laevis. The sequence goes on along the minus strand of NC_054383.1, from coordinate 126,846,465 downwards.
TAAAAACTTGGTAAATAGATAGAGATGCAGCCACTTTTTTTGGTAGAGTTTAACGCGCTGTAATGCTAGCTAATTAGCAGCAAGCGAGTTATCTAGAGTTGCGTCTGCGCAACCAATATGGTTATTGTGGTGGACAGCATGAAAAATTATTTAAATATGTGTGGAACACAAGTTCTGATGGAGATGGGTCCCCATTTAGATCTATTCCAAAAATTGGTTACCGCAGACATATGTAGGTTAAAAACCACTGATCAGAGTGATAGGGCCAAGAATAATCTTAATAAACAGGAACGACAGGCATTGCTTGATTTGGCCGCTAACAAGTCCATAGTCATTAAAAATGCGGACAAGGGGGGCTCGGTGGTAGTATTGGACGCTGACTACTATTTGTCAGAATCCCTACGACAACTACGTGATGACACAACCTATCGTGTTCTCGATCGTGATCCCACTAGGGAATTTCAGAACTTACTTACCAATTTATTGGATTGGGCTAGATTTCATCATATCATTGATGAGAACGAGTTTACATACTTAAACAGATTGAGTCCCCGCATACCCATTTTTCATTGGCTACCTAAAGTCCATAAGAGCTTAGTGGATGTACGGGGCAGACCAATTGTATCAGGTATTGGTTCTCTCAATGAACCCCTCTCTGAATATGTGGACCGTCTGTTACTACCCATTGTTACCTCATTACCCAGTTATCTGAGAGACAGCACAGACTGTATCAAAAAGATACAAGGGATAACTTGGCTTAACACCTTTATTTGGGTTACCTTAGATGTGACCGCGTTATACTCCTCTATTGATCATGACAAGGGGATGTCGGCCATCCTGTTTTGGCTTAAGCAATCCCGTCTTTATGGTGACCTGCAGAATGAGTTTTTGATTCAAGCGTTGGAATATTTGCTCAATACCAATTACTTCATGTTCAATTCCATTTTTCATCTACAGAAGCGGGGGGCGGCTATGGGGGCGCGGTTTGCACCCTCATATGCCAACCTCTTTATGGGCTTATGGGAACGCATGCATATATATGATGCCAAAAATCCTTTTCGCATGCATATTGTCAAATATTTCAGGTATATTGACGATCTCATCCTGGTGTGGGATGGAGATCCCAGTACCGTGCAGGACTTTGTCATCTACTGTAATGACACAGGCTGGGGCATCAAATTCACAATGGAGATGGATCCACTATCGATCCCCTACCTGGATATCATTTTTACGGCCAAAAGCAATAACGTATACACGGAATTATACCGCAAACCCATTACTAGAAACACCCTTCTTCATGCAAACAGTAGTCACCCCAATCATGTGATTAGAGGGATACCCACTGGGCAGTTTCTGCGTCTGAGACGTATTTGTACTACATGGGACTCCTTTAACAAGGAGGCCATGTCCCTCTGGGATCGTTTCCTGGAGAGGGGTTATGCCCAGGTCGATATTAAAAAAGCGTACGATAGAGCTGTAGGTGCGAACCGTGTGGACCTTTTGAATAGCAAACCCAGACGTGCCAGCTCATATACCAAAACGGGACAGCGCACAGCTACCCATTGTGGATTTAAATACCCTCGTGTGATTACAACCTTCTCATCTGATACCCCGCGCTTCCAGAAAATTATACGTAAATATTGGCGTGTCTTGAAACAAGATCCAGTTCTGAAAAAAACCCTACCTGCCCAACCAGGCTTTATATTTAGAAAAGGCAATAGTCTAGGTTCACAACTGTCGCCTAGTCTATTTGTGGAGTCAAAGGACACTGCCAATTCTAATTGGCTTAGTGTCAAAGGATGCTATAGGTGTGGGAGACCAAGGTGTAACTCATGTGGCTTCATGAAACCCTCTAAGGAATTTACCTCCAGGACAGGCACCCGACCTTACAAATTAAATTTTTTTGCCAATTGCGGTTCCAAATTTGTGATTTATCTCATCACATGCAAATGTGGTGTACAATATGTTGGTAAGACTATTAGACCTGTTAGGAAACGAATCTCTGAACATATACGATGTGTTTCCAAAAGTGATAAGAGCTCAGCAGTGGCGAAGCATCTTTTGGAGAAACACGACGGAAATACATGTATTTCATTTCAAATAATTGATCTAGTGAACCCGGGTGTCAGAAAGGGGGATATGGAAAAACGACTTCTCAAGAGAGAGGCATTCTGGATCTACACTTTAGATACAATCATGCCAAACGGCCTGAACAGAGAGTGGGAAGTAAGCCTCTTTGTAGATTGAACTATAGTATAGCTATTTCCCATGTAGGTGTATCCATACCTTTCTTCCTCCCCCTAATGACCACCTTCTTCCTCTCTCCTTGAGATCGTATTTTGTGTGGGAGTGTATTGCTCATATTATTATAACTCTATACAGTTTTCGTTTATAACCATTATTAATTGTTAATTTACACATTTGATTGTTTTGACAACATTCTTCCACACTATTACTATCTCTACCAATACTGCTTTATGCCATGCCGTACTATACTATATAACAGCACGTACTAGCAATTTTTGCATATATAGGGTCCTTACTTTTCAAACAATATTTTCAAATGTTTACGAGTTTCTAAAAGTTCAGAATATTTTCTATTTGTAAGGTCCGGTTGTTTACATTCACATTTATTAATTTATATACTTATTTGTTATGAGCGATAGTAGTGACTGTGATTTTAAGTACTTTTTCTTAGTACTTCTATATGTAGCGTTTAACTATTTAATTGTATGTTTACATCACTTTTATATCACTTATGTTACTTAACATCAGTTCCCTAATTGAACAATAGGGGGGGTAGCTACATATATGGGTATTTGGCAGAAGGCGCATTGGCTTCTTGAGGAAGTGACCAGTTTTGAGTCACGAAACGCATCAAGCCATGCTCTCACCCTGCCTGCAACCTATTTTTTGTACATTTTTTGTATGTTTTTAATGCAACATTTTGAATAAAATTTATATTTTTTAATATTTTCTTGCTTAGGGATCCCATATCTATGGCAGTCCAAGTGCCTTTTCGTTTTGTCTTCTGATGGAGAGCTGTAGTTCTAAGAAGGTTTATGTAGGGACAGCTTTATATTGGCACATATTAAACAGGTTACACAATACAAGCTGATCGCACCTCCAAACATATTATAAAGTAATCTGCACTTACATATTAATTAACTATTAATATTCAATAACTATTTGAATGAGATTGCAGTGTTCCACAGATAAAATATTATTAAGTACTTGTTAAGGTACTATTAAATGGGAAAACATAGTTAAGTAGACTTACCTTGTAGCCAAGTGGTTAGAGTAAGGGGCTTTGATTCAAATGATCGTAGGTTCAAGTCTTGGTATTCTTAATTTTTTTTATACATACTTAACTCTATATCATTAAAAATTTGTAACAGTTTTCACAAAAAGTGTGCTATGAAGAATATGCATAAATAAAATTACAGTGCTTTTTTGAATGCCACTGCGATTGCAAAATGAAAAATTGAGTGCACAAGCTCACCTCGCCTGTGTTCACTTTTGCTTACCATAATGTCAGTGGCAGAACTACCGAGGGAGCAGGTTAATTGTACCAGGGCCTGAACCCCCTGCAAGTCCACTGGTAGTTCGAGTAAGCTAAAAAACGTGGACAGGGGTCATTTTTTTTGGGGGGGGGGGGTGATTTTGGAGGGGGCTGGGCACAGCCTGCACCCAGGCCCACCTCCCCATATTTTATTACTGCATAACATATTTATTAATGACTTGCGGGCATGCTAAGCAATGTATATGTTGTCAGTGACACAAAATTAATTAGGCAATTCATTAAATCTTTTACAGATGGAGGGGTAGCTGTCTAGCAATATGTTTTAATACCCTTCTAAAAAGGGCTATGCCCCTTTCACAGAACTTTATTTCAGTACAGGCCTGGCCTCAGGCCCAGATTTGTGGCGAGGCCACAAAGGCCTGGGCCTAGGGTGGCAAGTTGTTATGGGCCACATGACGCCCAGCCACTTGCTGAAGAGCACTGGGGACGTGAAGCTCCTCAGTGCTCTGGTGCACCTGTGATCCATAGAGCGGTGCAGGAAGAGGGCGCTAGGACTGCGTGGCCTAGGGGCGCCCACCGGTGAAATCTGGCGCTGCCTGGCCTAGGCACAGGCCATCTGGCAGCCCCCTTTACCTCCAAGACTGGAGTATGCACAGTACAATCATGCAGATCGTGATCAAATTCACCCATTATGATTTTTTTTAAGAGGTTAATGTTTTTTTTTTTAATACTGGTATAGGATCTTTTATATGGAAACCTGTTATCCAGAAAGCTCTGAATTACATGAAGACCACCTCCCATAGACTCCATTTTCAGCAAATAATTTAGGTTTGAAAAAACAATTTCCCTTTTCTGTGTAATAATAAAACAGTAGCTTGTACTTGATCCCAACTAAGACATAATTAATCCTTATTGGAAGCAAAACAATCCTTCGCGGAGTCAAATGGTCAGACATCATGACAAAACTGCATTAGATGTCAACAAAATGGGGCCATCCTAACATATTGATCATTCATCCTGGGGGCAATGATTTAGGTAAAATGAAAACCATTGATTTCATACGGTTGATTCATCATAATTTATCACACGTCCATTTTGTGACGCCTGATACAGTGTTTCACTATTTGATAAATATGCCCCATAGTGTGGTCCAAGGCTTTTCCTCGATTGACTTGGAAAGTCAATGCTTCTTTAATATTGGCTATTTAAAAATTTGCAAAAAACCAAAATATGGTGACTTCTAGACACCAGGATTTGGAATCAAGAGGGTGAAGGCTTATACAGAAGTGATCACTTGGTCGATTTAGGTCATAACATATTATGTGTTGGCTTGCAGAATGCCATTGAACATGCACTTTTAAACTGAAGCTTGGCCAAGACCAATTGTAATGAGTAAAATCAACCCGACGAGATCAATGGTTTTCATTTTACCTAAATCATTGCCTACCAGATGAATGATGTATACTGTACCTATCCCCATGGTTATAGTATTTATTGTGCTTCTAAATTGCAGAAATAAAAGGACATTACATGTAGTTAATGACTGATTGCAAGCTCAGCGTTATGTTTTTAAATGCAGCTAGTTTTGAGCATGGCAGGCTGCTGCGGGTAAGGGAGAGAAGGCCCACGCAATTGAGGTGGTGTCTCCTTGATGAGGCTGCTGTGATAACGGACTCAAAAGACTTTGCAAAAAGAAGGTACTGTAAATGGATTAAGAAACTAAATACATGAACTCCTGGTTCTATCTATGATTCTATTTTTTTATTTTTCACTTCTACAGACCCTGAATATATGAATAGTGAATATACTTGATTACCGTATATGAATATAGAATGCAACTTCATGGCTAAAGATAATGGTAAGATCATTGAACTGATGCATATCTAAACGTGTAGCCTCAAGCAGTGTTAGAGATGTGTGTTTGACAGTGGCGTAACTAGATATTACTGGGCCCCAAAACAAATTTTTTTTCAGGCCCTCAAAATGTCTAGGGGTTGACCTGTTTTACAGATATTTATTGAAATTGTATATGAATTAGGGCTTCATGAGGCCCATATATGTCCTGGGCCTTCTGCAGCCACAGGGGCTGCTTTCTCTGTAGTTACATCCCTGATGTTTGGTAGGCATAGAATATGCAGCACCGAGAGGGCCTGAAACATGTAATGTCTTCATGAACACTAATCACAGTAGATATTCTGCTTTTTGAGTGCTCTCCTCCTTCTCAACTAATAAGCAACTAATAAGTGAATAAGCCTATAACATGGGACGGCTTCAAAAATAGGTATATAGCAACCATACATTATCATAGTGCTTTGCAGCCTAAGGTCCATATCATATTCACACTATGGTCAATGATATCAGGAGCCAATCAACTTGCCTGTATATTTTTGGAGCAGGAGGAAAAAGTTCCCATGCTGGAAATTAATTCATGATCCCAGCACTGTAAGTGTTCTACCCACTGAACCTCCATTCTTACAATCTGCATGGTATTTGACCATGCACACGACTTGGGGCAGCTGGGAAATTGACAATATGTCTAGCCCCATGTCAGATTTCAAAATTGAATATAAAAAAACCCTAGGAATTTAAGCTGTGGTTTAGGTAAATTAAGACGATTCACTTTTATACAGTCCAAAGTTGGGGTGGTTAATAAAGTATATAAAATATAATACAGGTATAGGATCCGTTATCCGGAAACCCGTTATCAAGAAAGCTCAGATTTACAGAAAGGCCATCTCCCATAGACTCCATTATAATCAAATAATCCAAATGTTTGAAAATTATTTCCTTTTTTTCTCTAATAATAAAACAGTAACTTGTACTTGATCCCAACTAAGATATAATTAATCCTTATTGGAGGCAAAACCAGCCTATTGGGTTTATTTAATGTTTATATGATTTTCTAGTAGACTTAAGGTATGAAGATCCAAATTAAGGAAAGTTATCCGGAAAACTCTAGGCCCCAAGTATTCTGGATAGCAGGTCCCATACCTGTATGAACAATATTATATGAATAATATCAATGCAGTGATGGGTGAATCTGACCCATTTCGATTCATTGAAAATGCGCAAAATGGCGAGAATTTGCCAAAATGCATTAAAGTCTATGGGAACATTTTGTTTTTGCTGCATGATATTTTTTTCACCCATTGGAGTCTTTGGTGCATAATTTTTGTGGCAAAACTTGGCACTGATATTCCTCAACCTCGGCAGTTCATTCATACTGATAAACATTCACCTTTGTATCCAGTGTTTACATTCTGTCATCAATAATGTGCTGCAATGTTGGCAGTTACTGACTCAATCAATGTCAACACAATAACACTGTCAGGATTATAAAGTTGATTGGGTAATCCCCAGTCATTGTAACTGTAATTATAGAGATAAGGGAAATACAAACACATTTTAATTGCACGTTTTTACAAGCAGCTTGAAGGCCACATTTATATCTCTGGTGCAGTATAACTTAATTATATATGTATTATGGCTTAATTATAGATCATTTATGCTCTGAGCACGGACTCAAGAGCATCAAGTATTTTTCTTTCAGTGTATGTAACTATATATTTCACTTGAACCAACTAGCATTTATTAGTTTTGCACTGTTAGGGAACAACTTCTATTATCTCAAGATTTCAAGAGTTTTGCCTCCAGAAAAGTGTCAGGTAAATGATCACAGATACGGAGCCACTCAATTCCATCATCATCTCTCATGTCTGCCATCCCAGCACTTATATATTCAGTCCTTAGGGCCAGACTGTAGTGATGTCAACCCAATATCCGCATACCTGCAGGACCTGTGCCAAACCGATACCTGCAGGACCTGTGCCAAACCGATACCTGCAGGACCTGTGCCAAACCGATACCTGCAGAACCTTTGCCTAACCGATACCCGCAGGACCTGTGCCAAACCGATACCCGCAGGAAATGTGCCAAACCGATACCCGCAGGACCTGTGCCAAACCGATACCTGCAGGACCTATGGGTTGGGTGGGTTCAGGTCGATTTCCTTATACAATTGTCAGGTTGCGGGTGGGTTTTGGTTGAGTTCTTTCCTCCGCTCTACCTGCCCATGACCTTACCGCGCCGGCTTCTGCCTCAGCGCAGAGTGTAACTACAGAGGAAGCAGACCCTGCGGCTGCACAGGAGGTATAGGGGCCCCATAAGACTCTAATTCATATACAATTTCAATAAATATTGGTAAAACAGGTCAACCGCTAGACATTATGGAGCCCTGAAAAATAATTTGCTGTGGGGCCCAATAATATCTAGTCATGTGGTTTTTATAGACTTGCGCCTGCATGGCCCCACCCACAATGACATCACAGAAGGGTCTATAAATTTGGAGGCATGTCGGGATACGGTTGGGTGCAGACATTCTGTTCAAAATGAATGTCAAAACTCCCTCTCTGAGCACTGGCATAACCTCTAGCTCAACCACAACCACTGTAAATTGCAACACATATAGACAGCATTTTGCAAAAGTATTCAGCACCTTGACCAATGCTCTCATTGTACTGACTGAAATTTTATAATGACATTCTGTCCATTTTGCTATTTTTATTTCAAAGCACCAAAATGGAAAAATAGCTGGCTTTATGTAAGAGAGAAATTGTAAGAAGAATAAAAGATCAGAAATAAGATCTGTGGGTAAGTATTCCCCCACCCCTCACACTTGGTGGAGCCACTTTTTTATGGCAATAATGGCTAGTCTACTCCTAGGTGAGCATATTCTCATGATTGGTTGGTTGTTTCTTCTGCTTCCCGATTGTCAAAGATGACCATAGACTTGAATTGAGATCAAGGCTGTGATTGGGCCATTGTAAGATAGATCAGTTCTACTTGACCTTGTTGTTGGGATCATTGTCTTCTTGCAACAACTTTCTACCAACCTGTATTTTGCATCACCAGTTCTTCCTAACCTTTTAATGAGATGTCCAGTCTCTATTGATTAAATCAGCTCCATTGCACAATGTCAACTGGAAGACTCTCTTGGGCTGTGCCTGCTAGATCAAGCAGATACCTGGCTAGGATTGTTCTGCTCATTTACATTATTTAAAATCCCATAAAACAGGTCCACGAATTCTGTCAGGTCCACTGCTTGTCTCCTCCTACGTCAACCTAACCAGGGGCCGTTTCTGACCTATGACAGCATTTTAGGGTATTCCATAAACATCACTTGGGTTTCATTTTTAGTAATCAGGTCTCTATCTTTCTTATTCTGAGAATAGAAATGAGTATTGTGCAATTGATGTTTGTATTTGCTATTTATAACTGAAATATCAAATGACTATTTCTAATACATTATGATTTGTATGTATATCCTATACTGTACTTCTCGTTTGAACGTGTGGTTTTGATGGTGCTACTTATGATAATGAGATTCCTAGACTGTATGTAGGTAGGGTTTAAGGATGGCTGAACCCAAGGTTCACATGAAACCAACAATTAAAACTTACCCCAGAGTTTGTGGGTTGCAGCTCAAGTCACCTAAGAAAGATTTGTAATGACGTGACCAACCGTGAAACAGAAAAGACTTCCCTTTGGCAAAGGGTTACGACTGTGTTATTATGTTGGCAAGCTATGCTGACTGCTCAGATCTCCTAGAGTGTCAACAGGGTTATTAAAAATGGATGATCTTCTCAATGAGAGCTGTAAAGACTCTTATATAGTCTCAAAATACACCTATTGGGTGTGGTATCCCTGAAAAAAAGAAACTTTGTGGTTGGCTATTACATGACATGTCATGTCTCAAAATACATCAAACACCTATTGGGTGTGGTATCCCTGAAAAAAGATAATTTGTGGTTGGCTGTTACATGTCACAAGACATGTCTCAACTGTCTGATGTTCGGCAGTGGCCAGAACCCCTGGTTTCAGCCTTGTTACTAATACCACTAGAGTTAGATATAGGTCAACTGAGTAACACTAACCCTAGATATGGACACCTCCATGGACTGACCCCATAGCAGAGATCTCTTTGGGCTGTTTATTAAACCAACCAGTGTACCTTCATTGTTTTGGGGGAAGGGGTGCACTCCTTATTTTCATCAGAATACATAACATAAGGTTTCAAGGGTTTCAGAGGTCAGAAATATTCCACGTTTTACCCAAAATATATTTAGTGCCATTCAAATGTATAGTACAGAAATACTGGGCCCATGCTACTTGTTCTATGCCCCAAAGAGTGGTTGCTATTTTTTATTTTGTTTGCTAAATCCTGATGCTAATTTCACTGGTTTCTGTGCTGCCATGTAGTAATTATCTGTATTAACTACTAATCAGCCTTATATTGTGACATTTCTATTCTATGTGTACTGTATATTGTGAGTGGCTCCCTAAGCTCAGTAAGTGACAGCAGCACAGAGCATGTGCAGTGAATCAGCAGAAAAGAAGATGGGGAGCTACTGGGGCATCTTTGGAGACACGGATCTTTACTGCTAAAGGGCTGTGGTTGCCTTGGGCTGGTACAGAAACACAAAACATAACGTGCAACATTTCTAGCTACTTCTTTAGTTAAACTTTAGTTCTCCTTTAAGGTCAGAACAGGTTTAGAAAATTGTTTTATCCTATTAAAACTATTAGGCTTCTTAATCATGATATGCTACCACAGTTTGTTTTAGTGGCTATAGGATGTTTCCATTCGTTTATAGGAGCTACTGATATATTTTATCTTGGAGTTAATCGACCGGCTCCAGGGCGGTGGCTGTTTACACATCCGATAAATATCAACTACAAATCACGCATAGTAATCTGACCCAGTTGATTATTGAGCATTGTGTAAAGACCTTGGGAAGTTCATATTGTTGTTTGTCACTTGTTACCTGTGTGTTTTTGACACAATTGTCCAATGGATGTGTAGAGGTCTGGTAAACCTTTACTAATATTGGCAGGTAATCCCCTAATGTTATAGACGCCTTAATGGGTCCTGAATGCAGTTAGCGGGGGGATCTATTTCCTTATCCTGCATTGAGTTACGCCCCTCGCAGTTCTCAAGTGTACAGTAGATGGCACTATGCTATAGTATATATGCCTAATAGCTTGCAATATTGTGGCCAATCTACTGGAATAAACTGCTTTCGTAGCTTTCCTTCTCCTTTAAAAGCAAGAGAATACAAATGGCTTCATAATAATATAATATCCCCAACTATATAACCATGCCTAGTGGTCATAAGGTCGCTCATTTATGAGGACAACTGCAAATGTGGATCACTAAAATGCACATTTATAAACTATACTGAGTCCATCCATGCTCCTCACACTTCCATGTACATGTGGGCCGTGCCAATGTGCTTGCCCAGCCTGCTCTGATGAAATACAAGTATTGGCATTCAGGAACCCTGGAATGACTCAGTATTTCCACTTGCCAGTTGTGTCAATAGGCACATCAAGGTAATTGGCACATATTGTGGCACAAGAATTGAGAACAACTGGTATAACCAGAGAGGACAGAAGCTCAGTGGTTCTAAGACATTAAAGGAAAACTCTACCCCTGAACAATGTAGGTCTCTATAAAAAGATACTGCATAAAACAGCTCACATGAAAACCTCTGCTTCATGTAAATAAACCATTTTCATAATAATATACTTTTTTAGTAGAATGTGCCATCATAAATAGAAAATTGCCATTTTAATATATAACGGCCGCCCCCTTATATATTAGGTCACGTGAGCCAATTAACAGACAGAGTTGTGTATTTTGCTTCCACACTTCTTCCTGTTACAGTTAGAGCTACAGTATTGCAAGACATATATGCAAGAACAATTGATATTTATTTAATTAGAGCCATACACTTTTTGGGAATATTTTTTTTTTTTTTGTTTTCATTTATCACATGGGAGTCACAGACTGGGGGATAGGACGGCTGGAACGGGCTGCCAATATTTCTTGAAGAATATGTGGGCTTTAAATGAGGGGTGAAAAGCCCATATGTACTTAGAAGCTTTAAAACAGAGAGGCTCCTTATAAAGAAATATTGCTAAAAATGGGGATAGAATATGGCCAATTGTCAGAGTATATAGATGAGGGAGAGGAGTGGTTAAGAATAATGAAAAGGAGAATAAGGCCAGATATGAATAAATATGCGTAGCCCACCAAGGGACATCAAATGAGTCTTGTTGTTGTTTTTGTGATGTTTGTATTTTGTTGTATTTTTCTTCTTTTAATGTGTTTTTCTTGTTTGTATTCTTTTTTATCTGGAAAACCCTCAATATTTGACCCTCAAAGTAAAATCCTTCGACTTCGAATATCGAAGTCGAAGGATTTACCGCAAATACTTCGATCTAAGGAAAAATCGTTCGAACAATTAAATCCTTTGAATCGAAGGATTTTGATCGATCGAAGGATTTTCTTTCGATCAGAAAAAGCTTAGAAAACTTATGGCATAGGTCCTCATAGGCTAACATTGTAGCTCGGTAGGTTTAAAGTGGCAAAGTAGGTAGTCAAAGTTTTTTTTAAAGAGACAGTACTTCGACTATCGAATGGTCGAATAGTCGAACGATTTTTAGTTCAAATCGTTTGAATCGAAGTCGTAGTAGCCGATGGTCGAAATACCCCAAAAAAACGTAGAAGTTTTTTTACTTCGAATCATTCACTCGAGCTTAGTAAATGTGCCCCTAAATCTCACCTATTAGTATTGGCCAGGATTTCATTATAGGCAATAAGACTTTCATCTGTCCTGGGGTTTCATCAGTGGTACAGTCCTGGGGGGGGGGGTTACAGGGTAACTGGGATTGACTCCAAGCCCTCCTTATGTTTAATGTATTATAAAAAACAAACTAGGACAATAAATTCAATGATAATTCCATGTATAATATCACTAGACAGAATAATATTAGCCAAAATACATCCTGACCTGGGGCACAGGCTTCAATGTTAAAATGATTTGCTACATTGAAGTAGGTTTTGTTATTTTCCCTTTTGTTATGTATATGTATGTTGTGCCTGTCCTTTGAGATATATATATTGTTTGCTGCTAAACAAAAAAAACCTTCTACACAAAAAGGGGCAAGCCAACGGCACTGCATGGAGTCATTGGTTCAGTTTCATCTGTGTGGCCACAAGGAAAACCAATAAATATTTCACTGTAGATGAATTGACCAATAACAATAACTCAGGCTGTGTGGCTGAACATCTCAAGACTTTCTAGACAGCAACACAACACTTAAACCACTCACATCAACAAGGAGGAAACTTGTAACTTACCATATACCTGTATATATATATATATTCCAACAATACATACATATTTGCCTTATTATAAGTAGGAGCTATCATTTTGCTATCCCTGGCCTGGAACCATTACATTTCTTCAGTCTAGAGCAGTGATCCTCAACCAGTGGCTTCTGAGTAACATGATGCTCCCAGTGGCCTCAAAGCAGATGCTTATTTTTGAATTCCAGGCTTGGAGGCAAGTTTTGGTTGAATAAAAACCAGGTGCACTGCCAAACGGAGTCTCCTGTAGGCTACCAGTCGAAACAGCCAATCACAGCCCTTATTTGGCATCCCCAGGAGCATTATTCATTCTTGTGTTGCCCCCAAACTCCTTGTACATCTGCATGTTGCTCATGGGTAAAAAAAAGGTTGGGGACCCCTGGTCTAGAGGAACCAAATAGTGACTCTGGGGTAAAATTATTACTATCTGTACCTGCTGTGTTATTCTTATCAACCTAATTGAGGTCCCAGACTTATTTCTAAAGTCCAAAACCAAAATCTATTCACATACAGTAAGTCCTTTCGTCACTACACGCTCCTCTATAGTTGTGTCAAAGAAAGTGCAAAGTACAGAGCACAAGGATTCAAGGAATTGATAAACATTTATTAACACTGGTGACAACATGAACCTGTTACACCCACTCAAAGGCAGTATATAGTAGAATTACGTCAAAAGGCAACTGAACTCTTAGTAGGGTTATTAATCATAATCCAAGTTTATCATGAAAATCGTACAATTTTTTTTTGGATTTTTTGCACAAAACCCAGTGCAGATCAGGATATCTACTCCCATTGACTTAGAAAGAACCTTGGCAGGTCTGAGATGCCGGATTTTTGGATTCTGACTTTTTTCATCCTTGGGGGATAATAAATAAAAGAAATTGAAAAAATTTATTTTTTTTTATTACTAAAATTTGGATTTTATAGTCAAAATAACTTAAATTTTTCCAGTTTTGGGCATTTGGACTTTAATAAATAACCTTCTTAGAGTTATATTGAAAACGTTTCACCACTCATCCGAGTGGCATCTTCAGTTCAACCTGCAGGTTTTCTCATATTCCCCTTTTGATTTCAGGTTAGTCTCCCCAAATAGAATAGTATTAAGTCTATGAGAATTTTCTAACTCAAAGACATCTGCCTGTAACTGTACATATGAGTTCACAGCTGTTCGTGGGTATATGAACAAGATATGCCCCAGCAAGGGTCTCTGAAGGAACAATCTATTTTTAATACAGTTTTAAAGAAAACACATTTTTTCCTGATATTAATTATCTTATGCATGTGTTACAGAATGCAATGGATAATAGTGACCCCATCTGTACTCCATTATTGTGACCTCCCATTACTCACCATTGTCACTGGATCTCTTACTGTTAAGAGTTACACTCTATGTAGACAACAAAGAAACAATCGAAAAGCAATGTTGGTATCGTTGTATTATATTATACATGAGCCTTCAATGGCTAAATTCAGGATTTTTTAGGCCATCTGAGATTAACTTCATTAAAGGAGAAGGAAAGCTACGGAGGCATTTTATTGCCAATAGATTAGCTGCAATAGTGCAAGCTAGAATGCTATATTTATTCTGTAGAATGTTTTACCATACCTGAGTAAAAAGCTCTAGAAACTCTCTGTTTGTTTAGAATAGGAGCTGCAGTATTAATGTGGTGTGACATCACTTCCTGCCTGAGTCTCTCCCTGCTCTGGGCTCAGATTACAGTAGAGAAGGGAGGGGTGGGGGGAGAGGAGCAAACTGAGCATGCTCTTGCCTAGGGCAATGAGGTTTAAGCTGAAAACAGGAAGTCTGATACAGAAGCCCATGAGTACACAATAGAAGGAAAGAAATGCTGTGTTTCTTTTGACAGGGGACTCAGAGCAACATTACTTTGGGGGTTTACTGGTATATTTAGATGGACCTTCTGATAAGGCTTACTTAGTTTTAACCTTTCCTTCTCCTTTAAGTGGGAAAAGTCCTCATTACCTGCCAGTGAGGATTGTGCTGACTCCCCTTTGGTTTAGTGCCGTATTTCAGAAAGAGATCTCTTAAATCCACATCCCTAGTTTCCAGGTGCAGACACGTGTTGTTAATGAGAAACACATCAGTACCCGTGTACGGCAGACATGGGATATGAAAGTTGCAATATTCCTCTTTGGCCTCAATCTTGATGGATAAATGTTGTTTGGTCAGGCTTTCCCCTTGGCTGCAGAATGAGTGTGTCTGGCACGTTGTACACAAAGGAGAGGCTAAAACAGACAGAAATAAAGCCACTTACTGTTTATATTACTCTCATATATTTCATAAACAGAAGGTTCTAGTTATTAGTCCACCATAAACGAAGAAACACACATCTATTGGCCATTCTTCAGCTCTATGTGCCAAGTCCCATCTGGTGACAGCAGATCATGGAGCTGCACTTTGGAGCAATACATACCAGTCACTAGAAGGGACAAATAATGGCAATTCCCAATGATTTGGATTCACTTTGAATGGTGGGCAATTTTAAGTGTTTTTTTGAATGAGAAACCACTTACCTTGGAGAGGAGGCCACTACACTTATTTTTTTTATTGTATGTCATGAATTTGTGTCAACATAGATAACAGTTATACAAGGAAATGTGTGTATATATAAGGGTGTGGTAAAGTGGCTGTTTAGTTATAAGCACATGGTATATAATATTCATATATTATAGTTGTATTCAAAAGAAATGGGCATATTGTCACTGACATACAGTTTATCTGTTGCTTACTGTACTGTCAGACAATCCAATCATTTTCCTTCCTGCTCACTAAAGGAGAACTAAACCTCTTTAGACTGCACGTTCAGGAACCCCAGTCCCCTCCCCACTCACCCAATCATTGGAAGAGAACTCACCTTGAGTAACTAAATTGTAACGGTCGGCGCCCAACACCAGAACAAATACCAAGCACCCTGGTCTCGGCTCGTGCTTCATCTGTAGTGTGACCGCCGTTGGCCTTGGGAGGAGCCCTCAGCTACTTGGATGCCACCAGGACTTAAATGAGAGGTGCAAGGCAAGATGTTCTGGATAGGCAAAGGGGCACGACTGTAAGCGAGAGTCTTTGGGCAGAAGGTTGTAGTACAAGGCGTTAGGCAATAGAGTAGTCAGATCAGGCCGGGTCGGGGCAGGCAGAGAATAAACATAGTCAGGCAGGCAGGCAAGGGTCAAACCAGGAAGTCAATCAGAAGGGATTTAGCAGAAGAGGTAGTCGGTATACAGGCAAGGGTCAAGATTCTGAGGTCAGAATAGTTAAAAACCCAGGCAGGGGTCACAACAGGAATCTTAAAGCTCAGAAGCACCAGGAACAAATCCTATCACGGGCAATGGGAAACAGCAGGAAGGTCCCTTTTAAACTTTTAAATTTTCACATGCATGCGCCTACTAAACCCGGAAGTGCGCGCTGCGTGCTCACTAGGAAGAACCCGGCGCATGAGAAGTGGCGCGGCGGTATCCCCGCCGCACCACTAGACCACCAGGGTTAGTTATTTTCCTTACATAAATTTTTCCAGGCTGTTTGCTCATCTTACTGCTGAGTATCCATTAAGGGATTTGCTGTGAAGACAAACATCACATAAGGAATGAATGTGCCAGTGACACTGAAGCTTTGTCTTTGGCTTTCTGCCTTGTGGCTGCTGTGAGCAATGGATGTGCCCTGCTCTGGCTCCTCCGGATTAGTCTGCCTTCTGTACAACATTGGTGAAAAAGGTATTCTGGGAGATGTATTCTGTGTTGTATACACAGGTGTCCCCATGCATGCACCTTACTAGCACCACATTCCCCATGCCAGCAAGAGCAACTGTGGGTAAAAGGAAGGCTCTCTGCCATAAAACACATGGCACCTCAAGCAAATGACCCCCAAAGATACATTGCTTTTAAAAGTGACACATAAAAAATACACAATATAAATGTTACTGCAATATATAGATATCTATATGCGCTAAATACAGAAGGTGTCACATTGTGCACTTACCCAATGCATTGCTGATCAGTAGGAACCATATAACTTCTGCTGGGAGTTGCCATCCACCTCCGGCCACTACAGGAGACAGAGCAAAATATCAGAATGGAAAAAATTAGCTTTTCCCCTCACTGGGCCCAGTTTCATATCAAAACTTGGTCTAAACCTCTGGTTTCTGTTTTGTTTGCCAGAGGACGCAGAAAAAAGAATATTTTAACCCATTTTAAATTTCTGATTTACACTTGAACATAAATAAATTTTGCAGGCTTTTTACAAAATATACCAAAAACAAAAGGAGAAAAAGAATGACCCTTGTAGTTGCACCACCCTACAATATATGTCCGAGATTCCCACCATTCGACGTGGTGACTTCATCAACCTGATATTTTCCTTTACAGCAATTCCATCTTCGTGTCCTTCCTTCACAGCAAGTGGAATTGCAGAAAAGCAACTACAAATAATTGTTAGAACAAAAGAATTCCAAAATTAGAACATGAAATGTAGCAGGAGCAATGGACAGAACATGACAGGTATGTGTCTTTGTCTAGTTTTAACTTCTTTCTCTTCTCCCCGCGTTCTCTCTTTCTGCTTCTTCCATTATTAACGACCCTCTCTATTCCCTCATCTTCTTTCCCTTTTTTATTTCTCTTATTTTTTTTGCTTATACTCTCTTCTTTATTTTTTCTGCCTTCCTCTCCACCTTCTTCTATCCTCTCTTTTTTTCAACCTTTTTTCATTTTGATTTTTTCTGTCATGACTTCATTCCCTGTTTTCCAGGTTTTCCAAGTTCTCTCCATAATTTCATTAACTATTAATTACTCCATAATTTGTTCTCTACCTTCTTTGCTGTTTTCCTCCCCTTTCATATGTTCTCCATGCAGCTCCTTTTTCTCTGATATTCAGCCTGCGCCAATATTTTTGGGTACTTACTTCAGCATATCCACAAAGAATGCCTCTAGTTCCTAATTAATCTGATTTTATTCTAGCATCTGTGCACATTGAGGAAGGGCAGTTTTCTTTTTCTTGATTTTTACCGCCACTTTCTGCATGTTAATATTGTATTTTAAAATGCCAAGTATGGCATAGTATCAAGGTTAATAAAAACTTGTGGAATGTGCTACAAGAACTTGTTTGCACAAACTGATATTATATTCCAAATCAGGTCAGAAACCAAAAATAAATAGGAAAAATTAAATAAACCCTGAAAAAATGTATTTCTATCAAATTCACTTCAAAAAGCAGCATTTCATATTTAATTGTAATTGTATTCCAGTCATTAGGTGCAGATGTTTTCTAGGGTCAGGTTTAATGCACTCAATAAACTTTCACACACACACACAGGGCCGCTATCAGGGGGGCACAGGGGGTACTCCTGTACTGGGCCTGGGCCTGAAGGGGGGCCTGGCTGTGCTGCACTTTTCAAATAGCCGAGCCCTCCTTGAACTTGCCGAAGCCAAGCCACCTCTTCCATCCCGAAAAGCTAAACAGCCGAGGTGCCGAACAGTTGAAGTCCCGAAAGCGGCAAAAAGACCCAAAGTCCCGAGGCGGCAAAAAGACCCAAAGTCCCGAAAGCTGCGAAAGGACCCTAAGTCTTGAAGCGGCGAAAAGACCCGAAGTCCAGAAGCTCTGAAAAAACCCGAAGTCACAAAAACAGCCACATTTGAAGTTTGAAGCTGCAAAAAGACCCAGTCTTTTTCACAAAAAGTCACAAAAGGAGCCGAAGTTGAAGTCCTTTGAGTTCAATTCTACTGGACACCAATTTTTTATTTTTTAATCCCCTGGCCACCAATGTATTATTTTAATACTCTATAGGCCCCTGCCACCAATGTTTATTTTAAAAAATATTCTCTGGGGCCCCAAATTTTTTTAACTTGTAAGGGAGGCCCTGGTGCCAATGTTTTTTTTACTTGAAAGGGGGCCCAATGTTTTTTTTTAAAAAAAACTTTCAGGGGGGGCCCGGCACCAATTTTTTTTTAACTTATATGGGGGCCCTGGTCACCAGATGTTTGTTTCAACTTGTAGGGGGGCCCTAACCACCATTTTAAAAAAAAAAAGCATTTTATAACTTGTGTGTGTGTTACCTTTATTAGCGCTGATCTCTGTGTGGTGTTTTAACTGTGGTGTGGAGTGGGTGGGGGGCCCCGAAAATTTTGTTGTACGTGCCCCATGATTTCTAATGACGGCTCTGCAAACACATATATATATATATATAAAAATGCAGCTGTTGGTGAATGAATTAATTACTCATTATTTTAGGCAGTCCCTAACAGTTTTATTTTACTTAAATATATCTGTTAGCCAATAAATTGTATTACTACCACAAAAAAAGTTTCTTATTTTTTTTGAACTAACATTGTACAACAGCCAATTACTCCCTAATAAGTTAAAACATCACCTGCACCTTCCAACTAACTGGAGTCTCTTGAAGAACAAAGCATCTCTAACCCTCATTCTATGCCTGTGGTTTGCCCTCCCTTAGGATGTATTTCTTGCTATTCAGGTCAAAGGAGCAATTTAAGTTTAACCCTTACCCTGTCATGGAAAAACATGTTTTTTTTTTTCAAAAATGCACCAGCTAATAGTGCTGCTCCAGTAGACTTAAATCCATTTTTCAAAAGAGCAACTGATTTTTTTTATATTTAATTTGAAATCTGACATGGGGCTAGACATATTGTCAGTTTCTCAGCTGCCCCAGTCATTGTGACTTGTGCTCTGATAAACTTCAGTCACTCTTTACTGCTGTAATGCAAGTTGGAGTGATATCACCCTCCCCCCCAGCAGCCATCAGCAGAACATGGGAATTCAACCTGATAACAGCTGCCTGGTAGATCTAAGAACAGCACTCAGTAGTAAAATCCAGGTCCCACTGAGGACACATTCAGTTAGGAGAAACAACAGCCTGCCAGAAAGCAGTTCCATCCTAAAGTGCTGGCCTTCTTTCTGAAATCACATGACCAGGCAAAATGACCTGAGAATGCACCTACACACAATATACAACTAAAAATATACTTTTTTGTTCTGGAATTAAATTTTATATTGTAGAGTGAATTATTTGCAGTGTAAACAGAATAATTTAAAATATTATCTTTTGGCTTAGGGCTTTAATAAGTCAATAAAGACTGACCTGGTCTCTTGTACTGGGTAATCAGGGGGACTTCTTTCCTTCTTGTTCCATCTGGAAAATGAATGTAACTTCAATTGAGTAAAGAATCAACTCATAATTGAAGGTTGATGCAATTCTAAATGAATCTGAACAGATGATCCATGCAGATGATCTGGAGAGTTTTCCTGAATCCAATACAAAAAAATACATTTACTGGTAGCTGCAATGACCAGAATGTATAAAATATTTAATATTGATTCCAATATTTCACTTTTAGGAGTAAAATTAGCAGAAGGATTCACCTGATAATCAAGTAATGCAAATCCAGGAGATAACTCGATATCAATTTTCAGTTTTGTCTTAATTAAAATTCCCATTTTACCCCACATAACTGCGAAATGGACAGGCATTCCCACATATAATGAAATACAAAGCATTATTTGACTTGCATTTAGGACAAAAAGAGAAGTGGATACCTTCTGAGTTCTTTAAACGTATTATTTTCCTAACTTAGGGTGAAATCAATCTAAAGTGTTTGAACTCGACATCCTTCACATTGAATGCCTTTTATTAAAATTCTTTAATTTGAAGACAATAAATGATGGGAAGTAATATTAAATATTAATAAGGACGTTTGTGCTAAGTTTTGTAAAGCATCAGATTTTAGGTTTGTGTGCAAATGGCATCAATAACAGCATCAGAATGTGAGTCACTAGGTGTAAGATCACTTTAAGGCAGTTGTTATATCACATGGATTGTATCAGCCCTGTATTTGGCTCCTGGAACAACAGTGAGTAATTACATACCTTTGTGAATAGCACAAGCATACTTTTTATTATTTTATTATTAACATTTATTTATTTAGCGCCAGCATATTTTGCAGCACTGTAAAGTAAATGTGTTTATACAACTAAATCACATTAATTGCTTAAATAGAACATATGGAGTTACATACATCACAAAAGGTGAGGAAGGCCCTGTGCAAAGGAGCTGTCAATCTAAAGGGAAGGGAATAAGACATAAGGTGTGGGAGTGGGCAAGATCAGAATTGAGTAGGTGAGAGATGTAGTTCTGTATGTGGTGTTGCATTTGGTAGTTAAGCAGAGTGAGGGTAGGCTTCTCTAAATAAGAGCGTTTTAAGACATCTTTTGAAAGCAGAAAGGTTGGGAGAAAGTCGGACAGACCGTGGGAGAGAGTTCCAGAGGAGGGGTGCAGCCCTTGTAAAGTCTTGAATGTGAGCTTGTGAGGAGGTAATGAGAAAAGAGTTGAGTAGCAGGTCAGTAGAGGAGCGTAGTAAGTGGTTGGCTGAGTATATAGAGATGAGTTCAGAGATGTAGGGTGGGGCAGAGTTATGAAGTGCTTTGAATGTCAGGGTCATTAATTTGAATTTAATTCTGAAGAGTAGTGGAAGCCAGTGCAGGGATCGACAGAATGGCGAGGCAGAGGAGGAGCGGTTGCTGAGGTGTATGAGCCTCGCAGCAGGGTCCATTATGGACTGGAGAGGTGGACAGTCTCTGGAGGGGAAGGCCAATTAAAAGAGAGATACAGTAGTCTAGACGTGATATGACGAGAGAGTGAATAAGAATTTTGGTAGCATCTTGGGTGATAAATATATATCTTGTATATGATCTTGCACTTGAGTAAATGAGCAAAGGCCCAGCAGTGTAGGGGACCCTACAAGGCCTTAAAGGAGAAGGAAAGGTTAAAACTAAGTAAGCCTTATCAGAAAGGTCCACCTAAATATACCAGTAAACCCTCAAAGTAGTGCTGCTCTGAGTTCTCTGTCAAAAGAAACACTGCATTTCTTTCTTTCTATTGTGTACACATGGGCTTCTGTATTAGACTTCCTGCCGTCAGCTTAAACTTCATTGCCCCGGGCATGAGCGTGCTCAGTTTGCTCCCCTCCCTTCTCTGCTGTAATCTGAGCCCAGAGCAGGGAGAGACTCAGGCAGGAAGTGATGTCACACCAAGCAAATACTGCAGCTGCTATCCTAAATAAACAGAGAGCTTCTAGAGCTTTTTACTCAGGTATGGTAAAATATTCTACAGAATAAATATAGTATTCTAGCTTTCACTATTGCAGCTAATCTATTGGCAATAAAATGCATCCATGGCTTTCCTTCTCCTTTAATTAATGAGCCAATATATGCAATATATATTGGCAGAATAGGTCAATTTACCTATGTTTGGGGACCCTAGACTAAATTTGCTGTGAGGCCAGGGTTGGACTGGGCCCATCTTCCTGCCCAGACCTGAACCCCGTTGGCGCTCCCCCAGGCCGCAGATCTCTTTTCCCCAGTATGTTTAGTTTACTTGTGCTCAGGGAAGGGCACATGGTGGAGACCCCTGTAGGGGGGTGTGGGGGAGCGGCAGCCCCGGTGAGCTCTGCACCCACCAGTCCAACCCTGTATGAGGCCCAGAAACATCTAGTAACACCACTGAAATGGGTCTTAACATTAACACAATTTGGTTAAGACTTTGTTAATAAGGTGCCTTTTTTAAGTACAAAAAGCATAAAGCTTCAGAAATTATGTTTATAATCAAAATTGTTTTTCTTTATTATAATTTTGTGAGTTCCTTGAGTACCCATTGCTCAGATTTTGTCACCGGTATTTGATGGGTGAATCTGACCCTTTTTGCTGAAAATTCGCGAAAAAGCAAAAATTCACCTAAATTTATTGAACAATTGTTTTCCCCCGTTGGAGTCTATTGGTGTAATTTCTGCAGTAATGTGACTAATCTCACTCATCACGTGACCGGCCTTAGATCTGAGGGTCTGGGCCTGGTGCACCTGGACCATTTGGGGAGTTTGAATGTTGTATTGATTCTTGTGCCCAGTCTTTTTGTTTCCAGACTTGGTTGCATAGATCTGACCTGCAGAAAAGAGTAAAGCTCAGCTTTCTACATAAAAAAAAATAATTCAGGTTGATCAATGTCCCCATGTTCTCTGAATGAACAACAAACTCTGGGTTTCATTTTGCCCATCGACGTCGACAAAAATCAAAAACTGGCAGCCATACTTGTCATAACAATCACAACAGCACCCAGCATCCTCTGCCAGTCACTGTTCCCCTTACCATGCACTTTAATACACAACATAAATACAGTTATGGATCCATTATCCGGAAGCCCATTATCCAGAAGCTCTGAATTACAGGAAGACTCCTTTTAAAGTGAAATAATGAACATTTTTAAGAAGGATTTCTGCTTTCTCTGTAATAATAAAACAGTGACTTGCACTTGATCCAAACCGTTAAATCCTCATTTGAGGCAAACAATCCATTGGGTTTAATTCATGTTTAAATCATTTTTTAGGTATTGAGATCCTAATGGGAAAGAACCTTTATCTGGGAAAACCCAAGGTCCCGAACATTTTGGATAACTATTCCCCAAATCTGTATAGAAGTTTTTCCAACCTCCGCCCTCCTACTCTTGCTGGAACTACTTCTTTTTATAGCTCTCCTATATCTCTCACATCTGATGGCAATGTTTATTCATCCATTCACGGACTAGTTACCAATTTTTGCACTAGAAATTGTTTACACCTGTGCAATATTTACATTTATTTATTCCCCTTCATTCATTTATTTTAATGTTTATGAACCTTTATGAGGAAGTGCCTGAAATAAAATGTTTTTCTTTTTTTAACCAGAGAAATGGCTTTATTGAATGTCACAGACAGCGATAATAAGAAAGCTGTATAACTGGTACACAATTTCTCCAAGTTCAATAAAGTATAAAGTGCAAATTACAAACAGAGTCATGTATCATTATTCTGGTTATAGTGAGATCACAGTAAGGAATAAGCATAGAAACATATAGAAGAAAACAAAGGAATACATAGAAAAAGGGGAAAAAAAAAACTGTTATGCTCTTTAATGATCCGATAGATATTGTATGCAGATCGAAGGGGTATGCATATCTGTTGCACCAGATTGGGATTGGGATTGGGATATGGAATGGGTCTGATTCAAGATGTGCTGTGCGGTTTGGATATTCGACCTAAAGTGCCGCCAAGGTGACCAAATGTCGTCATGGGCCTCTCTCTTGTTTTCATTGGTGGATGCCATCTCCTCCATTTGTTCATGAGTGGAAATTAGTGTAAATAGCTCCTGAAGAGAATAGGTAGTGTTCAGTTTCCATTTTCTCGATATAATTGTGGCAGCAGCAGTAAATATTTGGAACAGTAACTTCCGTTGTGGCGGTCTCACAAAAGAAGGGAAAGCATTGAGCAAGGCTATTCGAGGCTCAAAAGGTAAAGTCCAGAGTAGCTCAGCGTGTAGGAATGTAAATATCGATTTCCAGAACAACAATACTTGAGGGCACTCCCACCACATATGATATAAAGTACCAGGGGTATCGCAACCTCTCCAACATTTGTTTACATAGTTAGGGTTAATATTGTGAATCTTCACAGGAGTAAGGTGCCATCTGAACAACACTTTTTTATTTATCTCTATATGATTAGTGCATCTCGTGGCACCCTGGGATGCCAAAAATACTCTGTCCCATTGTTAAGGGGTGAGATGGACATTTAAGTCCTGTTCCCATCTCATTTGGTAAAGGAGTTTAAGCTCAGGATCCTTCTGCAGGAGTAACTTATAACAGTCGGATAACACTCCTTTTCCATGCACACTTTCTCTACAGAGAAGTTCCATATGTGTAGATCTTCTGATGGTTTTAGGGCTCTGGAGATGTGACTGCAGTAGATGGTTCATTTGCATCAGTGGGAATTTTGCGTTGTCCGATAATTGATATTTTCTTTGGAGGTCAGCAAAATGTCTCTGTGTATTAGCAAAGTAAAGGTCCCCTAGTGAAGTAATGCCCTTAGTAATGAACTCGTTCAGGTGTATATTTGGGATCAGCAATTTAATTGCCGATATTGGTGTAAGAGTAGACGGAAACTCCCCAAAGCTATAGCGTTTGTGGAGTCTATCCCAACATTTCAAAAGAAGGTCTGTGGTCTGAAGTTTGCCAGGAAGAGGCGGCCTAGCCTTGAGTGGTATCAATAACAGTTCTGCCATTCGATATCCCGCTAAACAAGAAATCTCGATATCTACCCATTTTTTATTTCCTAAAGCACTGTGTAATCTAATTACGTTTTCAAGAAGAGACGCCTTGTGGTATAAGGAGATATTGGGGATTCCCAAGCCTCCCGAGAATGTGGGGAGTTGAAGCGTTTGTAAAGCAATTCTGGGCTTCTTGCCATCCCAGATGAAGTTTCGAATTGTTTTCTGGAGATCTGCAATAAAAGTCTGGGGTACCTGTACTTGTAAGGTCCTAAATAAGTAGAGAATGCGCGGTAGTATAGTCATTTTAGTGGTAACAACTCTACCTAACCATGAAATTTCCAATTTTTGCCATTTATTGCAGTCTGCCTTGATTGATTGTAGTAAAGGTAAGTAGTTTATTTTAAATACTTAGCTCAGGGTTTTGGGGATCTTAACACCTAGGAAGGTAAAATATGTGGTGTTCCAGTCAAACCTGTATTGTAGTTTTACTTGAGTTATGTCCGATTGGGGAGGACCTAATGAGAGGGCTTGTGTTTTATCCTGATTGATCTTATAATGAGAAATGTGTTGGAAAATCTGAAGCTCATTCATGAGATAGGGCAATGACAATTGCGGGTTAGTGATGGTCATGATAATATCATCAGCGAATAATCTTGTGGTGAGCGGCTGCAACCTTTAGTCCCTCTATTCCTGGGTGCAGTCGTATTTTCGCTGCTAAAGGCTCTACCATTAAGGCAAATATAAGGGGCGACAGGGGGCACCCCTGTCTCGTGCCGTTAGTTATGTCGAAGGCATCCGACGGGGCACCCGGAATTCTTACTTTAGCAGACGGCTTAGTATAAAGAAGCAGTATGGCTTTTAAGAAGTTACCCTGAAGTCCAGTTTTTTCTAGGACCTTATGCATGTAAGACCAGTTTACCCGCTCAAATGCCTTCTCCGCATCCAACAACAGGGCCAGGAATGGAGTGGACTCTCTTTCAGCAATGTGAATTAAGTTTAGTAATTTCCTGGTGTTATCGGGGGCTTGTCTACCAAGTATAAATCCCACTTTATCATTGTCAATTAAGGTTGGGAGTAGTGGGGCAAGTCTTGATGCTAAAATTTTGGCGTAAATCTTAATGTCTGTATTTAGTGCAATTGGTCTGTAATTAGTGCATTTATCCGGGGCTTTACCCAGTTTCGGGATGGTAACTATATGAGCAGCAAGAGATTCTGGGCTAATAGTGTTGGTTTCAACCCAGTAGTTAAAAAGTTTAGTGAGTTTAGGTACCAATATATGCGCGAATGTCTTATAATAATCATTTGAGTATCCATCTGGACCTGGGGACTTGCCGTTTTTTAGGGTTTTAATCGTTGCTGAAACTTCCTCCTCTGTAAAGGGATCATTAAGGGTCTCTATCTGTTTTCTGGTTAGTGAGGGCAGTTGGACCGAATCTAAGAAGGAGGTAATCTTTTGTTGTGAGGGGATATGTTCTTGGGAATTTTGGGTCAGATTATAGAGCCCTTTATAATATTCTACAAAGGATTCAGCTATTTCTTTCGGGCTAGTAAGAAGGTCACCTTTATGATTAATAGATTTAATTCGGGTTTGAGCTTGCATACTTTTGAGTCTATGTGTCAGTAATTTATTCGCCCTGTTGCCCTTGGTGTAATATTTTAGTTTGAGTAGTTTGTCTATATTCCGTTGGAGCTAGCTGTACTTTGTGGAGTTGTATCCTGATATCATCTGCCTGTTTTTGCAAATAGTTTTGCCTATTGGGGGAGGAAGCAGAGAGTTGGGAGTTTTCAATTGGTTTTAATTGTTTTTCTAGCATTTCCTGTTGAGCTTCTGTAGACCGTTTCACTTGTTTGCTGAGATTAATTAATTCACCTCTGAGTACTGCTTTGTGAGCCACCCACACTGCTTGTGGAGTTAGTTCTGGGGCTTCATTAATTTCAATAAAGTAGTCAATCAGAATGATCTGTTATCTTTTGTCTGTGATCTAGGTTGGCCAACACGAGATCATTGATTCTCAGACTCCGGATCGAACCTGATCTTGGTGCGCCTTAAAGTCTGCAATGACAGGCGCGTGGTCTGGTCGTTAATGAATGCATCATTAATGCGTTAGTGGTTTGGGAATCGGCTAAAATCAGGTCAATCCGAGAGTAGGAGTCATGCCTCAGAGAGTAGTACATATATTCCCTAGCATTATGATTGTATGCCCTCCAGACATCAAACAGGGCATTTTCCGAGATACACTCCTCCATTTTATGAGCTGTACGTAAGGTGAGTGGAGGGGGGAATTTCCCCAGTGGTCTTTGGGTATCAAGCGATTGGTTTAAGGCCATGTTGAAATCCCCTGCTACCACAAGGCGTCCCCTCTTCATGTCATGAACCATATTCAACATTTTATACACAAACTTGTCCTGATGTTCATTAGGGGTCTATAGGTTTAGTAATGACAATTGAGCGAGCAGATCACTACCTGATATCTGCCACTAGAGTCTGACAGATGTTTATGCACATCTAACGTGACATGTTTGGAAAAAAACATAGAAACTCCTTTAGACTTGGTAATGGCACATGAATGGAAAACATGGGGATAGTTTCTGGAATAGAATTTAGGGGAACTGCGTTTAGAAAAGTGGGTTTCTTGAATGAATAGTATATCAGCCTGTAATCTGCTCGCCTCTTTCAGCATTAAATTACGTTTCTGGGAGGTATTAAGCCCCCTTACATTATGTGTAAAAAAACGTCCCATTATCATACATAGGAAAACAAGCAGTACTATTTACCCATAATAAAACTACAGTATAGGGAAAGGCAGAGCTGGTGTAAAAGATTTGAATACCCAAGCCTGGGTTGCAGTGTCACATCGAGGATATAGAGTATAACAGTATAGTAAAAACATAACCAAAAAATAACCTGAAATAGCAAACTGTTGTTCCTCAACTGGAGGAATAGTGTCCAGTAAAGGCAGCGGCCGCAGTGTTGTCATCGCTGCTGAGGGTCCTGTATAACAACAGGGATAGTGGGGGGGAGAGGAGAGCAAGTGGTGGTGTTCCTCCCCAGCCCAGACTCGGGGTCATTTACGTCCCGTATACTTCTCAGCCATCAAAAAAGGAGTGACTATGTTAAAGATAGGGAACATCAGGGTCTAAGCAGTATCCCAATCTGTGTCTAGGTGCGTCTGAGCAGAAGGGGGTCCGGCTTGATTGGGAGCTTCAGACTTGTCTCCTATGGCTGACTCTCTGTGGATCCATTTGTACGTCGTTTTCTTAGCCTCATCAGGTGAAGCAAATGTATAGGAGGCTCCATTCCATAGCACAATAAGTTTCGTAGGGTAGGCCCATCTATAGGGAATTTTATGTTCCCTTAGTGATCTCGTGGTTTCAAGGAAAGTTCTCCGTTTAGCGAGGGTAGCCATAGAAAGATCTGTAAATAGTTCCAGAGTTTTATACTTATCTGGCCAAGTGTCCCGTTTTCTGGCCAACATCAGGACTCGTTCTTTCGTTTTAAAGAAATGCAGCTTAGTAAGGACGTCTCTGGGCGCTGCTTCAGGTGCCGTCCTGGGCTTAGGGACCCGATGAATGCGGTCAACGGTCAGGTCAATCAGGGGTGCCTCCGGTAATAGAGCTTGAAGGAGATCCATAAAGTAGGCCTCAAGCGCCTCCGGTTTGACATCCTCCGGGATGCCTCTTATGCGGATGTTACAGCGCCGGGACCTATCTTCAAGGTCCGCTACCTTATCGGTAAGGCGCGCCACTTCTTTCTCCATAATATTTTTGCGTGTTGGCAACTGCATTGTGTGCTGTTGTGAACTCCGCCATTTTGCGTTCCAAGTGGTCGGTGCGTTCCGCGAGGTCTCTCACCTCGCGTTTAATTTCAGCGGAAAAAACCTTAAAGTCATGCTGGAGTGTTGTTCTGAGCTCCGTAAGCATACTCTTAATCTCAGCCGCTGTGACCGGGGAGCTGTCGGTCCTGAGTCCGCATTTACATCTGCGTGATGATCCAAGATGGCGCCGGACTGCCTGGTGTTACGTTCTGCAAAGAACTCCGACACCTTTTTGGAGTCGTTTTTCGGGTTTTTGGGACCCATCTGACTCACGGGATAATAGGCTGTAGTAAATGTGCTGAGTAGCGTCGGGGTTTGCTCGATTTGTGCACCTTTGTGGGCTATGGAATGGAGAGCTCCGGAGCCAAAGTACCGCTCACATGAAAGGTTAGGCTCCGCCCCCCTGAAATAAAATGTTTGATGTGTATATTAAGCCCCCTCCCCACCTTGCTTACCTGAAGATGTGAAGGTCAAGCCTCGCCTTGATGCCCTGGGACGCCCAGCAGACAAAACAGAAAAATTGATTCCAAATGAGAATTATGGGCTTCTTCATACGTGCAGGGTACAACTCCATGGCCCCTTCCCTGGTCTCCCAACCCTGCCGCAAGCTGATCTGGATTAGGAGAAGTCTCAGGAACTTCCCGGTTGGTTTGGATTGTGCAAGTTCCAGGTCCTGTTTATATGAGTGGATTGTGCTGAGGACAAGACACACTCTTGTTATTTCTATAGAAAACCTTAAAGGGATACTGTCACGGGAAAAAACATTTTTTTCAAAATGAATCAGTTAATAGTGCTGCTCCAGCAGAATTCTGCACTGAAATCCATTTCTCAAAAGAGTAAACAGATATTTTTATATTCAATTTTGAAATCTGACATGGGGCTAGACATATTGTCAATTTCCCAGCTGCCCCAAGTCATGTGACTTGTGCTCTGATAAACTTCAATCACTCTTTACTGCTGTACTGCAAGTTGGAGTGATATCACCCCCCTCTCTTTTCCCCCCAGCAGCCAAACAAAAGAACAATGGGAAGGTAACCAGATAGCAGCTCCCTAACACAAGATAACAGCTGCCTGGTAGATCTAAGAACAGCACTCAATAGTAAAAACCCATGTCCCACTGAGACACATTCAGTTACATTGAGAAGGAAAAACAGCAGCCTGCCAGAAAGCATTTCTCTCCTGAAGCGCAGGCACATGTCACATGACTTGGGGCAGCTGGGAAATTGACAAAATGTCTAGCCCCATGTCAGATTTTAAAATTAAATATAAAAAAATCTGTTTGCTCTTTTGAGAAATGGATTTCAGTGCAGAATTCTGCTGGAACAGCACTATTAACTGATTCATTTTGAAATTTTTTTTTTTCCCATGACAGTATCCCTTTAAGGAGAAGGGAGTCTTTTCTCGTTGAACTCTCGTTTGACTTCCACATGTCGCATATTTCATATGGTCCCTCCTCCAACTCTGATGCAACATTTTACTCTATAGCTGTAAATGAAGGAAGGGCTTTTATCACTCAGCAGCTGAATTACCGAAAATAAAACATTATTATTGTGGTTTGATAAAGACCCTGCCTGGTTTGTTGTGATAATAAATTTCCCTTTGCAGTCACTCAGCGGTGTCACTCCTGTGTCATGTAACTAATCTACCAACGGGGGGTGGAACCCCAATAAAATATGTTCCAAACCTTCCACAAATGTTTGAATATAAATGTATTAGGCAGTTAAATCTATAAACTCCAGATCACTGACAGATATTGTCATCACTTAGGGGCAAGTTTACTAAAGGGCGAAGTGACTAAAGCGGGTGAAAATTGGCTAACTATCCTCGCTAGCGAAGGAGATAGACTCTATCGGTACTTCGTTCCCTAACGCCTGGCAAATTTTCGCTCTGGCAAATGGACGTAACTACGCAAATTCACTAAGTTGCGGATTTTACTGAACGTTAGCTCTTGCGCCAGACTTGCCTTCGCCACCTCAGACCAGGTGAAGTGCAATAGAGTAGATAGGAGTTCCTCAAAAAATAGTTGAAAAAAGTCCCAAAAAACGCTGGCGTCTTTTCCTATTTCAGGGTGCTAGGCTAAAAAAGAGCATCATTTTTTTTGGGGTAACTGGCTTCCCCCCTACATTTCCTAACATATGGCACATAAACTATACACTGGGCTCATGTGTAGGGCAATATAACAACTTTATTTTATTAAGGTTCCCTGGACTTGTGTAATGTAATGTATTTGCTGCAACATATACGTCCATTTAACTTTAACTTCCCTCCGTATACAAATTAGCCAACGCTGTCGCAACTTTGCTTCACTTGGCGCAGTAACGCTAGCACAACTTCACCGGTGTTCGTCGCCCCGGACTCAAATTTGAGTTTTACCGAATTATCTTTGTCCTGGCAAATATACGCCTGGCGAAGTGTTACGCTGTGAGCGAAGCCGTCGGTGGCAAATTTTCAGAGGTTAGTAAATTTGCCTTTTAAACGGGTGGTTCACCTTTCAGTTAACGTTTAGTATGTTATAGAATGGCTAAGTCTAAGCATCTTTTTAATTGACCTGCATTTTTAAGATAAAGGGATATCAGTCGGCTCATCGATCGGTCCAAGCGGGAAATTTTAATCTGGCGCCTTTGAAGGCACCAAAACCATTGTTAGTGCTGAATCATCAGAAACAGGTAGAATTCTACTGTTTCTATAGGTATATCTTGCGATTCAGCTCTACACGTGTGTATTCCGGGAATGATCGTAATTGTTATGTCTATGGCCACCTCAAGTATTTTTCCACTAACAGTTATACTCTCCTGCATGTTACAAAAACAAGGTGATCCTTTCAAAAGTGAATTTAACCCACGGCGGAGGCAGAGGTCTGACCTAAGTCAGAGATTTAAATTAATTCTATAAGCGAAAGAAAAAAAGAACCCCAATTGCCTCCCACTCGTACCGCAGTTCCTCAGATATTACACTACTTATAAAGTATTTTGTGATTGCGTGAGGGCAATCACTGAACGTTAAAAAATACTAATGTGCTTGGTTTGCACAAATTACAATTATATTAAAGTGCCAGTGCTATAAGAATTAATTCAGTTAAATGTACTTAGATTTAAAGGTTGATAGATACTCAATACAATTAATGCTTTACACAAATAAATAATTAACCTTTTAAGCCAGTGTATTATCCAATACCTTATATTATCACCCACAATTAATCCAACCAGGAATTAATGAGAAAAGCTATCACTGCGAAACGCGCGTCGGCGTTTGGAATCCTTTTAACTTATAACTTTTAGAATATTCTCAGTCTTTGGGAAACGGAATAGAAGGGGTGGGAAAAGAAATCTATTTCCAATTAGTGCTCGGGTATCTCCTTTCTCTGTTGCTAAAGCTCACAAGAGCCCGTGGATTCGTGGTTTTTTTAGGCTTATTTAGCTCTCTTACAGAACAGGATTTAGTTAATAACACAAGACCACAAGTCCCGGGTATCCTGCCTCCTTATCTTTGTGGTGTCCCAGGGATAGAAAACAATTTAGGTAGCAGCTTTTGGGACAGCTCCACCCTCTCCAATTTTCTATTTCCTACTTGAAACCTTTTTAACCTGAGCAATTTGTGTTTTTAAATTATTTATCCCATTAACTGCGGTCCTCTTTATATCAACTACACTATTTATTATTGATCATTAATTACTTGGCACTTTTTAGCACTTTACAACTAATTAATTTGTAAGCAATTATGAAATTTTAGTAATTGCGACCTTACAATAAACCTATTAGCACTTAAAGCACTTTAGTATTTTTATTCTCATTAATTCCTGGTTGGATTAATTGTGGGTGATAATATAAGGTATTGGATAATACACTGGCTTAAAAGGTTAATTATTTATTTGTGTAAAGCATTAATTGTATTGAGTATCTATCAACCTTTAAATCTAAGTACATTTAACTGAATTAATTCTTATAGCACTGGCACTTTAATATAATTGTAATTTGTGCAAACCAAGCACATTAGTATTTTTTAACGTTCAGTGATTGCCCTCACGCAATCACAAAATACTTTATAAGTAGTGTAATATCTGAGGAACTGCGGTACGAGTGGGAGGCAATTGGGGTTCTTTTTTTCTTTCGCTTATAGAATTCTCCTGCATGTTCCCGCTGCCCTCTCAAGATCTGTCAGAAAATCTCCTCAATCTTCTGGAGCGCTTAGAATAAAGTTACTCAGTAACGCACTTACACATTCTGCTTCACCAAAGGAATTCATAACATAAAACATTAATCACCAAACAGTATTAGACCTAACTGTTATCCAAAATCCGACTCCCAACTCCTCCATGAAGAGAGAAGGAACACAGACAGATGCTGAGAGGAGGAGAGTGAATAGTGACTTAATTATTTCAGAAATAAGTCAGAATTTACAATTGATTATATTTGATATATATTAAAATGTCTTATTTCGTTAGGATGAAGCTTATATTGTACTTCAAGTTTTGCAATAGTTCCCCATTAAATTTGGCTTGGGACTGGGGAGTATCTAAGGGTTGACTTGTCACAGCTCCTAGAGGAACACTTACCAAGGGTGATGTTGTGGTTGCACAATTCTAGCATTTATTTTCAATGTGTGAAGTCTGTGTTTTTGACTTATATTTTTGAAATAATAACATAATATGCCTTGTGAATCTGTGTATCTTCCACTTAGGGAAGGCCCTGGCCTGGGGTGTTTGAGTCACATGTAACCCAAGCTCTAACCCAGTGATCCCCAACCAGTAGCTCGCGAGCAACATGTTGCTCTCCAACCCCTTGGAAGTTGCTCTCAGGGTCCTCAAAGCAGGTGCTTATTTTTGAATTCCAAGCTTGAAAGCAAGTTTTAATTGCATAAAAACTAAGTATACTGCCAAGTTGAGCCTCTTGTAGGCTGCCTTTCCACAAAGGGGCTACCAAATAGATAATTATAGACTTTATTTGACACCCCAAGGGACTTTTTTCATGCTTGCGTTGCTCCCCAACTCTTTTTACATTTGAATGTGGCTCACAAGTAAAAAAGGTTGGGGACCCCTGCTCTAACCACTAGCTGGACATTAACCCCTTTTTGGTCTGCCTAGCCAAGTTAGCATTACATATTTGTCGGCTTGTCTGCCACTATATACTCACTGAATATTATATGAGAATTCATTTCATACGATATCAGTGCGACTATTGCCACCTTAACAGTCGATAAGCTGTTTGGTTGGTGGTTCAGTCGGACCAGGAGTTACTATGACCCAAAAGCTTTGCAAGAAGATCTGACAAACATCACCACCTTTAATCTAAAATCAATCCTTTTATCCGGCTACAGATTAAATCCTTTTGATAGCCAAGTAGCTGTTACTAGCCTCGTTGTGTCACATTAATTCTCTAAAGATACGACTGTGGCCAATGAGAAACGCTGTATTTGCATTTACACTTTAGACAAATACACTGTTATTTACATTAAGCTGGCCATAGACACAAAGTGGGACATTCACTAAGATTCGTTGTTGCACCAGCGTTAGTGAATTTGCGTAGCGCTAGCGAAAATACGCCTGGCGAAGGCCAGGCGTATTTTCGCTAGCGCTACGCAAATTCACTAAAATCCGAAGTTGCGCTCAGGGGAAGCGTGAGGTTGCGAAGTTGCGCTAGAGTTAATTTGCCAAGCAAAGCGAAGTTACGCTAGCGATGGTTAATTTGCATACGGCGCCAAATTGAAGTTACAATGGAGGAATACGTAGCAGCACTACAAATGCCTGGGAAACCTTCAAAACAGCAAATAAAATGTTTATTTTGCCCTACACATGTGCCCACTGTATAGTTAAGGTGCCATGATTTAGGAAATGTAGGGGGGAAGGAGGGGAGCCCCCAAAAAAATGTTGATCTTTTTCAGCCTATCGCCCATAAAAAATGTAAAAACGCCAGCGTTTTTTGGGACTTAGAAAAATGTTTAACTTTTTTTGAAGCAATCCCTATCTACTCTATTGTACTTCGCCTGGTCTGAGGTGGCGAAGGAAGTCTAGCGTAAAAGGTAGCGCTCAGTACAATGCGCGCGTCAGTGAATTTGTGTAGTGAAGTAACACTAAAAACACTGTATCCAAAAGGATGTGAGGATCTCCAAAAATAAAGAAACAAATGTAAAAAGTAGAAAAATTTATTAGGACATGAAGACCTAGCGCATTTCGTGCCTATTGGGGCACTTACTCATAGGAAGTAACACTAGCAAATTTATGCCAGCGTCCGTTAGTGAATCTACGAAAATGCGCTATGCTGGCTAGCACGCTAGCGTTAGGCGCTTCGTCCTTTAGTGAATTTTCCCCAAAGATCTGATCGTACGAATCGAGGGTTCGTACGATTTTCGGAACGTGTGTGGAGAGTCCCGACATTTTTCGTCCGGCGGAGATCGGTCGTTTGGTCGATCAGACAGGTTAAAAGATTTCTGTCGGTTGCCGATAATATCTCTGCGTGTATTGCCGATCGTGTGATTTTCAGTGGGAGACTATCACCAGCTTTGGTTGGACATAGATATCGTACGATTGCTGTCAGGGGCAGAACATTGGCTGATCTTTTCTACTTTATTTGATCTGAATGGTTAGTGGCTGGTCGGTAGGGAAAGTCCAATCGTACGATGATTCGTACAATCAGATCTTTGCATCTATGGCCAGCATTAGTCAAAGAGCAAAAAGCCTGACGGAAATTGTATTTATATCCCTTTCCTCTACAAATCCATTTTACAACAAATTTGTTTATTGTACAATTTGTGCAGAGAAGATTAGGGTTGGGCAGAGCTGAATGTCAGTGGATTTCCCCCCTCGGGGATTTTCATGGTAAGATAAACACAGAGTTGGGTTACATAGAAATGGATTTAAGTTACAACCACAACATGACTACACACTGTCAGGCATGAATAGAGAAATAGAGATAAACTGCTGTAGAATCCATTTAGAACCTGGTGGCTACACTGAGGTCCCTCTGGGGTTGCACTGCCAACAAATAGTTTTTTTTTATCATTCTTTCAGTCTTTTTATTCTATTCCATAATATTTCCCTAACATATAATCACACAGCTTGCTCAGCTTCCAAATCTGTAATACTGCCATGTTTTTATCTTTTGGACTTAGGTGTAGGATCCATTTATACACATTCTATATAAATGCTTAGCAGCTGATGCTGCCACCCACGTTCTTCTAGATCAGATTACAGATTGTCCTGTCTCTGGCTTTGCCTCGGGGGTGTCTCTACATAGGTACCTACATACTTCATTTGCCATGGGACAACATGCCAACTCAACTAAAGACCTTGGGAATTTAGGGTACTCGTGGTACATTCTAGTGCAGTTAGTTGCTAAAACTTTCTCAATCTTTTCAATCCCTACTTTCACTAAACCTTTAGACAGGGTCCCAACTCATGAAATGGGTACAGCAAATTAATATTTATCCCAAATCTCACCCTAACTGTCCTTCAGGCTGGGCCCCCATAGCTCATACAGATATATAGAAACATTTGGGTAACAGACACCTGCTATAGTTCCAGGGGGTACCCAGGGCACAAATAAGCACACCCCAAATCTCCCCCTAACTGGCCTTCAGACTGGGCCCCCTTAGCTCATAACAAGGTTACAGATATATAGAAACATTGGGGTGTCACCCTGCTATAGTTCCAGGGGTACCCAGGGCACAAATAAGCACTCACCCTAAATCTCCTCCTAACTGACCTTCAGACTGGGCCCCCTTAGTTTATAACAAGGTTACAGATATATAGAAACATTGGGGTGTCACCCTGCTATAGTTCCAGGGGTACCCAGGGCACAAATAAGCACTCACCCCAAATCTCCCCCTAACTGACCCATCTTTATAACTTTCTATGTCCTCTGTGGTTACAGCTGATGTCAAAGGGTTTATGGGGAATGATCTAGTCGGCGTTATCATGTCAGGCTTCTGTGGATTTGTAAGATGGTTTATTGACCTTTGTAGTTTATCTCCTTCATGACCTGCCTTGGGTTGTATAAGGGGCACTGGGGAATGTGTTCCTTTATATAGAACTTACCTGCCAGAAGTTAGTGTCTCTATCAAAAGAAAACATATCAACACCGCTAACGACTTCTAAATTATTGTGTAAATTATGATAGTGAAGATTTATAACTACTCTATCTCTGAAATTTTTCGGATTATCAGAAAAAACCCAGCGCAGACCACAGTATTTTCAAACTGGAATAGGGACATCTGCCATTGACTTCTACATGACCTCAGATTAAAAATTAAGTGGAAATAACCCGTGAACATTTGGAAGGGTGTATTTTAGAAAATAATGAGATCAATTTGGATTTTAATAAATAACCCCCTTAGTGTAGCATAGGGTGCGTCGGGGTTGGGGACTGGGTTCTTCCTAATATTTTTTATTTTAATAAATCAGCTTTTTGCAATTAATATTATATTTTATTAAAAAATGCTTCCTTCTTCCAACTCTGAACGTCTACATTTCACATCATTCCAAATCCTTTGATGGATCCAGAGCTCAATCTCAAGACTAAACTTCCTCTCAACTCTCCTGCCCAGTCTCTCCATGAGGCTACTTTTTAGCTGCTCCCATAGAGAAATTGTCATACCCTGCCCATAGCAGGTACTTTATCATGTAGTAAATCTGGTGGTGCTCAAAAGAGCTGATTCCAACCATCTTCACTAAAAATATTTTCCACTCATGGCACGATGCCATTGGCACTTGGGTCACGTGATGTTTTCTTTTCCGCGTTGCATTTTACAAACAACCACGTTAGCTCTATTAGCATTTTATGTTGTGCGTCAATGTCGACACAAAACCACACATGCTGTAGACATTTTTTTGCTGTATACAAGATTGTGTTGTGGTTACAACAGTTTAGAGAAAATAAGAACTCATTTACGAGATTGTAAGTGATATGAATGCAGATGACCTAAACAAATTGAAGAAATTAGAGTGTATCTACTTATGTTATGCCACATGACTTGAGTTTAGAGAAATTCAGCGCTTGTTTTTGAACACTTCCCCCCTTGCCTGTCTGCTCCTCAAAAAGATCCTGGGTGTCTGGACCTAAGTTCACCTCAGGCTAAAACAATAAGCCTGGGTAAACCTACTAATATTGCCTCTGCCTACTGTGATTGGACGGGCCAAGCAGTGGATGTGCCAGGTTCCTCACTGCAACCCAATGCTGCCTGCTGCTGCCCAATGTTGTCCAGGCAGGGCACAGGATGTGGGCGAGGTTGTTGTGGAGTAGCACACCCATGGCCTCTCCCACCCATTCTCCCTCTCTCACAGTCCCTCATACTGGACATCATCTAAAAAAATAGGGGGTTTTGGAGACTGGGAATAAGGAGGGATAAATAAATTCAGTAAGAAACCAAAAAATATATATACAATTAAAAAAAAACATAGCATAGCCAATTTCCATGTTTCGGCCACAGAGAGAGATTTTCATGAAGCCACATCAAATATACCATTTGTGGTTAGCTTGGTGTGGCTACAAATGGTATATTTGATGTGGCTTCATGAAAATCTCTCTCTGTGGCCAAAACATGGAAATTGGCAGCGAAACTCTAACATCTAAAAGAAAATTGCTTGTCACTACTCTGTAGAGATGAAATGAGCCAACACTCACTGTACCTTCAGCTATAAGTTCTACTTACATAATGTTGTAATGAGAAGAATGGCCAACAATATTCCAAAAATAATGCCTGTAAGAAGAAAGAGACGCTGTATATTAGAATGTCAAAATGTAACCGCACTATGAACAGAATGATATACTTTATAGGAACCCTACTGAGATTTGGCAACTGTCTGAATTTTGGACCTGCAGAAGTGTAACCCAATGAACAGGCTCCGAAGCCACCGAACTGTATGTTCTCTATATAGTAACACAAGGACTTTATCCCATGGCACTGGACCCTCCCAACACTCTATTCAAATGAATTCAGAATATCACAAGTATCACACTGGAAACTGTCTGGGTTCAAAAGAAATTGTTGTACAGGTTCAGAAGCCAAGGAAATCAAGTTACACTGTACAGATTTGCCCCAGGGCAGTTACAGTTTCCAACGAATGAGTATCTGCTGCAGACAAATCTCTGGAGTCAATAAGAAATGCCACTAAGGCAAAATTGTCCCTTCATGTTAAATTAATTTCAATAAAACCTTGAAGGCTATGTAATAAACAGTGAACAGGGCCACTGGCACAGGGTCTCGGTTAACTCATTAAAAATGAAACCCCAGAAGCGATTCTACCTTTTTTTCTCCTTTAAAGGGAAATATACCACATTTTTGACATGGAGT
The DNA here is from genome assembly GCF_017654675.1 of Xenopus laevis. NCBI lineage: Eukaryota > Metazoa > Chordata > Amphibia > Anura > Pipidae > Xenopus > Xenopus laevis. The sequence continues at coordinate 126,807,538 of NC_054383.1, read as the reverse complement.
CCTCCAGTTGAGCTTATGTATAAAACACTGAAATTCAAAAAGTAAATCTTCATTTTTTTTTTTACATTTTTTATCTGATTCCATAGAATAAAATGAAACCATTATAGTTTGCCTGTTCCAACAGGGACCATTTGCCCATCCCCCCTAAGGCTCACAGAGTTATCTGTTCCATTGTGAAGTGATGGATTCATGGACTCAAAGTCCCTCTGCTTTGTAGGGTTTGTACATGTATGTGTTTAGCGCAGGGATCCCCAACCTTTTGAACCTGTGAGCAACATTCATAAGTAAAAGGAGTTGGGCAGCAACACTAGCATTAAAAATGTTCTTGGGGTGCCAAATTAGGGCTGTGATTGGCTATTTGGATTGTCAACCTACACTGAGGCTCTGTACAGCTGGTTTTTATACAACTAAAATTTGCCTCCAAGCCTGAAATTCAAAAATAAGCTCCTGCTTTGAGGCCACTGGGAGCAACATCCAAGTGGTTGGGGAGCAACATGTTGTTCACAAGCTACTGGTTGGGGATCACTGGTTTAGTTAATTGTAGGTATAAAGAGAACTACTTCACTTATATAGTTCAGTGAGATCCTTTTGTACCAGGGTTCCTGATACCGCTCTAGGTGAAATGAGCCAACACTCACTGCACCTCTCAGTGATCTTCTGCACTTACACAATGCTGTGCCACCCCGATGGGTCTTGTTTGACCATATGTTGCTAAGTTTATCATATAGACCTGCTGCAAGATAAAAAAATACTGTATATTAGAATGGGAAAGTCTGTTATACTGAACAATAATCAGAATCATATAATTATACATAGGAGCCATAGGGCTCTATCTTGGTCTAGTGCCGCTGTGGCCCATGTGTATTACAGAAGGTTTTTCGTACCTAAATGTCCCCCTACTATGGATTTAGGGGAAAGTATCAGGCGGTGGTGGTATTTTTATTTACCATATAGACACCTGAAGATCACCCACTAAAGCGGTCATCCTAGGCATGAGGCCTCAAGTGTCTATATGGTAAATATACCCCTGAGGAACCTCAACTGGAAAATGACAAATGGCCAAAGTCAAAAAGGGCTCATAAACTGTGAGTAAAGACTGTCAAGGTTGGGATTTGCTTCTCTGGAGAAAAGGTGCTTGCAAGGAGACTTGATAACTCTTTCCAGGTACATTAGAAGGCATTATAGACAGTGTGGGGGTTTTCTCTCCATTAGAAAACATCAAAAGAACCAGAGGCCGCCCTTCAGAATTGAGAAGTTGAGGAACAATGGGCACTCTTACCTCTGAATTATATTGCCTTTATTACACAAATATTACAATACTTACTATGGGATTCTTTATCCAAAAACCAGGTGTCTAGAAAGGTTTCAGGCAGGTTCATTTTAGGTGACGTATATTCAAGCTATTTTATATAGTGAATGAAGTACCCCCTTTTGTAAAATATAAGGATATTATAAGTTACCGAGGAGTTTTATGACCATATAAAAACACGAGGCCGAAGGCTGAGTTATACAGGTCATGGAACTCCGAGGTAACTTCTAATATCCTCATATTTTGCAACTGGGGGTACTTTATTTATTATAATACACGAATTTCAGTGAGTCATGTGACAGAAATGACATCAGAACTCACCATTTATAACTGATGACATCAGAACTCACAGTTTATAAGGATATAATTTACAGGATATTCATAGCTTTTGTGTATTGTATATATATATATATATATATATATATATATTTTTTTTTTTTTTTTTTTTTTTCAAAAGTCAGATCTATAGAAAAAGATCTGAACAATCTGATTTTCACAAATCAACATGATCAAGTTTTTCCAATTCCCGTTCCTTTCGTCAATAAAACACAACCATGAAAGACTTTTTCACAACCAAGTTTAGAAAAAGACCTTGAAATTCAAAAATCTGAGAATCGGCTTCAGTGAGAACCCCCCCCCTCCCTGGTTTTATTGAAATGTTATACTCACACAATTCTGCCCCGAGCAGAAGGACCAGTGATTTCAATGATGTTAGAGGACTCTCAGTTAGAATGACTGCAAGAGCAAAGAAACTGTATATTAGAATGAGAAAAGTCTACATTATGATGAGATTCATGTCAATAATACATAAAATCGCAGAAGAATTACTGAAATGGTGACATTTTGCCCGAATTTCACTAAATAGTTTTTTTTCTTATGCCAAATGCATTGAAGTCATTTGACATTTTTTCTCATGTTTTTTCTGACTGAGAAAGAAAAATGTGCAGGTTTTTTCCCTCCCTCATCCTCACCTATTAACACTTCCCTACAATACTCACCCACCAACCTCTTGTTTAGTTAAACTGCAATGTCAGCTTCTGTGCCATCCTTTCCCCTGGCACCCTGGGCACCTTCCATTGAAATACAATCAATTGCAGCTGTAGGTAATGCACCCAGCTACAAATTGGCCTCCATGAAAATCCATTGGTTTTATTGAACTGTAATACTCACACAATCCTCCCCCGAGCACAAGGGCTGAAGATAATAATGTTAGAAAACTCCCGATTAGAGCGGCTGCAAAAGCAAAGATACTGTATATTAGATCGGGAAAGAAATGTGTGTAATTATACAAAAAAATCTTTATCCCAAACAACAAATGTCAAGGCTCAAAGAAACAATGATATAATATATAAACCACTAAACAAAAGCTGAAGGTGTCCCATTATATGACATAATGTTCACTAGTGATGAGTGAAATTGTTCACCAGGATTTGTAACAAAATCCCGCATTTTGGCATCAGTGAAGATTTTTGAGAATCCGACGCAAAATGTTGCTGTGAAAGAGAATGGCAACAAAACAGTTGTATACCCCAAAGTATTCTGCAAAGAAAAAGTCAAGCAAAAAATGCCCATGGACTAAGGTATTCAAAGAAAAGAAAGAACCTCAATACACTCCAATGTGCCATTTTGCAAATGTTCTGGCAAAAAGAGACAAATGCTTCACCACTAGCAAAACACTCCAGCTCTTCCGTAATCTTTGGGTCCTCTTCGTTCCCTTCGGCAATTCACGGTAGAGTCCTGCGCGGGTCCATTTTTTGGAAACCATACCCGCAACCTGCAATCTGGAACCTGACCCCGAAACCCGCATTCTTACCCGATTGGACCCGCTACCCGACCCGCTGACCATCAAGAATCAGGAGGCGCTGTCATTGTAAACCGGAAGTGACATCATCGGTAGGCGTGATCAGAAAAAAGGAGTAGAAATCGCTATTGAAAAGACCCGCGGCCCGACCTGTGACCCACAAACCTGCAGAACCACCAACCTGCGTCATTACCTGCATCCAGAACTTCTACCCGTAGGGTACTGCAGGTTTTTGTGGGTAACCGGCGGGTACTAGCAGGTACCCGACCCGCTGCAGGACTCTAATTCACTGCACTTTTGGTGCATGAGCAGTCGCTACAAACTGGAAAACTGCTCCAACTGCGCATGCACCAATATGGCGCTCGCTTACAGATAAAGACTGAAGATCCGGAAGATGCAGCTTATTGTGCACTGATACGTGAGCAGGGGCGATCCTGCCCAATTTGCTGTCTGAAAAACTAAGGCCGCCTCCCCACGTCACTCACCGTCAGCGCCGGACGGTGGTCGGGGGGGGGCAATTGCACACTCTGCACCAGAAGAGCCGAATTTCCGGGTTGAAAACTGGAAATCCGGCTCTTAGTTACCAGGAGCAGCATTTTAGCCGCCCCTGGCAACTAGGGGGGTGCTGCCACCGGAGGCGAGTGCCTCAACTCGCCTCATTGGTGGAGCACCCTTGTACGTCAGCAATCTATTTGGGACATGTTCAGGGGTAATGAACTTTTTAAAAAATCTATGAAGATTTTCGTTCATCCATATCATGATACGCATCTAGAAGAACGAACAATTTAATCTAGTTTTCGAAATTAGTTTAAAATGTCACTTTTTTTTGCAACTTTCTGCAATAAAGTTTTCAAGTTTGTTTTTTTTCAGAAATAATCTTGCAACCTAAATTTTCATTTTTTTTTCCAGAGTTTTTTCAGAAAAACGATTGCTAGCCTTTTCATGAAGAAGTCAAATCTCAAAAACTCAATTGCTTACAATGTAAAAAAAAAAATATCATTATTTTTTTTACAAAAAAATAACATATTTACTAAATCTCTCTCCAACACTCACTGTTCCCTTTAGCTTAATGAAATATTATACTTACACAATGATCTGCTGATATGATGGGTCAGGCTTTTACCTTTATCCCATAGATCTGCTGCAAGAGCAAAGAGACAATGTGGGGGTTATTTGCTAAAATCCAAATTTATCTAATTTTTTTTATTAAACAAAGCTGAACCAAATTCCCATCCCCTATTTTACCTTATTTAATATTAAAGGATAAATAAACCATTAAAACAAGTAAATGTAAAATTGATGAGGGGGCTATTCTAAGCACTTTTGTAATTTATATTCATTATTTATTTTGTTTTTATTCCAAGATATTAAAGGATACGTGTACTGTTAATATGAATGAATTTTGTTACAACAGCGCCACCTGCTGGTCATTTTCCCACCAGTCTGACCAGCAAGTAGTCACGGAAGTTGTCAGGAGAAAGAAAGAGGCTGATATTCTTCTGCTTAGGAAAGATGTGAGAAAGGTTTCTAATTTTATTCCTAAGCAGAAGAACATCAGCCTCTTTCTTTCTCCTGACAAATTCCTTGACTATATCTACTATAATGATATACTTAATACTTATTGGAAGCAAAACCAGCCTATTGGGTTTATATAGTGGCATATTTACTAAGGGTTGAAGTGAATTTTCGAATTCAAAAACGTTGAATTTTGAAGTAATTTTTGGGTACGTCGACCATTGAATAGGCAAAGTTAGATTTCGATTCGAATTGAAAATACTTTGAATATTCGACCATTCGAAAATCGAAGTACTGTCTCTTTGAAAAAACTTCGACTTCGACACTTTGCCACCTTAAACCTGCCGAATTGCTATGTTAGCCTATGGGGACCTCCTAGAACCTATAGGCAACATTTGGCTAAGTTTTTAGAAGTCTAAGTTTTCTTTTTATTAAAATCGTTCGATTGAAAACTGCTAAATTTAATCCAAATAAAAACTTTGACTATCGATTTTTTTCAAGTCGATGGTCGAATTTCAAAGTTTTAGCCCTTCGAAAATCGACCCTTAGTAAATCTGCCCCTTAATGTTTACATGATTTTCTAATAGACTTAAGGTATGAAGATACCAATTACAGAAAGATTCATTATCTGGAAAAACCAGGTCCTGAGCATTCTGGATAACAGGTCCCATACCTGTACTTCTATGCAGACTGAGAAGGTGTCTTTTGATTGTTATAATAATCAACCTCACTAAAGTCCTAAGTCAGAAAACTTTGAAGCCATTTTATTTCATTTGAGATTTTTGAGTTTTTTGGAGGGTGTAAAATTTGAGTTGATAAAACCACAAATTCGAGGTATTCAAGTTTTTTCACATCTGTATTCAATCGAGTCTTTTCTAGTGGATTCTTTAATAAATAAGCAAACATTGAAGTTTTTTTAAAATTGTGAATCTATTCAAAGTAGAAAAAAACTCTAAAACTTTACAAATTAGATTTTTTTTATATAAATAAGCCAAGGTATTAAGGTTTTGTCATAAAATTTACATTCTAGCAATTTAATATTCTGTTTTTTTAAAATCATGTAATATTGAGTTATGTGTTAGAGTGGGTAGTTTATTCTATTTGCTCATAACGTGATTATTGGATATATATAACATAAGAAAATAGTTTGGGACAGCTGAACCGCCTTATAATTTAGATTTTATTTAAAAGGATGTGTATTTCGTATTTATATTATATATGGACCCCTAAATATTTAGGGGGTAATTTATCAAAGTCCGATTTTATTTCAACATTTTCTGCTTCAAACTCCGATCAAATCCGCTTGGTTTTTTACGCTTATCTATTATTACATTTTCCCGAAAATGTTACTTGCGGGAAAAAAAAATCTGATTTTCAAAATTTTTTCACCCGAAAACTCTGATTTCTTACGGAAAACTCTGAAAACTTTGGGGTATTGCATGAAACCCAGCGCACATCAAAAAATCATTGGGACTTCTCCCATTGACTTATATGCAACCTCGACAGGTCTGAGATGCCGGATTTTCTGATAAGGACTTTTAATAAATTCCGAAAAATTCATGATTTTTTAAAAGTCCGATTTTATACTAAAAAATCACAAATTTTTCGGGATTTTTGCATTTGGAGTTTAGTAAATAACGCCCCTAATGTTGGCATGGACCTTTTGAATGGAAAATTTGATACCAAATGTATTTGCAGATGGTTCAAGAAAACAATATTAAGGGGGCAGATTTACTAAGGGTCGAATTTTGAAGTACAAAAAACTCCGACCATCAAATTAAAAAACGTTGAATATCGATTTTGAAGTTTTTTCAACAAATTTGGTAATCCTGCGGTCTAATAAAAATCGTTTGATCGATAGATTAAATTGTTCTTATCGAACGTTTCGAACGATTTTTAGCGATTTTTAGGATTTTTATTCAACCAAAAAAGACTTAGATAAGTGGAAGGTCCCCATAGACTAACATTGCACTTCGGTAGCTTTAATTTGGCAAAGTATGAAGTCGAAGTTTTTTTAAAGAGAGAGTACTTTGATTATAGAATGGTCGGACGATTTTATTCGAATCATTCGAATCGGAGTTGCGTTGTGAACAGGACCTGCTCTACCTCTCTACAGAGGAACTTGGTCAACCATCACTGTACTCCTCAGTTTTAGGGAAATGTTGTTCTTAAATAATTCTGAGCCGGCCAAAGGGGTCACTATTAACAATCCCATTAGAATGTTTCCAGTTAGACCGTCTGCAAGATCAAAGAGACACTGTGTATTAGAATGGCAAAGAAAGTTTTACTATGAGTAGAGTCATTTAAGGTTAAGAAAGATCTTCAATGGCAGCAGGTTGGGGAATAATGGGGCTACAAGATGTGATCCATTGAATCAATTTCTAAGCCATATGACTTTATAGATATAACACTGTAGAATATGAAGATATATGATATATATGATGTTATTACTTCAACACATCCACTGTGAAATTCGGAAAATGATTTTTTTTTTTTCAGAGGAACATTCACAAAAGTGTGAACTTTCTTCTCAGGCAACTTCACTAAAGTTCACCTCAATGCACCAAATATATTTTCACAATATATCACATATTTACTTAAAATCCTTAAAGTGGTTGTTCACCTTTAAATTAACTGTTAGTATGATATAGAGAGTGATATCTGAGACAATTTGCAATTGGTTTTCATTTTTTATTATTTGTGGTTTTATTTCGTTTTTTATTCAGCAGCTCTCCAGTTTGCAAATTTAGAAATAACATCCATAGATTTGTTTTTGATTAAAACAATAGGCAAAAAGTATTTAATACTTGCACTTATGTTAAACAAGGCTTCAACACCATTGATGTCTGGTCTGTGAGCTTTTTTTAGCATATTTAGTAGTTAAGTTGTTGTTAACCTTTAAATTAACTGTTAGTATGATGTAGAGGGATATTCTGAGACAATTTGCATTGGTTTTCATGTTTTATTATTTGGGGTTTTTGAGTTATTTTGCCTTTTATTCAGCAGCTCTCCAGTTTGCAATTTCTGTATTCTGGTTGCTAGGGTCCAAATTCCCCTAGCAACCATGCACTGATTTGAATAAGAGACTGGAATATGAATAGGAGAGGCCTGAATAGAAAGATGAGTAATAAAAAGTAGCAATAACAATAAATGTGTAGACTTACAGAGCATTTGTTTTTTAGATGGGGTCAGTGACCCCCATTTGAAAGCTGGAAAGAAGGCAAAAAAAAACTATAAAACAAATAATGAAGACCAATTGAAAAGTTGCTTAGAATTGGCCATTCTATAACATACTAAAAGTTAACTTAAAGGCGAACCACCCCTTTAATAGAAGCTCCTAACAGAACTCCGCTTTTACTATAAGACACATTCCCAGAGGAGTTTTAGGCAGGTAAATATGAAATAATCAGTTAAACCATGTAGCATTTTGTTTGTATTTGTATTTTTTGTTAAGGTTAATACGGCATATTGTTATTATTTTATAAACAAGAACTTCAGTATTTGTACCTATGTTTATATTCAGTATATGTAGTGTATATAATATGTACATAGACAAATTCATAATGTTTGCAGAAATATTGTACTTACATAATGCTGTGCCGAACAGAAAGGCCAATTCTAACAAAGAAAACGGCATGTTTCCAGTTAAGCTCCCCATAGACGCGACGATTCTTCTTGCCGAACGACCGATTTTAGGGAAGTCCGACCAATCCTTCGAAATTATCGTGCGTTTAGTGGGATTCGAAGGATCGTACATCTTACGATTTTTCGGCCGACTTCTCTCAGAAAATTGATAGGCCAGGTCAAAAAATCTTTGTCGGTCCCAGTACAATGTATCTATGTTTGCAGGGCCAAGCAGGCAGCTCCCCTTTGTTTTCCTGCCAAATTGGTCTTTTTAGTTGATGGTAAATTCGTACGATCGTTCCAAGAAGAGTGTGGTCTCACGATCAGGATCTGATCTTTTAAAAATCTCAACATCTATGGCCAACTTAAAGAGTCACTGCAAGAGGAAAGACACTGTGTATCGGGTCTGTTTTAATGCACTATGAGCAGATTCAAATCATTATACAGGTATGGGACCTGTTATCCAGAATACTTGGGACCTGGTGTTCTCTGGAAAACGGATCTTTCTGTAATTTGGATCTTCATACCTTAGTTTACTATAAAATCATATAAACATTAAATAAACCTAATTTGCTAGTTTTGCCTCCAATAAGGATTAATTATATCTCAGTTGGGATCGAGTACAAGTTACTGTTTTACTGTATTATTACAGAGAAAAAAAAATTTGGATTATTTGGATAAAATGGAGATGAGGCTGCGCTGCCCCCTGACCTCCCCCCAGGGCTTTGTATTCTCGAAAAACGGTCCGCACACACCAATGTTGCAGTCGGGGATAGTGCCCCTTTTATTAATGCCACCAACAATAAATAAAAGGGGCACTATCCCCGACTGCAACATTGGTGTGTGCGGACCGTTTTTCGAGAATACAAAGCATTAAGGTGACCAGGCAAGGTCAACGGTGGACCAGCACCACTACGCAGAAAAAGTGGAAGGAGGTGTGCGGTAATACAAAGTTTCATTGAACCAGACTCCCCCCAGGGCTGCCATCAGGGGGCACAGAGGGAACTGTTGTACCAGGCCCCGGTGTGCTGCACTTTTCGAAATAGCCGGACCCCCCTTGACAGCGCCAAAGCCGCGCCGCCTCTCCTGAAGTTCTGAACAACTGAAGTGTCGAACAGCGAATACACAAAGCGGTGAAAAGACTCGAAGTCACGAAAACAGCCGCAATTGAAGTCTTGAAGCAGCAAAAAGACCCAAAGTCATGAAAACAGCCGAACTTGAAGTCCTGAAGTGATTTACAAGAGGGTAAATCTTAAACAGGTAAAAAAAATGGTAAACATCTGCCCTGCTGTAGGAGAGACTCCACACAATGTACAACCACTATTACTATTGAGCTGCCTACAGGGGTCCTCTCTTTGCACTTCCTACAAATCAATGCTGCCTTTAGGAATTACTATTACAATCTCTACTGAACCAAAACAGTCTCAGAAACGGAAGCATACCATCCAGCTAACATGGACATGCCTTTTATAGATGGCAATGGAAAACCCCAAAACCCCAAGACTTGTCCTCCCTGTGTATAATTTTATATATTGTAATTTTATATATTGTACAGAGCTGCAGATCCTGTGCTATACAAATAAAGTTATACACACATATATATATGTACAGTCTTACCTAAGCGGAACAAAAACCCAATGGAATGTGCCTCATTCAGAGTATGACACACACAGGGAGCATAAGGCAGACAGAATAGAGCAGGAGACATGGAAACCTATCAGGGCCACTCTAAGATGAACAGTTAATACAGTGAAACAATACCGGTGCTCCTACAGAAGTTTGTATGAGGTGTGAACAGTTCAGGGCTTTAGGAGTGTGAACAATGCAGGGGGGGGATTACAGGTGGAATTTGAGTTTACATAAGGACAGCAGGCAGTGGCGTAACAAGAAGTCACAGGGCCCCCCTGCAAAAATACATTTGGGCCCCCCGCCTCAACTCATCCTAGTTAATGCTACCTTCTACACAGCTTTGCTATATCCACAAGCATACTGTATAATGTGTAGAAGGAGCACATCCACACAGGTTTAAATTGCAAAATGTTCTTTATGTATTTTAAAACGTTCTGTCTACCATCCTCACATTCTGTGCACCCTTCCTCTGTGCTGATAGGGTCTGCTAAAAAAAGCTGACTGAGTGGTACATTATATTCATGCTCTGATGCCCCATGTTGTGTGACTTTCTGGCCTTGCTTTGCCAGATCTATTTCAGCTACATAACCTTCTCTTCATTCACTATTAGATACAACATACTAAAAATGATTTTAATAATAAGCTAAAGGATGAATATTATGAATACTTAACAAGGCAAAACAGTTCTTCCCTGATGATGTTGCCTTACCTAACAACCTGTAATCCTGTAGCCCTGCTATAGATGATCTCAGCCCTAAAGCAGGGCAGCACACAATGATCTGTTAAGGTGGCCATAGACTCAAAGATCCGCTCGTTTGGCAACTGCTGCTGCCTCAGGCGGCGGAGGGGCCAGGATCGCCCCTGGACAGGACTGCTGCTTACAATGGGGATCAGATAGAATCTGTGCAGCCACTGGGACAGAATGTTCTGTTATACAGAGAGCTAGAATCTTAGCTGCCATAAAGCAGGACAGGACTGTTGCTTACAATGGGGATCAGATAGAATCTGTGCAGCCACTGGGACAGAATGTTCTGTTATACAGAGAGCTAGAATCTCAGCCATAAAGCAGGGCAGGACTGCTGCTTACAATGGGGATCAGATAGGATCTGTGCAGTCACTGGGACAGAATGTTCTGTTATACAGAGAGCTAGAATCTTAGCTGCCATAAAGCAGGACAGGACTGCTGCTTACAATGGGGATCAGATAGGATCTGTGCAGCCACTGGGACAGAATACTCTGTTATACAGATAGCTAGAATCTCAGCTGCCATAAAGCAGGACAGGACTGCTGCTTACAATGGGGATCAGATAGGATCTGTGCAGCCACTGGGACAGAATACTCTGTTATACAGATAGCTAGAATCTCAGCTGCCATAAAGCAGGACAGGACTGCTGCTTACAATGGGGATCAGATAGGATCTGTGCAGCCACTGGGACAGAATACTCTGTTATACAGATAGCTAAAATCTCAGCTGCCATAAAGCAGGACAGGACTGCTGCTTACAATGGGGATCAGATAGGATCTGTGCAGCCACTGGGACAGAATGTTCTGTTATACAGATAGCTAGAATCTCAGCTGCCATAAAGCAGGGCATGACTGCTGCTTACAATGGGGATCAGATAGGATCTGTGCAGCCACTGGGATAGAATGTTCTGTTATACAGATAGCTAGAATCTCAGCTGCCATAAAGCAGGACAGGACTGTTGCTTACAATGCGGATCAGATAGGATCTGTGCAGCCACTGGGACAGAATGCTTTGTTATAGATAGCTAGAATCTCAGTCGTAAAGTAGGGCAGGACTGCTGCTTACAATGGGGCCAGCACCAGCATGTCCCGATACTGGAATAGTGATCTATGGAACAAATATAACTCAGGCAGGGGGGTTCTGACTACACAGAGCAAACAGCTTTATTTGCCAATGTTAATGCCATGTTAATGTTCTTGCTGACACTCCCTTTTACATAAAAGTAAATCATCACGTTTCATGTCCTACTCCTTGCTAGAATGTGTGGCAAAAGTGCATCGGTATAGCCGGCAGGAATGAGGGCTACGGCCAACTATTCCCTTGGTTGTCAGCAGGGAGAATAGAAAGAATAGTGGCTTGTTACCCATCATCCATTGTCACACCGGGCCGTTGTGGAGACTGGCGCGGAGCGCTCTGGCGGTGACATCGGAGATCCTGGCAATGATTTGCGATCTAAATGTAAAATTACTCTGCTCTTGGGTCGCAGGCCCCATTGGTTAGTTCCAGGGCTGCCATCAGAAATCATGGGGCCCCACACAATGAAATTATCAGGGCCCCCAAATGGTTAAAACCAAAACACACATTGGTGGCCAGGGGCTCTAATAGTTCCAGGTTCTCCATTAAAAAAATAAAACTATTTCCAACATGCATTCACTAAAAAAAACAAAAACAAATAGTATTAGTGATCTGTAATTCTCCACTCACTCTGAATATTGATCGCAGAAATCTGGCTGCATTACTTTAAAACCATTCCATTCAGAACTCAGTGCAGTCCTGATCCTTTTACTGTAGTCCAGCCAGGGGTCTTATAAGATTTGTGCAATTGGTAATCACAGCTAGTGGAATGAAGGGGGAATTGCATTTAAAAAAAAAAAACTATGGATTTTTTTTAACAAATGTGTACTGGAAAGTTGTTTTTTTTTTAATGGAGAACTGGAGACTGTGCTCCTTGTTTGTGACTAAAGAATGTGCTATAACTCCCACATCGCTGTTTCTGTGTGTGTGTGTAAAATAAATAAATATATATATGACAGTTATTGCTACACAAGTACAACCACTGCCACACAATTCTGCAGCTGGAGGACAGCGGGGGTAATTGTTTCTGTAACCCCTTTCTGGTTTGCTCCCTTACTCTCTCCACATCATTCTATTTCCTCACTCTTTCTTCTTTTGTTTTCCACTTTTCCTCTCCATCTCTCCTCTACCCCTTACATTCCATCTTCTGATCTCTTGTTTTGTACTCTTTCAATTCCTCTTTCCCTTTCAGAATCCTCCTCCTTTTTGAGCTTTGAATTCTCTTTTCATTTTTTAGGCTTCCCGTGCCCCGCTTCTCTAACGCTTGCCTTTTCTACTGTGCTCCCCATCATTTTTATTTTTTTCCCTTTTGTCTCCAAACCATTGTTCAGTTCTTGTACTTTTTTTGCTTTATTTTTTTTCCAATTTTTCTAATTTGCCCCTCTCTTCTTTTCTGTTTGTCAAGTCCCTCTTGGTTTTTTGCCTCTTCTCTAATAAAACAACTGAAATAACCCCCCTTTCCACCAGAGGAAAAGGAAGTATGCAGTGCAATTCAGCACACTTCCCCTGTGGCTTACCTGCAGGCTGGCTCCAGGCGCTGTTTCTGTTTCCTGTTCTTCCTGAAGACCCGACTTAGCTGTGCTGTGATTGGACAAGAGGGCGGGTTCTTCTAGCTTTATCCAATGACTAAACCTTGATGCAGGATGTAGAGGAGCATAAAGAAAACGGCAAGCAGTGCAGTCTGATGCTTGCAGGGGGACCGGCTAAATCAAGTGAGTGCAGCATAGCCGGGCCCTCCCTCTAGACCCAAAACCCACCGGGCCCTGGTTCTGCCATTGCTGAAATGGTCCCTGCCGGTTGCACATACTGCTGAGGAAGCAGGCCCCGCCAGGCCCCCTGTACCCCCGGGGCCCCCCCCCGCGACTGCGGGGTCTGCTTCCTCGGTAGTTACGCCACTGACAGCAGGCCATATAATGTGGGGGGGTCACACAAGGGGGATCAGTTGTGGATCAATAGTTGGACAGCACTAACATTAATCCTTATTGGAGTCAGAACAATCCTATTGGGTGTATTTAATGCTCAAATGGTTTTTAGTAGACTTAAAGTATGGAGATCCACAGTCAAGACAACCCCAGGCCCTGAGCATTCTGGATAATAGGTCCGATACCTGTAATACTGTAATTGTTCCCGTTTGTAAAAGAACTTTACATTACATCAACACACACTCATAGAAATAAACTGATTGATCATTTCATCAGTAATGCCTGGCCAAATCTTAGGGGCACCCCAGGCAACACCTCCAACAATGGAATCGTTCTCCCCACCCCCAGGAATGCACAGTTTCCAACAAGTCACACCCCTGCTTGCTGCTCACTGTGCTGATGGCCCCAGGTAACAGAAGGGTCGGAACTAGAGACAAGCAGGGAGCAGGTAGTAGAGGAGTTGTGTGCCCCCCAATCTCTGCCCCCTAGGCACGTGCCTTGTCTCCCTGCTCACCCTGTTTTTCAGGCTCACTGAAGTAGAACTGATCCTCGTTCTCTCTCTCTCTCTTTCTTTCTCTCTCTCTCTCTCTCTCTCTCTCTCTCTCTCTCTCTCTCTCTCTCTTTCTCTCTCTCTCTCACTCAGGGTGTGACTCAGCCCAAAATAAAAATGTAACTACTAAGTATCCGGTTGGAACTGTCTGCAAGTAACAACAATGACACAAGGCTTAGGTTTATGGGCAAATAAAAAAAAAGTGAAAAAGAGTTAAAGGCACAGATCAAATCTAAATTTGTCCAGAATGCTCAGGACCTGGGGTTTTCCAGATAAGGGTTTTTTCATAATTTGGATCTCCATACCTTTAGTCTGCTGAAAATCATATAAACATTAAATAAACCCAATAGGCTGGTTTTGCTTCCAATAAGGATTAATTATATCTTAGTTGGGATCAAGTAGCTACAGGTACAGGACCTATTATCAAGAATGCCAGGGACCTTGGGATTTCTGAATAACAGATTTTTCTTTCATTTGGATCTTAAATGGACCTTGAGTCTGATAGAAAATAATTTAAACATTGAAGGGGAAGTAAAGTCTAAAATTGAATAAGGCTAGAAATGCTGTATTTTGTATACTAAACATAAACATGAACTTACTGCACCACAAGCCTAATCAAACAAATGTTTAGGGATGGGCGAATTTGACCCGTTTCGTTTCGCCTACAATTCACCGCCGGCGAAATGTCGCAGACGCCCACTAAAGTTTTGTCGTACAGCGAAATTGTTTTGACGTGCGTCTTTTTTTTTGACGCACACCGCTATACAAGTCTATGGGCGTCATTTTTTCAGCAAAAAGAGGTGAAAAAATTCGCCCGTCCCTACAATGATTTATGCTTTCAAAATTGCCCACAGGGGGTCACCATCTTGTAACTTTGTTATACATCTTTGCAAGACCAAGACTGTGCACATGCTCAGTGTGATCTGGGCTGCTTAGGGATCATCATAAATTATCAAAACAGTACAAGTCAAATAATATCTGCCAGAAGCCGATACAGCAAGACTGATTAATAATCAGAATATACAGACTGCACTGGGTCCTGTATTGTCATGTAATCTAATGTGGATTTTATAGTTTTTGTATTGTTTAATACAAACTTTCTCCAACTCTGCAGAACCAGTGGCTGCAGCAAAATAATCCTCCAAATAGAATCCCAGTATTACTGTTTAAATCTGGCTCCAAGATCTTTGTCCCTGCAGCTGGAGTTGGAAACAGTAAAGGGGATGTAAAGGCAAAAATAAAATCCAATACAAACCTCTACACAGTCGCCGACTGCTCTACAGGGAAACAAACAAAGCTGCTTGAGTTCTGCATGGCTGGGAAGAAAGGCGGGGGCTCCCCCTGCTGTTCATAAGTATGATTGTTTCCCTGCAGAGCAGTTAGGGACCATCTGACAATTCCTATCCACAACAGTAAATGAAGAGAGAATTTCACTGCATACAGTCAGGTTTCTTATAAAAACTGTATATTGGAGATAGATTTATTGTTCATTAAAGAAAGTAAAAATGGGATTTTATTTCTTTGCCTTTACATGTCCTTTAAGGGGGTTATTTACTAAACTTCAAATTTATCTGGTCGGGCATTTTGGGGATACACTGAAATGTTTCTTTTTTTTTAAAAAAACGTGAATTTTTTTTAGATTTATTAAAGCCAGATGCAGCAAAAAGCCTGAATCAGAAAATCTGCCATCTCAGATCTGCAGAGGTTTTGTATAAGTCAATGGCAGAGGTCCTTATCCTATTTGGAAGTTATTATGGTCTTTGCTGGGTTTAGCCAGAAAATCCAATCATTTCAGGCTTTTCAGCCAAAAACCTGAAAAAATTGATCGATTCAGGGGGGGGGGGGTCTATGGGAGATGGCTATGCCATAATTTGGAGCTTCTGGATAATGGGTTTACTTATACAGGTATGGGAACCATTATCAAGAAACCTGTTATCCAGAAAGCTCTGAATTATGGAAAGACTGTCTCCCATAGACTCCATTATATCCAAATTTTTAAAAATGATTTCCTTTTTCTGTGTAATAATAAAACAGTAGCTTGTACTTGATCCCAACTAAGATATAATTAATCCTTATTGGAAGCAAAACCAGCTTATTGGGTTTATTTAATGTTTACATGATTTTCTGGTAGACTTAAGGTCTATTAAAGATTCAAATTATGGAAAGATCCATTATCCAGAAAGCTCCAGGTCTGGGGCATTCTGAATAACAGGTCCCATACCTGTACCTGTATATTAATTACTGTAATGAAAGGCAGTGCACCTCACGGGGAAACCAGTTTCTAAATGCTTTGCCAACAGTAACAATAAAATGTGTCTCCTACCTCTGCAGGAACGTTCTAATTCCAGTGAGGAGGCTCTGTGATCTCTCTCACTCCTACTCAGAACCGGGCAGAGCGTCTTAACGGCTTTGAGGTGGATCAGAATCTGAAGTCAGGGTTCTAAGCAGCACCTGCAGTGTAAATGAATTCTTTTGCTTTCGTTTTACTCTCATGTGTGACATTATGATGAAAAGATGTCCTACATAATGTTTATTATCTGCAAACAATTCACTTTCCTTTTGCTTTTACTTTAAATGGGTTGTTCACCTTTGAGTTAACTGCTAGTATAAGGGCTCTTACTGACGAGCGTTTTTACCTGCGCTCCCCTGCGTTCCGTTTTTCTGCGTTCAGCCGCAGGGGAGCGCAGGAATAGACGCATTACATTTTTTCCAATGGGGCTGTACTCACACAGGCGCGTGTAGGCGCCGAACGCAGGTTGAGACGCAACATGCTGCATTTTTCCTGCGTTCGGCGCCTACACGCTCCTGTGTGAGTACAGCCCCATTGGAAAAAATGTAATGCGTCTATTCCTGCGCTCCCCTGCGGCCGAACGCAGGGGAGCGCAGGTGAAAACGCTCGTCAGTAAGAGCCCTAATGTAGAGAGGGATATTCTAATATGCAATTAGTTTTCATTTTTTATTATTTGTAGTTTTATAGAAGGAATTATGGGCACCTTCCTCACACCAGGCAAAGAGTCTACACTATGGGCTAATTTCAGGTCAATGTAAAAGTACTTGTGAAAGCTCCAGCCAAGGGACTGTGAATGTTCTTCTCTGTCTAATGAAATACAATCATATTAGGGAGATGTAAGGGCCCTATAACATCTCATTCATTTTCTAATGTGCTAACTCAGTCCACTGTGGAAAGTAATAGAGAGCTTTGGTCTACACCATAGTTGTATCTAAACATTTGCACAATAGTCTGACCCCAGCACAAGGGCATCGAGTTTGGGGAAACGCTAAATCCTAGAGAGTAAGCAACTGACCCAATAATGGTCCCCATTGTTGCCAGGGATATTAAAAAGAGTCTTCCGGATCCAGACAACTTTTCTAATGTTGGGCAGGAAAGCTCTCCTCCAGCTGCTGATTAGGGGGGCCAAGAAAGGCTCAGGAGAAAATGGATGTTTCAGGGGGTGACGCTACTCACACCTGGAAGAGTTGAAATTGCCAATCCGTGCCTGCGTGGTTTTCCCTGGGTACCCAAGTTTCCCCCCACAATCCAAATACATAGAGGCAGGTGAAAGAATATGATAGGTCAAGTTCCTCTTTAATATATTCGAACTTCAAATTTACCATTCGAACTTTAGTAAATCTGTCCCTATATGATTAAAAAAACTATGAAAAAGAAAATTGATACCAATGGGAAGGTTCCACAGAAAAGGCCACACTATGCGGCAGATTTATTAAGGCTCAAGTTGTTTTTCCCATAAAAATTCAAGTTGTATTTTTTAATCAAAACTCAGATTTTCGGGTTACAAAAAATAATCTATTGAGTTTTCTTTAAAAAAAAAAACTTGAATATTTTGAGATTTATTATACCCCGACCCTGGAAACAGCTCCAATTTGAAAATACACCACCTAAAACCTGTCGAGGTTCTCTAGAAGTCAATGACAGACATCCCTGGAACCACATGAAGAGGTTAACAGCCTGATTGATGTTTGTGTTTTTTTCGGAGGGTTTTGGCCAAAAACTGAAATCAAGAACTTGATTTGATCAATTTTAGTTTTTTTTCCACCGAAAAATCAATCCATTTTAGTTTTCGGGTTGCGGGACTCGAACTCGCACATTTGGGTTTTTGCCATTCAAGTTTTTTCTTAAATAAGTTACTATTCGAATTGCGAGGTCATTTGAGTTCATTCAAGGTAAAAAAGAAAACTCTAACACTCGACCTTTGATAAATAACCCCCTATAACATACTAACTCAGAGGTAAACTACCCCTTGCAATTATCAATATTCCAAATCTTATGAAATCTTATGAATTTTCAATATTTATTAAGCAAAAAATAAAACTTCGACATGCAAAAGTTTGCAAGGTCATGTAATAGTTAATGGGAGCTGTTCAAACCAAAATGTAAACTATTCTTTTAACTCAAGTTTTTTGAGGTTTTTCTTGAGGTTTTTCTTGAGCTTGTAAACGCACTATAAATAATGAGTAAAACATGATACAAGGTAGTTGGAGTTTTGTTGCACAATTTTCTTTATATTTAGATTTTTTAATAAAAAGTTTTTTTCAATTGTGAATTTAGTTGAAGTAGAAAAAAGTCCAAAATTACACAAATTCAAATTTAGATAAATAAGTCTCCCAGTTTTTTTAACATTTTAAATATTTTTAAATAGGAATTTGAAGATCGGGAATATGCAAGTATACAAGGGTATATTTCTTATGATTAATAGCATACAAGACTTGAACAACTTCCTGTTGAGCCCTCACATGAATATATCAGGTTAGATTTGGACAAACCATCAAATGTTTAGGTTTTTTAATATATCAACATTTATCTATTTCTGGGAATCCGTGTCAGCTTCATTTCTACTCTTATTCTATTAAGGTAATTTAAGGAGGTTATTTATTGAGGTTCAAGTTGTGTTTTCCACAAAAATTCAAGTTTTTGAGAAGTTTCAAAACTCACTTGCAGAATCGAGTTTTTCCCAAGTTTTTTCTAAAACAAGAAATCATTCAAGTCCAAAAAAATGCAAATTTATTCGCCGACGGGAATCGTTGGAATTCTCCGTGAATTTGCGCCTGGTGAATAAATTCGCCCATCACTAACTTTGAATAAACTCAACTCAAAGTTATTGATGGGCGAATTTATTCACCAGGCACGAATTTCGCCATAAACGGACACCGGCATCCAAAAAAACGGATGCCGGCGTCAAAAACGGATGCTGGCCTCGAAAAAGAGACACCGGCGCCATTTTGCGAATTTTTCACCAAAGCAAAACGCCCCAAAAATTGCCCATCACTATTCAAAGTATATAAAACTCTAACATTCGACCTTTGATAAATAATCCCCTACGTATCTGTATTATTACTACATGTAAAAATGAATTATGAATTTCTGGCAATTTTCCTACATTTACAGAAAAGGTCTTAAAACTTACAACACAACTTTGTTTCCTGGTTAAAACTGGGGATAAAAACGGGAGAGATCCATTGTACGTTATATAGTTGGTACTGTATGTAAATTAGACCTTATATAAATAAAAGACCAATAAAACAAAGTTTCCTGTATATGAGTTTATTCTGAAAACATATAAAATGCCCCTCCCCACACACACACTTTAAAATAATATTGCGCATTTTATGGAGAAAAATTATATTACTTTACAAATTTCCATGGAGATGTCTGAGCAGTTAGTCAGTTTACACATACTCTGCAAACATTTGGGGATTAAGTTATCAAATATCCTAAGGATTCTATTGCCCTTTTCTTTACTCTTTACCCAGAATAACTTTATTTTTGGGGAGTTACATATTGGTCTGGTTGGTTGTGGGTCAGTTGCCATTGGAAACCCGAGCCTATGCATTATTATTATTATTATTTCAATATGATGAAGAGCATGATATTCTGAGACAATTTGCAATTGGTTTTCATTTATTATTATTTGTGATTTTTTAGTTATTTATCTTTTTATTCAGCAACTCTCCAATTTGCAAGTTCAGCTATCTGGTTGCTAGGGTCCAAATTACCCTAGCAACCATGTATTGATTTGAATAAGAGACTGGAATATGAATAGGCCTGAATAGAAAGATGAGTAATAAAAAGTAGCAATAACAAAGTCATTCACTAAGAAGTTATGAGGCTCCAGATTCATAAAAAGTCATTAAAATAGAAGCTTTAACTCCACGGAGCTCATCAGTTCCAAAACACTGCCAATTATTCAGACATAACTCCTGGCTTCTAATTCCTCATCATAAAGAGAAATATATTTCCTGACCTCAGAATCTCAGCCAGATGTCTTCCTGTGTCAGTGACCATTGATTGTATAATTAATCTGAATTTTATATGAAAGACTCTGCTGACATTTACAATGTTATGGGGGGTTTATCAGTGAGTTAACTCTATGCATTCTGGGGGTATTTATACATGAAATTGGATCTGTGCCATGATGCTATTTATTCTGGGGGTATTTATAAATTAAGTTGTCATTATGCCATTATGCTATGAATTCTGGGGGATTCATAAATTAAGTTGCCATTCTGCTATGAGTTCTAGGGGTCTTTATTCATAGAATTTCATCCTGCTTTCTGGGGGGGGATACAGAAAATACAATTTTAAAGATCTTAGTACAAAGTTAATCCAGAAAATCTACAATCACACTTGTATTTGACTGCAATTTTATATTTATGTGTATGTAGATGGTAAGTCTTCCTATTATGTTTTCAGTGGGGATCACCTGCTACCCCCAGTATGGGTAGTTGAAGGAAGAGACATCTGGATGGTTGTCTGTAAGACCCTGGGTTTAAAGAGATACTCACACCAGAAATTAAACCTTTTTTATATTTATCATAATATTGTCTTCACATACTATCTATAATTTTGTCATAAAAGTATTTACAGATGCTTTAACATTACCCATCTAATCCCCCATGTTTCTCTATAAGGGGGCTGCCATATTTGAGCTTCAGCAGTTTGTTACCATTAGAAACTATAATTGACATGTTGGGAAAAGCCCGATCACCCGCACATCACTACTGTACTGCTAGAAATGTGAGCTCTTGCCTGCTAATGTTTGGGGCTGTGGGTAGGAGATCTTATTGTTGCTGGCTATGGTGGATTTACGTTACCAGGGGCAAGGTTAGGATTTTAGCAGTCATTTATTCACATATGTGAAGAGACCAGGGCAAGAAAAAAAAATGGAAAGCTTTGCCAAAAGATTCAGACAGGACCTTCATTCTGAAGAGAAAGGGGATAATGAGAGATAGAATGGGTATTGAAGAAAAGGAAAAGTTAGAACAATATGTAAAAATAGAAAGAAATGCTGGAAAAATTGCTTGTGCTTGGGTGTGACTATTCATTGTTTCTAACCGTGTATAATTGGGGTTCCAGTGGGTACCTACAGTATTACTGCCTACTGTGTATCATGTATGGGGACTTACTGCAGTCATTTCTGGCATGTCTGGCATTTTTGCTGATCATCTAGTTTCTATGGTGATTATTGGCATTTCTGGGGTTTATTACTTATCCATTTCTATAGTGACTAATAGCATTTGATATATATTATTTTTAATTTGATTTAATTAGATTTGTTCCCCAAATATGTGTTCATACCAAATTGTACCCTGAAATTCAAACTCAGGTGTATTTAGGAAAACATTCTCCCCAAATTTCACCTAAATGAGTCTATGGCCTGAGCCCCCACCACTGATTTAGCCCCCTCAGTTTTTTGTACTATTTTATATATATTTTATATACCTTTAAACAGGCTCTGAAGCCATAGGACTACAGGGTTATAATGTAGTTACATAGTAAATATTGGTAATGACGGAAGTACATTGAGTTGAATCCATCCAAAACATTAGCCAATGCTTTCTGTGGAGTAACACTGGGCGAATTTGCGGAATGAAGTTACCCTGCAAAAATCAAGTAGCTTTTGATCAGATTCATGTAGATTAATCAAACCCTCATAAGAATTGTGTGTGATAACAACAGTGTGAGCAGCTTGGAGGGATTTTATTTTAGGTCTAATTCGGTGGACTGGGCATGTGCTCAAGCCTGATGGACTTTATGGTTTACGGTAAATCGAATGGTAATAATTCAAAGCATTTATTCTTGGATTTTTGGTCCAATTGCCTTGACAATTTTAATCTAAATTAACAAAGACCTACTTTATAATTTATTCTATACTTTTGACAATTATTAATTGTAGGGATGACCCAAGTTTACTTAGAGAAGACACATCCTTAAAAGGGTGGTTCACCTTTCTAACTTTTAGTATGTTATAGAGTAGTCAATTCTAAGTAAATGTTCAACTATGTGTAGTCTTCATTTTTTCTATTTAATAGTTTTTTTAATGATTTGCCTTCTTCCTTTAACGCTTTCCAACTTTCAAATGGGGGTCACTGACCCCATCTAAAACCAAATGCTCTGTAAGGCTACAAGTGTATTGTTATTGCTACTTTTTATTACTCATCTTTCTATTCAGGCCTCTCCTATTCATATTCCAGTCTCTTATTAAAATCAATCCATGGTTGCTAGGGGAATTTGGATTTAGCAACTAGATTTCTAAAAAAAAAAAAAAGTGCAAATAGGAGAGCTGCTGAATAAAAAACTAAATAACTCAAAAACCACAAATAATAAAAAATGAAAACCAACTGCAAATTGTCTCAGAATATCCCTCTCTACATCATACTAACAGTTAATTTAAAGGCGAACAAGTATGACAGTAACGGGAAGCTAACACTCATTTCTATAATTAAATGCATATTTATATATTTTTATTTAGATTTATTTTTTTCTTATTGTTCATAGTATTGTACTTCTAATGAAATAGAATACTTTTACTTGTGTTCATTTAATGTATGGGATCTGTTATCCGGAAACCTTTAATATAGAAAACTCCAAATTAAGGAAAGGCCTTCTCCCATAGATTCCTTGAATGTGAGTGTTAGTAATTTGAATTTGATTCTAGAGGAGATTAGCAGTCAATGAAGGGACATATATATGGGAGCAGCTGATGTTGAGCGGTGACATAGAGTCTAGCGGCCGCATTTAGAACAGATTGGAGTTGTGAAAGGCGACTTGTTGGAATATCTGCAAGGAGTAGGTTGCAGTAATCAAGGTGGGAGATGATGAGAGACCGAATAAGTGTTTTGGTTGATTCTGAACTGAGATATGGTCGTATTCGGGCAATGTTGCACAGCTGAATACAACAAGATTTTGAATGTTTGAATGTGTGGTGAAAAAGACAGATGTGAGTCTAGTATAACTCCTAGACAGTGTGCTTGTGTGGTGGAATGAAAGGTGGTGTTGTTTACTGTGAGTGATGTCTGAGGGACAGGGGAAGATCTTGGAGGAAATATAATGAGTTCTGTTTTTGAGAGGTTCAGTTTCAGGTGGCGCTGTGACATCCAGGAGGAGACAGCAGAGAGACAGTCTGTGACTTGGGAAAGGACAGAATTAGAAAGATCAGGAGTAGACAAGTAGAGTTGGGTGTCATCAGCATAAAGGTGATACTGAAGTCCAAAAGACTGAATACGTTTTCCTAGTGAAGTTGTATAGAGCGAGAAAAGCAGGGGGCCTTGAATGTGACAAACAGTCACTGTGGTTTAGATGAGAGATAGAGTGGAGATTAAAGAAGAGAAGTTCTGTTCTTTAGCTATTTGATCTCGATTGTAGCAGGAGAGCCTGAATTTGAAGTGGATGAAGTCAGGATCAGGTTGTCGCTCAGCTGATCGACTACATCTTCTGAGATACCGAGTTACACTATTGTACCAGGGTTGGGGTTTAGCTGGTCGGCTGTGACGGGTGGTAGAATGTGCAAGGGAGTCAAGATACTATATGGGATTATTGTTAATATTTTGCAGGTGCAGTAAAATACTTATGAATACCTGTGTGTGTACAGTATGCACTCTCTATAGGGAAATGTAATACTTACATAATGCTCTGCAGAGTAGAAGTGTTTTTTGAAGCTTTCCACTCAAAACCACTGCAAGAACAAAGAGATGCTATATATCACAATTAAACATGATATTCTAGACACTCTGGAAAAATGCAACTGGGTAAAGAGTAATGCGACTTTAGCAGCAATTGTTAAACTTTTTTGGTTCCAGACCCTCCTTAGAGGTTTTGAGTGAATTATTTATTATACATGTTCTGGCACTTTAAACACATAGGCCATATGTTGTTTCTCAAAAGAAAAGGTCAGGCTATTTACTCAATGCAGAGGGGACACTGTGTTGGCTAAAGTAAGCTATTCCTGTGTTGGATGGAGGACCGTGACGATCTCTAACTTCACTTTTTGATAAATATACCCATAGATGGGACCTCACTTTCTGCTAATGTCCTGATGATTCCCCTGTGCACCATAAGCTTCTCAGCAGCAGCCCAGAACCCACTGAGCATGTGCAGTGCCACTGGCACAATCCCTAACAAGATCCAAGATGGGGAGATGCTTTGAAGCCTGGGTCATTACTGCTATAGGGCTGCTCAACCTCTAACTGGTGCAGTCCGTTTAGCATTGTAAATATGAAATCATATCCATAATGTGTGAGTTTAGTTAAGCTTTATATTAATTTGTTCTATAAAATAAAACTTAGGGGCAGATTTATTAAGGGGTGAATAATAAATTCTAATGCAAATTAGAATTTTTTAATTTTTTTTGTGTCAAAATTCACACATTCGAATTTTAATCCGCCAATTCAAATGTAATTTTGAATATGAGATTTCTCACCCCCTCGACCATGGAAACAGTTACAATTGGAATATTCATATTCATCTCAGTTCATTTACAAGTCAATGTAGGTCCATTGAACCATTTGAATATGTTAATTGTCTGCCTGGCATTAGAGCATTTTTTTGGAGGGAAAACTCGATTCAAATTCAATTCGAATCTTCAGGTCGGGACTATTCGATCGAATATTAGACATATACATTTTTTCTTAAGTAAACTGCCATTCGAGTTGTGAGTATAATTAAATTTATTAGAGTAAAACAAAATTCACATAAATTCAAAATTCGACCTTTGATAAATCTGCCCATAATAAGTCACATCTTGAATTCATTTCGTTTTTAGGGTTTCTATATATTTCCTTTACTATTATACACAAATGTTGTTCATAGATGTAAATTCAACTGGGGTCATTTAAAAAAAACAAACAAACAAAATGTTTTGATAGTCCTTTGTTTTCATTCAGTATGTCACAAACCGGCAGCCAAATGCACAAGAAAAGTAGAACGAGATATGAAAATTGTATTGTTTTACCATTTATTATCTTCTCAGCCTAGCACTTTAATAGACTTTAATAAGTACAATTGACTGCTATACAATTTGACTTCTATGACTACAAGGAGGTTAAATAAAATATTTATACATGGAAAATAGTATGACATCTGATTCCTTATTTAAAACTGTTAGTAACTACAAATACTAATTTCGGTCATGGAACGCCTCGGTGACTTCTAATTGTAACGGTTGGCACCCTAAATCTATAACCGATGCCAAGCACCCTGGTCTCGGCTCGTGCCTCTGCCTGTAGCCGCCTTTGGCTTTGGGAGGAGCCCTCGGCTACTCAGATGCCGCCAGGTCTTAAAACAAGAGGTGCAAGGCGAGGGGTGCAAGGCAAAGTCTTTGGGCAGAAGGTCAATGTACAAGGCGTGAGACGGAATCGTAGTCAGAACAAGTCGGGTCTGGGCAGGCAGAATACAAGAGTTGTCAGGCAGGCAAAAGTCAAACCATTTGATCAATCAGAAGGGATTAGCAAAAGAGGTAGTCGGTAATCAGGCAAGGGTCAGGATACTAGAGTTCAGGATAATCTATAATCAGGCAGGGGTCAAAGTACAGGATCAGATCATGATTCAGAACAGCACAAAGCTCAAACACCACAAGGTAACAAAACCTATAACGGGCAGTGTGTAAAAAGAAAATGTGCCTTTAAATACTTTTAAATTTCGCGCCATTGCACGCTGGCGTTATCACGCCAGTGCGCCTTTAAATTACAAGGAGGCGCGCCGCGTGCGCCCTAAGAACCGGCGCCTGCGGCGTTAGAAGAACCGGCACACTAATATGCCCATATTTTACAGCAGGGGGTACATTTTACTTTATATATCATAATAGATAAAGTCATGAGTCATGTGACAGAAATGACACCAATAAGCACCAATTATAGCTCATTACATCACTAATTTACAGAATAGTCTGTCTGTATTATAAACAATATTTACATCTTGTCAAAACATTTATCACAGGTTTATCTCATAATTGGCAATTTTATTCCGCAAAATGATCAAAAGATAATGTAGCACTATGTAAATGGGGGGGGGCAGATTTACTGAAGAAAAAAATATAAAAAAACATAGTTCTCTTCAATTTTAGATGCAAATTAATTCAGAAAAACATTTCTCACTATTTACCATGTGAAAACTTTATTGAAGTCTATGGGTAAAAAACTGGAACTAAATAAGGAGAAACATTTTTCTCCTCCAACTGAATCTCATCCATGAGTTTTCACGTGATAAACCATGAGATAACTTTTTCTCAATTAATTGCATCTGACCAAAAACTGTATTAAAATTTTTGGGGGAAAAATTGGAACTGAATTAGGAGAAACATTTTTTTTCTACAAGAATTGAATCTGGCCTTTCATGTGATTTAAATTAAAATTCAATTGCAGCTCAAATTGAATGTCCGCCATGAATTTTCACGTGATAAACCTTTTTCTCAATGAATTGAATCTGAAGTCTATCGGAAGAAAACTGGAACTGAAGTTTTTCCTCTCAAATTGAATCTTGGCCGTGCATTTTCCTGTGATAAACCATGATGAGATAACTTTTTCTCAATGAATTGAATCTGGCCAAAGACTGTATTAAAATCAATGGGGAAAAAATTGGAACTGAATTAGGAGAAACATTTTTTTTCTACACAAATTGAATCTCATTGAATTTTTTTTTTTTTCAAATAGCTGTTTATTATTTTCCAAAAATAGCAGAAGGGGTACAGAAAAAAGAAAAGGGGTACATTGAGCAACATGTTATCTGTACATATTCATAAACAAAATATAACTTGTCCAAAGATACAATCATAATAGAATGAGCCCCTGGGTAGAAGAAGGTGGGGGGGGGAAGAGAAGCAAAGAGACCCTTGGATGGAGGTATTGGAGTTATACTACAGGGCAGTATTCCTATAAAAGTCAGTTTCTTTAAACGAAACCCACCGAAACCACATGGAAATATATTCCTGAGAACGTTCAGTCCTGAACAAAGAAAGTTCTTCGAACCTGTGGAGTTCATCCACTTTTTTATACCATTCTCTTAATGTCGGGGTTTCCATTTTAACGGGATTAAAAGTTTTGCAGCATTTAAAAGATGTGGTTCTATGGTAGACAGAAAGACCTTGAGAGTTGTATCAGAATGAAAAAGAAGCACATATGCAGGGTCGTCAGGTATATCGTATGTTAGTATAAGTTTCATGGCGTGCCTGATATCTTCCCAAAACACTTTTATAAGCGGGCATGTCCAAAAAATGTGCAATAGAGAACCAGCTTCCACTCCACATCTCCAGCACACACCATTAGTATTTTTATAGATCAACTTTAATCGTGTAGGGGTAAGATACCACCTAGTGGCTAACTTATAATTAGTCTCCTGAATTCGGCAGCATCTGCTGCTTTTGAAAAGTTTTAGCATAAATTTGTTGAATTGGTCATCATCAAAATATGTATGTAAATCAGCTGCCCAAGAATCCAAAAAGGCAGGTCTGCGAAATTGTTGGTGTTTACGTAACAGGTTGTAAATTTGCGATATGGCATGCCTTGGTGTGGAACTAGCTGCACATAAGGCCTCAAATGGAAAAAGAGGTCTACCCATCGTCGCCTGGCCCCCTAAGCTGGAGAAAAAGTGTTTTATCTGAACATATTTAAGATGGTCCAACTGGGTAAAAGGTGTGACCTTTTGCAGATCAAATTTAGAGACAAGATCATTATTAGAAATGAAGTGTAGCATCTGAAGATTCCCTTCTATGAGCCAATTAGAAAAATAATTTGACTGTTGACCAGCCGGGAAGGCCGGGTTATTAATCACGGGTGTAAGAGGGGATGGGAATTGAGTGAGTTCAAATTTGGTCCCGTATTTATCCCATAATGAAAGGGTATGTCCTATCAGCGGGTGGTCGCTATGCCTAAGACGTCGATGCAGCTTGTCTAGCCAAGGTAGATGCATCAAATAACTGTAAGTTGACTGTTGTTCTATGTTGACCCAAAGTTTAGTCTCTGCATGATGTGACCAATCTATAATGCGAGTAAGTATAGCTGTTATGAAGTACAATTTGCAGTCCGGTAGCTTCACACCTCCTTGTTCCCTCTCCCTGGTCAGTATCCTGTGACTTATCCTGGCTTTTTTATTTTGCCATATAAACTTTTTAAGGATTGATTGAAAGGACTGTAAGATGCTATCAGAGGTATGTAATGGAAGTGTTTGAAAGATGTATAGTATGCGAGGGATAATATTCATCTTGACCACCTTCATACGGCCAAACCACGAAAGTGGTTTACCAAGCCAATTACCAAGATCTTTCTTGATTGCTGTCAGTAGACTTTTTAGATTTAGTTGTGCCCACTCCTCATATGACTTCGTGATTTGAACTCCTAAATAAGTGAGATGATGGGGAGACCATCTGTATGGGAAATCATGGGAGAGCGATTGTAATGTTTCAGCCGACAGCGATATGTTCAACGCTGAGGATTTTGTAAAATTAATTTTAAAGTTACAGAGGTATCCAAACTGTGTAAGAAGGCGGTTAAGGGCTGGTATAGTTAAACACGGTTGGGTAATAAAGAAAAGCAGGTCGTCTGCATAAGCATGCCGTTTTATGATGTCGGTCTGCTATTTGCACCCCTGATATATCATTGCTCAACCTAATATGGCATAGTAGAGGCTCAAGTGCCAGGACAAATAAGGTAGGTGAGAGCGGGCAACCTTGTCGGGTACCATTACAAATATTAATACGATTTGATAATTGACAGTTTACACGTATTCGGGCTGTTGGGGTATCGTATAATGCACATATCCAAGACAATGCGGTTTGACCCAGACCAATATATTTAAGACATTCAAACATGTAAGACCAGTTAACCCGGTCAAAGGCCTTTTCCGCATCTGTAGATAACAGCATGAGTGGAAGATCATGCCGTTTAGCCCAATGCATAATATTGATCAATCGATTCGTGTTGTCTCTGCCTTCTCTCGATGGTATGAACCCTACTTGCTCCTGGTCAATTAATTTATGTAAGACAGCTTGCAATCTACCGGCAATGATTTTAGCTAAGAGTTTAACGTCTCCGTTAATCAGTGATATAGGGCGGTAACTACCGGGTTCATGACAGTCCTTCCCCGGTTTAAGTAGAAGGCTGATATGAGCTTCTAGAGATTGAGTAGAGAATTTAGAGCCTAATTGTATACCGGCAAAGGCCCGGAGTAGATGAGGGAGTAGTTGTTCTTTAAACAGTTTATAGTATAAGACTGTAAAGCCATCTGGTCCGGGGGCTTTTCCCGAGGGAGTATTCTTAAGGGCTGTTTCTAATTCAATCAATGTAATGTCTGAATCTATTAGTTCTCTATCGGAATCAGATATGTGTTTCATTTTGGACGACTGCAAAAAGTCATGTAACAAGTTGCCATATTCTGGTTGATCATCTTTCGCGTTATCCGGAAGTTAATCTAATTGAATTTCACGTGAAAGTTTTTCTCACTGAACTGAATCTGGCCCTTTGCATGCAGCCTTGTGTTTGCCCCTATTCATTTCAATAGTATTATTGTTGTTATAAAATATAAAAAGTGATACAATTACACATGCATTCGCTCAATAATGTTCTGAATGAAAATCAACCACGTATACAGTATTTTTTGTATGATCCTTGTATTCCATCAGGATAGAAGCAGCACATCTCCTAAAAATATAACAAAGGCATTAGAACAAGTTTCAGCATTTAAGAGATAATATTTTTTAAATATTATTCTAGAGTCACATATTCCATAACCCTTTGAGGAAGATTTATCTTTTTCTCATATATAAGAGACCCTTTAGTCCTAATTCCATCAGCAGCTCTTGATTCTTATGCTTATTATCAATGCATTTCACCAAGGTTTTTTTTATATATAAAAACATATCCATGAGACTTACAGTATTTAAGCTTCAATTTTGCTACATTTTTGTGCAATGTTAAAAATTCCTTTTTCTAAAAAGGGTTTTAATAAGAATTTATCTCAATATGTCGAGCAGTACCACACAGTTGAATTGAAGAAGTCGCTCGGATGGGTGGTGAAACTCCCAGAGGCCATTTATTAAAGGTCGAAATTTCGAATTCATGTGAATTTTTTTTAATTCAAATATACTCGAAATTCGATTATATTATATTTGAGGTTATATGAGTTTATTTAATAAAAAATAGAATATGTAAAACTTAAAAGAATATTATTGACCCGAAAACTGGAATAGAATTCAAATCAATCTGACTTCAATTTTGACAATGACTTATACATGAACTCGGCAGGTTTTATAGTCGAATTCGAATTATTCCCAGGGTAAATGTTTAATAAATCTTGAAATTCGAATTGAGTTTGGATTATTCCCAATTCGAATTAGTGAGTTTTGAACAAAAAAATTTATCAAAAGTTATAAATTCGTAATCGAACCTTGATAAATCTGCCCCATAAAGTTTAGTTACTTAACTCTACTAGATACTCTCTACTGGATCTACTGATCTCTAATGATCCAGAACATATACACATAGCAAATGTGTAAGTAATTGAACCCCTGGGTAATAGTGACCGTAATGTGATCTCATTTAGGTGGTTATTTATCAAAGGTTGAATTTCTAATCGAGTTTTCAGACAAAACCCTCAAAAAAAAACTTGAACATCATGAAGGCTATTAACATCTTCAAATGGTTCAAGGGGCCTCTGCCATTGACTTCTTCAAGACCTCAACAGGTTTTAGATGGTGAATTTTTGTAATAAAGCTATTTCCAGGGTCGGGGTATAATAAATCTCAAAAAATGTCATGTTTTTTTTTCTAACTTGAAAAATTTTAGTTTTTTTTTAAAAACAAAAAAATCTAGATTTTTTTAACCAGAAAATGTGAGTTTTGACAAAAAAAACCCCAACAACTTGAAAACTCGAGCTTTCATGGAAAACAAAAGTCGAACCTTAATAAATCTGCCCATTAATGTTTTGAGCATAAAACAAATATAGACTGGGGCAACAAAAACTCTGAATTTTAATAAGCAAATTTTGTCCCTATAAAGACTGCCATGCAGAACATAGATTGGGGCATTATGTTTTCAATTAAAAACATAGAACAGAAATGGTTCACCGGATGATATTAAATGATATTAAATCATCACTGTTCTCAATTACCCTAATATGTAAATGTAGAATCTCTAAGAATCATCCTATGTGGCTTAATACAGAAGTAAAGAAGTTTATAGGAAAGAAGAGAAAGGCATTTACAAATGACCAGTCTGTGGGGACAGAAGCTGCATTTGAAGGAATAGTAACACCAAAAAATAAAAGTGTCTTAAAGTAATGGAAATATACAGTAATATACTGTTTGTTCTGTACTGGTAAACAGGTGTGTTTGCTTCAGAAACACAATTATAGTTTATATAAACAAGCTGCTGTGTAGCCATGGGGGCAGCCATTGAAAGCTGAAAAGGAGAAAACAGATAAAAAGCAGATAACAGATAAGCTCTGTAGTATACAATAGAATTGTACAGAGCTTACCTGTTATCTACTGTGTATCCTGTGCTTGAATGGCTGCCCCCATGGCTACACAGCAGCTTGTTTATATAAACTATAGTAGTACTTATCTGTTATCTACTGTGTATCCTGTGCTTGAATGGCTGCCCCCATGGCTACACAGCAGCTTGTTTACATAAACTATAGTAGTACTTATCTGTTATCTACTGTGTATCCTGTGCTTGAATGGCTGCCCCCATGGCTACACAGCAGCTTGTTTACATAAACTATAGTAGTACTTATCTGTTATCTACTGTGTATCCTGTGCTTGAGTGGCTGCCCCCATGGCTACACAGCAGCTTGTTTACATAAACTATAGTAGTACTTATCTGTTATCTACTGTGTATCCTGTGCTTGAATTGCTGCCCCCATGGCTACACAGCAGCTTCTTTATATCAACTGTAGTGGTGTTTCTGAAGCAAACACAACGTTTTAACAGTGCAGGGTATATTATGTTGTTATTCCTTTAAAGCACTTTCATTTTTTGGTGTTACTATTCCTTTAAAGGAGAACTAAAGCTTGAATAAATAAGTAGGGTAGAAATGTTGTACATTATGTTTTGTGCTTCTGTACCAGCCCAAGGCAACCACAGCCCTTTAGCAGTAAAGATCTGTGTCTCCAAAGATGCCCCAGTAGCTCCCCATCTTCTTTTCTGCTGATTCACTGCACATGCTCTGTGCTGCTGTCACTTACTGAGCTTAGGGACCCACTCACAATATACAGTACACATAGAATAGAAATGTCACAATATAAGGCTGATTAGTAATTAATACAGATAATTACTACATGGCAGCACAGAAACCAGTGCAATTAGCATCAGAATTTAATAATCGGCAAACCTGTAGCATCAGCTTATATTACAGCCAGGGAAGCTCATTTTCTGCTGGATAATTAGTGACGAGCCTTAAGCTTAGCTTCTCAACAGCCAATCAGAGCCCACTGAGCATGTGAGTGTCACAGACACTTTCCAAGATGGTGACCCCCTGTGACAAGTTTGAAGTCCTGGATCATTGCTGCTATTGACAAGCTCAAACTTTAGCCTCGTGCAATAAGTTCTAAGTGCTCAGTGAATAGTGAATGAAGAGCAGGTGGGTCTGCATTGATAATAGAGAACATAAATAAAATACTGCAAGCAATGAACGTTATGGTTCAACCAGTGCAGCGTGACTTATAGTTGGACCAATCCAAAAATGTGAGATTTATATCTGCAGTCAAATTGTTCTAAATATATTGACCGAGTATCTAGATGAGATATTATAAAGACAGAGTGTCATCTAAGAAAGG
Organism: Xenopus laevis; assembly: GCF_017654675.1. Lineage (NCBI taxonomy): Eukaryota > Metazoa > Chordata > Amphibia > Anura > Pipidae > Xenopus > Xenopus laevis. The sequence goes on along the minus strand of NC_054383.1, from coordinate 126,774,312 downwards.
AGTAACTTCTTTCAGCCAAAAAAAGAAAAATCAATTTTTTTATGGCAGCCGTGAATATGGAAATGAGTTTAGAAAATGATTTGATTCTAGGAGCTGGCAGACCTTCCATTATAATGTCTTTAAAAATCAAAATTCAGTGAGTAAAAGAGGGAGATAATTTGATTTTAATATTTCATTTTTACCAGAGAAAGCCTGCTAAATTAGACCAAACCTTCTGGATTTTTCGGAAAGTCCATAAATAATTAAATAACTTCAAGGGGCACATTTACCTAGGGTCGAATATCGAGGGTTAATTAACCCTCGATATTCGACTGGCAAAGTAAAATCCTTCGACTTCGAATATCGAAGTTGAAGGATTTACCACATTTCCTACAATCGTACGATCGAAGGAAAAATCGTTTGAATCGAACAATTCGAAGGATTTTAATCCATCGATCGAACGATTTTCCTTTGACCTTCCCCACAGGCTAACATTGATGTTCGGTAGGTTTTCGGTGGCGAAGTGCTTTGTCGAAGTTTTTTTTAAAGAGACAGTACTTCGACTATCGAATGGTCAAATAGTCAAACGTTTTTTAGTTCGGATCGTATGATTCGAAGTCGAAGGTCGAAGTAGCCAATTCGATGGTCGAAGTAGCCGAAAAAAACATTCGAAATTCGAAGTTTTTTTTCTTCTATTCCTTCACTCGAGCTAAGTGAATGTGCCCCTAAATGTACTGCAGTAAATACGACCGTGAGCAATAACCCTTATAATTATTATATAATTCACCATAACCTAGATGTACCAGTTGTGGTAGAGTGCCCAAGGAAATGTGTAAACAGGTGAGTTTTGCATCTAATTTTTTCCTAATAGGAGATGAGAGTTGCAAGGGAGACGTTACTAAACACATCAAGGTTTCTCTGCTTAAATAATTTTGCTGTCTGGCCCTGGAATACGGTTGCAATTAGTGATGGGTGAATTTATTCACCAGGAGCGAATTCGCGGCAAATTTGCGTGATTTGCCACCGGCGAATAAATTCGCAAAACGGCAGTGAAAATTAGCTGGCGTCAAAAACGAGACATCGGCGCCGTTTTGCGAATTTTTCGGCTTAGCGAAACGGCCATCACGGGAAGGGGAGGTGACATCGGGGGAGGTGACATCGGGAGCAGGACTGATGACGTGGCGATCAGTGATTGGCTGATCACCATGTTTAAATTTTCAATGTTCTGTTCAGATTTCCATTAGCTTCAGCCAGACAGCACTTCCAACTACCAGGCTGTCCAGGTGGCAACCCTACCCTGTGTTCTGGAAGGAACAGCCAATCCATTCCAGTATTCCAGTGGTCCAGTTCTCATTTTGGAGATCACTTTCCACAGGAAGGCTGTGGAAAAGTATTGAATTGTAGTGAGAGCGTTAGGAAGGTGTCTCTGAGCAGGGCACATAGGTCACCTGTCTGTGTAAGGACCTCCCAGAGGGGCTGAGGGTGCTTCTTGGCCAGGAGCAGAGGGAGATGTGACCAAGAGAGTCTAGGAGGAAAGTCAATATGAGACAGGCCTGAGGCTGCTGAGTTGGTATCCCAGGAGGGAAGTCCAGAATGTGGAAGTCACCCTATATGGTGAGAAGCCCTAGAGTGGGGAAAAGTCTTGAGCGTGTGCTGTCAAAACGCTAATAAACTGTGTTCCTGAGACTTTATATTGGGAAGAGTTTGCTGAATAAACCTGTGGTTTGACCTGAAGACGTGGTGTCCCTGTCTCTATGCTCCCAATCCTACGCTTACCTGCCTATCAGAGCTAATTTCCCCAAAATTACGTGTACAGGCAGCCAGCTCGACAGGTTAAAATGTTGGACTCTCCAGCTTTCAGAATGGAACGTTTTATTGAAATGTTGGGTTGAATGTAGATGCTGAGAAGGGACTAGTTAGTAAAATAGCAGTGTATTCTCTACATGACACTTGTTTTGTTGCTTCATAATTATCCTAAAATCACTGCTAATGAGAATCTCTTAAGTGTAAAACATGACATCACCACTGATGTTCCCTATAACAACCAATCAGATCGTTGCTTTTGTTTTATAACATGTAGGATTGTGGGTGACTGTTGGAAATCGAATTTAACCGTGGCAGAATAGTGAGGATACAAATATAATTGTAAGGAGTTTTCACGGGATTTAAAATGGACAGAGTCATGTGACTTAAAAGCACCGGAGAACTAAAGCTTTTGGGGAGATTTCACATTTTAAAATCGTAATATGCTAATGAGGGTTTGGTTCAATTTGACCAACTGATTCCAAGGGGCCCATTCATTAAATTCGAGTGAAGGAATAGAAGAAAAAATACTTCGAATTTTGAAGTGTTTTTTTGGCTACTTCGACCATCGAATGGGCTACTTCGAATCGAACGATTCAAACTAAAAATCTTTTGACTATTCGACAGTACTGTCTCTTTAAGAAAAAACTTCGACCCCCTAGTTCGCCACCTAAAAGCTACCGAAGTCAATGTTAGCCTATGGGGAAGGTCCCCATAGGCCTGGCTAACTTTTTTTGGTCGAAGGATAATCCTTAGATCGATGGATTAAAATCCTTAGAATCGTTCGATTGGAAGGATTTAATCGTTCGATCGAACGATTATTCCTTCGAACAAATTGCGCAAAATCCTTCTACTTCGATATTCGAAGTCGAAGGATTTTAATTCGCCAGTCGAATATCGAGGGTTAATTAACCCTCGATATTCGACCCTTAATACATCTGCCCCCTAGTATAATGCAAAACTTTTACAGTTTAATGATGGGCCTGACAGGGTAATTTCTACCTTTCTATAGCTGAAATGAGCCAACATAAAGGGGCAGATTTATCAAAGGTTGAGGTGAATTTTCGTATTCAAAAAACTTAAATTTCATGCTATTTTTTGTGTACTTCGACTAGGGAATAGTCTAAATTCGATTAGAAAAATGTTAAAATTCGAATATCGAAATTTATCATATACTGTCTCTTTAAAAATTTGACTTTGATCATTCGCCATCTAAAATCTGGCGAATTGCTGTTTTAGCCTATGGGGGACCTCCTAGAACCTATTTGTCAATTGGTGGACTTTCAAGGATCAAAGTTTTATTGGGAAAACCTTCGATTCGAATTCGGTCGAATGCGATATTACTTCGATTCGTACGATTCGAATTCGGCTGGACCTATTCAATCGAAAACTGACCTATTTGGCCAAAAAAAAAAAAAACAACTTAATTTTGGTTGGTCTTTTTGAATTCAAATTTCGAAGTTTTTCAAATTCAAAATTCGACCCTTGATAAATATGCCCCTTAAATTCAAGTTTTTACCACAACTGAAACTGGAATATGCAAAATTTATTAAGCACAAAAAACTCATATGCAAAAGTGCTGGCAAGTTACTGTTAAAGGACCAGTAACATCAAATTTTTTTAAAAAAAAATTCGTTAGTACACATCAAAAAATAAACACCAAGACAAATAAAATTTTAGAATTGCAAAGCCTTTATTAAAGGAGAAGGAAAGCTACGGAGGCATTTTATTGCCAATAGATTAGCTGCAATAGTGCAAGATAGAATGCTATATTTAATCTGTAAAATGTTTTACCATACCTGAGTAAAAAGCTCTAAAAACTCTCTGTTTGGTTAAGATAGCAGCTGCAGCATTAACATGGTGTGACATCACTTCCTGCCTGAGTCTCTCCCTGCTCTGGGCTCAGATTACAGCAGAGAAGGGAGGGGTGGGGGAAGAGGAGCAAACTGAGCATGCTCTTGCCCAGGGCAATGAGGTTTAAGCTGAAGGCAGGAAGTCTGATACAGAAGCCCATGAGTACACAATAGAAGGAAAGAAATGTGGTGTTTCTTTTGACAGGGGACTCAAAGTAGCATTACTTTGGGGGTTTACTGGTATATTTAGATGGACCTTTCTGATAAGGCTTACTTAGTTTTAACCTTTCCTTCTCCTTTAAGAAATAACTTACCGAAACTCCACTTCCTGTCCTGTACAGAAAAGGCGACACGGCGACCATCCATTGTGCGGCGCTGGATTTCTCCTCCTTGGCTCTGTCTCATGTTGTATTGACAGCATGTGAAGCGGCTGCTGCATCAGGGAGCGTGGTTTCCATAACCGAGGATTGCTGGCTCATGGGCGCATCTGTAGAGTGGGGAAGCTGTTTAGATTGGAGCTGGGCCACATCGTGGATGTTTGTAGTTCCAGGCAGCAGGCTGATCGGAGTTCCCAGTCACTGGCACGTAGCCACTCTCAACATGCGCTGCTTTCCGTGCTATCGAGTGCTTCTTACCGACCCAAATTCAATGTTTTGCTTTTCGTGCTATAGAGAGCTTCTTACCGACCCGAATTCAATGCGCTGCTTTCTGTGTTATAGAGCGCTTCTTTCAGACTCGTAACCTGCCCCCATCAATTACGAGCACTCTACGTGGAGGAACAGCCATGGCCAGAGGATCCCCTCTCTTTAGTTAGCATGCTTGCAACGACCCCACTTGTGGTTATTATTAGGGTAACAGTCTTGTCTTGTATAAATGGGGTCCCTGTGCTTAGCCAGCAGGGGGATAATGGGATGGAAGGGAACGCTGGGCACTGGGAAACTCTAGAGAGGGAGGAGTGAAATGGGCATTATATTCAAAAAAATATTTCTGCTTCTCTCTCGTGGACCCTGACACTGAACAGGAACCCGCACTGTGTGTCCGCTTGCAGTTTAGCGCTCGATAGCACGGAAAGCAGCGCATGTTGAGAGTGGATACGTGCCAGTGACTGGGAACTCCGATCAGCCTGCTGCCTGGAACTACAAACATCCACGATGTGGCCCAGCTCCAATCTAAACAGCTTCCCCACTCTACAGATGCGCCCATGAGCCAGCAATCCTCGGTTATGGAAACCACGCTCCCTGATGCAGCAGCCGCTTCACATGCTGTCAATACAACATGAGACAGAGCCAAGGAGGAGAAATCCAGCGCCGCACAATGGATGGTCGCCGTGTCGCCTTTTCTGTACAGGACAGGAAGTGGAGTTTCGGTAAGTTATTTCTTAATAAAGGCTTTGCAATTTTAAAATTTTATTTGTCTTGGTGTTTATTTTTTGATGTGTACTAACGAATTTTTTTTTAAAAAAATGTGATGTTACTGGTCCTTTAAAGTCAACAAGAGGTGTACTTTCCAAATTAAAACCATTTTAAAATGACATTTTTCTAAATCAAGTCCAAACAGCCCCATTGAAAATTAAGACTATAGTGCATATTTATGGTTATCGGGTTTTACTTTTAATCTGGTTTTCATTGATTGTGTCTTTAATATTCGCGTTTCTTTATAAATAAGTGCACGTTCAAGATTTTCAAGTTATTGGGGAAAACTCAAATAATTTAAATAATTCTGCCCCCACGTACCCCTCTACTTTAGAGAAATGTTATACTTACATAATACTGTGCCGCCAAGAAGGGCCAATGTTTAAGATAGAGTTAACAGCCTTGACATTAGATTGACTGCAAAAGAAAAGAAATATATTTATATATATATAATTAGAATGGAAAGTTCTGTTTTATTGACCTATGAACTTATTTATTTAATTATACGGAGTCTTTGTAAATGTGAAATCCTTCATCTTTAAATTACTGAGACAGATAGATTAGGAATTCCAGACTGGGGAATTATGGGTAAATTTTGCCGTAGTTAGTGATGGGCAAATTTATTCACCAGGCATGGATTCGCAGTGCATTTCGCCACCTGTGAATTTTTTTGCGGAACTTCTTCAAAAATTTGCTGCCAAAAAAAAACTTGCTATGATAAAAAAGTTGCACATGTAAAAATCGCAGTGCGTCAAAACAATCTTGATGCCCTTTGGCTTTAATGCATTTGGACAAAAAAAGTTGCGTGTGAATTCAATTCGTTTAGCAAATTTTTCTCTGTTTTGCTAATTTTTTCAGAGTTTTGCTAATTTTTTGGTGAAGCAAAACGGGACACATCGCCCATCACTAGCCATAGTTATTAAGATTGACTTTATTGCACTTGGATAAAAAAAGACACTTGTATAAAAATTGTCACGTGTCAAAATAAGTTTAACACCCATTGACTTTAATGCATTGGGGCAAAAAAGTTGCGCATGAAAAATCGTTTTGTGAATTTTCGCTGCTTTGCTAATTTTTCAGTGAAGCAAAACAGGACAGATTCGCCCAACACTAGCCGTAGTTATAAAGATTTCCTAAATGTCAGGAAGATTTTTTTACGATTTTCAATCATTTTAATGAACAGGGACATTATTCGCAGTGTTTTTTTGAGTAATCTGAGTGATACATCCAGTCAAATTAAATTTTTTACTGTCGGGTGTTTAAGCAACAGCATTGCTGAATTGTAATGTCCAACCAATCAAATAAGTCCCTGAGAAACGCTGGGCGCTAAGTTAATTACAACACAGTGCTCATCTACGTGTGGCTTATCTAATCCACACAAGTCATTTTTTTTCCCATGTTAATGAAATGTTTGCTTGTTTTAATTGTTGCTGGATGGAGACCTCTCTCCCTCCCTGTAGATAAAATGAGGCAATACTCAGGGGCCCATTTACTTAGTTCGAGTGAAGGAATAGAATAAAAAAAACTTAGAATTTCGAATGGTTTTTTTGGCTACTTCGACCATCGAATTGGCTACTTCGACCTTCGACTACGACTTCGAATCGAACGTTTCAAACTAAAAATCGTTTAAATATTCGACCATTCGATAGTTGAAGTACTGTCTCTTTAAAAAAACTTCAACCCCCTACTTCGCCACCTAAAACCTACCGAGGTCAATGCTAGCCTATGGGGAAGGTCCCCATAGGCTTTGGAACAATTTTTAGGTTGAAGAAAAATCATTCGATCGATGGATTAAAATCCTTCGAATCGAACAAATTCGATATTTGAAGTCGAAGGATTTCAATTCGGCAGTCGAATATCGAAGGTTAATTAACCCTCAATATTTGACCATAAGTAAATTTGCCCCTCATTGTACCCTTAAGGGGTAATTTATCAAAGTCCAAATTTATCTCAATATTTTCTACTACAAACTCCGATCAAATCTGCTTGGGTTTTTTATGCTTATTTATTATTACATTTTCCCCAAAATTTGCTTTGCAGGAAAAAATCAGGTTTTCACATTTTTTTGGAATTTTCACCTGAAAACTCTGAAAAGTTCGGGGTATTGCACGAAACCCAGTGCACATCAAAAACTCATTGGGACTTCTCCCATTGACTTACATGAACCTCGACAGGTCTGAGATGCCGGATTTTGAGACTTTTCAATCCTCTGGGTTTAATAAATTCCGACAAATTTCTAATTTTTTAAAAGTCCAAAATCGTGATTTTTGCATTCGGAGTTTAGTAAATAACCCCCTTCGTTTCTGGGAAATCTTATACTTACATAATTCTACAACAATTAGAGCAGCCGATATCAACAATATTATCACACGCCTGTGAGGCACTGTAAAGAGATAATTGATATTAGAATGGGAATATTATTTCTCCGTTATCAGGTTCATATAAATGAAGATAATAATCAAGGATAGTTTGACCTTTGTAAATGATAATATTGTAAAAAAAAACATTTTGTGCATACTATCCTATAATGAATTAGTAAATGTGCAATGCATCACTTGAATAGCTTCTTTTGTTAAAGTTTATATAAGAGATAAATAAAAGATATACATAAGAGAACATTGGGATTTGTACAAAATACAGTCTATACATCCTCCTTTTGTCTATGGTCTTTTCCACATTTTGCAGTGTTACCACCTGGAATTCAAATAGATTTATTTTGTTGGGGTTGTACGCCTTTGAACTTTTAATAGGATGTAGAGAATGATATTCTAAGATAATGTGCAATTTTGTTTTAATTTTTTATTATTTGTGTTTTTTGGTTATTCAGCTTTTGATTCAGCAGCTCTCCAGTTTGCAAATTCCCCTAGCAACTATGCATGTATTTGAGACTGGAATATGAACAGTGCTTCAATTAAAGAGGACACTCGCACACCCGTTGTGTAGATAATAAGGCTCGCTCGGTGCCCAGTGATTGGAAGATACGGCAACCTCCCAACGTACTTTATAGAAAAGAAGCACACCAGCACACAAGACTTGTGTCTGCAGGGCAAGCCCTTGCAAAAGTTTTACTGCGGTGGTGCAAAGTTTCGGGGCTCCGCCCCTTTGTCCAGCATGGAATATGAATATTACAGAAAGATAAATAATAACAAGTAGCTATAACAAAAAATGTGAAAAGAGTCATTGTCCATCAGTCCATCAATATGGGATTTTAATAGAGTATTTACAAACTGGTAAGTAATAAGTTCACCCTTTGATAAATATGTCTTTAAAACATTTATAGAAATGAATGGAAAGTGGTGGAACTTCACTCTAGTGGACTGTGTGGTGATCAGTGGCGTAACTTGATATTACTGGGCCCCACAGTAAATTATTTTTCAGGCCCGTAAAATGTCTAGACTAGAGGTTGACCTGTTTTACCTGTATTTATTGAAATTGTGTATGGATTAGGGCTTCATGGGGCCCTATACCCCCCTGCAGCCACAGGGTCTGCTTGCTCTGTAGTTACCTGGTGGTGATGTGTACCTTCACTCTTTGATAAATATACCCCTTGGAGTCCTGGTTGGGGCATATTCTCTGAAATATTTGAGAATGGTTTAAGACATTATTTTAACAACTCAACCCTGATTGGTGCTTTATCCCTGGTTTGTTTAAACAACACCTTGACCTTCTCCATGACATTTGTTTAGATATGTTTTCTAAATCATTTTTAAGCCTATGCAGATTTTTGTTCAACTTGACGTACATATAGGGGCCGATTCACTACGGGTCGAATATCGAGGGTTAATTAACCCTCGATATTCAACTGGGAATTGAAATCCTTCGACTTCGAAGCGCAGATAGTACGATCGAAGGATTATTCCTTCGATCGAACGATAAAATCCTTTGAATCAAACGATTCGAAGGATTTAAATCCAACGATCGAAGGAATATCCTTCGATCAAAAAAAGTTAGCCAAGCCTATGGGGACCTTCCCCATTGGCTAACATTGACTTCGGTAGCTTTTATATTCCAATATTTTTATTGAGTTTACAAAACAAAAACAAAGTTGACAATAGCCGACAGTAGCATAGTAAGAGACAGTACAGATTGAGTCTTCAAATATACCATATAGCCTCCACGTGTAGGTACATCAAAACAGCTCACAAATGTACACATAGCTCATAGATAAATTATAAACATCCACAGTTGGTGAATAAAAAACAAAATACTGACAATCAAATGACCATTAAACTAGCTGACAAGTTCTGAAAATCCTATAAAAACAGTGACAAGTGAGATAAGACAGTGGTAACGATTCAAATGCTGAGAAAGGCAGTTGGATAATTAGTACCGTATCTATATTCAATCCAAGGGGACCAAACCAACAGGTATTTCTGGTGGGTATCAAGTAGAATGCTAGACATTTTCTCCTGGACCATTATCCAATCAATTTTACTCTTCGTGGCCTCGACAGAGATATACCTGGTTTTCCAAGCCTTTGCGATTGTTTGTTTGGCAGCCGTCATAATCAGCAGGAAAAGTTGGAATTGGTGTGACGTGAGAGCATCAGGTTTTTTTACATAATAGGGCCGTACTAGGATGTTTGGGAATAGGCGTATTAAAAATGGAATAAATCATATTATAAATTCTTATCCAAAATCTTTGAACCACAGGACATAGCCACCAAATATGATACATAGTGCCCTTATGAGTACAACCCCTAAAACACCTATCATCAGCTGAAGGTATAAATCGCGCTATACGTGCGGGGACCAGGTACCACCGGAGTAAAACCTTATAATTTGTTTCTAAGAGTGAGACAATTCCTTGAAGATTTCTTGATATTAGACCAAATTACTTCCCAGTCGTCTAAGCCCATTTGACATCCTATGTCCTCTTGCCATAAGTGTGTATATGAAACCTGACGGGTGTCAGTCAGGACAAAAAAGGTATTGTATAAAGTTGAAATCACTCCCCGCGATTTGGGCGCTTTACAACACCAATGCTCAAAAAAGGTCTGAGAACTGTTCACCACCCCAGAAGATTTCCATAAAGATTGAGCATAATGCAATAGTTGGATCACTCTATAGCTTTCAACCTGTGGCACACTATATTTCTGAGAAAAATTCTGAGGGGTATAGGGCCCCAATAAGGAGAAAAGCTGCCCTAGGTACAAAAAGTTCTGATCTTGCCACCATTGAAATAGAGTAGGTTGCAGGCCCAGTGGAAAAAGCGGATTACCCAACAAAGGAGCTGCTGGAGTCAAGACTTCGGTAGCTTTTAGATGGGGAACTAGGGGGTCGAAGTTTTTTTTAAAGAGACAGTACTTCGACTATCGAATGGTCGAATAGTCGAACGATTTTTACTTCGAATCCTTCGATTCGAAGTCGTAGTCGAAGGTCGAAGTAGCCCATTCGAGGGTCGAAGTAGCCCAAAAAAAACTTCGAAATTCGAAGTTTTTTTACTTCGAATCCTTCACTCGAAGTTAGTGAATCGGCCCCTAAATATTTTTGTCTGTAGTTCAAATATGTAAATATTCCATTTTAAATCTATTTTAATTTCATGGTGCAACATTGCAGAAATGAGGAAAATTAAAATTTTCACGATTTGTTCGGATTTTTAATTTCACAATTCTTTCGCATTTTCCACCCGAAGACTCCGAATTTTGCCCGAAAACTCAGCGCACATCAAAAAAATCATTGGGACTTCTCCCACTAACTTATACGCAACCTCGAAAGGTCTGAGATGCCGGATTTTCAGATTCTGACTTTTCCCATCCTCGGGGGTTTAATAAATTCCGAAAAATTCATGATTTTTTTAAAATTAAATTTTTTAAAAAAAATCAAGATTTTCTTGTGATTTGTGCATTCGGAGTTTAGTAAATAACCCCCATAATATACGTATGGATAGGGCCCCCTCTGATTGCCTATAGATAAAATGAGCCAGCACTCACTGCACTTACCTACTTTACTTAATTGTTTGATATATTCATAAGCCATTTTACATTTTTCAAACATGGTAAGTTTTTCAAGCTGTTTAGTCAAATGTTCACGGTTTCCATCTGCAAGAACAAAAAGACTGTTTATTAGAATAGCATTGTACAATACAATGTTCCTATTACTTTATCCAAAATATAACCTGGGAACAAATAGCATTTAAGACTCATAACTATAAATTGAAAATCTTTTTTCATATAAAATGAAAAATATTTTCCCTTGGTAGAAAACAGGTCATTCAGACTTCCCTTTGTCTACTGAGTGCATGTTTTATTTTATGATTGTTATAGTTTGCTTTGCTCTTTCTTTATAAATTGTGTTTTCTTGTTGTGCACTATATTACTGCCTTTATTATAGGGTACAAGTGGTCTTTATTAGCTCTACCCTCTCAGCCCCCCATCCCATGTATTCCCCTGTGCTGTACGAATCCCTTTGTCATTCTATCCTCCTTGTTTGCCTCTATATCAATCATTTTTTCCCACTTTTTCTGCATCGTCCCCGTGTCTTCCCATGTACTACTGTCACAGCCTTCACTTAGGGGCAGATTTATCAAGGGTCAAATTGGAATTTGAATTTTTGAAATGTTTTTATTGCAAAACTGTCAAATTCAACTAGGGAGTTATCCAAATTCAATTTGAGTTTTTTAAAAATTTCTAATTTGATTTTCGAGATTTATCATACTCTGGTCCTTTAAAAATTAAAATTAGACTTTTCACCACCTAAAACCTGACCAATGACTGTTTAAATCAGTGGGAGAGGTGGGGGGATCAATTTGGAGATGTTAGCATCCTTCCTGACATTAGAGTTTTTTCTCCGAAAAGTTCAAGTTTGAGTGAATTTGATTCGAGTTTTTGGGTCGTTTAAATTAGTGCAAGTTTAAAATATTCAAATTTTGAATTCATGCAAATTTATGGGAGTTTGAAAAAACTTGCCGAAATTCGACCCTTGATAAATGTGCCTCTACAGGCATTTTATGAACAGCGAATCTGTCCTCCAGTTCATTAAAATATTTAAAGGAGACATATAGGTTAAGTTAAAAAAACCCTAATTTTGAAGGCAATTATGAATAATATGTAGTGTTGGTTTCACATTGTGGTAGAAATTAATATCTTTACAAATGGCCCTTTTATTGGAGCTCCCTATAGATGTTCACTGGTCCCTGTATGTGTTTCAAATGACTTGTGGGCGTGTCCTAACGGTCCCTGCCAGAAGCACAACAGGAGGGGGACAGCCAATCACAGCCCTGCAGTCACACAAGCAAAGACAGGCTTCAGTTCCCTATCAGGTCAGCCTAGCTGCTGATTGGTTCTTATCCTACAGTGCAATGTGCTGAGTGGGCTGAGGCTTCCTTGCGCAGCCAGATAATTCAGTGGACAAGAAGTGGAACAGATGGGCGGGACTAGTAGGTTTTTTGCAGGAATTTTCAATAAAGTAATCAGAAACACAACTTTTTGAATTCCTGCTATATCTAAATGAGTAAAATGCACTTGTACATTCTTGTTTTTTTTACATAAAATGTCTCCTTTGTGATTTTCAGTTCAGCCTCCTTGAAAATAAGTAGATCAATGTGATTAACATTACCATTTATGTACGACTTCTACTTGAAAATAAATAAAAATAAACAGAGCTGCCATAACAAAAGTATCACGCTTTTTATGGTGGGGGTTTTTTTTCCAACAATCACAATTTTTTCTCTCGAACTGAAAAATTAATTTTTTCTCAACTATTTAACCATTATAATCCCCACTTCGAAAGCTGAAAAGAGGCAGAAGATGGAGGCAAAATAATATAAAATGAAAAAGAAAAGTTGCTCAAAGTAGACCATGCTATAACTTACTAAAAGTTGTGAAAATTTGGAAATGTATTTCCTGGCCAAATTTATTTCAGACCCTGAATACCATGTGACTTCAGATTACTGAGTTATACCATTTGTGGGTTTGTAACATATAAACCCAAATACAAAAAAAATGATTGGACGATTTCAGTAAAGGGCCTGACCCTCTCTCCTCTCTATAGATGAAATGAGCTGTACCCCTCAGATTTAGGGAAATATTATACTTACATAATTTTGCACAGCCCAGAAGGGCCACAATTATCAACCCTATGAGAAGATTTCTACTTACACCACCTGCAAGAGTAAAGAAACATTATTACAATGGGCAACTCTTAATTCACAGAGATTATATTCAATTTTAGCAAGTGTAAATTAACAATTCAACTAAAATTAAAAGCATTACGTCTTTATTTCGTTTGTTTTATATTCATTTGTTTTATACTACTGAAAATACTTCTACATAAGCGTGTATGTATATACAAAAATATTGTATTTAGTCTATGCAAAGAAAAATATACAATATAATATATAAATGAACCAGTGAAAGCCCTGGTTGACATGCTTTTATTGCCCCAAGGATTTTTCTACCTTTATATAATATAATGAAATGTTATACTCACATAATGCCGTGATGATCAGAAGAACCAACAGTAACAAAGCTAAAAGAAGATCTCCAATAAGAGCTACTGCAAGAACAAAAAGAATGGGGAATTCTGTTTTGCTGCACTATAGCATTAATTCATATAATTGTACAGAAAATGCTGTAACTCTACTAGTAACAACTGACATGGAACAATATATATATATAGAGAGAGAGAGAGAGAGTGTGAGAGAGAGAGAGAGAGAGAGAGAGAGAGAGAGAGAGAAAGAGAGAGAGAACATAGAGCAATATATGCCGGCACTACTCGTATAGTAGGTATATTGTGCCTGTGTGCAATAGCCAGAAAATAAGATACTATGTAGACAGAGAATCGCACTCACGGACCTTTTTTTTTAAATGCATTAAATAAAATTGAACTTTTTTAACTATTTGAAAAGTTCCTGGTGTGCACCTCACTTTTGTGTTTATATATATATATATATATATATATATACACACACACAGGTATAAGATCCCTTATCCGGTATCCAGAATGCTCCGAATTACGGAATGGCTGTCTCCCATAGACTCCATTTTATCCAAATAATCCAAATTTTAAAAATGATTTCCTTTTACTCTGTAATAATAAAACAGTAGCTTGTACTTGATCCCAACTAAGATATAATTAATCCTTATTAGAGGCAAAACCAGCCTATTGGGTTTATTTAATGTTTAAATGAATTTCTAGTAGACTTAAGGCATTATGACCCAAATTACGGAAAGATCCGCTATCCGGAAAACCCCAGGTCCCGAGCATTCTGGATAACAGGTCCCATACCTATATATATATATATATATATATATATATATATATATATATATATATATATATATATATATATATATATATATATGATATCAGCCACTGGATAGGCTCAGAAGTCATATGACATGGTGGTATAACAAAATAGCATAGAAAGGTGCTTAATTATCAAAGGCCAAGCTGGGGGATCCAGATTTTCCTGGGGTGCTAGTGCTTCTTGTGCCCCTTAGTGTTCTAGCACTTGCACTTATTCAGTCTTTTCTGACCCCATAATGACAACCAGTCCATTCCCTGCATCAATAAATTCTCATTGTAAGATATTCCCTATGTACTGGGCTAATTTGCAGTTCATTTACTCAGAGCAAACAATAAGAAATTTGTGCTTTATGAAGAACAATGAAACCAAATCACTAATTGGTGCTACAAATAGCTGTGCTGAAGAGAATCAACCAATGAGGCATTTTCTTTCATTGTTAAGATTGAATTATACAGAAATAATTGGTTGCTGCTGGCAACTGCCCTTGTGCAATCTGACACATAGCTAAAAAAAATGACAAACTATAGTTATGGAACTTGTTATTCAGAATGCTTAGAACCTACGGATAAGGGGTCATAACATAATTCGGATCTCCATACCACTAAGAAATCATGTAAACATGAAATAAACCCAATAGGCTGGTTTTGCTTCCAATAAGGATTAATTATATCTTAGTTGGGATCAAGTACAAGCGACTGTTTTATTATTACACAGAAAAATTCATTTGATTTGGATTATCTGGATAAAATGGAGTCTATGGGAGTCGGCCTTCCCGTAATTCTAAAATTTCTGGATAATGGATCCCAGACCTGTATATGGCAAAAGTAGGTTATTGCTCCTTCTTATGAGTGGAATTTGTCATTTAAGCCACAGCCATCATTGCTGACTCAGGGGCTACTACATCATATAATGACAATTGTGGGGTCCCTAATTTGTGAGCACTTTTGGGAAATGCCCCCATGGACAGAGCCAGGTCCATCTAGAATGGGTTTGCTGAGATGGTAAGGAACCTGACTGCACAGACCCCTCAACCTAACTGTGAGCCAGACCTGATCCCCAACATCAGTGCCCAACCCCACTAATGCTTTTGTTCCTGAATGGAGACAACTCCCAAAAACAATGTCCCAACATCTAGTGGAACCTTCCCAGAAGAGTAGGGACTGATAAAGCGGCAAAAAGGAAAAAACGACTTTAAAAGAGTTAAATCCATACTTTGTCTGTACATATGAAATGATTCAGTTATTATATCTAATATTATGCATGCATTGTTTCTTTAGTAATGGGTGGTATTCATTTATTCTATAAAATATGTATTGTATATAATAAATTGATGTAACTAATTCAGGATTCAGTGGTATCCTGAACATGTCGCAGTATTCCAATTTGATTGAATTCTGACTCAAACCAAATTAGAGACCGGGGAGACACATTTATCAAAGGTCAAATTTCAAAAACTCCAATAACCTCCCGTGAATTCGAAATGTGGCTAGTCGAAATGTATTAATAAAATCAAATTAATAAAACTTGAACAAATTTAAATGACCCGAAAACTTGAATCAAATTTGAATCGAATTTGGTCAAACTTAATTCAAGTTTTTCTCTAATAGTCGATTTCGAATTCTTAAAGGGCTAGAATTTCGAAGTGTTTTTTGGGCTACTTCGACCATCGAATGGGCTACTACGACCTTCGACTACGACTTCAAATCGAAGGATTCGAAGTAAAAATCGTCCGACCATTCGACCATTCGATAGTCGAAGTACTGTCTCTTTAAGAAAAAACTTCGACCCCCTAGTTCGCCATCTAAAAGCTACCGAAGTCAATGTTAGCCTATGGGGAAGGTCCCCATAGGCTTGGCTAACTTTTTTTGATCGAAGGATATTCCTTCGATCGTTGGATTAAGATCCTTCGAATCATTCGATCGAAGGAATAATCCTTCGATCGTACGATCGCACTATTTGCGCTAAAATCCTTCGACTTCGATATTCGAAGTCGAAGGATTTTAATTCCCAGTCGAATATCGAGGGTTAATTAACCCTCGATATTCGACCCTTTGTAAATTGGCCCCCTAGTATGATGTAGAAAGTGATATTCTGAGACAATTTGCAATTGGTTTTCATTTTTAATTATTTGTGGTTTTTGACTTATTTAGCTTTTTATTCAGCAGCTCTCCAGCAATTACTGTACTACTTACTACTGTAATTTCAGCCATCTGGTTGCTAGGGTTCAAAGTACTCTAGCAACCATACAGTGATTTGAATAAGAGACTGGAATATGAATAGGAGAGGGATGAGTAATAAAAAGTAGCAATAACAATACATTTGTAGCTTCACAGAGCATTTGTTTTTTAGATGGGGTCAGTGACCCTTATTTGAAAGCTGGAAACAGAAGACGAAGGCAAATAACTAAAAAAATATATAAAAAATAAATAATACAGACCAATTGAAAAGTTGCTTTGAATTGACCATTCTTTAACATACTTACAGATGAACCACGCCATTACGTATGTATAGAAATATACAATTTATACAGTTCATTAGTGTCATTTATTAAGTGGCCTGTTGGGCAGAGACTTCTCTAGAGATGAAATGAGCCAATGTTCAGGGTACCCCTTTAGATTTAGGGAAATGTTATACTTACACAATAATGAGATTGCCAGCAATATTAATTGCCTGCCAACATAGAGACACAGTATATTAGAATGGCAAAGTCAGTTTAATTGCACTATGAACAGAATGAAATACATTAAAGGCATCCAACTGGGATTTGGTTTAGGGAAATGTTTTACTTACCTAATTTTACGAAGACCAGAAAGGGAATTGTGTAAGTTTCTAAAGCTTTTCCTACTGGACCTGCTGTAAGAGCAATGAGGTGTGTAGATTAGAATGAAAAACATTGTTTAATCGCATTATAAACAGATTCTCATCATGAAGAAGCTGCTAATAAGATGTTTTTTCCATTAAAGGGAAAATACACCTCCATTTTGACAAACTCACTCAGTTGGAGTATAAAATATTATATGAATTTTGAAAAATAACTATAAATGTATACATATTTTGTTACCCGAATCCACATATTGAAAGCAACCCATGCTAGTCTGTCTGTGCCAGCAGTCACCAGGTTCACCACTACCTACCCAAGCTCACAGAATAACCCAAACCCTCAGCCACCTTGTTCCATTGTGAAGTGATAGTCATGCTCTGCTGGGGTTTGATCCTGGGACTTCCTGGCTGCTCTCCCAAACCACCGGCTCTCATTTGTGTTTCATCTGGGTCCCTGGTTTACCCCAATTAGGGCTGATTTTTCCCTATATAAGCCCAGCCCTCCTCATATCCTGTGCTTGAGCACTAACTATGGTTAGAGCACTGCAGCCTATTTCCTAGCTCCTGTGCTCTCACCCCTCCTGCTCCTAGCACTGTCTGGTCTTGCTCCTAGTTTCAGCCCTTCTGCTCCAGTCCT
Organism: Xenopus laevis; assembly: GCF_017654675.1. NCBI lineage: Eukaryota > Metazoa > Chordata > Amphibia > Anura > Pipidae > Xenopus > Xenopus laevis. Next base: position 126,756,559 of record NC_054383.1, on the reverse strand, counting down.
TCTGCTTTAGTCTGTCTTGACAAACCGTATCTTGACTTGGTTCTACGCCCACACTGTTGCATTCCAGAGTCTTCATTCTAGTCCTCCTGCTCCAGTCTTCCTGCTCACGCCTAATTCTGACCTGGTTCCACACCCCTACTCTCAGAGTCTTCATCCTCTCAGCCCCTTCCCATCATGTCACTGATCTTTGCTTGCTCCATCCTGTTCTCATTTCTGTACCGGACTGGAGCCTTCAGGGGGCACAGAGGCTCCTGGCAGTCCCCGGGGGACCCCTCCAACCTCCAATTCTATGAGTGCAGTTCATTCCTTTATGGTAGAGGAGCCCCACCGGTCCAGTACGACACTGATCGTTGTCACCCCTGTTCTGCAGCTGTTGGCACTATTGGTGGTCCTTGGCTTATAAGGACTAACTCCTTTCCCATGTTCTGCCCTTTAGCCTTAACTTTTCCTTACAGTGATGGATTTTGGGGCATGACGTCCCTCTGCTTTGAACAGAATCTGTGCACAACCCACTATGTTCAGTGAAAGGCCTACATCCCAGGCTCCTCAGTACCTCTCTATAAGTGAAATGAGGAAATGCTCACTGTACCAAGAAAAAAGGCAGGCACTTTGAAGGATCAAACTTCCAGACAGACTTATAAAGTAGTAGGTAGTTTATTCTAGTTACATCAGGATACAGCCTTATGCGTTTCATATAATAAGACACTTACTGTAATCATAGATTCTATGATTAAGTGTCTTATGATACAAAATTTGTAAGGCTGTATCCTGATGTAACTTGAATAAACTACCTACTACTTTATAAGTCTGTATGGAAGATTGATCCTTTAAAGTGCCTGCCTTTTTCATGATAGGGTTATCCCCTCCTCTAGCTGACGGTTCAGGGCGGTGCACCTGGGCCTCTTCCCATATCTGGTGAGTGCTTTACAATTGGAGATCTAAGAAACCTGTTACATTCTGACATCAGCTTTTGTGCCTTTATAATGCTCATTGTACCCTCAATTTAGTGAAATGTTATAGTTATAGTCCTCTTAGTCCCTTGCCATCATGTCATTGATCTTTGCCCACTCCATCCTGTTCTCATTTCTGTAACTTTGTCACCCCTCTTCTGCACCTGTTGGCACTATTGGTGGTCCTTGGCTGAAGGACTAACTACTTCCCCAATTTCTGCCCTTTAGCCCTCACTTTTCCTTACAGTGATGGATTCTGGGGCATGAAGTCCCTCTGCTTTCCACAGAATCTGTGCACCACCCACTATGTTCAGTGAGAGGCCTACATCCCAGGCTCCTCAATACCTCTCTACAAGTGAAATGAGGCAACGCTCTCTGTACCCTCAATTTAGTGAAATGTTATAGTTCTCTCGGCCCCTTGCTATCATGTCACTGATCTTTGCCCACTCCATCCTGTTCTCATTTCTGTACCTTTGTCACCCCTCTTCTGCACCTGTTGGCCCTATTGGTGGTCCTTGGTTGAAGGACTAACTCCTTCCCCACGTTCTGCCCTTTAGCACCCCCTAACTTTTCCTTACAGTGATGGATTTTCGGGCATGAAGTCCCTATGCTTTCCACAGAATCTGTGCACCACTCACTATGTTCAGTGAGAGACCTACATCACAGGCTCCCCAGTATCTACCCATAACTGAAATGAGGCAACACTCACTGTCCCCTAAATTTAGTGGAATGTTATACTTACATAATGCTTTGTCCACCTTTTGGATATGGTTTGAGCATGTGTTGTCAATTTTATCACAAACATCAGCTGCAAAAGATAAAAGATACTTCACATCAGAATGGGAAAGTTTGTACTGTGAAACGATTCATATGATGAAAGATCTTATAAGCTTCTTTCCGGCACACAATACAATACCCAACAATATTTTTTGCAAAAATGTAATACAGTATATAAGAGAAAGTTGCCATGTGCTTGACCTCTTTCCTGGGTCACAACTTGCTGGATGAGGTAGTTAGAAGGGCCCAGGGCAGATGTAGGCCTCAATAGGAGTAGCTTACTTTAGGAGTGAGAGGAAGGATCAGAGCATTTAATTGAGCTGCCATAGGATCCAATGAGGAGATCAGTTATGGTTAGTACCCTGAGGTGTCACCCACTATTATATGTACTCAAGTGGTCAGGCTCAGGGATAGGAGATGAAAGACCAACAGAGCACCAGAGAAGACATCCACTTAATTTAAAAATAACTATTCATTTCCAAATGTAAAAACATTGATGCAAACAGAATATTGGACCATCTGCTTTATGCATTTCATGGCATCCAGCCACTTCCTCAGAAACAAAGGACAGCTCATTCCACCCTCCATATAAAAAAGACCTCTACTCCTCCTTATTCTAACCTTTTTATGGGTTGGTTTGAGGTCTCTACAGCTTTAGAGATAATAATCCATAGGTGTAGAATTTTTTTTTCTCTCACTATATTGATGATTGTATTGGGATATGGGATGGGGATGAATCATCACTGGCTGGCTTTGTACATTATTGTTGTGGTTTGGTGGAGGGTATTTTCTTTTCTTTGGCGACACACTTGGATACAATTCCTTTTTTGGATATCACATTCACAGTGCAGGATCAAACTTTATGTACAAATATATACAGGAAACCGATGTGCCCGTAACACATAGCTACATTCTAAGAGTGTGCACAAAACCACTTGTTTGAGAGGCATCCCAGTGCACAATTTCTGCGGTCGAGGTGGATATGTTCTACTTGGGATGCCTTTCAGACAATGCATTTGTGGGACCACTTTTTACAGAGAGGTTATTTCAGGGCCGTGTGACTCAATAACAAGTAGGAAGCTGTTGTACATGCTTGACAGTCACATTTGCTGTGTTCTAGGGGTTAAGAACATTTGTGGTCATATTCAGGCAACCTATAATCGGCATTGAACACAGGACCCTGGCGTCTCTTTATTTCAAATTTTCGGCCAGATTTTTTCAATGTGCTGACAGCAGAGCTGCACTTGATTTGCAACAGGTGCAAAGTTGTATTTTGACGCAAGTATAGTACATACAGTATAATGAAAGGGGTTTAGCAACTCACTGTGAGGAAAAGTATGGAATTGCAGCTGTACTTGCAACTATAAATGGGCCCTTCTATATGTTTGTGAAGGTTCTAAGTCAAAGAATCCAAGAAGTGTCCAAAGATGTGCGAGAAGGCCTTCAATAAAGCAAATACATTGGTCACATTGTATGATGTTCTTGTCCATTACAACTTGTTTTTTTTTTTTGCCAATAAAAGTAGCATGTGAATATTATAATATCTCACATTCCCCCAGACACAAGTTGTGATGTCACATACAAGGCTCACATCTTCACCAATTGGTTGTAGTGATTTTATTACACATTAGAACACCAAATGGAACTATTTTTCCACACTGGGAACATTCCTGATGTAGGTAAGTCCATAAGTTGCAAACCCCTAAAGTGCAGTCAATTATCCAATAGGAACCTCTCAGTCTCTGAGTAGCATTCCCTCCAGGCAATTAGATATAAGTGGTCCAGTGACAATTCCAGCTGCATTAGTGTTAACTAATTGAGAATTCTCTTACCAACTCCTACTCCAGGGCACTCACACAGACCAGCAGGGTCTCCTTTTCCAAAATGGTATAAGCACTTGGCACCTCTGCTCCAGAAGTACAGCGTTTCCCAATTCCAGCAGTAACCAACTCCTCTCGGAACTTAGATCCTCAGTGGTTCAGCAGCCAATACTTCCATCAGACGTGGCACCGCAGCCACTATGTCCAACAATTCTGCAACAACTGAATTCACCCAGGTCCTCTGTGTGCCCTTTGAAAATCCCCAGGGCTTAATACCCCATTCCCTTGCTGTTAGTTCTATTGTTCAATTGGCTGGTCATACCCTTCACTTCCCCAGGGTTGGGCATTAGTCCTGCCTCCCACTGCTCAAGCAGGATGGTGTATGTGCTGTTCTCCTGGAGTGATTCATACATATACACAGACATAGATGCATGATTGCTGGACACCATAACGTAAGTCTCCATGTTCCCCCCCCCATGGAATGCCACAAGGCACCCCATTATTGGGTAGGGTCTGATGCATTGCTTGATGGCCTTACCCCTGTTCTTCTTATCTAGATATACCATCTACATTGCCATGTTCCTTGCTACCGCGGCATTGTATAGTAAGAGAGTACTGTTGTAAAGCAAGGCTCCATCGTAGTAACTTTCCATTGTCCTCAGGCACTCGTTGTAGCCAGCTGAGGGAATTTGGGCTGTGATCACTGTAAACTTGTTGCCACATAAATAGGGCTGCATTTTTTTTTCAATACCCATATGATTGCTAAGCATTTTTTTTCTACTGTAGCATAGGCCACTTTACAAGGCAGTCGTTTCTGTTGAGATATGTGATGGTATAAGATGATGGGATGTCCTCCTTTATGATTCACCTGTGAAATGACTGCTCCGATTCCAATTGTGGACGCATCTGTCTGAACTATGAAAAGTCCACTGAAGTCTGGAGCTGCAAGCACTGGTAAACTGGAGAGGGCACATTTCAGGGTGTTCATAGCTGTTTTTACATTCAGGAGTCCACTGTATGGTCTTTGCTCTCTTCTGGCTTGTCAGATCTAAGTCAGAATCCCCCCTAAACGTGACGATACCGCAGCGCCGCCGAGTTGTCGTAATAGTCATCCTGCTCAGTACGAGAGGAACCGCAGGTTCAGACATTTGGTGTATGTGCTTGGCTGAGGAGCCAATGGGGCGAAGCTACCATCTGTGGGATTATGACTGAACGCCTCTAAGCCAGATCTGTGAGGGGTTTATTTAGCTGTAATTTGTTATAAACATTCTGTAATAGTTAGTAGTTCTGAGAAAAGCCTGAACCTGCTTCTGAGTTTAGGATGTGGGCCATTTGGCTTTGGCCTCCACTTACTCCACTCCACCCATACGGTGATCTAACTAAGGCACCTCTGCCATGCCTAGGTGACACTTATCGGGACATAGGGTGAGGTCTGCAGAGCAGATTCTATCTAGGACTTGTTTAAGATGCTTGACATAATCATCCCAGGTCTGGCTGTATATGGCAATGTCATCCAAATAGTCTTGTGCAAAGTCTTGGCAGCCTTCTAGTAGAGTTTACTAGCTGTTGAAATGTGGCTGGGGCATTTTTAAAACTGAATAGCATGACTGTGAATTGATACAAACCAAATGGTGTGCTAAAACCAGATTTGGACTGTGCTTTTGCAGTCAGTGAAATCAGCCAGTACTCTCTGCTCAAATCCAGGTTAGTTAGATAGTTAGCCCCCCCACCAAGCCAGTCTAAAAGTGCACCTATTCTGGGCATAGTGTATGCATCTGTGGTAGTGATAGTATTGAGCTTCCAGTAGTCAACACAAAACCTTTAGGCACCAGAACAACAGGGGCTGCCCATTGACTGTGTGGAGGGACATGACACCAAGTGATAGCATCTCATCCAGTTCTTTGCGTATTCCTATACACACTGCATCTGTAATTTGATACGTTTGGCAGCAAATCGGAGAGTGTTTTTCAGTAAGCACTTGATGTTCTGCTAGAGTTGTATGACCTGAAATGAGTGAAAAGATTCTCTCATATGTTCATGGCAGGTGCTGTAATTGTTTTGAGTTGAGTTGTTCTCCCAGGATGACATGCTGGATGTGGATGGTTCCTTTTGATCAGATAAAAAGTCTGGAATGGAACATTCATCACTGTCTTCAGTGGGGAGACTACAAACCAATGACACTGGTTCCTCCCAGATACTTCATCATGTTAATATGAACTGTCTTGTACTGTTGAGGGTTGTCTGGGGGGGGGGGTTACCACATATGTTGTATCATGCAGTCGCTACTTAGGTGCCTTCCCAAGCCACGTGTAGCTTGTCATGTTTTACAGAAAGCAGGAGGAGAACTTGATCCCTTCTTGGAAACTACGTTCTTGTATATGTCAGTTGGACCAGTTTTTTTTTGTCTCTGTTGTGCTATGGAAAAGATGTTCTTGTGCCATCTGGGTCATCTGATGTAGCTTCTCTCTATATTTGAGAACAAAGTGTATAATAGGAGTACTTGTTTGTTGTGGTCCTCCTTCCCAGTACTCCCCTTGCAACTCTAGTGGGTCACGCACTCTGCGGCCATACAGCAATTCGAATAGGGAGAAGCCTGTAGATTCTTGGGGAATTTCCCTATGTGCAAATAGCAGATGAGGTCGGTAGCATTCCCAGTCCATTTCATCCATCCCCACAGAAGTGTTTAGCATATTTTTGAGAGTTCCATTAAATCTTAGACATAGGCCATTGGTTTGTGGGTGATATGGGGTAAAATGGATGGCCTTCACACCCCATCTTGCCAAATACATTGGAATACTTGAGACATAAATTCAGGTCCCTGACCTGACAGAATCGCACTGGGAAATCCCACTCTGGAGAAGATCTAGACTAGTGCATTGCCAACAGAGGTAGCATTGATGCGACAAAGGGTAATTGTCTCTGGGTAGCAAGTTGCATTAATCCACCACAGTTAAAATATATTGCTTTCCTGAATGACTAGGTCTGGATCAGATTTACTACAACCCACTGGAAGGGTTCTTCTATAATAGGGTGGGGTCAGTCGCTAAGGCATCTCTAAAGTTAGTAGTTTGAAAACCACTAGACGGTGGTTAAGTCAGTAGCAAAATTGTCAGTCATTAACTGTCCAAGTGACTTAGGGTGTGTTGTCTCCAGTGTGGCTGTGGCTTGTCCTTGTAGACCAGAGGGTGTAATACTGCAATGGATGTCTCCCATAGGGATGTAGCGAACGTCGGAAAAAAAGTTCGCGAACATATTCGCGAACTTGCGCAAAAATGCGAGCGGTTCGCGAACGGTTCGCGAACCCCATAGACTTCAATGGGAAGGCGAACTTTAACATCTAGAAAAGACATTTCTGGCCAGAAAAATGATTTTAAAGTTGTTTAAAGGGTGCAACGACCTGGACAGTGGCATGCCAGAGGGGGATCAAGGGCAAAAATGTATCTGAAAAATCTGCCTGTGTGTGCTTGGAAGAGATAGTGTAGGGGGAGAGCTGTTAGTGATTTCAGGGACAGATGATAGTAAGTTTGCTGGCTAGTAATCTGCTTGATACTGCTCTGTATTGGAGGGACAGAAGTCTGCAGGGATTTGAGGGACATTTTAGCTTAGGTAGCTTTGCTGGCTAGTAATCTACTGTTCTCTTTAAACAACTGCCTACTACACTACTGCACTACTACAGCGGTGGATACGGATTACGTAAAATATATGAATGCTGCTTGAAAAAAGTCACTCCGGTGTTTTTTCTGGAGACGGTAATATTATGGATATTTAGACAGAATGTGAACAAGGTCACACAGCTAGATGGCGGGTTGAAGAAAACAGTGTGCAAATAATGCCTACAGGGCAAATAATGCCTAAAAGGTCAACTTATACACTACTACAGCGGTAGTAAAATAAAAAAAAGTAAAATAAAAAAAAAATGAATATTAAAAAAAAAAATTAAAGTTGGTGCTGCTGAACTACTAGGAGCAGCAGATTAGCACACCAGTCCCACTCCCCAACACTGCTAGACTAATAGCACTGGGCTCTTATAGTAGTAGTAGTAGTAGTAGTAAAACAACAAAAAAATAAATAAAAGCAGTCCTTACAAGGACTACTGTTATTGCAGCAGTCAGCAGATGAGATCAGAAGCAGGACAGCTGCCCACTGCAGCTACATACAGAGCACTGCAGTAGAAGGTAGATTACTAGCCAGCAAAGCTACCTAAGCTTAAATGTCCCTCAAACCCCTGCAGACTTCTGTCCCTCCAATAACAGAGCAGTATCAAAACGATTACTAGCCAGCAAACTTTCAACTGTCCCTGAAATCACTAACAGGCAGCAGCTCTCTCCCTACACTATCTCTTCAGCACACACAGGCAGAGTGAAAAAACGCTGCAGGGCTTCGGTTTTTATAGGGAAGGGGAGTGGTCCAGGGGAGAGCTTCCTGATTGGCTGCCATGTACCTGCTGGTCTGGGGTGAGAGGGCAAAAAAAAGCGCCAACAATGGCGAACCCAAAATGGCGAACGTCGTGCGACGTTCGCGAACTTCCGGCGAGCGCGAACACCCGATGTTCGCGCGAACAAGTTCGCCGGCGAACAGTTCGCGACATCTCTAGTCTCCCACAGAATTCCTCACCAATACCGGTGCAGGTAGCTGAACCATGACCCCCACCTTATGTTGAATTGGATCATTTCCAATATCTACAGTGACTTGGGCCACTGGTATCTCTTTTCTGGTGCTACCAGCCAGAAAAATGCAAGCTGATTTTCCAGGTAAAATGTCTGCTGCTGTAAGAATGTGGGGCTCCAGCAATGTGATATTGGCCCCAGAATCCAGGAAACCTTCACTGGATCTGCCATTACAACCAGTCGAATTGAGGAAGCTCCTGGAACTCTGTGGGCACTGGGCTTGTAAATGAGCATTGGAACCACAGCGGAAACAGGTTCTGCTATTGTTTAAAAGTGCTCATGGGGCTGCCCAAGAGGATCCAACTTCTGGTTGGGGAGGGCAAACGCCATTACTTTGTTGGCCTCAACAAATTTTCGTACGATACTGGGTGTGTGTGTGGTGGAAGACGAGATGACCAATATCGGCAGAAGACTTGGATATCAGTCAACCTCGGAAACAGCCGGAAACACTACAATAATAAACAAGCTGCTATGTAGCAATGGTGGGAATTGAAAAAAGGCTATATGGTACATGTTAAATAGTGGATAACAAATAACACCGTTATGTTCTACAGAGCTTATCTGTTATCTACTGTGTATCCTGTGCTTGAATGGCTGCCCCCATGGCTACACAGCAGCTTGTTTATATAAACTATAGTAGTACTTATCTGTTAACTACTGTGTATCCTGTGCTTGAATGGCTGCCCCATGGCTCCACAGCAGCTTGTTTACATAAACTATAGTAGTACTTATCTGTTATCTACTGTGTATCCTGTGCTTGAATGGCTGCCCCCATGGCTACACAGCAGCTTGTTTATATAAACTATAGTAGTACTTATCTGTTATCTACTGTGTATCTTGTGCTTGAATGGCTGCCCCATGGCTCCACAGCAGCTTGTTTATATAAACTATAGTAGTACTTATCTGTTATCTACTGTGTATCCTGTGCTTGAATGGCTGCCCCCATGGCTACACAGCAGCTTGTTTATATCAACTATAGTAGTACTTATCTGTTATCTACTGTGTATCCTGTGCTTGAATGGCTGCCCCCATGGCTACACAGCAGCTTGTTTATATCAACTATAGTAGTACTTATCTGTTATCTACTGTGTATCCTGTGCTTGAATGGCTGCCCCCATGGCTACACAGCAGCTTGTTTATATCAACTATAGTAGTACTTATCTGTTATCTACTGTGTATCCTGTGCTTGAATGGCTGCCCCCATGGCTACACAGCAGCTTGTTTATATAAACTATAGTAGTACTTATCTGTTATCTACTGTGTATCCTGTGCTTGAATGGCTGTCCCCATGGCTACACAGCAGCTTGTTTATATCAACTATAGTAGAGTTTCTGAAGCAAACACAACAGTTTTACCAGTTCAGGGCAATACTGCATTATATTTGTATTACTTTAAAACACTTTCACTTGTTGATGTTACTGTTCCTTTAAGCCTCTACACAAGTGAAAGACCAAAAGCATTAGTAAAGGTCCCTCACTAGTGCAAAATTCAACTATGCACAGATAGACGCCTTATCTGGGGAGTGAAAAGATTTAATCTGCTGCAACTTCAATATTTTGGCTATGACTATGATACGTCTTCCATTACCTGCTCAAGACACTTGGAGGAGCATTCTGCACATCAGATTGAGTTTTTTTCCATAAATAAGATAGCAATTGATATTTTCAGGTTTGTTCAAGGTTTTTTAAATTTAGAAAAATCGGAATGCTTTAATCTGAATGTGATAAACCTCCCTGCCACACTCACTGTCCCCCTCAGTTTAGTGAAATTTTATACTTACACGTCGTTTTGCTAAATTGACTCTTACGATTTGACCATATGTTTTTCATTTTGTCCCATAGATTAGCTGCATGGGCAAAGAGACAGTGCATGTTAGAATGGGAAAATCTGTTTTACTAAACAATAGTCATACAGTAATGGGACCCATTATCAGGAAAGCTCCAAATTACGGCCTTCTCTGATGGACTCCATTTTATCCAAATAATCACATTTTCTGTGTAATAATAAAACAGTATCTTGTACTTGATCCCGACTAAGATATAATTAATCCTTATTGGAAGCAAAACCAGCTTATTGGGTTTATTAAATGTTACATAATTTTCTAATAGACTTAAGGTATGAAGATCCAAATTACAGAAAGATCTGTTGTCTGGAAAACCCCAGGTCTTGAGCATTCTGGATAACAGGCCCCATATCTGTATAATTATACAGAGGTAAAAGATGGTTATGTAATAAAAAGGGAATAATCTGCACATTGTATTGCTATATACTGTAGTTTGAGCTTTTATGATCATTAAATTAATGACATTTTTTTAAAAAAAAAAAGATTTAAAATTCAAAAATGTGCAAGAGAAAACACGTCTGAGTTTTACTGAAATGTTATACTCACAGAATACAAGCTGAAGGGCAGATCATAACGGTGTTAGAAGACTTCCAGTGAGACCGGCTGCAGGAGCAAAGATACTGTTTGTTAGGAAAGCCTCTGTTATTACAATAGGAAGAGATTCATACAATGATACAGAAAACAATGATATAAACCAGTCATAGGACTCCAGAAATACAACATAATACGTGAAATTGAGGCATATTTCCATGACATTCACCTCACAACAACACTCTGCACATTCTTGGGAAACAAAATCGGTAATACCTGTAGGGACCTATAGGATATCCTATCCCTATAGAGTTAATCCCCTACCTTTTGTATGTAGTTCTCTTTTCCCTTGTTATTGGCCAAGCCCTTGTAACTGGTAAAGTGAAACACCCACACCTATTGGACAAAGAGTGTAATGACACTCCCCTGCCACACTGCTATATAGTGTTGTGCAGGGAGTGGCCTCTTCCTCTTTGGCTCCTGGTGCTGCTGCTGGGTGAATCCCCACTGAGCCTGGGATCACCATAGGCCCCAGTAAGCATTTACCCCAGAGGGACCTGACACCTTTGGTGCTAAGTCGGGGACCAGGTAACCCCGTGAACGAGGACCAGCTAAGATAGTAAGATCTTGTTATAGTCTCTCTAGGAGAGAAAGACAGAGAGGTGTAGCAGAAAGAGCAGCTGTCGCTCCAACGAGGATTGTAGTAGGGAGTAGCTTCCCACAAGGCCTGTTTGCCTTTAGAGCAGGGAACTCAGTTGATAGGCATCTAGGTGAGCAAAGGACTACCTGTACCCTGCCTGATAGATCCCGATCCCCTCACTGTGCAACGTCGGTTGAACTGGGAATTGATGTACACCTATCTGCAATATCTTTTGGGAGTCGCACCTGTTTGACTGTGAACCTTGTACTGTCCAAAGTGATTCCACCTGCTGTGTCCTCAGTATATTTGTAAGTAAACCTGTGGTCATTTGCCTCTGGCATAATAAATCTGTGCTCCTGTTTTACCTTTTTAAAGAACCTCCTGGCGTCCATTATTCTATTTTGCACTTTTATGCCTGTGAGTTGTAGTTCAACTACAGTTTAAAGGGGAAGCTTCCATTTGGCGAAGGCTCTGCCCTGGGTGAAGATTCGCAATGTAACCCATGCACACTACCTAGCTGGTCACCCTTAACTTCTAATTGGCAGAATAGGCCAAGAAAGCGTTACATACCAATTATTTTCTATGCAGCCAATTTAATTCAGCTCTCCCATTTTGCCTGACAAGCTCTGGGCAGCCAAGTTTGGAAGTTTTACTTTGAAAGCAGCTAGTAAGTTGCAGGTAAAACGTATTCGTCCCTTTTATAAAATGTATAATTAAACCATAGAATTCTTAATGAATCAGATGAAAATTGAGCATAGGACTGGCCAGATATGGGATGACTTTGACGTAGTTGGCCAGCTTAAATATATTGCAATATATGGACAAACAATCCCTGTTTTGTTTAAAGGGTAAGGCATTTTTTAGAAGCAGTATGCACAAAATGTCGCTGTCTTAAATATATTGATAATGGGTTGAGTGCAGAGGACTCTTGTATTTGACTATATGTATTTTGTGGTCACACCCTCATTGCACCCCCGCCTAATGGTTTTTTAAAAAATAGTGGTGAGCACAACTTTCCCTTGTTTGTTAAAGCTCTGGGCATTTGCCAGCTGAAAGTGGCAGTTACTAGTATTTGCTGTGTTGTTTATATTTTGCATTGGAGGGTTGTACCCGTTTCATAGAAACGCAATCGATTGCAGCTGTAGGGAGAGCAGCCAACTACAAATCAGCATGTGTGAAAATCTCTCGCTTTTATTGAATTGCTATACTCACACAATCCTGCACCGAGGAGAAATCCTGATGATAACAATGATGTCAGAAGGCTTCCAGTTAGAGCAACTGCAGGAGCAAAGAGATACTATGTATTAGAATGGGACAGTCTTTCTTATTACAATAGGAAGAGATTCTGTATCCCAACTAGCAAAACCCAACTGGATGAAGAACAATAATGTATAAACCACTGAACAAAAGCCCTATGACTCCGGGGTACAACACAGTAAGTGAAACTGAGACATGGAATTCACCCCTTCTAAAACATTGGGCACATAATTCATGGGAAACCCCAAAAAAACTCCCAACAGGACCTCTGTCAGTTTAGCCTCCCAATCCCAAAATAGCACCCAGATTCTTTGTGTATTAATGACTACTGAGGGTCCTGTAGCGGGTTGGGTACCCACTGGTTACCCTCTAAAAAAGTGGGTACACTGTGGGTTGCGGGTTGGATTTTCTTGTGTAGGTAGATGTGGGTCTCACCTATATTTCTTATATTATGTTAGTTGCAGGTTTGTTTGCGTAGCGGATCCAATTGTGTACCTATGCTATATAAATAAATGATGATGATGATGATGATATGCGGGCTGATGTCTGGGTCGCAGATAAGGTAGTTGCAGGCCGGGTTGTTTAGCGGATCCAAGTAGCAATATATGTGGGTTGCAGTCTGGGTCGCAGATGAAGCAGTTGCAAGTCAGTTGGGTAGCGCATTTAAGCAAAAAAAAATGCAGGCTGCAGTCTGGGTCGCAGATTAAGCAGTTGCAGTTTGGCTTGGGTAGCGGATATAAACAGGTAAATATGCGGGTTGCAGACTGTGGATTGTGGGTCCAGGTCTCGAACTGATTTTGAGCAGAACTCTATTGAGTGTTTATCAGAAATACCTGTGTCCTATCATTGTAGATGTTTCCTTGCTAACTCCAGGAGTGCATGATAATTAATTAATTCATTGATTATTTTTTAAAGGAAAAAAATCGATATAAATTGCTTTGCTGGTGTGGAAATCGCACTGCAGTGGCAAGCTTCTGCACCCTTCCCAAGCCCTCCTCTCAATGCCATTCTGTCCCTTGCTTCACAAGCTGTCCATAGCCAGGGAGGAGCAATCCAGTGCCGCAAGATTGATGGTCGCTGTGTCGCCTTTTCTGAAGAGGAGCGGAAGTGGAGTTTTGGTAAGTTATTTCTTAATAAACACTTTGCAATTTTAAAGTTTTATTTGCCTTGGTGGCTTTTTTTTGATGTATACTAACGAATTTTTTTTTGATGTTACTGGTCCTTTAAAGGTGAACAATCCCTTCAATACTGACTTTACATAAAAACAAACTCATTGGGTGTTATTTATTATAACTGCCAAAAGCCTGAGAATAATTTTAACTATAACATCCGAATTTTGGATATTTCGGGATTTATTATACCCCGAGGAAGTAAAAAGTCAGAATCCAAAAATCTGGCGGACCTGCCGAGGTTGCATATGAGTCAATGAGAGAAGTCCCGAAGATATCCTGATCTGTGCTGGAATTCATGCGATAATCTGAAGAATTTGTGGTTTTCAGGCAAAAATCCAAACAAAAGTTTTTGGGTGGAAAATCTGAAAAATTCGTACGATTCGTCAGTTTTTTTTTTTTTTTTTGCACAGGAAATTTTCGGAAAGTGTATTGATAAATAAGGGGGGAAAACCTGTGCAGATTTGGTCAGATTATTTTTGAGAAAATGAGTTAAATTCTGATTTTGATAAATAATAAATGGTGCAAAAAAAGTGGGGCAAAAATCTTGCTTTTTTTAACCTTTGCACCCTGTTGCACACCATAAGTGAAAGGTTTTGGGCTATGCCCTAGAAGAAATTAGATACATCTAATAGGGATGCACCAAATACACTATTTTGGATTCGGCCGAACCCCCGAATCCTTCACGAAAGCTTCGGCCGAATGCCGAACCGAATCCGAACACTCATTTACATATGCAAATTAGGGGTGGGAAGGGGAACATTTTTTTACTTCCTTGTTTTCTGACAAAAAGTCACGCAATTTCCCTCCCCACCCCTAATTTGCATATGCAAATTAGGATTCGGTTCGGCTGGGGAGAAGGATTCGGCCGAATCCAAATCCAGCTGAAAAAGGCCGAATCTCGAACCGAATCCTGGATTCAGTGCATCCCTAACATCTAATATGCAAATCTATGTCACTAGCAAACTATTCTACATCTCACCTGGACCAAAGCTCAGCAGGACCATTTTAAACAAATAGATAATCACACTTTAAAGTAAGAGATTATAGAAGGAAATAGTGATGGGCGAATTTATTCACCACGCGCGAATTTGCGCGATTCGCCGCCGGCGAATAAATTCGCGAAACAGCTGTGAAAATTCACTGGCATAAAAAAAAAATGGAAGCCGGCATCCGTTTTTTGGACGCCATTGCATTTTTGCGACGCCATTGCATTTTTGCCAAAAAAACGGACGCCGGTGTCAAAAATTCTAATTTTTCGGCAAAGCAAAACGGCGCAAATTCGCCCATCACTAGAAGGAAATACACTATACTTGTATTTATTATACTAATATAATCAGTTGTCTGTCAATACCCAAGAGCAGAAAAAATACAGCAGGTATTCACTGTAGGTGAAAAGAGCTAACGCTTATCGGCCCATTTACTGAATTGATTTTTCCTCAAATCACAAAAAATTTGTGGTTTTCCTATTTTTTTTTTTTAAAAAACTCTAAAAACTTCAACATTTATTAAGTGTAAAAATCACAAAAACCACTAATACAATACTTCATGTAAAAGTTGTCCTTTAGAAGTCAATGGGAGCTGAGCTGATCCTATTGGACTGTTTTTGTTTTTTATTTCTCTAGGAAATGTCTAAAAACTTAAATTTTTAGAGGTTTTTGAGGTATTATTATTTTTTTATTTTTTGCACATAATTTTCCATTCATACTTTTTTTTATTCTCATTTTTTAATGAATGTCATGGCATACGTAGTTTTAGGGGACGATTCACTATGGGTCGAATATCGAGGGTTAATTAACTAGGAATTAAAATCCTTCGACTTCGAATCCTTCGAATTCCTTCGATCGAACGATTCGAAGGATTTTAATCCAACGATCGAAGGAATATCCTTCGATCAAAAAAAGTTAGCCAAGCCTATGGGGACCTTCCACATTGACTTCGGTAGCTTTTGGATGGCGAACTAGGGGGGTCGAAGTTTTTTTTAAAGAGACAGTACTTCGACTATCGAATGGTCGAATAGTCAAACGATTTTTACTTCGAATCCTTTGATTCGAAGTCGAAGGTCGAAGTTGCCCATTCGATTGTCGAAAGAGCCCGAAAAAAACTTCGAAATTCTAAGTTTTTTACCTTCGAATCCTTCACTCGAAGTAAGTGAATCGGCCCCTTATAGTTTGTCAGTCTAGTTGTAGATTCTAGTGATGGGTTAATAAATTCGGCAGGTACAAATTCGCAGTGAAATGAAACTGAAAGTGCATGAAACTGCCGCACATAATTCACTGGCGTAAATTTTGCAAGAAATTCGAGCATTTTTCGACTAAATGAAATGGGACAAATCGCCCGCCATCACTAGTGGATTCAAAAACCTCTAAAACCACCAAAAAAACCCCACCATCTGACCTTTGATAAAAAGGCCTTCGCCTGTACCCTTGACTTTTAGTGAATTGTCTATACTGTACTTACATAATCCTGCACCGAGCAGAGCTGCTAATGATAACAGTGGTATAAGAATCTTCCCACTTCCGCCTGCTGAAAACTCTTTGGAAGACCCCAGGTTTCGAACATTCTGGATACCGGGTCCCATACCTGTATATGATTTTCAAGGACAGTTTGCCCCTTATATAAAGGATTATCGCAAATAAATGTATTAAATCCACAATACAATATTTTCTTGGACTGTCTTTTTTTTTTTAAAAAAAAGAACATTAAAATTCTAGAATTATATATGTGTTGTTTTTTTTTAGATTATTTTTCCCATTTATTCTATAAAAGAGAACTTCGGTATGTGTAAATTTTTTTGTATACACTATACAAGGGTTACATTTTGAATTCATGGGAGTTTTTTTAAACTCCCATCAATTTGAAATTCGACTAATCGAAATGTATTATTATAATCAAATTTTTTCATTTTTAAACGACTGAAAAATTCTAATCGAATTCTCAGAAAAAAAACATGATTGTCAGGAAGTCTGTAAACATCTCCAAATTGATCCCTGGACATCTCCCATTTTCCCAGGTTTTAGGTGGCGAATAGTCGAATTCTTAAAGGGCCAGGGTATGATAACTCTCAAAAATCAAAATTGAATTTTTTAAAAATACTTGAATCAAAT
Source organism: Xenopus laevis (assembly GCF_017654675.1). Lineage (NCBI taxonomy): Eukaryota > Metazoa > Chordata > Amphibia > Anura > Pipidae > Xenopus > Xenopus laevis. The sequence continues at coordinate 126,739,798 of NC_054383.1, read as the reverse complement.
TTGGATAACTACATAGTTGAATTTTACTGTTTTGACCTTTAAAATTTTTGAAAATTCGAATTTTCAATTCGACCCTTGATAAATAACTATATATATATATATATATATATATATATATATATATATATATATATATATATATATATATATATATATATATATATATATATATATATATATATATATATATATATATATATATATATATATATATATATATATATATATATATATATATATATATGCCCCATAGAGAACTATATGCTCCCACAACTTCGAAAATCGCATTAAAAAAGACGAATCAAGATTTATTTAAGAAATCAAAGTTTTTAACTTCAGGTAAGTAGGCCGTAATCGTTCGAATCAAAATTTTAGCGCACTTGCTTAAATTCAAAACAAAGTATTTGCCCCAAAAAACTTTGATTTTTCAAAGTCCACCAAATGACTCCAAATAGGTTCTAGGAGGTCCCCATAGGCTAAAACAGCAATTCGGCAGGGTTTTAGATGGCGAATGGTTGAAGTCGAAGTTTTAAAGAGACAGTACATAAGTTTTGATATTGGAATAGTCTAATTTTTTTCAAATTCAAATAGAATTTTGGCCTATTCTATAGTTGAAGTACATGAAAATAGCTCGAAATTCTACATTTTTTACTTCAAATTTTCACTTTCGACCCTTGATAAATCTGCCCCTCACGGTACTTTCAGTTTTAGGAAAACATTATACTTACAACCCAGTTTTTCGACCTGAGTGGCTATTGCTTTTATTAAAGTGTCACGCTGACCATCTGCAAGAGCAAATAGACACTGTGTATTAGAATGGGAACTTCCATTGCACTTCCCTATGAACAGATACGTAGAGCCAATTAAACTTAACGTTCTGTAATAGTGATGGGCGGATTTATTCGCCAGGCGCAAATTTGCTGTGAATTTCCACGTTTCGCTGCCGGTGAATAAATCAGCCAAATTGCAGCGATGATTCGCCAGCGTCAAAAAGTTTTTTGACGTTGACGACAATTAATAGACGCACATTGACTAATTTCGCGGGAAATTCTCAAATTTTCCGGCATAGTGAAACGGGAGAAATTCGTCCATCACTATTCTTTAAACCAACTAGTAAATGGCAAGTGGCAAAACACAATTGCAAAACACTCAATAGTTTAATCCAGAATGTTAATGCTGGTGAGCCCCAATTGTCACGACCGGCACCCAATACCAGAACAAGTGCCAAGCACCCTGGTCTCGGCTTCACCAGTAGTGTGACCACCGTTGGGCTTCGGGAGGAGCCCTCAGCTTAATTGGGTGCCACCTGGACTTAACGAGGGGTACAAGGTGAGATGTTCTGGCTGGCAAAGGGGCACGGCTGTTAGCAGAGTCTTTTGGGCTGAAGGTCACGGTACAAATGGAGCAGGCAAGAGAATCGTCAGACAGGCTGGGTCGAGGCAGGCAGATATCAAGAATTGTCAGGCAGGCAAGGGTAAAACCGGGTTGTCAATCAAGGGGTTAAGCAGGAAGAGTTGTTGTAGGCAGGCAAGGGTCAGGATACAGAATAGTCAGGAACAGGCTGGGTCAAACATAGGTAATCAGACAGATAAAATACAGATCAGATGCACAAGGCTCAGGAAACCACTAGATACAAGTTCTATCACGGGCACTGGCTGGGAGTCACAATGGGCCTTAAATACATTCAAATTTTGTGCCAAAACGTGTGCCAATGCGCCTGTACCTTTAAGAGGCGCACAGGCACGCCGCGCGCGCCCTAAGGATCAAAGATGGCGCCAGCTCCGTCAACTAAGAACCACGCGGCGGGCGCCCCCCCGCCACACAGGTAGTTTTATTACACCAATATTTCAATTGCCAAACCCAAAATAACAATGATTCCCCCCCCCCCTTTATTAATGATGGATTGTAATAATCCAATGATCTAGCTGAAGGAGTGCACGAGAGCTCTGCCATTTAGCACCCTTCATGTCACTCACAAACCCAATGGATATTGCACCCAAGGGCCTCAAAGCAAATTATTTTTGAATTTCCAGGCTTGGGGGCAAATTTTGGTTGAATAACAACCAGATGTACTGACAAACAAAATCTCTTGTAGCTGCCAGTCCACAGAGAGGCTAAGAAATAGGCAATAACAGCACTTATTTGTCACTCCAGGAACCTTTTAGGCTTCCATTGCTCCCCAACTCTTTTTCATTTTGAATGTGGCTCACGGGAAACAAAGGTTGGGGACCCCTGCTCTAAGTGACAATGGTTAGTGATGGGCGAATGTGGGGCGTTTTGCTTCGCTGAAAAATTTGCAAATTTCCTGGGAAATTCGCAAAATGGCGAAAAATTCACCAAACAGTTTTCGCGGTTTCGCAAATTTATTCGCCAGCGGCGAATCACGGGAATTCGCGCCTGCAGAATGAATTCACCCAACACTAACAATGGTCCTGAAGGGTCTGTGATCCAGGCCTTCAAAGTTGCCTCCAGCAGCTCCCCATTTTGGATTTTAAGTGCCAGCAGCCACTTAGGGTTTGTGGGAAATGATTAAACCATGAGCAGTAAGTGAGGTTACATCTGTCATAGAAGATGATGCTACAGCGCTTGCCATGTAATGTGAATCTGAATTACCAAATCAGACAACTTTTATATGCTCAGTAAATGGCAACAGCCCCAAGCATGTCCTGGCAATCAGCAGAAAAGAAGATGGGGAGCTACTGGGGCATCTTCATTGGCATTTATCAGGGCTTTTTATAGTTGGAAAACTGGGTCCTTTTTTAAGTTAATTTGTTCAACTTCCTTCCAAGAAATACAGTTGTTTATGTTATTAATTTAATTTTCTGAGGTATAATTTGAATTTAGGATTCGATTCAGGCAAATCATTTGTGGATAATATGATATTTGTCCAACTCTTAAAACTGATCCAGTGCATACCTATTATTTTATAAAGCATACACAGAGAAATATTTATTTAAAGGAGAAACAAACCCTTAATAATAAAAAACCTCTACCCCCCTACCCTACAAAGACCCCTCCCTCCCCTCCCCCAGCCTAGCTGCCCCTGGGCAAATTCCACTAACTGTTTACTTACCCCTCCGTACAGATTCTGTCCAGCGGAGTTCATAGCAGCCATCTTCTTCGATAATCTTCGGAATGAGACCAGCAAAGCGGCGTTTGCACAATCGGAGTAATTTTCTGTTTCGCGACAACTGCGCATGCGCCAAAACTCACAAAGCTTGACGAAGCGCCGGTCTCATTCCGAATATTACCGAGGGGCTTAAAGATGGCACCCGTGAATTCTGCTGGACAGAATCTGCTCCGAGGGGTAAGTAAAGAGTGAGGGGCATTTGCCTGGGGTAGACTGGGGGATAGGAGGGATGGGGGTCTATGTAGGGTAGGGGGTAGGGTTTTTTTTATTAAGGGTTTGTTTCTCCTTTAATACACTACAATGACAGGCTTCGTGGACAGGTTTTTATCACACAGATGAAATTTGCCAACACTCATTGTACTCATGATGAGTATTAGGGAAATGTTATACTTACATAATTCTGAGCCGGCCAATGGGGTCACTATTAACAATCCCATTAGAATCTTTCCAGTTAGACCGTCTGCAAGATCAAAGAGACACCGTGTATTAGAATGGCAAAGATTTACTATCAACAGATTCTTATCAGATCCAGGGATCAGAAAAGTCAGTCTAAAAGTAGGTCTGGCAATGTCTGGCAAAAAAAAGAAAATGTGAAAAACTCAAAGGTTTTATCAAGGGTCGAATTTCGAGGGTTAAAAAACCCTCGAATTCGACCCTCAAAGTAAAATCCTTTGAATTCAAATATCGAATTTGAAGGATTTTAGCGCAAAAGCTTCGATCACATCGTTCGAGCGATTTTAAGCGATCGATCAAAGGATTTTTATTCAACCAAAAAAAACTTAGAAAAGTGCTGGGAAAGGTCCCCATAGGCTAACATTGGACTTCGGTAGGTTTAAAGTGGCAAAGTATGAAGTCGAAGTTTTTTTTAAAGAGACAGTATTTTGATTATCAATGGTTGAATGGTCGAACGTGTTTTACTTTGAATCGTTCGAATCATTCGATTCGATCGAATTTGACGGTCGAAGTACCCAAAAAATTACTTCGAAGTTCGAAAATTTTTTCATTTGAATTACTCACTCAAGCTTAGTAAATCTGCCCCTAAAAGTCTAAAAAAACAACTTCCAATTGGATCAGTGCAGCTCTCATTGACTTCTATGGAACCTCGACTTCTTTTACTTGATGACGTTTTATATTAGAGTTCTTTGTGGTTTGTATACTAAATAAATCTAAAAAAATTTTAGAGACATTTTGACAAAAACACATTTTTAGAGAAAAATATTTGATTCGTAAAAAAAAAAAAAAAAATCCAAATGTTAGCAAATCGGCCCCTTAGATTCTTAATGACCACCAGGCTGTTACACCTTTGCTGAGAATGTATAATCTATACAGGTATGGGACCTGTTATCCAGAAGGGATCAAGTACAATATACTGTTTTATTATTACAGAGAAAAAGGAAGCCATTGAGTCTATGGGAGAAATAAAACCTCAGGGTTACCAAATTGGTGTGTATTCAGTATATATTGAATGTACAATACACATAGAGAATAATAAATATTCAATACCCTTCCATGACAGGTTTGTCTATTACTCTGTAATAATAAATTGAGGTAAGACTCACACTAACATTCAGGGAAATGTTATACTTACATAAGGCTGCGCCGACCAGAAGGGTCAATAATAACAATGGTAGTAGACGCTGTCCACTCACAAGTACTGCAAAAAGTAAAAAGACACTGTATTTGGTTACATGGTTAGATAGTTGGTTTGGGTTGAAAGAAGCCAAACGTTCATAAGGTCTATCAAGTACAGCCTCTCCAAATCATGTGTGTGTTTATAAATCATTTTCTAAACCTTGACAGTCTACAATCATAACTAAAGTCTTTCCTCCCTCTAGCTAGTTTAGTTGCCCATCTCTGCACTCTCTCCAGCTCATGTATATCCTTCTTAAAGGGATCCTGTCATCGGAAAACATGTTTTTTTCAAAATGAATCAGTTAATAGTGCTGCTCCAGCAGAATTCTGCACTGAAATCCATTTCTCAAAAGAGCAAACAAATTTTTTTATATTCAATTTTAAAATCTGACACGGGGCTGGATATTTTGTCGATTTACCAGCTGCCCCTGGTCATGTGACTTGTGCCTGCACTTTAGGCACTTTAGGAGAGAAATGCTTTCTGGCAGGCTGCTGTTTTTCCTGCTCAATGTAACTGAATGTGTCTCAGTGAGACATGGGTTTTTACTATTGAGTGTTGTTCTTAGATCTACCAGGCAGCTGTTATCTTGTGTTAAGGAGCTGTTATTTGGTTACCTTCCCATTGTTCTGTTGTTAGGCTGCTGGGGGGGAAAGGGAGGGGGGTGATATCACTCCAACTTGCAGAACAGCAGTAAAGAGTGATCGAAGTTATCAGAGCACAAGTCACATGACTGGGGGCAGCTGGGAAATTGACAATATGTCTAGCCCCATGTCAGATTTCAAAATTGAATATAAAAAGATCTGTTTGGTTTTTTGAGAAATGGATTTCAGTGTAGAATTCTGCTGGAGCAGCACTATTAACTGATTCATTTTGAAAATAAAAAATTTTCCCATGACAGCATCCCTTTAAGGACTGCAGGCCAAAACTGCCCCGATACATACCAGGGACCTTTAAAGAGGCAAAATTATGTTTCCATCCCTCAAGTTGTTGCTCTTTTTTTATGCAAGACAGAACTTTATTACGTATCTACTGCCTAGAGATACACAGATTATGCTATTTGGAAAAAAAATGACCATCTAATGTATAACAGGCATAAATGTATACCCAGGTACATAATCTTGCATTTATCAACACTGAACTTAATTTACAAAGTTTCTGCCACTGTCTTTACAAATATTATTGTTCTGGCTAATATTCCTTAATCAAGTCTAGGTAGATCATATCCACTGCCACACTAGTATCCAGGCCTCTGCTCCTAAAAGGCAATTAACTAATTCTGGCAATATCTATTTGCAATGTATTCTGGTATCAAATGCAATGTATTCAAGTATCTTATTCCTTATTACTTCTTATAAAGCTTTTCTATAGCTGATGTTGAGATTAAGGGAGGAACTCCACGGATGCGTTTGGTGCCGACACGTCGCCATGTGACGAAACGCATGTGACGTGTCGGAGGTTGCGCAGAAACAGGAAGTGAAGGAGAATCGCATGTAAGAAATACATTTATCCGACTGCGTTTTCATCCGACAATCAGATAAATGTAGTTCTTACATGCGACGTGTCGGCACCAAACGCATTGTGGAGTTCCTCCCTAACTTGTCCGATCAAACTAACGATTTGACCGTATTTATAATTTAAAAAGCTTGACTTTATCGGATTGGTGAAAATCCGAATCGTGCATATTTTTTTCATTTTTGCCAGAAAAGCTCAAAATAGTCGGATTTTCTGCCTAAATCCAGCACAGACCACAGAAACTTCCAAATAGGATAGGACCTCTTCCATTAACTTATATACAACCTTGGCAGGTCTGAGATGGCAGATTTTCAGATTCTGACTTTTTGCATCCTTGGGATATGATAAATCTAGAAAAAATTGAGTTGTTTTTCCACTAAAAAAAAAATTTGTAAAAAAAATTAGAATTTTTCTAGTGTCGAATTTTAAAGTAATGGGCACTCCCATAACTTCGAAATTTGAATAAAAAAAAGACCCAATGACCCAATTTATCAAAAAATAGTTTTAATCAGGGTGAATAAGCTGTTTTCATTCGAATTCGAATCGAACAGTAACAGCACATTTCCAAAAAAAACTTTTTTTTTTTTTTTTTAAAGTGCACCAATTGACTCCAAATAGGTTCTAGGAGGTTCGCCATAGGTTAAAACAGCAATTCAGCAGGTTTTAGATGGCGAATGGTCAAAGTCGAATATTTAAAGAGACAGTACATGATAAATTTCGATATTCGAATTTTCACATTATTTTCAAATTCAGATTGAATTTGGGCTATTCCTTAGTGGAAGTACACAAAAATTAGCTCAAAATGCAATTTTTTTTAATTCGAATTTTCACTTCGACCCTTGACATATCTGTCCCTATGTGTCACAAGTGAGGTTGCTTACGCTATGCATAGTAGTGCCACCATTTATAAATAATTGCATTTAAATTAATGTTCAAATGTTGTGTGACTGAAAGTTGCCCATGTGGTTTCTTTACAACCCTCTGTGTTATGGTTAGTCACATATTATAACAGTTTTCTTCTTTTCAGGGAGAGTGAGTTCAGCCTTTACACACTCCCCCAAGTTCAGCACTGTAAATATGACATTCGTCTGTTATAAAATGTAGTATTAGGTATTTGTTTGTTCATTAGAGTTGATATTCATTTTTTCTATAAATGAGAACTTTTATAGAATATAAAATATGAAAAATACTATTATGACAAATTGACAGAGGCAGAGAAACTGTATTTGCTCTGATCCTGTAGTTGTTTAATGGCACCTTCGAGAAAACCGGACCAGTATAGCAATACATCACCCTCTCAGAATAAAACCTATATCTATTCATCATGAGAACATTTCTGTATATAATATAATATAATATTATCTAATGATCTATATAAGTTATCAAGGAATAACATAGAACACTCACAAGGCACATGGGCTCCAATACAACAAATCTCAGAATTTGTTTGTACCTAAATTGCCTCTAATTTCTGGTAATGATAAGTTCTGTACATCACAGGAGCCAATAATATCCCAAAATGCTTCCCAAATAGAAACACTCATAAAATGTGTCCTCTAATGTATCTCCTACCTTTTTAATTTCAGCCAAGAGGTGCCTTCCAGCCCAAGCAGCTCAGTGTTTGCTCTCACTCCTTCTCAGAACCAGGCAGCACAGCTTTAAAATGGCCTCTGCAGTATCTGCAGTGTAAATGCATCTTCTGTTTTGGTTTCACTTTCATTCTGGGGGGGATGTGTGACAGAATGATGTTGGGAAAAAAAAAAATTGGAAGCAATTTATTTTATGAAAGAGAACCCTTTAAAAATCAACCATACTTTGAGGTGAGAAAGCTGTTACGTAATGAACCATGGAAAACTGGTACAGTGAACACAAACAATAACAATTAATGACACAAAGCCTATGGGATGTCACCCAGAGGAAATTGTCTCAATCAAATGCACAAAAACACACCTCCCAACATTTTGGAAATAAAAAGAGGGACAAAAAAGTTGCAAGGAGAACATTTTTGATCACGCCGCTAATTACCATGTTCATTTTCCAAAAGTTGGCAGGTTATGAAAGTTTGAACATATTTCTGTGGTTTTTTTCCAGTTATTACAGTTTTGCTAGTGAAGGTTAATTGCCCTTTAAGCTGTGAGTCTAACATTTCCCAAGAGACCTGTTATCTTATATTGTTACAATTACTTATTTGCTTATCTCGAAATTGATACAAAATTATCTGCAGCTTTGGCTGTTCTGGGCTCTCTGCCAAACGCCAATTAAGTTAGAAACATTGTTTCTTCTTCTGGCTGTTCAGTGCAGAGAAAACGGGACTTTCCAGAACAAACGAGGGACTGTGGGCTGAGCTGTCAAAAGAGGGACTGTCCATTCTAAAAACTGGACAGTTAGGACTTATGACTACTGTTGCTTCTGGATCAAGTGAAATTGCCACATGGGTTATATTGCTCTAAGCCCAAACCACAACAGTGAGCTTGACCCCCAGTTTTCAGGAAAATACATCTCTGCTCTGCTATTAAATTCCAACATTTAAAAAGGCACCTGGCCCAGATGGGTGTTTAAAAAAAGCTTTTTTTTTTAAAAAAAAAGGGTTGCTTCACCTTTAAGTAAACTTTTGGAGGCCCATTTATCAGTCCAAATTTATCTCATTATTTTGTGAAAAATACTCCGACCAAATCTGCATAGGTTTTTTATCAATACATTTTCCCAAATATTTCCTGTGCGGGAAAAAATCGTAATCTTTGGATTATTGCACAAAACCCAGTGCAGATATCTTTGAGACCTCTCCCATTGACTTATATACAACCTCGGCAGGTCTCAGATGCCGGATTTTTCGGATTCTGACTTTTTCCATCCTCGGGGTATAATAAATCCTGAAAAAAATCTAGTTTTTTTTATAGTATGAAACACAATTTTTTGGGGGTTTTGGCATTCGGACTATAATACATAACCCCCTTAGTATGTTATAGAATGGCCAATTCTAAGCAACTTTTCCATTGGTTTTCATTATTTATTTTTTTATAGTTTTATAATTATTTGCCCTTTTCCCCTGACTCTTTCCAGCTTTCAAATATGGGTCACTGACCCCATCTAAAAAGCAAATGCTCTGTAAGGCTACAAATGTATTGTTATTGCTACTTTTTATTACTCATCTTTCTATTCAGTCCCACTCCTATTCCTATTCCAGTCTCTTATACAAATCAGTGCATGGTTGCTAGGGTAATTTTGGCCCTAGCAACCAGATGGCTGAAATTACAAACTGGAGAGCTGCTGAATAAAAAGCTAAATAAGTCAAAAACCACAAATAATAAAAAATGAAAACTAATTGCAAATTGTCTCAGAATATCCCTCTCTACATTATACTCACAGTTAACAACCCCTTTAACAAACCAGAGTCCTATTGTTCATTCACAGTAGAAACAATGGAAGCAATTATGGGCACTTTCCTCACACCAGGCAAAGATTTCAGGTCAATGTCACTTCTTAGATGTAAAATTACTCATGAAAGCTCCAGCCAAGGGACTGTGAATGTTCCTCCCTGTCTAATTAAATACAATCAAATAGCTTCATTAGGGAGAGGTAAGGGCCCTATTGATTAAATTCATTTAAACTGATTAATGTGCTAAATTGGTCGAATAATTGCTTTCCTTCTGCCTCTCCTTCTCCGTTGGGGCTACTTGTGAAAAGTAATGAGAACTTTTGGATTTTGTCAGCATTCTTATATTTAATTTCAGCATTCTTATACTTATATTTAATTAGTGCATTCTGAATTTAAATACACACCCCATTCACTGTAGCCGTCTTTTTGCATTTTCCTTCTAAATTATAAAGCAGCTTCCTTTGAAATATATCCACCTACAAGCTTCACAGACGCAAGCTTTCTAAATACTTACTACTTAGCTACAGGGTCACTATTAGAAGTACAGGCATGGGATCCATTATCCGAAAACCTGTTATCCAGGTATTTCTGAATTATGAGAAGGTAAGCTCTAGTGATGGGTAAATAAATTCCCAAGGCATGGATTCTCAGAGAATTTCTGTGTTTTGCTGCCGGCGAATGTTTTTGCGAATTATGATATAATTAGGACAACATACAGAGTGGGTATTAAAAACCCAGACTAAAGAGCACTGAGAATGAAATTTGGGTTGGGTTGGACCCTTCTGTAGCAGGACAATTGATAGCATAATTATTTCAAATATCTGTAACCTTATTACAAGCAAAAAAGGGGCCGTGACTAATATATGAAAACAAAGGGAGGCTTAAGCTCAAAAATGCTAAAATCCACTGGTTTAAACAAGCCCAAAACATAGAAAACCTTGATTTCATAGTGTTTGTGAAATGATATAGAAGCTAATTTACACTTGTGCTTTGGATAATGAGTTGGAACAAGTGCTCCGAAAATCAGATCACTTGAGTAACTCTCGGATAAAGAAAACCACTTGTAATAGTTCCCTGGCTTGAGCTCACTGTGCTATCATATCTCTATCATTACAACCTTCTTCTGGCCTGTCTTCAATTACAAGGATCTGTTACCCCAACATTCACTGACCTCCTATTGGTCTTAGTATATCAGAGGCTGACCCCATGCCTTATATGCACAATAGGCAGCCAACTGATCCTGTCTGAGGGGGGGAGAAATAGTCTTTATAGAGAACTTACCTTATACATAGATCTTAATTAAGAGCAATTAATTTAATTAGATATTGAACCATTTCCCATTGCACAAAAGTTATAGTGTTTATTCATGTGTCTTACATAGCACAACAAAAACACGCTGTAGGGCTTGTCGCCAAAATCACTCACATAGAGTGCCGCAGTCTGTGCCAAAAAATAGTGGAATTCCAGTTACTCAAAAATGTGTCACCCTTCAGTTTATGGGTGCTTGGTAATAGTTCCTACTGCGTGTATATGTATAGTAGTCATCAGCACGCAATATTCCAGCACTGGGGCAGTGCACCCTGGGAAAGACCAACACGTGTTTTTGTGGGCAGTAGAGATTTTCTATACTTACAGTATATGGGTAATTATATGTGTTATTTTATCCATTTCGCACGATGAAGAAAAATCTAATTCTAATCAACTTTCCAAGATATATTCAAGCATTTTCAATGGCTGATAAAGATGTCACAAATTTAGGCCCATTAATCATAAAACACCTTGGATGGACACATTTGGCCCTAGAACTCGGCCCGTAGTACACGGCAGCTCTACTCTCACAGGCAATATACAAGTACAGGACCTGTTATCCAGAACGCTCAGGACCTATGGTTTTCTGGATAACGGATCTTTCTGTAATTTGGATCTTCATACCCTAAGTCTACTGGGTTTCATATAAACAAAAACCCAATAGGCTGGTTTTGCCTCCAGTAAGGATTAAGTATATCTCAATTGGGATCAAGTACAAGCTACTGTTTTATTATTACAAAAAAAATGAAATAATTTTTAAAAATTTGGGTTATTTGGATAAAATGGAGTCTATAGGAAACAGCGTTTCCGTTATTCAGAACTTTCTGGATAACTGGTTTACAGATAATAGATCTCATACCTGTATCTTTAGCAGTATAAGCAAACTTAGGGCTCTTACAGACGAGCATTTTTACCTGTGCTCCCCTGCGTTCCGTTTTTCTGCGTTCAGCCACAGGGGAGCGCAGGAATAGACGCATTACATTTTTTCCAATGGGGCTGTACTCACACAGGCGCGTGTAGGCGCCGAACACAGGAAAAATGCGGCATGTTGCATCTCAACCTGCGTTTGGCGCCTACACGCGCCTGTGTGAGTACAGCCCCATTGGAAAAAATGTAATGCGTCTATTCCTGCGCTCCCCTGCGGCTGAACGCAGAAAAATGGAACGCAGGGGAGCGCAGGTAAAAACGCTCGTCTGTAAGAGCCCTTAAGGGGAACTCAACCAACAATTAAATAAAATTGAATACATGTGAATACATGCATAATACATTTTCATTTTGCTTTTAAGTTATTTGTAAATATTATTGTCTTTGCATACTTATACAAAAGCTGTACAGGTTTGGAACCTGTAATCCAGAATGCTCAGGACCTGGAATTTTCCAAATAATGGATCTTTCCGTAATTTGGATCTTAATAACATAAGTCTTCTAGAAAATCATGTAAACATTAATTAAACCCAATAGGCTGGTTTTGCCTCCAATAAGGATTAATAATATCTTAGTTGGGATCAAGTACAAACTACTGTTTTATTATTACAGAGAAAAATTGTGGATTATTTGGATAAAATGTAATCTATGGGAGACTGCCTTTCTGTATTTCTGATGTTTTCGGTTTCATAGTTGTTATTCTGCATACCTGTTAGTCAGTGCATTTCCACCATTGATGTCATTGAGCAGGTTGGGTGGATGCCTTGGTGCTGGATGTTAGTCCTTTGAACTTGAACTAGTTATTGTAAACAAGTCTTCTGAATTTCACACTGTTTTGACAGTAAATTAATCATTTCCCGTACATAAGTGGGTAAGTAGTTGTGACAGTGATGGATTTATTTGCTCAACAAGTGAACGCTGGATGCCTTAGAGGCACAGGTTGAGCAGAAAGCTTCTAAATAAGCAAACAAGATGAATCACTTGAACAAATAGTAATTAAACTAATTAAATTTGCCACTGACAACTGGGAGAGCAACTTGTGATAACTGCACATTGCACAACAGTGAAGGTGTTTATTATATGGGCAGGGCCGCCATCAGGGGGGCACAGGGGCTACATTTGTACTGGGCCAGGGCCAAAAGGTGGGCCCCACTTGGCAGCGGTGAACCTCTGAAGGTCCGAAGCACTGAGGTCTGAAGAGTCACAGTCCTAAAGAGCCGAAGTCCCAAAGAGCCAAAGACACGATGTCCCGAAGACCGGAAGCCGTGAACGGAGCTGAGGCCGCGAAAAGACCTGAAGCGCAGAAGAACCAAAGCCGTCAATGTCGTGAATGGAGCTGAAGCAGCGAAAAGACCAAAAGCACAGAACACCCAAAACTGTGAATGGATCTGAAGCCACGAAAAGACCTGAAGCACAGAACACCCAAAGGCGTGAATGGAGCCGAAGCTACAAAAAGACCCAAAGTCACGAAAGGAGCCAAAGCTGAAGCCGCGAAAAAACCCAAAGCTTGGGGGCTGCGCTGGGGCTGGGCTGGGGCAGGGGGGAACCACAAGTAGTGAAACTGGGATCTTCACTGTAGGGCTCAATGACAGCAGGATCAGTCAAGGGTGTGACACTGCTTATGTGTTTATTGTGGGCTGAATATGCTGGTTATATCTAATTTATAATTCAATTATAGATATGATCGTACAATGTAAATACATTAATATGTGACTGTTTATGGGTTTCACATTTCCCACTTATGAATATTGTAAATACAGGAGGGCTGCATTGGTTGCTCTCAGCTAGAGAGGAAGTAGACAACAGGAACAGGAAGTGGTATCATAATACAGACAAATGGCAAGAAGAAATGCCCTTAACCAAAATGTCCACAGTAGCGACAATAAAGAAGAAGAACAAAACCCAACCTGCCAGCTAATATCTGTCCTACTCTGGCTGACAAGTGTCTTCCATATAGGAAACCTATGTAGATATTTGGCAAATGAATCTTCTGTGGAAATGTGAAAATACATTGAAAGGGGGAGTGGCAAAAGGTTTCCTGAGAAAAACTTTGGGACTTTGATACATTTGCTGTGTTGTGATACAGACAGTAATACAAGTCTACCATAGTGTTGCCACCTGTTCAGTTTTGACCTGAACAATTCGGTTTTTCTAAGGGTCTCAACTTTCTGTTCGGTTTGCAGCCTTGTGAAAACCAAACAGTAATCTGGCCAAGTTCCAATGAATTAAATCCAATGAAATACCAAGATACTCACATTGACATGGCTTAGTTATTATGAAGTGCAGTTTATTTCTTGCTATAACAGAAACAGAAATAAGCAAATCAATCAAAAATTTGAAATCGTTTTTCTTAATGAGCATTGCTGTATTTCAGAGCTTTCTGGAGAACTGATTTCTGTATAATAGATCCCATACCTGTAGTTAAAGGATTGGGCTTACTCATCGGGCAGAATAGATAGAGGTAGGGTTTCCAGTTGTGTGGGTTTCAACTGAACATCTCAAAGTGCTGTCCATTCAAAACTTTCTGTTCCATTTAAAACATTGGGAAAACTGCACAGAAATGCAGCCAGTTGCATATAAGTGATGCAATAACCCTGACCCGGCATCATAACTCCACGACATCATTGTGTCTGCCTCTGATGTCATCACGCCCACCCCAACATCACTGCTTCACCCATTTGTTCAGATTTAACCACTGGCAAAGGTGGCAACCCTAGTCTAGCATGTTCCCCAATATGAGGAAAGATTAGACCAATCACCCCTGTCTCTCCCAGTAGGGACAGCCTGAAGGACTTGATGGGTTTCACCTCTGAATACAGCAAGGGGTTTATTTAAAACAGTGTGCATAGTCAGGGTTGGAGTAGATACTGGGAAATAACCAGCACCGGCATGTGCAGGGGACCCAGGACTGAGGCAGGAGCCCAGGGATATGTGGGGGTCCCTGTGGTGGCAGCCCCATTGGGCACGGGCCCCTATCTGACACTGTGCAAAGTGCAAACTTCAACACCAGCTGTGGTTTTCCCATTATCCTCTGATCACTTTTGTTTCCAAAATATATACCTGGTGCAAAGGGCCAGGGTTTTTAGAAGGTTTTTAGAAGTTCTCTTGGATCACTGTTCTGTAGGGACAGATTTTATTTGGTGCAGGTGCAAAGGGTTATTAGTTATTCAGTCATTGCCTCAAGAGCATCTAGGAGAGCGAATACATATTAGCCCTCATCCAAAGCCCCAAGTCCCTACCTAGGGGGTCCAGGCCTAGAGTTTGGGAACCACTGCCTTAGAAAGGGTCGCACTGCGGGGCCCACGGGGGCTGCTGTTTGAGTGCCCCCTCCATCCTCCCTTGTGGAGCCGGCACAATGAGCCGCTGGTGTGCACATGCGCGCAATGTTTTTGCCGAGACCACCCAACAAAGGGAGGTTGCGGTAGGAAGAAGGTGCGGATCTGGGCCAGTGGGGCCCACAAGAGTCCGGGGCCCACAGGGTTTTTTCCCAGTGTCCCATCAGCTCAGTCTGACAGTGGCCTTAGAGTACAAATCAATTTGTGTCCAGATATATACATAGATGAACATACAACATGGATGCTTACTACATGTGTTTCATGCTACAGAAATGTTTCTTGTTTGATGAACTCATATACAGGTATGGGATCCGTTGTCCAGAAACTCATTATCCAGAAAGCTGAGCATTTTATCCGAATAATCCAGATATTTTAAAAATGATTACCCTTTTCCCTGTAATAATAAAACAGTAGCTTGTACTTGATCCCAACTAAGATATAATTAATCCTTATTGGAAGCAAAACCAGTTATTGAGTTTATTTAATGTTTATATGATTTTCTAGTAGACTAATAATAATAATTAACTATATGTAAGTCGGATGCGATGGAACTAAGGTAAGAGATGGGAATGTTGGATGAAGTCGCAGCGTTCATCCAACGCAACACGACTGTCGGATGCAGACACATCCGACAGTCATGTGGAATCGGACAAACGATGCGGCACCATCCGACGTTCCTCTTGCTTATCTTATTTCCGTTGCATCCGACTTCACGCCTGCATTTTTGTGCAGCGTGTCTGATCGCGCGGAAATCGCCGTGGAGTTCCTTCCTATATAAGAGAGGAGCCAAGCAAGAGTTCTGGACGGATTTTGGAAGGAAGGACCCACAACAACTCAGGAGAACCAAACGGAATAGCGTCACACAGGCAGGGTCGGTACAGGCAGAGTTCAGAATAATTAGGCAGGCAAGGATCAGGATTTGAGAGTTTGGAATAGTCAGGCAGGCTAGGGTCAGAATTGCAGAGTTCAGAATAGTCAGGCAGGCATGCAAGGGTCAATACCAGTATAAACAAGCAGGATTCACAAGGAATAAGCAGCCAGGAACAAAACAAGTTAGACCTAACAATGAGCAATGAGTTTTTATTCAAAGCCCCTTCAAATACCTTTACATTTCTCGCCAAATGCGCAATGACGTCATCTCGCCGGCAGGTAAAACCTGGAAGTGCCATAGGAGAGACCGGCACCAGCGGAGGAACAACCACGAGGCGGGCGTCCCCACCGGCCACTAGACCACCAGGGTAAGTTACCATTACACATGTCCATATTGTATTTATTGCATATTAAGCATTGCAAGCAGTCTGTATATGTAGATGTATTCTATTGGCACATTCATGCAGGACTTGTAATGAGTAATGAGCTCCATTGCATTGCCATTGACTAGAGACTGCCATTTCACCTCCACGGTGGGGCGCAGGGCTGCTTATCACTCTAGTCCTGACTAGTCTGCTGGGAGCGTAACCCCTGCTTGAAATTTTAGGTTTAGATAATGTCCCCAAAAAGAGACCACCCATCTCCCATGGGAACCCATTCATTGGTAGCCTCATTCCCATTCCCTGCCTCTGCCATTGTCTCCTGCTGACTGGCTGAAGCCTCCCATAGCCTCCCCATTATGCTGCAATCCCTTTACATGAATATGAAATTATACAGGAACATCATGAGCAGTAACAGGATAACTACAGTATAATATCACTCCCCCCAAGTACAAATGTACAGCATTGCTTTAGGCCAATGAAGTTTCTCAGCATCACAGCCATGTTCTTCATTTCATTACAAGTCACTTGTCCCTGTTCAAATGAGGATAATTTGGCCAAAATCCATGAGGTTCCAAGCGAAGGACAGAAACCTGTGCCATGTGAGAACTTCAATTAGATTCCTGCTGAGGGCTGGAGGCTCAACTGGTGGGACTCCCCAGTGTCCACATGAGATTCTTGTACTTTTCCATTCATCACAAGTTCTTGTCTCTCCTGGACTTGTTTAGAGACATCCCAAGTGGTGCCATTAGATGTCTGACTTGCTCTCTCATCTTCATCACTGACATCTTTATCATTCAGCGTTACGCTAAAGATTAAATGGGAAGAAGAGTTTCATGCAGGTGAATAAATATTTGGGTCACTCATTACATCTCATATATAAGGATATTAGAAGTCACTGAGGGGTTGTTCTGTGACCATATAAAGGCACAAGGCTGCAGGCTGAGTTATACAGGGAACTCTGAGTATCACTCGTGTATTTTAAGGGATAATGTACCCCCTACTGTAAATGATAAGGATATTAGAAGTCACTGAGGAATTGTTCAATGACCATATAAAGGCACAAGGCTGCAGGCTGAGTTATACAGGGAACTGAGAATATCACTCATGTATTATAAGGGATAATTTACCCCCTACTGTAAATGATAAGGATATTAGAAGTCACTGAGGGGTTGTTCTGTGACCATATAAAGGCACAAGGCTGCAGGCTGAGTTATACAGGGAACTGTGAGTATCACTCATGTATTATAAGGGATAATGTACCCCCTACTGTAAATGATAAGGATATTAGAAGTCACTAAGGGGTTGTTCTGTGACCATATAAAGGCACAAGGCTGCAGGCTGAGTTATACAGGGAACTCTGAGTATCACTCATGTATTATAAGGGAAAATGTACCCCCTACTGTAAATGATAAGGATATTAGAAGTCACTGAGGGATTGTTCAATGACCATATAAAGGCACAAGGCTGCAGGCTGAGTTATACAGGGAACTGAGAATATCACTCATGTATTATAAGGGATAATTTACCCCCTACTGTAAATGATAAGGATATTAGAAGTCACTGAGGGGTTGTTCTGTGACCATATAAAGGCACAAGGCTGCAGGCTGAGTTATACAGGGAACTCTGAGTATCACTCGTGTATTTTAAGGGATAATGTACCCCCTACTGTAAATGATAAGGATATTAGAAGTCACTGAGGAATTGTTCAATGACCATATAAAGGCACAAGGCTGCAGGCTGAGTTATACAGGGAACTGAGAATATCACTCATGTATTATAAGGGATAATTTACCCCCTACTGTAAATGATAAGGATATTAGAAGTCACTGAGGGGTTGTTCTGTGACCATATAAAGGCACAAGGCTGCAGGCTGAGTTATACAGGGAACTGTGAGTATCACTCATGTATTATAAGGGATAATGTACCCCCTACTGTAAATGATAAGGATATTAGAAGTCACTAAGGGGTTGTTCTGTGACCATATAAAGGCACAAGGCTGCAGGCTGAGTTATACAGGGAACTCTGAGTATCACTCATGTATTATAAGGGAAAATGTACCCCCTACTGTAAATGATAAGGATATTAGAAGTCACTGAGGGGTTGTTCTGTGACCATATAAAGACACAGGGCTGCAGGCTGAGTTATACAGGGAACTGTGAGTATCACTCATGTATTATAAGGGATAATTTACCCCCTACTGTAAATGATAAGGATATTAGAAGTCACTGAGGGGTTGTTCTGTGACCATATAAAGGCACAAGTCTGCAGGCTGAGTTATACAGGGAACTCTGAGTATCACTCATGTATTATAAGGGATAATTTACCCCCTACTGTAAATGATAAAGATATTAGAAGTCACTGAGGGGTTGTTCTGTGACCATATAAAGGCACAAGTCTGCAGGCTGAGTTATACAGGGAACTCTGAGTATCACTCATGTATTATAAGGGAAAATGTACCCCCTACTGTAAATGATAAGGATATTAGAAGTCACTGAGGGGTTTTTCTGTGACCATATAAAGACACAAGGCTGCAGGCTGAGTTATACAGGGAACTGTGAGTATCACTCGTATTATAAGGGATAATTTACCCCCTACTGTAAATGATAAGGATATTAGAAGTCACTGAGGGGTTGTTCTGTGACCATATAAAGGCACAAGTCTGCAGGCTGAGTTATACAGGGAACTCTGAGTATCACTCATGTATTATAAGGGAAAATGTACCCCCTACTGTAAATGATAAGGATATTAGAAGTCACTGAGGGGTTGTTCTGTGACCATATAAAGGCACAAGGCTGCAGGCTGTGTTATACAGGGAACTCTGTGTATCACTCATGTATTATAAGGGATAATGTACCCCCTACTGTAAATGATAAGGATATTAGAAGTCACTGAGGGGTTGTTCTGTGACCATATAAAGGCACAAGGCTGCAGGCTGAGTTATACAGGGAACTCTGTGTATCACTCATGTATTATAAGGGATAATATACCCCTACTGTAAATGATAAGGATATTAGAAGTCACTGAGCGGTTGTTCTGTGACCATATAAAGGCACAAGGCTGAGTTATACAGGGAACTCTGAGTATCACTCATGTATTATAAGGGATAATGTACCCCCTACTGTAAATGATAAGGATATTAGAAATCACTGAGGGGTTGTTCTGTGACCATATAAAGGAACAAGGCTGCAGGCTGAGTTATACAGGGAACTCTGAGGATCACTCATGTATTATAAGGGAAAATGTACCCCCTACTGTAAATGATAAGGATATTAGAAGTCACTGAGGGGTTGTTCTGTGACCATATAAAGACGCAGGGCTGCAGGCTGAGTTATACAGGGAACTGTGAGTATCACTCATGTATTATAAGAGATAATTTACTCCCTACTGTAAATGATAAGGATATTAGAAGTCACTGAGGGGTTGTTCTGTGACCATATAAAGGCACAAGGCTGCAGGCTGAGTTATACAGGGAACTGTGAGTATCACTCATGTATTATAAGGGAAAATGTACCCCCTAATGTAAATGATAAGGATATTAGAAGTCACTGAGCGGTTGTTCTGGGACCATATAAAGGCACAAGGCTGCAGGCTGAGTTATACAGGGAACTCTGAGTATCACTCATGTATTATAAGGGAAAATGTACCCCCTACTGTAAATAATAAGGATATTAGAAGTCACTGAGGGGTTTTTCTGTGACCATATAAAGGCACAAGGCTGCAGGCTGAGTTATACAGGGAACTGTGAGTATCACTCATGTATTTTAAGGGATAATGTACCCCCTACTATAAATGATAAGGATATTAGAAGTCACTGAGGAATTGTTCAGTGACCATATCAAGGCACAAGGCTGCAGGCTGAGTTATACAGGGAACTCTGAGTATCACTCATGTATTTTAAGGGATAATGTACCCCCTACTGTAAATGATAAGGATATTAGAAGTCACTGAGGGGTTAATCTGTGACCATATAAAGGCACAAGGCTGCAGGCTGAGTTATACAGGGAACTCCGAGTATCACTCATGTATTTTAAGGGATAATGTACCCCCTACTGTAAATGATAAGGATATTAGAAATCACTGAGGGGGTTTTCTGTGACCATATAAAGACACAAGGCTGCAGGCTGAGTTATACAGGTAACTCTGAGTATCACTCATGTATTTTAAGGGATAATGTACCCCCTACTGTAAATGATAAGGATATTAGAAGTCACTGAGGGGTTGTTCTGTGACCATATAAAGACACAAGGCTGCAGGCTGAGTTATACAGGGAACTCTTAGTATCACTCATGTATTATAAGGGATAATGTACCCCCTACTGTAAATGATAAGGATATTAGAAGTCACTGAGTGGTTATTCTGTGACCATATAAAGGCACAAGGCTACAGGCTGAGTTATACAGGGAACTCTGAGTATCACTCATGTATTTTAAGGGATAATGTACCCCCTACTGTAAATGATAAGGATATTAGAAGTCACTGAGGAATTGTTCAGTGACCATATAAAGGCACAAGGCTGCAGGCTGAGTTATACAGGGAACTGTGAGTATCACTCATGTATTATAAGGGATAATATACCCCCTACTGTAAATGATAAGGATATTAGAAGTCACTGAGGGGTTTTTCTGTGACCATATAAAGGCACAAGGCTGCAGGCTGAGTTATACAGGGAACTGTGAGTATCACTCATGTATTATAAAGGATAATGTACCCCCTACTGTAAATGATAAGGATATTAGAAGTCACTGAGGGATTGTTCAATGACCATATAAAGGCACAAGGCTGCAGGCTGAGTTATACAGGGAACTCTGAGTATCACTCATGTATTTTAAGGGATAATGTACCCCCTACTGTAAATGATAAGGATATTAGAAGTCACTGAGGGGTTCTTTTGTGACCATATAAAGGCACAAGGCTGCAGGCTGAGTTATACAGGGAACTCTGAGTATCACTCATGTATTTTAAGGGATAATGTACCCCCTACTGTAAATGATAAGGATATTAGAAGTCACTGAGGGGTTGTTCTGTGACCATATAAAGACACAAGGCTGCAGGCTGAGTTATACAGGGAACTCTGAGTATCACTCGTATTATAAGGAATAATGTACCCCCTACTGTAAATGATAAAGATATTAGAAGTCACTGAGGGGTTGTTCTGTGGCCATATAAAGACACAAGGCTGCAGGCTGAGTTATACAGGGAACTCTGAGTATCACTCATGTATTTTAAGGGATAATGTACCCCCTACTGTAAATGATAAGGATATTAGAAGTCACTGAGCGATTGTTCAGTGACCATATAAAGGCACAAGGCACAAGGCTGAGTTATACAGGGAACTGTGAGTATCACTCAGGTATTATAAGGGATAATATACCCCCTACTGTAAATGATAAGGATATTAGAAGTCACTGAGGGGTTGTTCTGTGACCATATAAAGGCACAAGGCTGAGTTATACAGGGAACTCTGAGTATCACTCATGTATTATAAGGGATAATGTACCCCCTACTGTAAATTATAAGGATATTAGAAGTCACTGAGGGGTTGTTCTGTGACCATATAAAGACACAAGGCTGCAGGCTGAGTTATACAGGGAACTGTGAGTATCACTCATGTATTTTAAGGGATAATGTACCCCCTACTGTAAATGATAAGGATATTAGAAGTCACTGAGGAATTGTTCAGTGACCATATCAAGGCACAAGGCTGCAGGCTGAGTTATACAGGGAACTGTGAGTATCACTCATGTATTATAAGGGATAATGTACCCCCTACTGTAAATGATAAGGATATTAGAAGTCACTGTGGGTTTTTCTGTGACCATATAAAGGCACAAGGCTGCAGGCTGAGTTATACAGGGAACTCTGAGTATCACTCATGTATTATAAGGGATAATGTACCCACTACTGTAAATGATAAGGATATTAGAAGTCACTAAGGGGTTGTTCTGTGACCATATAAAGACACAAGGCTGCAGGCTGAGTTATACAGGGAACTGTATCACTCGTATTATAAGGAATAATGTACACCCTACTGTAAATGATAAGGATATTAGAAGTCACTGAGAATTTGTTCTGTGACCATATAAAGACACAAGGCTGCAGGCTGAGTTATACAGCGAACTCTGAGTATCACTTATGTATTTTAAGGGATAATGTACCCCCTACTGTAAATGATAAGGATATTAGAAGTCACTGAGGGATTGTTCATTGACCATATAAAGGCACAAGCCTGCAGGCTGAGCTGTACAGGGAACTGTGAGTATCACTCATGTATTATAAGGGATAATATACCCCCTACTGTAAATGATAAGGATATTAGAAGTCACTGAGGGGTTTTTCTGTGACCATATAAAGGCACAAGGCTGCAGGCTGAGTTATACAGGGAACTTGGAGTATCACTCGTATTATAAGGAATAATGTACCCCCTACTGTAAATGATAAGGATATTAGAAGTCACTGAGGGATTGTTCAATGACCATATAAAGGCACAAGCCTGCAGGCTGAGTTGTACAGGGGAACTGTGAGTATCACTTATGTATTTTAAGGGATAATGTACCCCCTACTGTAAATGATAAGGATATTAGAAGTCACTGAGGGATTGTTCATTGACCATATAAAGGCACAAGCCTGCAGGCTGAGCTGTACAGGGAACTGTGAGTATCACTCATGTAATATAAGGGATAATATACCCCCTACTGTAAATGATAAGGATATTAGAAGTCACTGAGGGGTTTTTCTGTGACCATATAAAGGCACAAGGCTGCAGGCTGAGTTATACAGGGAACTCGGAGTATCACTCGTATTATAAGGAATAATGTACCCCCTACTGTAAATGATAAGGATATTAGAAGTCACTGAGGGATTGTTCAATGAACATATAAAGGCACAAGGCTGCAGGCTGAGTTATACAGGGAACTGTATCACTCGTATTATAAGGAATAATGTACACCCTACTGTAAATGATAAGGATATTAGAAGTCACTGAGAATTTGTTCTGTGACCATATAAAGACACAAGGCTGCAGGCTGAGTTATACAGCGAACTCTGAGTATCACTTATGTATTTTAAGGGATAATGTACCCCCTACTGTAAATGATAAGGATATTAGAAGTCACTGAGGGATTGTTCATTGACCATATAAAGGCACAAGCCTGCAGGCTGAGCTGTACAGGGAACTGTGAGTATCACTCATGTATTATAAGGGATAATATACCCCCTACTGTAAATGATAAGGATATTAGAAGTCACTGAGGGGTTTTTCTGTGACCATATAAAGGCACAAGGCTGCAGGCTGAGTTATACAGGGAACTCGGAGTATCACTCGTATTATAAGGAATAATGTACCCCCTACTGTAAATGATACAGTCGATATTAGAAGTCATTCTGAGGGTTAGTTTCATTTTTGACCATTCGATAAATGGGCAACAAGCCTGCAGGCTGAGTTGTACAGGGAACTGTGAGTACACTCAAAATGTATTTTAAGGGATAATGTACCCCGTACTGTAAATGATAAGGATCATTAGAAGTCACTCTATTGAGCGGGTTCGTTCTGTGACTATATAAAAGACACCAAGGGCTGCAGGCTGAGTTACTACAGCGGAAACTGTGAGTACCACTCATAAGTATTATAGAGGTCAATAATATACCGCCGCTACTGTAAATGATAAGGAATTAGAAGTCACTGAGGGGGTTTTTCTGTGACGCATATAAAGACATGCAAGGCTGCAGGCCTTGAGTTATACAGGGAACTCTGAGTATCACTCATGGCGTATTATTAAGGATAATATACCCCACTACTCGCATGATAAGGATACTTAGAAGTCACTGGGCTGAGGAATTGAGTTCAAACTGACCATAAGTCAGACCAAGGCGCAGGCTGAGTTATACCAGGGAAACTGCTGATATCAACTCATGTGATTTTAAGGGAAAATAGTACCCTACTTTAAAGATGATGAAGGATATTAGAAGTCGACTGAGGAAATTGGTCAGTGACATAATAAAGGCACAAGGCTGCCAGGCTGAGTTTTATACAGGGAACTGTGAGTATCAACTCATGTATTGAGTAAGGATAATATACCCCCTACTGTAGAATGATAAGGATATTAGAAGTCACTGAGGTTTTT
Source organism: Xenopus laevis (assembly GCF_017654675.1). NCBI lineage: Eukaryota > Metazoa > Chordata > Amphibia > Anura > Pipidae > Xenopus > Xenopus laevis. The sequence continues at coordinate 126,715,207 of NC_054383.1, read as the reverse complement.
TCTGTGACCCATATAAAGGCACAAAGCTGGCAGGCGAGTTATACAGGGAACTCGAGTATCACTAATTGTAATTATAAGGGATAAAATGTTACCCCTACCTGGTAGAATCATAAGGATATGTATAGCGAGTCACTGAGGGGTTGTTCTGTGAACCATATGAAAGGCACGAACCTCGCAGGCTGATTATACAGGAACTCGAGTAATCACTCATGTATTATCTAAGGAATAATGTACCACCCTACTAGTAAATGATAAGGATAGTTCAGAAGGTCACTGAGGGATTGTTCAAATGAACGATTGAATAAAGACACAAGGCTGCAGGCTGAGTTTATAACAGGCACTCGTGAGTATCACTCATCGGTATTTTAAGGGAAAGTAGCCGCCCTACTATAAATGATAAGGAATTAGAAGCACTGAGGTATTGTTTACAATGACCATATAAAGGCACAATGGTGGCAGGCTGAGTAGACAGGGGAATGTGAGTATCACTCGTATTATAAGGAATAATGTACACCTAATGTACATGATACCAGGGATATTAGAAGTCACTGAGAGGGTTGTTCTGTGACCCATATAAAGATCAACAAAGGCTGTGCCGGCAGGCTGAGTATACAGGGAACTCTGAGTATCAACTCCATTAGTTAATTTTAGCAGGGAATATGTTACCCCCTACTGTATAATGATAAGGATAATAGAAAGTCACTGAGGAATTGTTTCAGTGAACCTATATAAAGGCACCAAAGGCTGCAGGCTGAGTTATACCAGGGAACTCTGATATGCAGTACTCAATTGGTATTTTTAAGGATAATGGTACCCCCTACTATATAATGATAAGGATATTAGAAGCTTCCACTGAGGGATTGTTTAATTGACATAATAACAGAGCCCCACAAGGCTGCACAGCTTGGGAGTTGATACGAGGGAATCTGTGAGTATCACTCATGTATTATAAAGCGGAAGAATGTTAACCGTCCCTACTGTAAATGAATAAAGGATCATTAGAAAGTCACTGGGGAAAAAGGGTTGTTCCGTGACCATATAAAGAACACATAGGCTGAGGCCTGAGTTATAACAGGGAACTTTGAGTACACTCGTATTATAAGGAAATAGATGTACGTCCATAAGCTGTATGAATGATAAGGATATAGAAGTCACTGACGGGGTTGTTCTGTGACCCAATAGTAAAACACAAGGCTGCTAGGGCTGAGTTGGTACAAGGGAAGCTGTGAGTATCACTCATATATTATAAGGGATAATGTACCCCACTACTGTAAATGAATAAGGATATTAGAAGTCACTAAGGGGTGGTCTGTTTTGACCATCATAATGAGAGCTACAAGGCTGCAGGCTGAGTTATATCCAGGGCAACATCTTTGAGTTATCACTACATGTAATTATTAAAGGGATGAATGTTACCCCCTATCGTATGAATGATAAGGTATATTAGACAGTCGCACTGGAGGGATTGTTTCAATGACATATAAGAGGCAACACAAGGCTGCAGGGCTGAGTTATACAGGGAACTGTATCACTTCGTGATTATAAGGATATAATGTACAGCCTACTGGTAAATGATAAGGCAAATTAGAAGTCACTGAAGCCATTGGTTCTGTGACCATATAAAGACATCAAGGCTGCAGTGCTGAGTTAATAACAGCAACTCTGAGTATGCCACTTATGTATTTTAGGAGAATAGATGTCCCCCCACTCGTAAAATGATAAGGATATTAAGAAAGTCACTGAGGGAAATTGTTCATTGACCATATAAAGCACAAAGCCTGCAGGCTGAGTCTGAGTACAGGGAACATGTGAGATCACTCATGTTATTATTAAGGGATAATATACCGCCTCTATTCTGTAAAATGATTAAGGATATTAGAAAGTCACTGAGGGTTTTTCTGTGACCATATAGAAGGCCATCAAGGCCTGCAGGCCTGAGTTTATACAGGGAAATTGGAGTATCACTCGTATTAAGGAGAGGTAAGAAAGGGCGGATAAACCCCCGCTGGAGATTTTCTTGGATGTACTCCTTCATAGCGGTAGTCTCTGCAGGAGAGAGAGGGTAGGTGCGCCCTCTGGGGGGCATAGCTCCTGGCAGGAGTTCAACCGGACAATCGTAGGAGCGATGTGGGGGAAGGAACTCTGCCGACTTTTTACAAAACACATCGGAAAATCCCTTGTAAGTGGAGGGCAAAGTCTTTAATTCCGCAGAGGAGACATTCACCTTCTCGAGGGGTTTTGGCGGAAGGCAAAGTTGCAGGCAAAATAAACTCCAACGAGAGATCTGCCCAGTGGACCAGTCTATGGTGGGGTTATGCAGACGTAACCACGGAAGACCCAATATTACTGGAGTAGAAGGACAGGGGATGATGAAGAATGAAAGTTTTTCTTGATGCAGCGCCCCAACTTGTACAGATAGTTCCGCCGTGAACTTTGTGACGAATTCAAACTCCAGGGGTTTGTCATCTATGGCGGTAATTCGCAGGGGTGAAGACAATGGAAGCAGGGGAATCTTCATGCGTTCGGCAAAAAAGGCATCCATGAAATTGCCATCCGCTCCGGAGTCGAGGAAGGCCCTTTCGAAGATAGACTTACTTGCCAGGTGAATCTGCAAAGGAAGGAGAAGTCTGCGTGAATTTTCTTGATACTTCTCCTGAGGACCTCGAGTGATGCCCCTACATAAGAAACCTGAGACATACCTCGGGGTACAAAACTCTTGGCTTTGGCAGGACAGGCGTTGGCAAAATGGGAATGCCCACCACAGTATAAACAGAGACCTGCCATACGTCTTCGGAGTCTTTCCTGCTCGGAGAGGCGAGTCTTTCCTACTTGCATAGGTTCCTCCAAGGGAGACGTCGACACATGAGACATAGGAACAGCGGGTGTTTGCAGAATCGGCCTTTGAAAGCGAGGGGCCAACAAGGGAGAAAATCGTCTGCTGCGCTCTCTCTCCACCTGGTGCTCTCTGAGACGAGTGTCCACTTTAATGGATAGAGCGATCAGGCCCTTCCAGGGTGTCAGGAGTCTCTCTGGAGACGAGATCATCTTTGATGCGGATGGATAGGCCTTGGTAGTATACAGCCTTGTAAGCGTCATCACACCAGGAAGTCTCCGCCATCAGTGTTCGGAAGTCTATAGCATACTCATTGACACTGCGGCTTCCCTGCCGGAGCTGCAAGAGACGGGCAGGGGCGTTCGTAACCCGACCTGGAGCATCAAAGACTATACGAAAAGCTTGGAGAAAGTCTTTAACATCAAAAGTCAGCGGGGAATTCTTCTCCCAAAGAGACGTTGCCCACTCCAGTGGCTTGCCTTCCAATCGAGACATCACATACCCCACCTTGGAACGCTCACTTGGAAACTGTGTGGGTTGAAACTCAAATTGAATTTGGCATTGTGTGGCAAACCCCCTGCAGGCTTGTGGGTCCCCACTGAAGCGAGGGGGAGGTGGAATGCGAGGCTCACCTGTCGGGTAGCTTGCGTTCGTAGGGGCTGCCGCCATGGGGGGATCTCCAGTAGGTGGAGCAGTGGAAGGCTCAGAAGGCACTTGAGCTAGCAGGACATCGAGTGCTTGCCCAATGCGAACCTGCTGGTTTTCGTAGTCCTCCATGCGGGATGCCAGTCCGCGGAGCGCTCGTCCGACATGAGGTGTGGCTTCCTCAGAAGGATCCATGGCCCGAAAATAATGTCAGGGAGCCGGGAGCCCCCTCTGGGGAGTAGTCCGGATCTAGGAGGAAGCCCCTCAGGAGGGATCAGGATCGTGGTATCCAGGGATAAAACAGAAAGGGTAATCGAGTTCAGGCAACAGGTCACAAGGCAGGCAGAATATAATCAAAGTCCAAAGTCCAGGCAAGGGGTCACAACAAGGAATCAGGCAGATATAAGCAGGGAAAACAGCAAGGGAACCCAGGAAACTCTCAGGGAACAGAATCCTATTTTCGGGCGCCATCTTGGCGTCTCAGGCGTCCTTTTATGTTTGAATTTGGCGCCCTTGCGCCAGCGTCAGCGCGCCTGCGACCGTCGCGCCGTGCTGACGTCACGGTGCCGGCGTCGGAACCCACGTGGGTTGACTGGGCGCCGCCATCTTGGATTCTTCGCCGATGGGAGCGGACGCGACTCCTCGCGCTCCCGGCGGTCTTGACACCGGTACATGATTCTTATTCCAGAATTGACCATATACTAGTGACACAACATACCCTGCAGCAAGTCACATATTTTTCCGATCACGTGGTCTGATCATGCCCCGGTAATGGTTACATGTTCCCTCTCCCAGGCTGTTCCAACCAGACATGCATGGCGCTTAAATGAATCTCTCTTAACTGACACCACTCTCACATCTACAATCATAGATGATTTACAAGAATATTGGGAAAATAACATAGATGAGGAACTTTCTATGGGTACCGTTTGGGCCGCTCACAAAGCATACATCAGAGGTTCCTTCATACGATTGGCAACACAAAAGAAGAAAACCTTTATACAAAAAAATAACCTATTAGAAAGTGAAATAGGACAACTTGAATTTGAGCATAAACTGACATCCTCTACCTCCACCTTAGCAAAACTGATCAGCACTAGACAACAACTGAAGACATTATTACAAGAGAAAGCTGAGAGAGCCTTTAAATGGACGCAACAGCAATTATTCTTATTAAAAGATAAACCTAATCGGCACTTAGCAAATAAATTGAAAGCAGAACAAGGCTACCAGCCTATAACTGATATTACCACCCCATCTGGCACCCACCTCCAGAAACCGTTAGATATCTTACAGGAATTTCACAAGTTCTATGAAAACCTTTACTCCGCCACCTTGCTCCCCGATAGGCAAAAGAGGGATGATTATCTTGATCAGATCAAACTGCCTAAAATATCTTCTTCTGAAAAAGAATCTCTTAACAGTCCCATAACTGCTGAAGAAATTAGCAACGCCATTCACTCCTTGAAAAACAAATCGAGCCCTGGACCTGATGGGTTACCCGCTAGTTATTACAAGAAGTTTCACGAATATCTAATACCACACCTTACAGTACTTTTCAATAACATGTTAGCAGGACACTCTATACCACCTGAAATGCTCAAGGCCAACTTATCCCTCTTACCTAAACCTAACACAGATTTAACTAGAGTACAAAACTACAGACCTATATCGGTTTTGAATGTTGATGTGAAGCTATTCTCTAAAATTCTTAGTCTCCGCTTAAATAAACTGATGCCGAAGCTAATACACCCAGATCAATCTGGGTTCATCCCAGGACGACAAATAACAGATGCCATACGTCGACTAATCAATATAATACACAATGCCAACTTAACAAAGTCTCCAATCCTATTATTGATGTTAGACATTTACAAAGCATTCGACTCTGTGTCATGGTCATATCTTTTCAATGTCCTCCCCAGATACAATATTTCCGGTCCTTTTATAGATGGCTTACGAGTTTTATATGACAACCCAACAGCCTCGATAAAGATGTTCAACATTCCATCTCCAGCTTTCAATATTTACAAAGGGACCAGACAGGGATGCCCTCTTTCTCCCCTGCTCTTCGCTCTTGCTGTGGAACCACTTGCTTGGATTATACGTGAAGAGATTAATATTAAAGGCTACACCAAGGGCGCTAAAACTTATAAATTGGGCCTATACGCGGATGACCTATGCTTGACACTTACAAACCCCCTGACTAGTTTGCCTAATTTGTTCCAGAAATTAGATCACTTTCAACAGATTTCGGGTCTCAAAGTTAACATAAATAAAACAGAAGCTATGCCCATACATATACCTTCTCCTCAAGTCAAGTTATTACAGTTGAATTTTCCGTTTCAATGGAAGCAACGATCTTTGGGATATTTAGGAGTCAAAATTACTAAATGTTACGCTTTGCTATATAATGCTAACTTTCCACCATTGATCCGACAGCTACAATCCAAGCTATCTGACTGGGGTAGACTGCCTCTTTCGTGGTTAGGTCGTATAACCTCCATCAGAATGGTGATTTTGCCGAAGCTCCTATATTTATTTTGTGCTTTGCCTATTCCTATATTGAGCAAAGATATTGATAAATTGCAGAGATCTACTTTCCAATTTTTATGGAACAATAAACGGCATCGCACTAACAAATCTACCCTATACCGATCTTATAATCAAGGAGGCCTTAACGTACCAAACTTTATCCAGTATTATAGAGCTGCAAGACTGGCACAATCGATTTTATGGCAAGCACCTCCTAATACCGTACCCTGGGTGGACTTTGAAAATTCTACTATTGCACCAATAAGAACATCAGCTTTGCTTTGGCTCACCAACCAGAATTTGAACCACTATAAGCTAGACAACCCAATTATACGATTACATCTAAAACTATGGAAAGTGGTGAAATACAAACTTCTTCAGCATGATTCTCACAGCAATTTGCAACCTATAACAGGTAATCCTGATTTCTCTCCTGGATTAGTACCATGTTCTTTTACATGGTGGACGGATAATAACTTTTCTAGTATCAAGGACTTGCTTACTCCTAGAGGATTTCTCTCATGTACTTCACTACAAGAATCCTATCAACTTCCTAACTCTGAATTGTATCGTTATAACCAGTTGATGCATTTTTATACTCAGCAATCTTCTCTCAAGCCCACACTAGAAAGTTCTGGTTACGAATCCCGTTGTCGTCATCCTGAATATACTGCTCATAGTATTTCACAGATTTATTCCCAACTGACTGATATAAGCCCTACAAACACACCAATTTATGCACGAGCATGGGAAACAGATCTCTCAGTCACCATTTCACATTACAAATGGAAAAGGATTTGGGATTCAATTCGACATCTCTCCCCTAATATTGTATCTGAGAAACTGCATACAAAGTAATTATGAGATGGTACACTACTCCTATACAGAAACAAAAGTACCTTCCAACTTTCCCAGATATGTGCTTTAGGAACTGTCAAGAGAGAGGAACATATTTTCATTCATGGTGGACATGCCCTGCGGTAGCTCAACTATGGACAGAGACGTTTCGCATAGCCTCGGCAGTTTTCAGTACACAAATTCCCCCTGACCCTGAAAATGGGCTCCTTTGTCTTCCCTCTAGAAAACTTACTAAATTACAAAACAAATTACTGTTCCAAATTCTGGCAGCAGCAAAATGGACAATAGCACTTAACTGGCTCTCACCAACTTTAGCTGTGTCACAAATGAAAAATAGAGTGGATCACATACATTCCTTGTCCTATCTTTCCTCTATTATTTCTGACTCCATAGATTTATTCAAGCAAATATGGGAACCTTGGGAGAATTTTAAGAAATCTCAACTTTAGTATTACTGATGTGTGTTACTCTGTGGAACGGTAGACATTAGGTTTACCAACATGCATGGTCTGGTTGGAACTTGTCTGGTCTTCGCACTTCTGATGGGAGGGTTTGATGGGAGTATGAAGGTTTTTTTTATAATACATGATTTGATACTGTCAGGTTTACTTTGGTTGATATCCATTTTTGTATATGTAAATTTATTTATTTTTTTCTTTTGCTTTTGCTTTTTTTCCTTAGTATCCTCTTATTTTTATTTTTTTATTTCACATTATGCTTGTGTATATTGCCTGATTTCATAACATGATATTGTTCTTGATGCAATTTCTGTATATCACTGTTGTATTTCATGTGACTTTTTGAAAAATTCTAAATAAAGAGAATTTAAAAAAAAATTTGCTGCCAAAAAAAAACTTGCTGTGACAAAAAAGTTGCACATGTAAAAATCGCCGTGCGTCAAAACAATCTTGATGCCCTTTGGCTTTAATGCATTTGGACAAAAAAAGTTGCGTGTGAATTCAATTCGTTTAGCAAATTTTTCTCTGTTTTGCTAATTTTTTCAGAGTTTTGCTAATTTTTTGGTGAAGCAAAACGGGACACATCGCCCATCACTAGCCATAGTTATTAACATTGACTTTATTGCACTTGGATAAAAAAAGACACTTGTGTAAAAATTGTCACGTGTCAAAATAAGTTTGACACCCATTGACTTTAATGCATTGGGGCAAAAAAGTTGCGCATGAAAAATCGTTTCGTGAATTTTCGCTGCTTTGCTAATTTTTCAGTGAAGCAAAACAGGACAGATTCGCCCAACACTAGCCGTAGTTATAAAGATTTCCTAAATGTCAGGAAGATTTTTTTAAGATTTTCAATCATTTTAATGAACAGGGACATTATTCACAGTGTTTTTTTGAGTAATCTGAGTGATACATCCAGTCAAATTAAATTTTTTACTGTCGGGTGTTTAAGCAACAGCATTGCTGAATTGTAATGTCCAACCAATCAAATTAGTCCCTGAGAAACGCTGGGCGCTAAGTTAATTACAACACAGTGCTCATCTACGTGTGGCTTATCTAATCCACACAAGTCATTTTTTTCCCCATGTTAATGAAATGTTTGCTTGTTTTAATTGTTGCTGGATGGAGACCTCTCTCCCTCCCTGTAGATAAAATGAGGCAATACTCAGGGGCCCATTTACTTAGTTCGAGTGAAGGAATAGAATAAAAAAAACTTAGAATTTCGAGTGTTTTTTTTGGCTACTTCGACCATCGAATTGGCTACTTCGACTACGACTTCGAATTGAACGATTCAAACTAAAAATCGTTCGAATATTCGACCATTCGATAGTTGAAGTACTGTATCTTTAAAAAAAACTTCAACCCCCTACTTCGCCACCTAAAACCTACCGAGGTCAATGTTAGCCTATGGGGAAGGTCCCCATAGGCTTTGGAACAATTTTTAGGTCGAAGAAAAATCGTTAGATCGATGGATTAAAATCCTTCGAATCGAACGAATTCGATATTCGAAGTCAAAGGATTTCAATTAATTAACCCTCGATATTCGACCATAAGTAAATTTGCCCCTCATTGTACCCTTAAGGCAGTGATCCCCAACCAGTAGCTTGTGAGCAACATGTTGCTCCCCAACCCCTTGGATGTTGCTCCCAGTGACCTCAAAGCAGGTGTTTATTTTTGAATTCCGGGATAGAAGGCATATTTTGCTTGCATAAAAACCAGATGTACTGCCAAACAGAGTCTCCTGTAGGTTACCAGTCCATATAGAGGTTACCAAACAGCCAATCACATCCCTATTTGGCATCCCCATGGACTTTTTCATGCTTGTGTTGCTCTCCAAGTCTTTTTACATTCAAATGTGGCTCACAAGTAAAAAAAGGTTGGGGACCCCTGCCTTAAGGGGTAATTTATCAAAGTCCAAATTTATCTCAATATTTTCTACTACAAACTACGATCAAATCCGCTTGGGTTTTTTATGCTTATTTATTATTACATTTTCCCAAAAATTTGCTTTGCAGGAAAAAATCAGGTTTTCAAATTTTTTTGGAATTTTCACCTGAAAACTCTGAAAAGACTTCTCCCATTGACTTACATGAACCTCGACAGGTCTGAGATGCCGGATTTTGAGACTTTTCAATCCTCTGGGTTTAATAAATTCCGACAAATTTCAAATTTTTTAAAAGTCCAAAATCGTGATTTTTGCATTCGGAGTTTAGTAAATAACCCCCTTGGTTTCTGGGAAATCTTATACTTACATAATTCTACAACAATTAGAGCAGCCGATATCAACAATATTATCACACGCCTGTGAGGCACTGTAAAGAGATAACTGATATTAGAATGGGAATATTATTTCTCCGTTATCAGGTTCATATAAATGAAGATAATAATCAAGGATAGTTTGACCTTTGCAAATGATAATATTGTAAAAAAAAAAACGTTTTGTGCATACTATCCTATAATGAATTAGTAAATGTGCAATGCATCACTTGAATAGCTTCTTTTGTTAAAGTTTATATAAGAGATAAATAAAAGATATACATAAGAGAACATTGGGATTTGTACAAAATACAGTCTATACATCCTCCTTTTGTCTATGGTCTTTTCCACATTTTGCAGTGTTACCACCTGGAATTCAAATAGATTTATTTTGTTGGGGTTGTACGCCTTTGAACTTTTAATAGGATGTAGAGAATGATATTCTAAGATAATGTGCCATTTTGTTCTAATTTTTTATTATTTGTGTTTTTTGGTTATTCAGCTTTTGATTCAGCAGCTCTCCAGTTTGCAAATTCCCCTAGCAACTATGCATGTATTTGAGACTGGAATATGAACAGTGCTTCAATTAAAGAGGACACTCGCACACCCGTTGTGTAGATAATAAGGCTCGCTCGGTGCCCAGTGATTGGAAGATACGGCAACCTCCCAACGTACTTTATAGAAAAGAAGCACATCGGCACACGAGACTTGTGTCTGCAGGGCAAGCCCTTGCAAAAGTTTTACTGCGGTGGTGCAAAGTTTCGGGGCTCCGCCCCTTTGTCCAGCATGGAATATGAATATTACAGAAAGATAAATAATTACAAGTAGCTATAACAAAAAATGTGAGCAGAGTCATTGTCCATCAATATGGGATTTTAATAGAGTATTTATAAACTGGTAAGTAATAAGTTCACCCTTTGATAAATATGTCTTTAAAACATTTATAGAAATGAATGGAAAGTGGTGGAACTTCACTCTAGTGGACTGTGTGGTGATCAGTGGCGTAACTTGATATTACTGGGCCCCACAGTAAATTCTTTTTCAGGCCCCTAAAATGTCTAGACTAGAGGTTGACCTGTTTTACCTGTATTTATTGAAATTGTGTATGGATTAGGGCTTCATGGGGCCCTATACCCCCCTGCAGCCACAGGGTCTGCTTGCTCTGTAGCAGGCCCGGACTGATAATCTGTCTTCTCGGGCATTTGCCCGAGGGGCTGCTCTGTTGTGTGTTTTAGTGGGCCGCTCGCTGTCTGACAAGATGCGGCGGCGCACTGCTTCACTATGCTATTAATCAATGCCGCCAGCGTCAGTACCTGATCTGTCCAGCGCGGCCACCTAATTAGTTTACTAATCCGTGAGCAGCGTCTGCTTCATGTAATCATTCCTCTGCTATGTCTCCGTGTTCCTCCCCCACTCTCCTGAATGGCAGCAAGACGCTCAAGTTTGCAGCCTCCTCCCACCTCCATATAGCAGTGTAATGTAACAGAGCAGAGAGAGGGAGGAGGACTGCAGAAACTTTGAATTAGTGGACAGGACACCTGTGTGACGTCACCACAGGCTGCTTTCTTTACAAACAAACTGGAGAGCTGAATTATTCTTCTGGGAAGCTGGTGAGAGGTATTTATTTCTGGGGCAAAGCAGAGCTGGTGCTGAAAGTGGGCCTGTGGATTGGAGAGTGGGCCAGCAGTCTGAAAAACAGCAGCAAAGTCTCTCAAGTGACCAGTATTTCAAATTATTTGGTGGGTAGGGGGTGCATTGAATTATACTGTTCACTTGTGTTGTGGCCACCGCTTTTGCCATACAGACAAAGCTTGATTTTTCATTTTCCAGTGGAACAGAAAAAAGCAAAAAAAGAAAATGTAAAGCAGATATGTAAAATTATGGTTTGACTGTAATTTAGACGGAGAGGTTGGGAGCTCGGTTTTATTATCAGGAAGAAGCTGTGATAAACATGGTATTAGCCTAATGTTGTAGTCATAAGTGTGACATGGAGGCTGCACAGTTTTGGTGGAGTGTGTTATAGAATGTCCTATTTATAGCAACTTTGCAATTGGTCTTCATGTTTTATTTTTAATTATTTGCTACCTATTTCTGCATTCAAATGGTGGTCACTTACTATTGCTCTGAAAGGCTACAAATGAATTGTTATTAAGTAACTCATGTATTGCTATTCATAGGGGTATATTTATCAAAGAGTGAAGTTAGAGATTACCACAGTCCACTAGTGTGAAATTCCGCCTCTCTCGTTTCATTTCTATGGGATTCTTAAATTCACCCTTCGATAAATATGCCTTTAAAAATCCTTTAGCAACTTTCAAGCCACTGTCTGGTTTCTAGGCTAAATAAGACCCTAGCAACCAGCTGCTGAACAAAAAAAACATATAACTGAAAAACCACAAATAATGAATAATGACCAGTTGATTTTTTAATGAATTATTCTGTATGATTACTCATGGATTATTCTCTATGGAATTATGGACATACTGTACCTTATTGTTGGAATTGTCTTTGGCATCTTGCCTTTAATAAATAAACTGGGGGTGATTTACTAAATAATGCTAAATTGCTCCGGAGCAGTTCCCCATAACAGCCAATTAGACCTTCACTTTAATTTTCAAACTGTTGACTGATTTTTATAAGCAACTGCACTGATCCATTTTAGCACATACATTAATATGTAAGTACTGCTGTTTTTATAATTCTGAGTGCCCTTTTGGATGCTGAGAATATGTACTTAACTACTACAGTGTACCATATAGAAACACAGGGCTACAGGCTGAGTTATACAGGGAACTTTGAGTATCACTCATGTATTATAAGGGATAATGTACCCCCTACTGTAAATGATAAGGATATTAGAAGTCACTGAGGGGTTGTTCTGTGACCATATAAAGGCACAAGGCTGCAGGCTGAGTTATACAGGGAACTTTGAGTATCACTCATGTATTATAAGGGATAATGTACCCCCTACTGTAAATGATAAGGATATTAGAAGTCACTGAGGGGTTGTTCTGTGACCATATAAAGGCACAAGGCTGCAGGCTGAGTTATACAGGGAACTTTGAGTATCACTCATGTATTATAAGGGATAATGTACCCCCTACTGTAAATGATAAGGATATTAGAAGTCACTGAGGGGTTGTTCTGTGACCATATAAAGGCACAAGGCTGCAGGCTGAGTTATACAGGGAACTTTGAGTATCACTCATGTATTATAAGGGATAATGTACCCCCTACTGTAAATGATAAGGATATTAGAAGTCACTGAGGGGTTGTTCTGTGACCATATAAAGGCACAAGGCTGCAGGCTGAGTTATACAGGGAACTTTGAGTATCACTCATGTATTATAAGGGATAATGTACCCCCTACTGTAAATGATAAGGATATTAGAAGTCACTGAGGGATTGTTCTGTGACCATATAAAGGCACAAGGCTGAGTTATACAGGGAACTGTGAGTATCACTCATGTATTATAAGGGATAATGTACCCCCTACTGTAAATGATAAGGATATTAGAAGTCACTGAGGGGTTGTTCTGTGACCATATAAAGGCACAAGGCTGCAGGCTGAGTTATACAGGGAACTTTGAGTATCACTCATGTATTATAAGGGATAATGTACCCCCTACTGTAAATTATAAGGACATTAGAAGTCAATGAGGGATTCTGTGACCATATAAAGGCACAAGGCTGCAGGCTGAGTTATACAGGGAAAGCTGAGTATCACTCATGTATTATAAGGGATAATGTACCCCCTACTGTAAATGATAAGGATATTAGAAGTCACTGAGGGGTTGTTCTGTGACCATATAAAGGCACAAGGCTGCAGGCTGCGTTATACAGGGAACTCTTTGTATCACTCAAGTATTATAAGGGATAATGTACCCCCTACTGTAAATGATAAGGATATTAGAAGTCACTGAGGGGTTGTTCTGTGACCATATAAAGGCACAAGGCTGCAGGCTGAGTTATACAGGGAACTCTGAGTATCGCTGATGTATTATAAGGGATAATGTACCCCCTACTGTAAATGATAAGGATATTAGAAGTCACTGAGGGGTTTCCGTGACCATATAAAGGCACAAGGCTGTAGAATCTTTAACATACTTTACATTAATTACACTTAATTAAACTTAAGTGTGTGAGAAACGCAGCTCTTTATGCACATAATTTTTTGCAGTTTTACCCCAATATATGAGTGGATGAGTACAAGACCAATGCATGTTTACATGTGGGCTGCTTTGATTTTTTTGCCCGGGCTGCTTTTTTACTCCCAGTCCGGCCCTGCTCTGTAGTTACGACCCTGGTGGTGATCTGTACCTTCACTCTTTGATAAATATACCCCTTGGAGTCCTGGTTGGGGCATATTCTCTGAAATATTTGATAATGGTTTAAGACATTATTTTAACAACTCAACCCTGCTTTATCCCTGGTTTGTTTAAACAACACCTTGACCTTCTCCATGACATTTGTTTAGATATGTTTTCTAAATCATTTTTAAGCCTATGCAGATTTTTGTTCAACTTGACGTACATATAGGGGCCGATTCACTAAGGGTCGAATATCGAGGGTTAATTAACCCTCGATATTCAACTGGGAATTGAAATCCTTCGACTTCGAAGCGCAGATAGTACGATCGAACGATTATTCCTTCGATCGAACGATAAAATCCTTTGAATCAAACGATTCGAAGGATTTAAATCCAACGATCGAAGGAATATCCTTCGATCAAAAAAAGTTAGCCAAGCCTATGGGGACCTTCCCCATAGGCTAACATTGACTTCGGTAGCTTTTAGATGGGGAACTAGGGGGTCGAAGTTTTTTTTAAAGAGACAGTACTTCGATTATCGAATGGTCGAATAGTCGAACGATTTTTACTTCGAATCGAAGTCGTAGTCGAAGGTCGAAGTAGCCCATTCGATGGTCGAAGTAGCCCAAAAAAAACTTCGAAATTCGAAGTTTTTTTACTTCGAATCCTTCACTCGAAGTTAGTGAATCGGCCCCTAAATATTTTTGTCTGTAGTTCAAATATGTAAATATTCCATTTTAAATCTATTTTAATTTCATGGTGCAACATTGCAGAAATGAGGAAAATTCAAATTTTCACGATTTGTTCGGATTTTTCATCCACATTTCACAATTCTTTCGCATTTTCCACCCGAAGACTCAGAATTTTGCCCGAAAAATCAGCGCACATCAAAAAAATCATTGGGACTTCTCCCACTAACTTATACGCAACCTCGAAAGGTCTGAGATGCCGGATTTTCAGATTCTGACTTTTCCCATCCTCGGGGGTTTAATAAATTCCGAAAAATTCATGATTTTTTTAAAATTAAATTTTTAAAAAAAAATCAAGATTTTTTTGTGATTTATGCATTCGGAGTTTAGTAAATAACCCCCATAATATACGTATGGATAGGGCCCCCTCTGATTGCCTATAGATAAAATGAGCCAGCACTCACTGCACTTACCTACTTTACTTAATTGTTTGATATATTCATAAGCCATTTTACATTTTTCAGACATGGTAAGTTTTTCAAGCTGTTTAGTCAAATGTTCACGGTTTCCATCTGCAAGAACAAAAAGACTGTTTATTAGAATAGCATTGTACAATACAATGTTCCTATTACTTTATCCAAAATATAACCTGGGAACATATAGCATTTAAGACTCTACATAACTATAAATTGAAAATCTTTTTTCATATAAAATGAAAAATATTTTCCCTTGGTAGAAAACAGGTCATTCAAACTTCCCTTTGTCTACTGCAGTTTTATTTTATGATTGTTATAGTTTGCTTTGCTCTTTCTTTATAAATTGTGTTTTCTGGTTGTGCACTATATTACTGCCTTTATTATAGGGTACAAGTGGTCTTTATTAGCTCTACCCTCTCAGCCCCCCATCCCATGTATTCCCCTGTGCTGTACGAATCCCTTTGTCATTCTATCCTCCTTGTTTGCCTCTATATCAATCATTTTTTCCCACTTTTTCTGCATCGTCCCCGTGTCTTCCCATGTACTACTGTCACAGCCTTCACTTAGGGGCAGATTTATCAAGGGTCAAATTGGAATTTGAATTTTTGAAATGTTTTTATTGCAAAACTGTCAAATTCAACTAGGGAGTTATCCAAATTCAATTTGAGTTTTTTAAAAATTTCTAATTTGATTTTCGAGATTTATCATACTCTGGTCCTTTAAAAATTCAAATTAGACTTTTCACCAGCTAAAACCTGACCAATGACTGTTTAAATCAGTGGGAGAGGTGGGGGGATCAATTTGGAGATATTAGCATCCTTCCTGACATTAGAGTTTTTTCTCCGAAAAGTTCAAGTTTGAGTGAATTTGATTCGAGTTTTTGGGTCGTTTAAATTAGTGCAAGTTTAAAATATTCAAATTTTGAATTCATGCAAATTTATGGGAGTTTGAAAAAACTTGCCGAAATTCGACCCTTGATAAATGTGCCTCTACAGGCATTTTATGAACAGCGAATCTGTCCTCCAGTTCATTAAAATATTTAAAGGACACATATAGGTTAAGTTAAAAAAACCCTAATTTTGAAGGCAATTATGAATAATATGTAGTGTTGGTTTCACATTGTGGTAGAAATTAATATCTTTACAAATGGCCCTTTTATTGGAGCTCCCTATAGATGTTCACTGGTCCCTGTATGTGTTTCAAATGACTTGTGGGCGTGTCCTAACGGTCCCTGCCAGAAGCACAACAGGAGGGGGACAGCCAATCACAGCCCTGCAGTCACACAAGCAAAGACAGGCTTCAGTTCCCTATCAGGTCAGCCTAGCTGCTGATTGGTTCTTGTCCTACAGTGCAATGTGCTGAGTGGGCTGAGGCTTCCTTGCGCAGCCAGATAATTCAGTGGACAGGAAGTGGAACAGATGGGCGGGACTAGTAGGTTTTTTGCAGGAATTTTCAATAAAGTAATCAGAAACACAACTTTTTGAATTCCTTCTATATCTAAATGAGTAAAATGCACTTGTACATTCTTGTTTTTTTTACATAAAATGTCTCCTTTGTGATTTTCAGTTCAGCCTCCTTGAAAATAAGTAGATCAATGTGATTAACATTACCATTTATGTACGACTTCTACTTGAAAATAAATAAAAATAAACAGAGCTGCATAACAAAAGTATCACGCTTTTTATGGTGGTTTTTTTTTTCCTACAATCACAATTTTTTTCTCTCGAACTGAAAAATTAATTTTTTTCTCAACTGTTTAACCATTATAATCCCCACTTCGAAAGCTGAAAAGAGGCAGAAGATGGAGGCAAATAATATAAAAATGAAAAAGAAAAGTTGCTCAAAGTAGACCATGCTATAACTTACTAAAAGTTGTGAAAATTTGGAAATGTATTTCCTGGCCAAATTTATTTCAGACCCTGAATACCATGTGACTTCAGATTACTGAGTAATACCATTTGTGGGTTTGTAACATATAAACCCAAATACAAAAAAATGATTGGACGATTTTAGTAAAGGGCCTGACCCTCTCTCTCCCTCTCTATAGATGAAATGAGCTGTACCCCTCAGATTTAGGGAAATATTATACTTACATAATTTTGCACAGCCCAGAAGGGCCACAATTATCAACCCTATGAGAAGATTTCTACTTACACCACCTGCAAGAGTAAAGAAACATTATTACAATGGGCAACTCTTAATTCACAGAGATTATATTCAATTATAGCAAGTGTAAATTAACAATTCAACTAAAATTAAAAGCATTACGTCTTTATTTCGTTTGTTTTATATTCATTTGTTTTATACTACTGAAAATACTTCTACATAAGCGTGTATGTATATACAAAAATATTGTATTTAGTCTATGCAAAGAAAAATTTACAATATAATATATAATATATAAATGAACCAGTGAAAGCCCTGGTTGACATGCTTTTATTGCCCCAAGGATTTTTCTACCTTTATATAATATAATGAAATGTTATACTCACATAATGCGGTGATGATCAGAAGAACCAACAGTAACAAAGCTAAAAGAAGATCTCCAATAAGAGCTACTGCAAGAACAAAAAGATGGGGAATTCTGTTTTGCTGCACTATAGCATTAATTCATATAATTGTACAGAAAATGCTGTAACTCTACTAGTAACAACTGACATGGAACAATATATATATAGAGAGAGAGAGAGAGTGTGAGAGAGAGAGAGAGAGAGTGTGAGAGAGAGAGAGAACATAGAGCAATAGATGCCGGCACTACTCATATAGTAGGTATATTGTGCCTGTGTGCAATAGCCAGAAAATAAGATACTATGTAGACAGAGAATCGCACTCACTGACCTTTTTTTTAAATGCATTAAATAAAATTGAACTTTTTTAACTATTTTAAAAAGTTCCTGGTGTGCACCTCACTTTTGTGTTTATATATATATATATATATATATATATATATATATATATATACACACACACACACACAGGTATAAGATCCCTTATCCGGTATCCAGAATGCTCCGAATTACGGAGACTCCATTTTATCCAAATAATCCAAATTTTTAAAAATGATTTCCTTTTACTCTGTAATAATAAAACAGTAGCTTGTACTTGATCCCAACTAAGATATAATTAATCCTTATTAGAGGCAAAACCAACCTATTGGGTTTATTTAATGTTTAAATGAATTTCTAGTAGACTTAAGGCATTATGACCCAAATTACGGAAAGATCCGCTATCCGGAAAACCCCAGGTCCCGAGCATTCTGGATAACAGGTCCCATACCTATATATATATATATATATATATATATATATATATATATATATATATATATATAAATATATATATATATATATGATATCAGCTACTGGATAGGCTCAGAAGTCATATGACATGGTGGTATAACAAAATAGCATAGAAAGGTGCTTAATTATCAAAGGCCAAGCTGGGGGATCCAGATTTTCCTGGGGTGCTAGTGCTTCTTGTGTCCCTTAGTGTTCTAGCACTTGCACTTATTCAGTCTTTTCTGACCCCATAATGACAACCAGTCCATTCCCTGCATCAATAAATTCTCATTGTAAGATATTCCCTATGTACTGGGCTAATTTGCAGTTCATTTACTCAGAGCAAACAATAAGAAATTTGTGCTTTATGAAGAACAATGAAACCAAATCACTAATTGGTGCTACAAATAGCTGTGCTGAAGAGAATCAACCAATGAGGCATTTTCTTTCATTGTTAAGCTTGAATTATACAGAAATAATTGGTTGCTGCTGGCAACTGCCCTTGTGCAATCTGACACATAGCTAAAAAAAATGACAAACTATAGTTATGGAACTTGTTATTCAGAATGCTTAGAACCTACGGATAAGGGGTCATAACATAATTCGGATCTCCATACCACTAAGAAATCATGTAAACATGAAATAAACCCAATAGGCTGGTTTTGCTTCCAATAAGGATTAATTATATCTTAGTTGGGATCAAGTACAAGCGACTGTTTTATTATTACACAGAAAAATTCATTTGATTTGGATTATCTGGATAATATGGAGTCTATGGGAGTCGGCCTTCCCATAATTCTAAAATTTCTGGATAATGGATCCCAGACCTGTATATGGCAAAAGTAGGTTATTGCTCCTTCTTATGAGTGGAATTTGTCATTTAAGCCACAGCCTTCATTGCTGACTCAGGGGCTACTACATCATATAATGACAATTGTGGGGTCCCTAATTTGTGAGCACTTTTGGGAAATGCCCCCATGGACAGAGCCAGGTCCATCTAGAATGGGTTTGCTGAGATGGTAAGGAACCTGACTGCACAGACCCCTCAACCCAACTGTGAGCCAGACCTGATCCCCAACATCAGTGCCCAACCCCACTAATGCTTTTGTTCCTGAATGGAGACAACTCCCAAAAACAATGTCCCAACATCTAGTGGAACCTTCCCAGAAGAGTAGGACTGATAAAGCGGCAAAAAGGAAAAAAACGACTTTAAAAGAGTTAAATCCATACTTTGTCTGTACATATGAAATGATTCAGTTATTATATCTAATATTATGCATGAATTGTTTCTTTAGTAATGGGTGGTATTCATTTATTCTATAAATGATGTATTGTATATAATAAATTGATGTAACTAATTCAGGATTCAGTGGTATCCTGAACATGTTGCAGTATTCCAATTTGATTGAATTCTGACCAAATTAGAAACCAGGGAGACACATTTATCAAAGGTCAAATTTCAAAAACTCCAATAACCTCCCGTGAATTCGAAATGTGGCTAGTCGAAATGTATTAATAAAATCAAATTAATAAAACTTGAACAAATTTAAATGACCCGAAAACTTGAATCAAATTTGAATCGAATTTGGTCAAACTTAATTCAAGTTTTTCTCTAATAGTCGATTTCGAATTCTTAAAGGGCTAGAATTTCGAAGTGTTTTTTGGGCTACTTCGACCATCGAATGGGCTACTACGACCTTCGACTACGACTTCAAATCGAAGGATTCGAAGTAAAAATCGTTCGACCATTCGATAGTCGAAGTACTGTCTCTTTAAGAAAAAACTTCGACCCCCTAGTTCGCCATCTAAAAGCTACCGAAGTCAATGTTAGCCTATGGGGAAGGTCCCCATAGGCTTGGCTAACTTTTTTTGATCGAAGGATATTCCTTCGATCGTTGGATTAAGATCCTTCGAATCGTTCGATCGAAGGAATAATCCTTCGATCGTACGATCGCACTATTTGCACTAAAATCCTTCGACTTCGATATTCGAAGTCGAAGGATTTTAATTCCCAGTCGAATATCGAGGGTTAATTAACCCTCGATATTCGACCCTTTGTAAATTGGCCCCCTAGTATGATGTAGAAAGTGATATTCTGAGACAATTTGCAATTGGTTTTCATTTTTAATTATTTGTGTTTTTTGACTTATTTAGCTTTTTATTCAGCAGCTCTCCAGCAATAACTGTACTACTTACTACTGTAATTTCAGCCATCTGGTTGCTAGGGTTCAAAGTACTCTAGCAACCATACAGTGATTTGAATAAGAGACTGGAATATGAATAGGAGAGGGATGAGTAATAAAAAGTAGCAATAACAATACATTTGTAGCTTCACAGAGCATTTGTTTTTTAGATGGGGTCAGTGACCCTTATTTGAAAGCTGGAAACAGTAGACGAAGGCAAATAACTAAAAAAATATATAAAAAATAAATAATACAGACCAATTGAAAAGTTGCTTTGAATTGACCATTCTTTAACATACTTACAGATGAACCACGCCATTACGTATGTATAGAAATACACAATTTATACAGTTCATAAGTGTCATTTATTAAGTGGCCTGTTGGGCAGAGACTTCTCTAGAGATGAGATGAGCCAATGTTCAGGGTACCCCTTTAGATTTAGGGAAATGTTATACTTACACAATAATGAGATTGCCAGCAATATTAAAGGAAAACTATACCCCCAAAATGAACACTTAAGCAACAGATAGTTCATATCATATTAAGTGGCATATTAAAGAATCTTACCAAACTGGAATATATATTTAAGTAAATCTTGCCCTTTTACATCTCTTGCCTTGAGCCCCCATTTCGTGATGGTCTGTGTGCTGCCTCAGAGATCACCTGACCAGAAATACTACAACTCTAACTGTAACAGGAAGAAGTGTGGAAGCAAAAGACACAACTCTGTCTGTTAATTGGCTCATGTGACCCAACATGTATGGTTTGTTTGGTTTGTTTGTGAGTGCAGTGAATCCTACGAGCCCAGGGGGCGGCCCTTATTTTTTAAAATGGCAATTTTCTATTTATGATTACCCAATGGCACATACTACTAGAAAAGTATATTATTATGAAAATGGTTTATTTACATGAAGCAGGATTTTACAATATGAGCTGTTTTATGCAATATCTTTTTATAGAGACCTACATTGTTTGGGGGGTATAGTTTTCCTTTAAATAAACAATTATGCCTGCCAACAAAGAGACACAGTATATTAGAATGGCAGAGAGTCAGTTTAATTGCACTATGAACAGAATGAAATACATTAAAGGCATCCAACTGGGATTTGGTTTAGGGAAATGTTTTACTTACCTAATTTTACGAAGACTAGAAAGGGAATTGTGTAAGTTTCTAAAGCTTTTCCTACTGGACCTGCTGTAAGAGCAATGGCGTGTGTAGATTAGAATGAAAAACATTGTTTAATCGCATTATAAACAGATTCTCATCATGAAGAAGCTGCTAAGAAGATGTTTTTTCCATTAAAGGGAAAATACACCTCCATTTTGACATAAACTCACTCAGTTGGAGTATAAAATATTATATGAATTTTGAAAAATAACTATAAATGTATACATATTTTGTTACCCGAATCCACATATTGAAAGCAACCCATGCTAGTCTGTCTGTGCCAGCAGTCACCAGGTTCACCACTACCTTCCCAAACTCACAGAATGACCCAAACCCTCAGCCACCTTGTTCCATTGTGAAGTGATAGTCATGCTCTGCTGGGGTTTGATCCTGGGACTTCCTGGCTGCTCTCCCAAACCACCGGCTCTCATTTGTGTTTCATCTGGGTCCCCAATTAGGGCTGATTTTTCCCTATATAAGCCCAGCCCTCTTCATGTCCTGTGCTTGAGCACTAACTATGGTTAGAGCACTGCGGCCTATTTCCTAGCTCCTGTGCTCTCACCCCTCCTGCTCTTAGCACTGTCTGGTCTTGCTCCTCGTTTCAGCCCTTCTGCTCCAGTCCTTCTGCTTTAGTCTGTCTTGACAAACCGTATCTTGACCTGGTTCTACGTCCGCACTGTTGCATTCCAGAGTCTTCATTCTAGTCCTCCTGCTCCAGTCTTCCTGCTCACGCCTAATTCTGACCTGGTTCTACACCCCTACTCTCAGAGTCTTCATCCTCTCAGCCCCTTCCCATCATGTCACTGATCTTTGCTTGCTCCATCCTGTTCTCATTTCTGTACCGGACTGGAGCCTTCAGGGGGCACAGAGGCTCCTGGCAGTCCCCGGGGGACCCCTCCAACCTCCAATTCTACGAGTGCAGTTCATTCCTTTATGGTAGAGGAGCCCCACCGGCCCAGTACGACACTGATCGTTGTCACCCCTGTTCTGCAGCTGTTGGCACTATTGGTGGTCCTTGGCTTATAAGGACTAACTCCTTTCCCATGTTCTGCCCTTTAGCCTTAACTTTTCCTTACAGTGATGGATTTTGGGGCATGACGTCCCTCTGCTTTGAACAGAATCTGTGCACAACCCACTATGTTCAGTGAGAGGCCTACATCCCAGGCTCCTCAGTACCTCTCTCTATAAGTGAAATGAGGAAATGCTCACTGTACCAAGAAAAAAGGCAGGCACTTTGAAGGATCAATCTTCCAGACAGACTTATAAAGTAGTAGGTAGTTTATTCTAGTTACATCAGGATACAGCCTTATGCGTTTCATATAATAAGACACTTACTGTAATCATAGATTCTATGATTAAGTGTCTTATGATACAAAATTTGTAAGGCTGTATCCTGATGTAACTTGAATAAACTACCTACTACTTTATAAGTCTGTCTGGAAGATTGATCCTTTAAAGTGCCTGCCTTTTTAATGATAGGGTTATCCCCTCCTCCAGCTGACGGTCAGGGCGGTGCACCTGGGCCTCTTCCCATATCTGGTGAGTGCTTTACAATTGGAGATCTAAGAAACCTGTTACATTCTGACATCAGCTTTTTGTGCCTTTATAATGTCACTGTACCCTCAATTTAGTGAAATGTTATGGTTATAGTCCTCTTAGTCCCTTGCCATCATGTCATTGATCTTTGCCCACTCCATCCTGTTCTCATTTCTGTACCTTTGTCACCCCTCTTCTGCACCTGTTGGCACTATTGGTGGTCCTTGGCTGAAGGACTAACTACTTCCCCAATTTCTGCCCTTTAGCCCTCACTTTTCCTTACAGTGATGGATTCTGGGGCATGAAGTCCCTCTGCTTTCCACAGAATCTGTGCACCACCCACTATGTTCAGTGAGAGGCCTACATCCCAGGCTCCTCAATACCTCTCTACAAGTGAAATGAGGCAACGCTCTCTGTACCCTCAATTTAGTGAAATGTTTATAGTTCTCTCGGCCCCTTGCTATCATGTCACTGATCTTTGCCCACTCCATCCTGTTCTCATTTCTGTACCTTTGTCATCCCTCTTCTGCACCTGTTGGCCCTATTGGTGGTCCTTGGTTGAAGGACTAACTCCTTTCCCCACGTTCTGCCCTTTAGCACCCCCTAACTTTTCCTTACAGTGATGGATTTTGGGGCATGAAGTCCCTATGCTTTCCACAGAATCTGTGCACCACTCACTATGTTCAGTGAGAGACCTACATCACAGGCTCCCCAGTATCTACCCATAACTGAAATGAGGCAACACTCACTGTCCCCTAAATTTAGTGGAATGTTATACTTACATAATGCTTTGTCCACCTTTTGGATATGGTTTGAGCATGTGTTGTCAATTTTATCACAACATCAGCTGCAAAAGATAAAAGATACTTACATCAGAATGGGAAAGTTTGTACTGTGAAACGATTCATATGATGAAAGATCTTATAAGCTTCTTTCTGGCACACAATACAATACCCAACAATATTTTTGCAAAAATGTAATACAGTATATAAGAGAAAGTTGCCATGTGCTTGACCTCTTTCCTGGGTCACAACTTGCTGGATGAGGTAGTTAGAAGGGCCCAGGGCAGATGTAGGCCTCAATAGAGTAGCTTACTTTAGGAGTGAGAGGAAGGATCAGAGCATTTAATTGAGCCTGCAATAGGATCCAATTGAGGAGATCAGTTATGGTTAGTACCCTGAGGTGTCACCCACTATTATATGTACTCAAGTGGTCAGGCTCAGGGATAGGAGATGAAAGACCAACAGAGCACCAGAGAAGACATCCACTTAATTTAAAAAATAACTATTCATTTCCAAATGTAAAACATTGATGCAAACAGAATATTGGACCATCTGCTTTATGCATTTCATGGCATCCAGCCACTTCCTCAGAAACAAAGGACAGCTCATTCCACCTCCATATATAAAGCCCTCTACTCCTCCTTATTCTAACCTTTTTATGGGTTGGTTTGAGGTCTCTACAGCTTTAGAGATAATAATCCATAGGTGTAGAATTTTTTTTCTTCCAACTATATTGATGATGTTTGGGATATGGGATGGGGATGATCATCACTGGCTGGCTTTGTACATTATTGTTGTGGTTTGGTGTGAGGGTATTTTCTTTTTCTTTGGCGACACACTTGGATACAATTCCTTTTTGGATATCACATTCACAGTGCAGGATCAAACTTTATGTACAAATATATCCAGGAAACCGATTTGTGCCCGTAACAAATAGCAACATTCTAAGATGTGCACAAAAACCACTGTTTGAGAGGCACCCCAGTGGACAATTTTCTGCGGTCGAGGTGGAATATGTTCTACTTGGGATGCCTTTCAGACAATGCATTTGTGGGACCGTCTTTTTACAGAGAGTTATTTCAGGGCCGTGTGACTCAATAAACAAGGGAGAAGCGTGTTTTTACATGCTTGACAGTCAACATTTGCTGTGTTTCTAGGGTTTAGAACATTTGTGGTCATAGTCAGGCAACCTATATCGCATTGAACACAGGAACCTGGCGTCTCTTTATTTCAAATTTCGCCAATTTTTGTCAATGTGCTGACAGCAGAGCTGCACTTGATTTTCAACAGGTGCCAAGTTGTATTTTGACGCAAGTATAGTACATACAGTATAATGAAAGGGTTTAGCAAACTCACGGTGAGGAAAAGTACTGGAATTGCAGCTGTACTATGAACTATAATATGGGCCCTTCTTATGTTTTGAAGCGTTCTAAGTTCAAAAGAATCAAGAGTGTTCCAAAGATGTGTGAGAAGGCCCTTCAATAAAAGCAAATACATTGGTCACATTGTATGATGTTCTTGTCCATTACAACTTGGTTTTTTTTTTTGCCAATAAAAGTAGCATGTGAATATTATAATATCTCACATTGTCTCCCAGACACAAGTGTGATGTCACATACAAGGCTCACATCTTCACCAATTGGTTGTAAGGATTTTTATTACACATTAGAACACCAAATGGAACTATTTTTCCACACTGGGAAACATTTCCTGATGTAGGAAGTCCATAAAGTAGCAACCCCTAAAGTGCAGTCAATTATCCAATAGGAACCTCTCAGTCTCTGAGTAGCATTCCCTCCAAAGGCAATTAATATAAGTGGATCAGTGACAATTCCAGCTGCATTGTGTTAACAATGAGAATTCTCTTTACCAACTCCCTACTCCAGGCACTTCACACAGACCAGCAGGAGTCTCCTTTCCAAAATGGTATAAGCACTTGGTACCTCTACTCGAATGTACAGCGTTTCCCAATTCCAGCAGT